>NW_018743197.1:3141529-4341529 GCF_001683475.1 Chenopodium quinoa | reverse complement strand
ATGGAAATTTTGTCAAAAAGCATCCGCCAAATATTGTATTTTGTCATACCCAAAAAAATGTTGTGTAAGACCACTCAAATACAAAATTTTGTTGTGTTAGACCACCTGGCCCAACTTTCCGGTGTTGACTCCGGCCATGTGACAAGCACGTGACCCCCCCTCCCCCTTTCTTATTTTATCCTCGAATTTTCTGGCTATCAATGGCCACCACCGCCCACACCCCACACCACCAGCCCCCCACCCCATAACCACCTACTCAGCCAACCGCGCCAACCTACCCACCACGACTCCCACTAGCCCTTTCCTCACTATCACACACAACTACACAACCATAGTCCAACACAATGACCCCAACCACCAGTCCACCACTCCCACCAGCCCTTTCCCCACTGTCACACACAACCACACACCACCACCGACACCACCACACAGCAACACCATTAACGCCTAAAACCAAAATTAACCCATTACAACGAAGAGTAGCCCAAAAAAAATTGAAAATCAACCCCAAAATATCGAAAATCAACCCCAAAAAAATCGAAAATTAATCCAAGAAACGAATAAGCCCATAGATATGTAAATTAACACAACAAAATAAAAAAAAAATACCACACAAAAAAATCAAAACAATTAGATCTACATATTTAATCGCGACGGTGCTTGTTGGCTTTGTTGTTGTTGGTGTTGCACCGTTGTTATTGCTGCGGTTGATGTGTGGTGGTGGTTGGTTCACGTTGGTGGATGTGTTGTTGCAGCATTGTTGTTGTTGATGGTCGTTGATGTTGGTGGTGGACTGAGAGAAAAGAGGTGGGACAAAGAAAAGCTACAAGATTGAGAAAGATGAGGGAGGACAAGACCAATAGAGAAGAAGACTAGTACTTCGTTGAGAAGAAGATGAAAGAGAAGATAGAGGAGAGAGAAAGGGAAGCTAGAAAATTCTGGAAAAAAAAAGGGGGGGGGGGAATGTCACGTGCCCTGAGTCAACGCCGGAGTTTGAGGTCAAGGCCGGAAAGTTGAGTCAGGTGGTCTTACACAACAAAATTTTGAAATTGGATGGTCTTAGACAACATTTTATATATATATATATATACATACATACATATATAAAGGGGAGTTTTTTTCCCAAGTTTTTAGAGAGTCACGTAGGATTTAATTTTCTTAGCGCGCCATGTAGGATTATAAATTTTTGTTGTAGGCAATTAAATAAGATATTATTAATTTGTTTTAGAATTAAATAATTAAAATTCCACGTACGCAAAATTGGCGAATGAAATTTTAAAGTTTAAATAAATTAAATATTACATATTATCTTTTAATATTAAGAATTTTATCTAAATATGTAACAAATTTTAGCATATTAATACAAAAAAAAAAATTATTTTAAAAAAATCAAACAAATCGTGTATTGCATGGGCTTCTACAATTGTGGTGTAAAAGTATACCATGGAATGATATATACTTGTAAACATTTGCTTTGGTTCTCGTGTAACATAAATCAACCAGATCATGCCATGTGGCCTGGTTATCATGTATCTTTTATATTTTTTTTCAATTGCATTTTAAGAAAAAATTATGAAGTAAATAATCATGAAAAAATTACCATTGTTCATAATTTTTCAAGACCTACAAATAGACACCCATATTGATATAGTTTTATATATTTTTTCTAATTCTCTTGTTACTACATAAATTGCTTATTTTATTTAATTAACTTTAGAAACATTAATTAGTTATTTCCAATAAGGGGTGATTTTTGGAGAAAGTATATTATATTGTGGTATAAATGATGTGGATGAGTGAGAAAGTGGTAGAGAGAGAGGGATGGTATAAATTTTTATAACATGAGTGTTGATGGTCTAATAAGACTTGAACTCAAGATCAACAAGTCTTAAGTTAAGAGTCTTGCCATTTAAGCCATTTATTAATTGTGTTTTTTTATCCAACAAAATTATAGTTAACTTTAATAAGTTAATTTGTGTCCTATCTTATACTATTTGTTTCCATTATGTAATGATTGAGTTTGACAACTAAAAAATGTTTATAGCAAGATTTAAACTCGAAACCAACAAGTTTTATTATCTAAACAGTCGAATTTGATTAGCAAATTAAACAAGTACAAACTAGTAACCCGGGGCATCGCCCGGGCCATACACTAGTTCATTAATAAAAAGTGATGTGTCATCTACAAATGAAATTTACATACGTAGTACATAACATTGAATCAAATTTGGGTTTCCTTCATCAAAGCTACGATTGTTGAAAATATCTTGCAATGTGTACATCTCTCGCACACATCGTAGGAATATACAGTTTTTTTGGAGAGACGGTGTAACGATTTATTGTAGCTGTAAGGTTGATTTTCATTTGAATCGCTTGAATGCATTTGAAAACTTGACAACCGTTGCGATCAAGTCTTTAGCTATGAATTAACAATAGGGCAAAAGATGATTACCTTTTTGATAAATCCTAACACACAAACAAACCCTAAACATGAACAAACAACAACTTTAACAATTTAGGCCAACTTTTCCTATGGAAAACTATAATTAAATTACAACAACTTTTCTGACCACATCGTGTGGATGGGGTTAATCATTCAGGGTTTACGTGAAACAGAGGTAACTTGTAAGGGTTACTGATAAGTGTCATTTATGTCGCTATTTTTAGGAGTTTTCTAGTTAGTTTTTCATAGTTTTTCTATCTTTTTACTTGGTTTTAATAACGTTTTACTACATTTGTCATGTTTGTGTGTGAAATGTCGTTATTGCTCAATTTTGGCTTTTCCTGCATATTTTGGTGGCTTATGACATTAGATTAAAATTTATTGGTTTACTCTTAAGTTTAGGAACACTTGGATAAATTCTTGCTCAAGATTGAAGAAATATAAAACATAAAATGACAAGTAATGAAGAAATGTGCACTTGATTTGCAAATATCATACTTCAAACGCCTATATCTTTTAATATACAAAACATTTTGGGGCGATTCTAATCGAAGATGAAAGCTTATCTTGAGAGCTTTCCAACGACAGGTTATATGCCCAATTTCGGTGTAAAACGTGGGAGATATGCTCATTTGAAGCTGAGCGGTTTGCCTAGTTCGATAGGAGCGGGCGCGCACCCTATGAGGAGCGCCTGCTCCAAACTTTCTAGAACGATTCTGCCATATTTTGCTTCAGCTAAGAGCGCCCGTGCACACAATTGGAGCACCCGCTCCTCTACGCGCTGCTCGACTTTTTGTGGAGCTTCCTAGGCAATTTAGTAAGGGGTATAAATAGATTTTTTTTTGCTCATTTTAGAGGGGGGAATTCATTTTTTCAGTAGTTTTTAGGTTAGTTTTAGGTTTTTATAGAGAGAAACTCTCAAATTTTGGAGAGAGAAAGTGAGAAACACAATGGTTTTCATGGATTTTGGATAATCAAAGGAGGAATTTGATGATTTGAAGATCTCCATCTTATATCAATGAGCATTCTTACTCTCTTTTTTCTTTATGTTTTCTTTAATTGCTTTGTTAATCATATTTGAGTAGATTTCCTTCTACTAGGTATTGAGTGAAACTTTTTAATGGTTAATTGAGTTATTTGAGATAAATTTGATGATAATTGTGTGATTAAATTGATTGAATTGATGATGGCATGTTGTTTGTTTAAGATTGGTTTGATCTCCCATGATAGCAAACTTGATTGCATATTAGTTTTAGTTTGACAAGGGATTGTGAATTAGAATTTATATATTTGATTGCATTTTGGGTAAATTTCTTCTATGTACCTAGTCAATGAGGGATCTAGGCTAGGAATTTGAGAGATTGCTCTTGAGTGTAATTAATTCCCATTTTAATTCTTTCTTTACATGATTGATTACCAAATGGATTCTCATTAACTTGTTAATTGTTCAAAGTGGATCTTTGCCCCTAGTAGTCTTTATAATATCTTGGTCTTTATATGTGTGTTAGTGTAGTTGTAGTTTCCAATATCCATAAACCGAATTCGGCGTAGCTTAAGCATTAGATTGAGAACAATCTAACATTACCGTTCCTTGTGGTTCGACTCCGAACTTACTAGACTTGTTTAGGGGTTAGTTTAGGATTATAATAAATTTTGTTTGGTTAAACCGAAGGTATATATATGCTCGGTTGAGTCTGTTAAGCCTCTTATTTAAACATATACAAGCTAATGAATTTACTCATTTAAAGATTGCTGCTTGTGAATTATTAAATTTATATGATCTGTTTTGGTTGATAAGCCTTATTATTGTTGATGAATGTAATTATATAGTAATGTCACATAATTTTTGTGTGTTTCTCATCAAATGGTTTAGTGGAACTCGTCGTGTAGCTGGTTATCACTTCAGCCTACACACTCTAACACATATAGGGTGAAGACAAGAGAATTGTCGGCCTTCTCCTATCATCATTAGATTCATCTTGTTTGATATTAATCCATAATTCAGTGTATTCTATTTATTGATTTTTTTGCCGTAGTTTTCTGGTGATTTTGTGAAACAATTATTGTAATAATCAGATTTACCAACATCTAGAAGAAGTTAAGGTGGAGCAAGAAATTATATCAAGTAGGATTTGATGAAAAAGACAAAGAGTACATTGCTGCAGCAAAACGGCTAGATAATGGAGTAGTTTTTTACATGTAATTTTATCAAAGGGCCATATTCTCCACATTTCACTATGTCGTGTTTTGCTTAGCTTCAGTGATGACATTTTTTTCCTCAAAAAACACTTATTTCATCTTAATAATTTGAAGAATATCAATGCATGAAACAAAAAACACTGGACTTTGTGAGTGATTTCTTACTTGTATGATAGTCTGCAAATTTTTAAAATCTCTCTCTCTTCTTTTTTTTCTTTTTTATTTATTTATTAATATCCTGATTTTTAAAATCTTATTTAGGAAGTTATGTGAGCTTTCGACAAATTGAGGAATCTGCAATTGTTCTTTAAGGATGAGAGCAGGTAGGCATGGTCTTTTAGTTTATGATCTTTGCGAACTTGTTTAGCATGCTGGCATTGTGTTACCGAGGTTGTAAATTTTAATAAATGGTTGGTGACATTGGCTTTGTAAACTATGAACTTTGATTGAATGAATTTCTTTCAAGGATGTTATGGAGTTGATTTGTACTTTGTTATCATATATGATTCTAACCTAAACTCCTTTGACACTTGAATTAGACTTCTGAAAAAAGAATACCTAAAAAGGCCCTTGAGATAGAGTCTTACCATTATACTAATTTGCCTCAAAAATTTTATAAGTATTATGTTAACAGTCTGTCTTGAAAAATAATCTTTTATTATTATTATTATTATTATTATTATTATTTATTATTTATTATTCAGCTTTGATGAAGATATAAGAACTTTCCATTACTATTATTACGAGATACTCAAAGTTTGTAGTTATCTGAGTTTCACCTTGAATCAACACCTTTAGAGAAGAGGGCCATGTCAGGTAAACTATTCAAATACTGATTATGGTCTGACATGTAGTGTTTGGCTTTGATGTAATACCCCGTATTTTTATGTATTTTTATAAAGTATTTAAGTATTAATAAAATGTATTGTCAAGGTCTCAAGTATTTTAATTAAATATTTTAAAGGGTTAAAGTATTTAAAATATAAAGTTTTATAAAAGTAAAATATATTTTGGGCCAAACGTTTATTAATTATTGGGCAATGTAAATTATTCCTACATACTCTTATTGGAATAACCCATTCCAAAACCCATAACTTAAGCCCTATCCCATAGCTCAAGCCCACATTTTTTATAAGCCCAAATTTAACCCTACACTCTCTACTCTATAAATACCCCATGAATCCCCAAAAATTTCCCACATAAAAAGGTTAGTCTTATTTTCTCTCTCCTTTGTTTTATTAATTTGTGTAATTATAATATTGATTTATGGGTTTTGATTTTATTGTTTGAAATTAATTAATTAGTATCAAAATGTATTTTGATGATTAAACTTTATAATTTTTAGATTTTGTAAATTTTATAACCTAGGGTTTTTAATTATTGAAAATCATGATTTTAGGGTTTTTATGAATAATTGATTTAGGGCTTTTATAGTAATGATGTTTTGAAATTTTGGTGATTATAATTACTTATTAGTTTAACTTAATTCCAGATTATTTTGAACATGTAAATTCATGTTTTAATTATTAGATTTCCGTTCGTTAATATTAATCTTGTTTTAATCCCGATCAGGTTCTGAACTCCTCCAATTTTGATAAAAAAAGTAATGTTTTTCGTGTGGAAACAACGTTTTAAGAAAGACTCACTACCTTTGATAGTGAGAACCACCCTCTCGTGGCCAAATTCAGCCTCTAAATATGATTTTCGGGCAGTTTTTGATTTTTAACGAAGTTTTTTTTTATGCTTTAAATTTTATCCTTGAGTTTAAAGGGTAAGAGATAATTTAATGTTTCTATGGATAATTTAAGTATAAAGATGTATTTTGATGAAGTTTTAAAGGATTTTTGATTAGTTTAAAATGTTGGAATTTTATTTAAAGTTGTATAATTGTGATTTTTAATAAAAGGGTGTGATTATCCATTAAAAAGGAGTTTAATTAGGGGTTTTTAAATAATTTTCAGATTATTATAAGTTATTGAGAAATTCTCTTTGGTAAACTCATACTTTTTAATTTTCTCAGTGGTAAACAATAAAAAAAAAACTTATTATCCTTGGTAAACTTTAATTAGTTATAATTATTAAATGGTAAACTAAATGAAATTATAAGCTTAACCCTAGTTAACTAAAGACTTAATGACTAATTTAGCCCTTATCCTTAATTATAGCTTTCCCCAAAAAAAACTTCAACCACCCAAAAGGTACAACCATCAACCAGAACCACCGCAACCATAGCCGCCATCGCCATCACCACCAGAACCACCTTCCAACCGTTGACATTACCACAACAACCGACCCAACTTCACCGCCCACCCAATTCGCCCTAAACCACCTAAAAAAGCCAATCCTCCATGAGATCCACCCCACCGAAAACCTACCCTCCCTGGTCGTCGCATCTCTTCCCCTTCCTCCTCCCTCCTCGACCGTCTCATACCCTCCCCTCCCTCACCGGCCGTCCCAGCCCCCTCCCCCTCCCCGCTAGGTGTGTTTTTCGCGGAAATATATATCATCAGAAAAAAAAACAAAAATCCCGACCTTCAAAAGTTCAAAGCATCAATGGCGTGGTAGTCGGATCTCTGATTTCAATTGATTATCAACCTAATTGAAGGAGGAATTACAGAAATTGAGGAGATTTTGAAGGGAAATACATTGTTTAGGTAGGAGAGATTGAGGATGTGAGGGATTGTTTGGGGAGGGGGTGGTGGTTCAAGGGGAAGGAGAGACGCGCGCAAGGGTGAGGGAGTCCAGCGCACCGGCGAGTGAAGGCTGGGCGCGGGGCGCCGACGTGGGTGGGGGTACGGTGGCTGGCCGGTGGTGATTGGGGGGGATCTTGAAAGTGAGAAAGGTAAAGTGGAAGAAAGAGAAGAGGATGAAGATGGTGATAGATTGGGTTTGGGTGAGGGTATTTTTGTAATTTGAGTGTATTAAGTGGGATATTTTAGGAAATTAATTTAATTTTTTTTTAAATAATGTTAACCATAGTTACGTTATTATATAAAATCATCATTAATGTTACCATTGATTTAGTAAAGATAATTAGGGTTTACCAAGGGTAATAATTTTTTTTTATTGTTTACCACTGAGAAAATTAAAAAGTATGAGTTTACCAAAGAGAATTTCCCTAAGTTATTTAAAGTAAGTTTAAGTTGCTGAAAATTGTGTATACAAGGAAAATTAATATAGTATTATTGTCCCTTTATGTAGGAGACTTAATTCGGGAATTGTTGTAGTGTAATCGGCTACTTTAAGGGCTTATTTGAGGTACGTTCGCGTACTTAGCATATTTTGATGATGTAGAATCATGCTAGGCTTGATTTCAATCAATTACAAGTAGTATCATGCTAAGGTTTATGTATGGAATTGTGAATTAATGGTGTTGGTGATTGAATTGTGAAGCATGAATTATGTGTGATGGTTTATGGATTGGAAAATTATATTTTGGGCATGTTGTGTTTGAACCACACTTTTATTTATGGCATGTTAGAATGCATGATTAATTAAACTACATGTTTAATTATGTTAGGAATATTGAAAAGGAATTTTATTATGGTTCAAATAATTTTTATTGATGCTTTAAGCATGAGGAAGGAGCTATATAAGTGTCTATGTACACGAGGAATAAATTGTATGTTAGTGCCTTTGTGCACTTAAGGTGTTTTTAACACCGAGGGATAGGATTTTTGGCGCTTTATGCGTTTAAGGTGTGTTTGACACTGAGGTAGAATTAAAAAGGGTTCAACATTAAATAATATGTGGTCACTAATTATTCAAGAATTAAATTGGTATGTTCGGTTGATTGAATAATTATGGTTAATTGATTTATTATACTTTGAGAGTCATCACCAAGTCTAATAACATGTAAATAACGTAAAGTGAAAGAGATTACGCACCAAAACTCTTGGAACGTATATACCTTGAATATGAACAATGGGGCGAGTTATGGGGTTTTATATTTAACCATAACTTCTAATGGAGTATAGGACGCTGTACATTCCTTTTTATTTATTATTATGCGCAGGAATTCCGCCACCTTTGAGTGGTTTTGTCGCTGGCACGGTTAGCTCCCGTGTCAGTTAACCTCAATTTATTTGGGGGAGGTATAGTTGGAAACCCGTTCGATGCGTAATCAACGCTAAATGAATTATTTAGTGTCTAGTTAATGTGTCTTGTTGATTGTTGTGTGTGCTTTTAAACAGGTGCAATGAGGTAAGTGTGTGTTGATAGGTGAAAGCATGTTAGTGTGTTTAATTACGCTTATGTACTCAGCTTTGCTGATTGTGTGTATTCGTGTGTTTGGCCATGTCTTTACTTTGGCCCTACGACGACCCATTTTCTAATGGTGAGTATTGGGGACAAGTAGAGAGGAGGTTTTCAGGTGATGAAGCATATTCATGAATGGGCATGAGTGAAGAGCGAATCATGCTATTTTCTATAAGTATATGATGTGTTTAATGCTTTAATTATTTATGATATTATTATCATGCATGACTAACGCAAAAGTTTTAAAGTTAGTTTGGTTTTAATAAGGGCCTACAATGGTTCCAAGTTGTAGGATGGTTTTATTTTACTTCGTTTGACTTTGGTTTTGACTTTACTTTCGTTGGTTGACTTTTCAAGTTGACTTGTTTTGAAATTAGTCTTCCGCTGTGTGTCTTTGATGGTTGCCTTAGCCGTTTTCACGGTGGCGGTAATATGTTAGATATTCCTATTTAAATTTTTAAACAGGGCAAGATAGGTATTTTAAAAGAAAGGAATTTCTAGGGTGTTACATTTGATGTTAGCTTATGATAATTTGTAGTGATAGTAGAAGTAAAAGGGATGTCAATGAAAACTTGCCTTTTTAATCAAGAAATTGGTTTATGCACCTGTTGTTCTGTTGTCATATTAATTTCATATACTTATTTTTTTGTGATTGCAGTTTGTGTTGAGAGCCATAATCGTCAAGGTATCTGCAAGTCTGCATTGGTGAGGTAACTCCTCTAATGGGATAATCAGTCTTGGGTTGCTGCCAATCCTTTTCATTCTCTGTGCCTGAAAGTCATTAACTAGTTGAAAGACCACAAGAAACATGCTTGCATATATGGATTGGGATAGCAAGGGATGATGCCACAAGAAGTGTGCTGCTTCCTCTTACTAAAACTGTCGTTTTGCTGCTGCTGTACTGCTGTTTTACTGCTGTATTTTGCTGTTGTTATTGCTGTTTTATGCTGCTACTGCTACATGTTGATGACTCTTGCTACTGCGGTTTACTGCCACTACTGTCTACTAATGTTATTTGCTGCCACTGCTGTCTGCAACTGTTGTTTGCTGCTGCATACTGATGTCTACTTGTAGCTTCTGTTGCTGCTGCTGTTCTGCTAACGTACTGCTGCTATCTGCTATTTTACTGCTACCGCGTTGTCTGTTTTATTTATTTTTTTTTAATTTGGAAGTTTTTTCTTTTTTCTCACTTTTTCCAAGCTAGAGATTAAAGTTGATTTTCTTTTTATTTGGAATATTATCTTGTTTGGCCAAACATTAGAATTGGTGCTTATGGATTTTTTTAAAGAATTATGAAATTATTTTAATCCAAATTATTATTTGTCATATATGTTAATTTCTCATTCATAGTTGTTGTATATATTAATATTTTTTTTGTTTTATGTAATTTAAATTAATAAATTTATAATAATAATAATAGATTAATAATAATAATAATAATAATAATGATAATAATAATAATAATAATAAATGTTAACTAATATTAATTAATAAGATGTTACATTAGTGTACAAAAAGTGCTACATAATGTCAAATAAAGTGCTACTATATGTCAAAAGAGAATGGAAAAGTGTTACCTAATAATTAACAAAGTGTTACATTATTTCAAATAGTGATACATAATGTCGGATAAAGTGATACTATGTGATTTTAAAATGTTACTAAAGATAAATAAGTGTTACATAAGAAATGTAAAGTAACACTTAAAATGATACTAATAATATAAAAAGTGTTACATAAGATAGTTTATAGTATCACTAGTTAATGTGTTACCATAAGTTACCCAAAGTGATACATAAGACTTTAGGTAACATGGGTGGAAGTATAACCTAATAAAGTGTTACCTATTGTCTATAATAACACTATTACTACTTTACGTAACACTTTTTGTGTGTTACCTAAGGTTAGTTTTGTACTAGTGGTCGTGAGTAGGTTAGTTAGCGACCTAATTTCCCTGCGCTCAAAATGGCGCCGTTACCGGGGAATGGTGTCAATGCTTAATTGTTATTGATTGCTTGAGTCTAAGTCTTTGTGTATACTTTTGCTTGATTTGTTTTATTATATTTTATTTTGTTTTTGCTAGTTTTTGTAAAAATAAAAAATGGCATGTTTGTCATTTCCTCAATATAACAATGAGCCTTTTTGTGATTACTTCAATAGACTTGAGGGATTTCTTGATCATAATTGTTGTAGTCTTTGGGAGGCTTGTGAGATTTGTTATTTTGTTTGAATGAGAAAACTAGGGATATTGTTGAAAGCATGTATTATGGTGAATTTAGAGCATTATCAATAGATGATGCTTGGGATTTTTATGTTTGGTTTGCTAGGAATGTTTATAATAAGGGTAATCATGTTTCTATATTGATGTGGAATGTTTGGATTTTTCTAATGTTATCATGAATTCCCATGATTTGGCACATGATACCATTATTGAACCTAGAACAAAAGATTTCAACTGTATTTCCCCTATTGTTCGTGATGATGAGGTGCATTCCAATGTTAATGAGCATGGCGTGTTTCAATATTCTTCATTATTTAGCATGCTTTCTTGTGATGTACCTTTTTCTCACAATAATGAATCTTATATGCTTGATTATGCCCCCTCTCCCCATGGTGATGATTATACTTATCCTTCTAATAATGTTGACGCTTACAATTTTGGTTGTGATCCTTCTCCCCTTGTTAACCCTCAATTTTCTTCATCTTGTGAGTCTACTATTGATTATTTAGAATCCCTTATTAGGCGTGCTGAGCTTGATTCTAATTTTGGGCCAAGTAAGGAGTTGTTTTTAAAATCTATGAGAAGTCAATTGGAGATGATGAAAAGGAGTGAGGAGCGTATTGAGGAGGTAATAAGGAGAAAGAAAGAGCTAGTAAGTCAATTGTCATCTTTGTTGCGTGATCTTGAATCTTTCAAATCCCATGTGTGTGTCGAGGATGATGATGATGATGTTTTTGTGCAATCAAAAGAGTGTGAGGAAGACATTAGTAAGCTTTTGAGTGAAGGAAAGAGAGTTGAGAATGAATTAAATGATGATTTTTTTTATTCACAACCCCCCTTCTTATTTTGATGAATCTCAAGTGCATGTTTGTGATTCTTCTATCCATGAGTATTTGGACTTATTTGAGCTTATGTCCCATATATTTTATGAGGTTCAAATGAAAAACCATAGTCTTTTGAGTGAGTTCATTGAGAATGATTCATGGGAAAGAGATGAGTTTGAAATGAATTTGCATCCATTCATGCATGGTTTTGAGAGTTTGGGCTTTGGGGTTTCTAAGGGGAATGTTGTTCATTGTTGTGATCGGGAGGATGATATAGTTTCTCTTGGGGATTGGATTTTTAAGGGATATGAAATTCATGAGTGTCTATCTTTTGAAGATTAAATGATTCATTTCCATGTTCTTATTGGTGATGTGAGGAATGGTGGTGAAGAAGAGTTCATTTGTGAGACCATTGCTCCTATACCCTCTTCTCATGTCCCTTTTTCAAGGAAATTTAACCATATCCCCTACTATCCTATGTCCCTCCTTTCTTTCGTCAACAAGCCTATTGGGGATCCTCCTTCTATTTGTGATATTCAAGCTCCCCACTCATTGATTATTGAGGAAAAGGGTGATTTTACCACCCAAAAACATTTTGAGGAGAGTTTGCTTTCTTTTTCTTTTTCTTCTTCTTTTTATTTTGTTGAATTTTCTTTTGATTCTTCTTCTTTTTTCTTGGAATATTTCTCCTCATTTGCGTGCACTATTCTTATTGCATGTTCTTTTTTCGTCATTTGCATACTTGTTATCTTACGAAATGTGTAGTAGTGCATTTAACAAGCTCTTGCGTTCGTTGCAATATTATTTACTAGAGTGGTCAAGCTTGGACCTTAAGCAAGCCTTTATCGGGAAGTAACCCTTGTTTTATAGCTTTCATCCTCTTTTCTTTTTAGAATAGTTTTTTTTACTCATGGAAATTGTTTGTTTGCTTTGTGCTAGGTACATAATTTGATATACTCATATGCATTGGTTTGGAACAATAATCAAGGAAGTTTGACTCCAGTTTTGCTAGCACATGGAAAAAAGATTCAATTTTGAGGTAGTCGACTTCAAGAAGGTTTAATTGGATTATTTGCGGGTATTTACACCTATCTAATATCCGGTAATATCCTTCCTTTCTCTTCCTTTAATGATTTGTGGGTTGTTGGACATATGTTGGTTGGTTGGATGACTGTCTTTCTTTTCTCCTCCCATGGATTCTTTGGTTTAAAATTTGAGCATGTTGTCTCATTCAAGCTCGAGTGAGGGTATTCTATCATATTTGGTAGAATTTTGATTCATATATATTTCATGCACATTTGTATATGCTTTTCCATTTTCTATATCTTGAAAATCACAAAAAGAATTTTGTTTCTATCAAGGCAAATTTGCAATGTGTTTTATTTTGTTCTTGCTTTGGGCATAATAATTTTGGACTGGTATTTTTTAATGTCCGCTTCCTAAATTTTAGAAGTGTGCAAGATTTGAGAATGTGTTAGATTGACTCTAGGATATGGTATGCTAAGGTAGTTGGCTAAGAACTTTGTGACCATGAAGCTCTAGTCCACTTGCTTGTGGTAAGATGGAGTTGCTCTCTATAGTGGATATGAAATCAAGAGTTAGTTATTGTTATCCCTAGTGAGGTATAATTGTTCAAGCCTTCATCATATTTTGTTGAGCGGCATTTTTGGATCCTTGGCTATTTGCATTCTCATATCTAGAACTTGACTTTTAGCTCCCAAGCTCACGATCGAGCCACTTTAGGGGATGAAAAAGGCATTTCTCTTTTTATAGGATAAATTTTCAATCTTTGGATTTGGTTTGCATTTTCCCCTCTTGCTAGCCCCTTTGACCCATATACTTTCTTATCTCTAGCCACAATACAAGCCTTCAAGCCTTGGTTTCACTTAAATTTCTACCTTTAGTTTTGTGAAGCAATTTTGTTTTGGAGGTTGATTTATTGTTTATGGTGCAAGTATAGAATTATGAGTTCTTTTGCAAAGCAAGTATGTGTTTTATATAATTTTGTGCATAAAAGCAAATGCATTTTGAGAAAAAGCCCTCCAATGTTAAAAGAGGCAAGGACATTAAATGAAAAAAAGCAAAATCTTGGAAAAATAAAGAAAATATCTAAAAAAATTAAAAGAAGAATGAAAAGCACAAAAAAAGTTTTGTTATTGTTGTTTTCCCTATTTTTGTTATTTTGTGTTAAATAAGCTTAGGGGAAAGTTATTTAATGAGCATAGTTGGTACTTTTGTTTTGGAATCGTTTGGATCTTGTGGAAGAAGTTCTACCCGGGCTTCACATAGGTTTTCCACCAATTTTAAAAGTTTTCCACACCTTTACTCTCCTAGACTATATGTTACAACCTTGAAAGTCCTTTTGATCCTAGAGGGTTAAGTCATTCAATGGTGGCGGGAAATAGGAATCAAGCCTATAGAGCGAGTTAAATTTGCATAGCCAAGATGTCGGGTAACCTTCTCAATGTTTTTAACTTCTTATTTATTTTCCGGTACCTTCGTGAAATCATGAGAAGCTAACTTGAAAGTGGATTTGAAACTAGTAGAGAGAACGTGTTTTGATTGGTTGGAACAAAAGGTAGAATGTGTTTCTGTTAGTTCTCTATGCTTAGCATATGTTATATTTCAATCAACCTTGGACATCTTAGAACGTGCATAACTTTATTATTTTAGAAAGATTGACACTCATTAGTGCTTGTTCAGTCATAAAAGTCATATGTTTTTGAGAAATAATAATAATAATAATAATAATAATAATAATAATAATAATAATAATAATAATAATGAAATCTGCTCTGCTCGGCTCTACTCTGCTTCAATCTGTTCTGCTCTAATTGCTGAAATTTGTTATGCTCTACTAGAAGCTCAAAAGAATAGGGCCTAACTCTAACAAACCCCCAAACCCTAAAATCTCACACACCTCTTTGATCTCTCCTCTCTCCCTATCTCTCCCAACGGCAGCTCCATCGCAACTCAGCAAGTAACTTTAGTAGCCCAAACTTCCGATGAGCGTGAATCCAAAACTCCAACCCATCTTCTCTGGCAACCCTGAGTCCAACACTAGATGCATCTTTTAGTTTTCAAAATTTTACTTAATGTTAAGCTTTATTCATTTTCATTCGTCTTTTTTGTTAGATGTAACTAACTTATGTGTAATTATTCTACTCCGTACATGTTTTAATTTTTAAAATTTTACTTTACGTTTAGTTTTGTTAATTTTCATTTTGTCATTTTAGTTAATTGTAAAATTGTGGTCATGTCATGATGAATTATGTTGTGTAAATGAATTTGCTTTAAAAAGTTATTGAATTTGATTGTAAATTGTTGATGAAACTTATTTTAAATTATTCTTGTTCTTAATCTTTCGGCCTTATGGATACAAATTTTAAAGATAGTACTAAAGTACCATATGTGGCGGTGCCTAAACCTAATGAGGAGGAAGGGGATTCTGAGGACGGGTTTGTTGAGGTCCCTAATGATACTAGCAAAGAAGTTGAAAATCTAGCTCTTCTAAGAGCATTAAGAGAACAAACTTTTAAAGTATGAGTTTATGTTAAAATCAAAGAGGTGTATGATTAAGAACTAGATTTTTTTGCTAAAAAAATACTCCGGAGTAGGTACAATGTGAAGGGTCCGTTTTAGACCTGTTTTAGATACGGATCCAACAGATATGGATATGGATCCTCTTCTAAATTTCCACCATACCTGATAGATCTAGATCCAGGGTGCAAAAACAAATTTGGATTTTGATTTAGTCAGATTTAGTCTAGATCTGACCCTTTGCCATTCGTACTTATAGGCGTTACTAACTCAATCGGTTAGCACATTTTCTATGTGAGAGTAACCCTTGACTGACCGAGTACCCTTGAATAAGTAATCCCTATAATTTACTTCTTACCAAACGAGTAATCCTTAAATAAGTAACCCTTGACCAAACGAATAACCCCGGAATAAGTTACCCCCTATTGTTAGAACATATTTCTAACATTAACGTTATATGTGGATGAATTTTCCCACATGGAAAGAATAAATAGGAAGTAAGTGGTTTATATACTAAGAAAAATTGTCCGAAATAATCTCACTTTTGGGGCGTCCGCACAAAATAATCGCACCTTTGGGGAGTCCACCCAAATATACCCGTACACTTTTTTAATTTCACCATACACCCTTGAGGTTTTTGTTTATTTACCATATACCCATGAAAATTTTCAAATTCACCATATACCCTAAAGTTGTTACAAAAATACACCACATACCCCTAATGAAAATAAGATGAGTAGAATTTGGTTAATTATACATTGAAACCTTCTTAGATTTCTCCCCCTCATCCATAAAACCACTCTTCTCCTTTCTCAGCCCTTGAAACCACTCCAAATCTCAATAACAATATCTGTATGATTGATTTTGAGGATGAGAAAAGAAAATTTAGGGTGGTTTTGGGAGTGGGAAAAAAGGAATGTGAGTGGTTTCTGGGGATAGGGGAATGTATTTAGGGTGGTTTCGGTTCATAATTAATCGTAATGATTTACGAAATTAACAATCATTAGTCACAAGGGTATAATGGTGTATTTTTGTAAAAACTCGGGGGTATATGATGAATTTTTAAAAGTTTATGGGTATATGGTGAATAAACAAAAAATTTAGGGGCATATGGTGAAAAACCTGTATTTTTATAATCCGACCTTTATACTCAATCCACTCATAATGGTCCCGAGTGACTAGTAACCGGTTGAAGAGGTAATTTTTTTTTTAATTTTTTTTATTAAGATTAGTTTATAAGTGTCACAACTTGATGTTTCCAAATTAAAAAAAAAAATTAAATCAAATTAAAAAAAACACCAGCACCTCTACCACACCACTTCAGCCAAATAATCCTCACCACCACCCAAACACAGACCCCAAAACTTCCGACCGACTCAGAACCAAAACCACCAACACCTAGACTCCAGAATCCACCAACCAGACCCCATAAACTGTCACCCAGACCCCATAAACGGCCACCCCACCAGACTTAAAACCCTAGCTAACATTTTAAAAAATTTTAAAAAATAAAAACATTTAAAAAAACAATAAAATCCCATACAATTCCCAGCCACCCCGTCAATCCCTAACATCTTAGGAATCCAGTCGGCCACCTTTTCTCGACCAATTAACCTCTCAGCCAACCCTCGACCACCGAAACCACATCTCAGCCAACTTCCGACCTCCGAAACCACCTCCCAGCCAACCCTCGACCACCAAAACCATCTCTTTAGCCCTAACCACCAAAACCACCTCCCCAGCAAACCCCCAACCACCGAAACCTCCAAAACTGGCCAATTGGCCTTCCACAACCCACCTAACCTAGAACCGACCCCTGAAACCGCCACCTTGATCCCCAAAACTCGCCAAAATCCAACGAAACAACCCTATAAGCGTCAGCGCGCCTACGTTAAGCATGTTGTGAGTATGCTTGATACTCATAGGAAGTAGGAATTGACATATATGATTATGGACAACGATAAGGGACAAGGAAAGTAGGGAGTTGCCAACAAGTTTTTAAGGAACTTGTGAACTGTTCACTGATCATTATAAAGTAACCACGATAAGGGACAACGGTAGGAAACAACGATTGACCTATGAAGGTTACACCCCATACATCATAATCCATGAGATTACTAACTCTATATGGTTTAGATTCACGAAAGGAGGATCAGGGATGATGGTACGAAGTGAGTCACATTAGTCTCTACTCGATTCTTATAGCGGAAAATATTTCCTGTGATCTCAATGGCATGCAAACAAAGATTCAATTTGCTCCAAATTAATAATTATGCTAAATTGGTTAAATATTAATGAAACATATTATTTTAAGATACTGTGATCACTTTGATTGAATAACAAGATTAAAAAGGATCCTAAACCGATTGTCCAAATTATCTTATTAGGCGTGATTTTCAACCACATATTCCCTTTAAACATGCAATATGGTGATCATATAAATATAATAAGATTAACATTAGTATTGGAAGCAATTTAACAATAATATCGTTAGCCAACTTAAATAATAATAATAATAATAATAACCTTGATCTGTTAGGGTTTGGTGAGTCCCACTCACTGCGGAAAAAACCGGAGCCAAGGATCACACTCGCAATAAATAATATCACTAATGCATAAAATAAACACAAAAGGGCAAAAAGGAAATATACCTTTGTCGCGTGCTTCGCCCGACAAATTGGGCTCTTACTTGAAAGCTTAGCACCGAAAACACGAGAGCCTCCGATGGAGATCCACCGCAAAAACAACTACCGACTTTTAGGTCCGTTACCTCGAGGTTAGCGAGGTCCGACCAAAACCCGAGTATTATATGAGTTTAAGAGTTTTTGCAAAATGTAATGCTCTATTGAACTCCTACTCAAGCACTCTTCCCAAAAACCCAAGGTGGGTATTTATAGGGAAGAGTGAAAGTGGGAATTTCTATCCCATTAATGTGGGATCATGAAATTCCACAATTTATTTTAAAGTTAAAATAAAATATCAAAATAATAATAAATCTACAAGTGTCATTATACATGTAAAGGGAAGTGAGGACCACTTGGAGAGTAGGGGACCATACTTGCTCCCCACTCCATACTCTCCTTGTGCCACATGTCCCTCACCCTACATGCCTCCCATATGCTCGGCCCTAGCTACTGATGAGTGGCATTTATGCCATGATTAAGGTTCATTTTAATGGCTATTTTCTTACATTGCGGCTTGTTTGCATCATTTTCCTTGCACTTAGTTCCCTTCTCTTTTATCTTCCTTTTTCCTAGATTTTGCCTACTCTTTACTTTAATTCCCATGCTTGTGTTTTGTAGGAACCGGGGTCTTCAAAGAGGAGAAGGCTTAAGTCAAATTGGAGCTGAAGAAAGCAAGTTCTAGAGGAGGTGTGGTCGAACTCTTTGAAAGGCTCGGTCACACCCAAAACCTTGGGTGTGACCGAACCTGCACAAGGTTCGACCGAACTTTGGAAGCAGGAACTTTTCAGATTTCAGCATTTTGTAGAAGCGGTTGAACCCCTGAAGTTCGACCGAGCCAGGAGCAGGGAGGTTCGACCGAACCTACCCATGGTTCGGCCGAACTCACCCTAATGTTCGACCGAACCTACCCTATGTTCGGTCGAACCTTTTCCCGACTTTAGCCAGCTGTGTACGGACTATATAAGTCCCGTTTTAGAACGTTTTGAGGCAAGAAGATTAACTTAGTTCTAATTTCTGAATTTTAGCTTAATCTAAGGAGAAAAAGTGGATTATTACTCAAGTTTCCTTTATTATATTCAACTTTGGTCAAGTTTAATCTTCAATCAAGCAACACTTCAATTTTTCATATTTCATTAATCCTCTCTTTAGTTATCTCTAATCCTTTCTTTTAGCTTTATTTATTTGCTTTATTGTTGCTTATTTTCATTAATCTTATTAGTTCATCTAGTTATTATTGATTTCACTATTCTGAATCATATTTTGTTTTGTGTTTCTTGAGTTTATTTATAGTTTTGATATTATGTTTAATCTCCCTTCTCTAGGCTAATTTCTTAGCTAGGGGAAGGGGGTGGAAAATATGTTTTGATATTGGATGAATGATAATGGTTGGATTGAACTCATGCCATAAATTGATGAAAGACATGATTTTTGACAACTTGAGATTATTGTGGCACTTTATTTGATGTTTTCTAGTTTAAATGCATGAAAGTGATTTGAACTAGATTAAGATCATCTCTATTTTAATGATTGCATGAGAATGAGTTATTAAAGGGTGGAGTTTTATGAATTGTGCTTCTTTATTCTCTTGATTTGATTGTAACTAATAGGATGCATGAGAATAATCCTTATTAGTATAGACCTTTTTCATTAATTTGCCTAGACATACTATTGCATGAGAATGAATTGTTTAGGTAGAATCTTGTGTTCTTTGGCATGTTCTTCATGATAACCATTATTTCTCCCCTCTTTCTAATCATGTTTGACACCCCCGTATTCCTAGAGTCGTTCTCTCTTGATTTTAATCATTATTTTTTTTGCTTATTTATAGTTTTAGTGCTCTTTATTCAAAAATCCACAAAAACATTCCCCTTTTTACTCTTGCATTAGTTAAAATTGATGTTGAATAAGTGAGATTCCTTAGTGGTTCGACCCTTTACATGCCCCTATACTTGTAATTAGGGTAGTTTAGGAATATAAATGATTAATTTGATTAGGGTAGTAGATTAACGACATATCTAACCCTCGATCAAATTTTGGCGCCGTTGCTGGGGAAGCGGCTTGTTTAGCATCTACTTTTGCTTTTGTTAGAGTCATTTTACTTGCTTTTATTTTTGTTTTGTTTGTTTTATCATCCTTGTCATTGCTAATTGTTTGCTTAGCTTTGGTGAATGCTTAGGAGATCTCAAGGACCACCCACACATTAAATTGACCACGAGATTGACCGAACTTTGAGACAAGTCCGTAGGCTTTATCAAGAAGAGGGAAGAGGTCTTGGTGCCATAGTTGATAGTGAGAGTGATTCCTACTCTTCAAGTTCGCAAAGCAGATCAATGGCGGGACAAGAAGATGATGTTTTGTTTCGTGAGTTTTGAAATCTAGAAGAATATGAGCTCACGGGAGGGATTTTGGTAACCGTCACGGAAACCAACTTCTTAATCCATCCCCAATATACTAGAATGGTCCAATCGGAGCAATTTTCCAGAAGTGCAAGTGAGGACCTCATTGAACATTTAGACCGATTCCCTGAGTTGTGCGCGATGATGCAAACCAATGAAGTGAGCTAAGACTACATTCGTATGCATCTCTTCCGGTAATCTTTCATCGGAAAAGCAAAGAAATGGCTAAAGCAAATAAAGCCTAACTCTCTCACAACATGGAGGGAGGTGGTAAAGGAGTTCTTGAAGCGATTAATCTTCGAGGAGAAGACCGCCGAAATGAGAAGGAAAATCGTATCATTTGAGAAAGAAGCCGATGAAAGTCTTGGTGAAGCTTGGGAGAGATTCAAAGAGTTGGTGCAAGCGTGTCCTCACCATGAGTATAATCAAGGGTTGCTCATGCGGTTTTTCTACGACGGATTGGAGCCCATGTTAAGAGCCAACTTGGATGCAGGGGCGGGTGGTCAATTAATCAAAATCCCCCAAAATCAAGTTGAAGTAACAATAAAAGAGGTAGCAAAGAACTACTATTTGGGGGGGGGCGAAGAAGGAATGCTCCAAAGAGGTGGGATTTACGAATTGGAGAAAGTTGATCAATTTCAATATCAAATTGATCAACTAACAAAAGGGCTTTCCAAGTTGAACACGAGTGTGAGTGCAAGTGCAAGAGGTGGAGCAAGCTCCTCTCAAGTTAACTCTTTCTCTTGTCAAAATTGTGGAGGAACGAACCATGATACATCTTATTGCGGCATACAACACAAGGCAAGAAGGATTTAGAGGAAGCGGCGGTGGAGTAGCTTGGAGACAACCACCACCCGGGTTTGCATCTCAACCTCAACAATGGAACCAACAAGCTCAACCTTCCTACAATTCCAACCCTCAATATCATAATCCACCTCCATCTCAACACCAAAACCCAAGAGGAAGCTACCCAAGGAACAACCAATACAACAAGCAAACCCAAGCACCTCAAAGAAATCAAGAACAAGCACCTCAAGCGGAGCTAACACAAACTCAAATCCTTCAAGCCATGCATGCACAAATGCAAACTTTTGGGCAACAAATGCAAGAAATAAGAGCTCAAAACAATATGGTTGACTCACAACTAGCTCAATTGGCCGAGAGAACTCCTTTCAATTCACCATCTACTCTACCCGGACAACCACAACCTAACCCTTCTCATAACTCAATACCCGATACATGCAAGGCAATTACATTGAGGTCGGGAACTTCCTATGAAGGGCCAAATGAGGGGGGTAATGAGGAAAGGAAGGGAGGAGAAGAGAGTGTGAATGAGGTTAACAGAGGTGAGAAAGAAAAAGTTGATGAGATAGAAGGAGGTTCGGAGAAGAAGAAGCTTGACAATGAGAAGAAAACTTCAATTCCTAGTGAGGTTAGGAATCTTGATGGACCGGTTACTTTTCCTGGTCGACTTGCAAAGAGGAAGTTGAATGACAAGTTTGCAAAATTCCTTAGTGTGACGAAGAATTTGCACATCAACCTCCCTTTCATTGAAGTTGTGACACAAATGCCATCTTACTCCAAGTTCCTCAAAGATATTCTCACCAACAAGAGGAAGCTCAATGATGAGCTTATCACCCTTCCACATCAAGTGAGTGCTCTTATCCAACATAAGATTCCTAAGAAGGAAAAAGACCCGGGAAGCTTCACTTTGCCGTTGAAAATCGGAAACATGGAAGCTAGGGGCGCCTTAGTCGATCTTGGAGCAAGTGTTAGTTTAATCCCTCTATCCATTGCTCAAAAACTCAATATAGAGATTATCTTTACAAGGAAGACAATTTAATTGGCCGATTGGTCGGTGAAATTACCTTGTGGAGAGCTTGAGGATGTTCCAATTTAAGTGGGACACATCTACGTGCCTTGTAACTTTGTAGTGATGGATATGGAGGAAGATGTTAACACTCCTTTGGTTTTGTCAAGTGAAGATCTTAAAACTTTGGGGGCGGTCATCAATTGCAAGAACAACACCATCACATGTGAGGTGGCCGATGAGAAGATTGTCTTTGAGTTTTCTAAGTTGCTCAAGACCCTCATGGTTGAAAAATGCTATAGAGTTGATGTTGTGAGTGATAAGTTAGATCGCTTGGGGAGGGTCATGATGAAGCCTCAAGAGGCAAAAGAGTTTGTCATGGCAATAGAGGAATCTTAAAGGAGGAGGTTGAATAACAAGTTGAGATCAAGCTTGAGTCCAAGGAGGAGAAATTGGAGGAGAGTCCCAAGGTAGAGCTCAAGTCCCTTCCCCCTTCTTTGAAATATGCTTATCTTGATAAAAAGGGAAAATACCCTATTATAGTCAATGCTACCCTAGATGGTCTTAATTTGGAAAAACTACTTGATGTTTTGAGAAAATACAAGGATGTGATAGGGTATAGCATTGATGATAACAAAGGTATTAGCCCTTCTTTATGCATGCATCGTATTCATCTTGAAGATGATCATTCCACCTCCATTGAACCTCAAAGGAGGTTGAACCCCAACCTCCAAGAGGTTGTCAAGAAAGAAATTTTGAAACTATGTGAGGCGGGCATCATCTATGCTATCTCCGATAGCAAGTGGTTTAGCCCGGTTCATGTGGTTCCAAAAAAAGGTGGGATGACCATAATCAAGGGTGAAGGAGGAGAGGAAATCTCCACCCGGAAGGTGACCGGGTGGAGAATGTGTATTGATTATAGGAGGTTGAATAAAAATACCAAGAAAGATCATTTGCCTCTCCCATTCATGGACCAAATGCTTGAGAGACTCTCTCACTATGCTTTCTTTTATTTCTTGGATGGGTACTCCGGGTTCTTCCAAATCCCTATCCATCCAAGCGATCAAGAGAAAACTACTTTCACATGTCCATATGGGACATTTGTATATCAAAGAATGCCATTCGACTTATGCAATGCTCCTTCTACCTTTCAAAGATGCATGACCTCCATTTTCTCCGAGATGCTTGAAAAAGAAATTGAAGTTTACATGGATGATTTTAGTGTTGGTGGCTTGTCTTTTGACACTTGTCTTTATAACCTCGAAAAAGTTTTGAAAAGGTGTCAAGAGACGAGTTTGGTTATAAATTGGGAAAAGTGCCACTTCATGGTCGAGGAGGGTATTATCCCCGGCCATAAAGTTTCAAAAAATGGCATTGAAGTTGATCCGGCCAAAATTTCGGTGATTGAGAAGTTACCCCCCTCCTATTCAATCACGGGAGTACGAGCTTTTCTTGGGCATGCCAGTTTCTACTAGAGATTTATCAAAGATTTTTCGTCAATCGCCAAACCTTTGACCGAATTACTCAAAAAGGATGTTGCTTTTAACTTCAATGAGGCTTGCCTTGAGGCATTTCATAAGCTCAAGGAAGCTCTCATCTCCTCTCCCGTTGTGCAAGCTTCGGATTGGATCTTTCCTTTTGAGCTAATGTGCGATGCGAGTGATTTTGCAGTGGGTGTCGTGCTTGGGAAAAAGAAAGAAGGAAAATCATGTGTCATCTACTATGCAAGTAGGACTCTTGATGAAGCTCAAAAGAACTATACAACAACAGAGAAGGAAATGCTAGCAGTTGTGTTCGCCTTTGATAAGTTTAGGTCCTATCTTATTTTCTCTAAGGTGATTGTGTATACGGATCATATTGTGGTGCGATATCTCTGACTAAGAAGGAAGAAAAGCCTTGCCTTATTCGTTGGGTTATCTCTCTTCAAGATTTTCACATGGAAATAAGGGACAAAAAGGGAGCGGAGAATTATGTTGCGGATCATTTGTCTAGGCTACCTTTAGAGAGCAAAAGTGATGTACCAATAAATGATGAGATAGGATTTGAAACTCTCATGGCTATGGCTTCAACATCTAGCCCTTGGTATGCGGACATCGCCAACTATCTTGCTTGTGGAGTCATTCCCCGGGAGTTTTCTTCTCAACAAAAGAAGAGGTTTTTCAAGGAAGTGAGGAGGTACTTTTGGAATGACCCATATTTGTTCAAACAATATGGAGATGGCCTTTTTCGAAAATGTGTTTCGGATCATGAAATCAAAGGAGTTCTTGAGCATTGCCATTCACTACCATGTGGAGGACATGGGGGTGTTGATCAGACGGTGGAAAAACTTTCTCAATCTTTATTGTGGTGACCAACGGTGCATAAGGATGCCCAAAAGTTTGTTTCACAATGTGATAGGTGTCAAAGAAGTGGTGGCATAACCAAAGGGGATGAAATGCCTCAACAAAGTGTCTTAGAAGCTGAGCCCTTTGATGTTTGGGGGGTGGACTTTATGGGGCCTTTCATTTCTTCTTGTGGAAATCTATATATCTTGGTAGCAGTTTACTATGTGACAAAATGGATTGAAGCCATACCCTCTCCTACCAATGATCACAAGGTTGTGCTTAAGCTTCTAAAGAAGATCATTTTTCCTATATTTGGGGTTCCAAGGGTGTTAATTAGTGATGGAGGCTCCTATTTCGCCAAAAAGCAATTTGAAGCTCTTCTTAAAAAATATGGCGTTCATCACAAGGATGGACTACCTTACCACCCTCAAACTCAAGGACAAGTAGAGGTCTCGAATCGTGACATCAAGAATCTACTTGAAAGGATGGTGAAAAAATCAAGGAAATATTGGTCTCTCAAGCTCAATAACACACTATGGGCTCTTAGGACGGCGTACAAGACTCCAATCGGCATGACCCCCGATAGGTTGGTCTACGGAAAGGCTTGTAGCTTGCCGGTTGAGTTAGAATACAAGGCTTGGTGGGCCATCAAGGAACTCAATATGGATTTATCATTGGCCGGTGAGGAAGTTGCTTAAGCTCAATGAACTTGAAGAGCTTAGAAATGATGCTTATGAGAGCTCAAGATTGTATAAGGAGAAGACCAAAAAGTGGCATGACCAACATATACGAAACAAGATCTTTAAAGTTGGAGATAAGGCTTTGCTTTTCAACTCAAGGCTTTGTTTGTTTCTGGGTAAACTAAAGTCCAAGTGGTCGGATCCTTTTGTGGTATCAAAGACTACTCCTTATGGTTCTTTTGAGTTAGATGCGAATTGTAACAAGTTTATGGTCAATGGTCATCGTTGGAAGCATTACTTTAACAAGGAAGAAGTTGGTCTAATTGAATGTCTAATGCTTGATACTTTGGATCCTAAGCCTCCCCCTTGATGATATTTTCTCATGGTCAAGCTAGTGACCTCATAAAGAAGCGCTTCTCGGGAGGCAACCCGAGTTTCTAACCCTTTTTTACTCTTCTTTTTTCCTTCATGCTTTAATTTTTCTATCTACAATTTTGGATTGATGGATTTATGTGTTTTAGGTTTTGGATGTGTTGTAATCGTTGGTATGCCTTGCCTTTAGCATGATTGTATGGTGTTTTAGTGTGTTTTGAAAAGAAGTTTTTGTGCAAATTTTGAAGCTTTTCTTTTTGATAGAAGTCCAAGCGAGCTCTATTGCGGTTCGAATACTCTCAATCTAGAAGTGAAACTGCTGCAAAATGAGAATTTTTGAAAAATTAGGTGGTTCGACCGAACTCCCTGAAGGTTCGGTCGAACCTTGTAAAAAGTTTGACCGAACTTTCTTGAGTTCGGCCGCTCCTACTCTAGAAGAGTAATCTGAAAGCTCTCTGCCAGAATTGCAGAAATTAAAGATTCAGAGTAGGTTTGACCGAACCCAGGGGTGGTTCAACTGAACCTTGGTGTGACCGAACTATCTGTAGTTCGGCCGCTCCTATTTTGGAACTAAAATCTGAAAACTTTCTTCCCAATTTTTGATTTTAAAGTTTGAGAGTAGGTTTGATAGAACATTGAGGTAGTTCGACCGAACTCTTGGTAAAGTTCAGAGTTCGGTCGAACCTACCCAAGGTTCGATTAAACCTTTGTCGGGCAAATTTTTTTTAAAGGCAAAGAAAAGCCGCACAACTCTTCATCTCCATTCACCCTCATTCAACTCTCTCTCTCTTCTCTTCTCCTTCTCACTCTAAAACTCCATTGTCACACCCCATTTCAACCTCAAATCTCCATCAAAATCACTCTAATCTTCTCTATTTCTCACTTAATTTTCATCCTTTACTCAATTTCTATAATCTACACCCAAAATTCCTCACAAAACTCCACCTTTTCAAAATTTTCCCAATTTCTAGGGTTTGAGTGAATTGCTACTTTTAAGTTTCTACTTGCTTCCAATCAATAGTGGTATGGTTTTTCTAGCTTACCATGTTTTACATGTTAAAGTATGAATTGTGGTAATATTGAGATTGTTAGTAATGGCTTGTTTGATGTTTGTGGTTCTTGGGATTTCTTTGTTGCAATTGATTGGTTGTTGATAGTAGAACTTGCTTTATGATGATTATGCATGTATACCTTGATTTTATTTGGTTTCAATGTATTTGCTTGAATATGTTGATTTCACATTAGGTTGTTCATGCAACTACTTTTTGATTGAGAAATTCATGAGTTGGATGTAGTTTTGAGATTGTTATTCATTGTTCTTGGTTTGATGTTGATGGTTTGTGATCATGAATTTAGGGGACATTATGCTGAATTTCACCTAATCTTAGGATTTGCATATGAATGCAAATGAACTTTTCGTTCTTGCCTTGGTTCATAAGTGTTTATTAATGCCTTGAATTGTATTGTTGTTATCCTCTACATCTATTTCACAATTCATGGCTATTACTTTCATGCATACACTTTTTATCTTGGCAAGCTTTTTATGACACCTCTTGGCTTGCATCTTCCTAATGATATTCTTGGTTATTTTGTAGAGTCATAATGTTTGGCAAAAGTAAAGGCAAATCTAAGAAGAAGAGGGCGGGTGAGCCTTCAACACCCTCTTTCCCACCTCCGCCGGGTATTAACGATCACGACATCATTGCTCCTAATGAGAATTTCTGGAATGTCTACCAATCACTCATCTCTCGTCCAATTCGATCAACAAGGTTCTTCTGTGCTACAACCTTGAGGAGACTCGGTATCTTGGACGAAGTGGTCCAGCTGGCTCAAAACTTTGGGTGGGGTGACTTCATCAACCTTTCCGCTCACAGTTATGAGCGAGTTAGATTGGAGTTCCTTGCTTCTCTCCGCAAGGAAGTATTAGAAGAGGATGATGATGGCAATGAACCTCAACTTGTTATTCACTTCCGCATGTTCAATGAGGATCATTCTCTAAACGAGAGTGATCTAAATGAAATCTTCCATTAGCATGCAACCGGGCTTCATCACCCTTCTAAGACGGCCTCAACTCATCGCATCCCATAAAATGAGCAAGAGTGGTGGAGGAGCATATCCTCCAAGGCCAACTTCTGCACTAACACTGCCAAAGTCAACAACATCATCCATATTGCTATGAGATACTTTGCTCGGCTTCTTCAATATGCTGTATTCTTCAAGGAAAATTTCGGCTCTATGGTGAAAGATGAGGTGGCTTGCCTCTTTTTGGCCGACAACCCTCAACGCATAAAGTTCCAATGCTCCTCCACTTTCATCCAACGACTTTTGGACACTCGTGATAACCGTCTAAGTGACAACATTCACATGGGGGGCATGATCACTCTTATTTCCCTTTCCATGAAGGACTGGGCCTATAAGGACCAAATAGAATTGCTCCCCTACGTGCTCCAAAATAGAGAGGAAGCAGCCGAAGGATGTTGTAGACATCTACTTTTGGCCTCCTGTCCCGGCAGGAAGTGCAATGACGATAAATAAAACCATCTTCGTGTTGGATCAAAGTGAGGAATACTTATGGAGAACTGGTTAAGCCACAAAACACAAAAGACTAGCCCAAATTAAAGATAAAAGCCAAAATAAAGGTCCAATTAACTAAACCCGATCATAATTAGGCTTAAGCCCGTGCTTAAAACCCAATAATGACGGATTTAGGAGCGCCTAGGTTAAATCTTAGTGTTGCCGCAAAAAAAGCCGCGCGCATCTCAAACAGTCGTGCTGGGCTGCCTCGCGCAACTAATTCTGTTGCGCGCAACACCTTGTGCAACCTCTAGAGTTGCGCTGCATAAGATTCAGAATTATACGGAAAATATAAAATCGAATCTTACCATAAAGCCGCGCTCAAGACAATTAGTTGCGCTGCCCATAGCAGCGCAACCTAATCACTTGCGCTGGAATGCCGCGCGCAACTCATCCTATTGCGCGCGACACCTACTGCGGCAGAATGCTCAAAACCCTAAACCTAATCATTCCCTATAAATAAGAGCTTAAACCAAGGCTTGAACAGACAGTAAATAACCTAAAACTCTGGCGAAATACTTGTGAACTTGTGCAACCTAGCCCCTCTTGTCCTAAACACTCACCCCTTTTGATATTTTGTTACTATGGTGGAGGTTCCCCAACAAGAAGGAGTCCATAAGTATTCTAAATGGAGATCTAGCAAAGAGAAGTGGTAAATTCCCGAGCACTAAGTTAAATCACATTTATTTTCTTGTTTAAAAGAACCTTAATTAATTAATTAGTGTTGTTTGATCACTTTTAAAATAATTAATTAATCAATTCCACATAGTATCGTGCGTTAAATAAAGATTAGAATTGAATTAAATAATTTTTGGTTGATCACTTAAGCCAAGGCGAATATTGTTTATTTTCTTGTCCTTTTCACGAATTTGATTAAATAAGAATAACAACATTATGATGTAATTCCTACGTGAATTAATATGTGTAAATAAAATCAACTAACATAGTTTTAGGTATCGCGTTGCATATAATGTTTGGTGATGAAATTGTAAAAAAGGAAGAGCTAGTAGAGGCCGCACTAGGGCTAGGATAACGATTCCCCTCTAAAAGGAACGTTATTTTAGTACCCTCGCTCCCGAACTCATTTCTGGTTTATAGACCAATTTGAGCATGGGTAAACTTATGATTCGTGCTAATTATTCAATGAACTCCACATGGAAGAAAGGCATGAACGAGGTTTATGAGTTTTTCCTAAAACTCATTGGCGACTCCCTACTTGTTTCTTACAAAAAAGCGTAATGACAGAATCAATTCTAATTCAAGGCCCCCCAAACAGTCAGGAATTCAAATCCTACTAAACCCTAACAAGTGCAAAGTCATAGGCTTTTAATTGGCCATGGGAATCTAAGGAGAGGATCCCTTACGATGGGAACCCCCTCCTTATAGTGGCGACTCCACTGGGGACTTAGAGGTTACCTGATTAATTCGTAGTTATGGTCCAAGGTTTCCAACACTAGGTTGCCTATGGGTTGTAACGAGAATTAACTTGGATAATCTCTAGTTAGATAGTGAGACTTGAACGCATAATATCTTCCTTTTGCACAAGAGTGAAAACCAAACAAGCAATATTGCATCATGCATAAGCATATCACACTAATTGGGGATTGTCTCATTGACTAGGGGTCGCCAACACTAGGTTTCTATCCCGAAATCAATAACAATCATCCCACCCATATCGCCAAAAAAATGTAGGGAGGGCAATGTCATGAGCCAACACGTTGAGTGATTGATTTGTGCGTCGTTACTTAAGATATGGTACCTTTGGACACCCAAGCCTTTTTGACCTTAGAACGACATTGCATGAATCTTGACTTATGGCATGCTTATGTGATTATGTGACTATATGCAACGTGTTAGGACAGTCTTCTTTTTCTCTTTTTAGTTTAGGTTCCCAATTAGGAAGTTCTCTCTTTGTGATTTAGCGTCATATGAAAAGGATAGCATAAAAAAATCAAGTAAAAAAATCGAATAAAAAAAAATGATGACAAAAAAAAAAACGCTCGAATTAAAAAAAAAATATTTCTACGAGCAGGTGGCGCGCGCAACTCACTGAGTTGCGCGACCCCCCCTTGCACAAGTGATTCCGTTGCGCGCGACAGCCGCACGCAACTGAGTCACTTGCGCGCGCCCATTGGACGAGTCAATTTTGATTTCTCAAAAAACAAATTGACTCGTCCGTCTTCATTGAAGAATTGTTAAGGGTGATGTTATCCGTTTAAATATATTTTGCGTCTTTTGTTTTTTTTTTCCTTTTCTTATTCCCTTTTTAAACGAGCATGTCGATTTATTTATCCTTTCGTACTCCTTTAGGGCCGGTTTCCAAGCTTTGGAAAGAGGACCCCCAGGCACTCGCATTCTACGTTTACCACCGGAAGATCAACCCCTTTTAAACCACTTTTCTTCGACAACTAATCCTAGTCCAACAACAATGCCAACCATCGAAGAACTTCAACAAGAGATTCTTTATTTGAGAGAGGAAAAGGCTCAAGAGGTCGAGGAGAGAAGAATTAAGAAAATGAAAAAGGCTGAAAAGAAAAATGCTGAAAGCTTAGCCTTGCAATAAAAGATGGAACAATTATCCATCAAAGAAAAGTCATTGGAGAAGCTAGTTCTTCGTTCTACAATGTGGAACAAGTACTTTGACGCAGAAAAGTTTGCTCCTCCCCTAGGACTTGCTTTACCAGAAAAGTTCGTAGCTACGGACTTGCCAATATTTAAGGTGACCAATAATCCATAAAATCATTTAATGTGTTTTACTGGCACTATGGCATTAAAGGGAGTTGATCATAAGCTTTAGCTTTGCCCTTTATCCCTAGACCCAACCGTGAGAGAGTGGTAATATGGGCTAGATCCAAAATTCAAGGCAACATGGGAAGATGTAGTTTCGGCTTTCATTACCCAATATATATGATAGTAACGTAGAGGTTAAGTCAACTTTACGTGAACTCGAGATGCTTAATCACGGCGAAGATGAAGGTTTCCTTTCTTTTTATGGTAGATGGCGAGAAAAGGCGGCCCACCTTGCCCAAAGGCCTCCTAAACTCGAGTTAGCACAGATATTCATTGACAATTGTCATGAAAAATACAACAAAAATCTACGTTACCTTGGTCTAGACACTTTTCAAAAGGTCTATTCTGTGGCTACTAGGATTGAAGATGATCTTGCTAAAGAAAACGCAAACAAACCTCATCATCATCATCAACCTAAGAATAACTACAGGAAGTGGAATGATAATGCATCATCTATTATTGACGTATTTGCGAATTCCATGCAATACAATAACACAAATTTATATGATGATCCTAGAAAAAGATGGACAAAAGAAAGAAAATTTACTCCATTTCCTGTAAGCTATAAAGAATTGTTAGAAAAATTAAATGAAAAAGGCTTACTTGCGCCAACAGGGCCAACACCACCCACTCTACTAGAATAAAGATTTCCTCAATGGAATGGTAGTGCTTATTGTGCTTATCATAGAGGCGTTGGACATGATACTGAGCGTTGATATGTTTTAAAGCACAAAATACAAGATTTAATAGACGATGGGAGAATTCCCATGCCTAAACCTAACAATAATGCATCCCCCTTAGGGGTGTTTCACATCGATGAGGACCATGTGGGAAGTGATATGTTCAATCCTTTGGACTATATCACACCTATAGGAGAACCTCTATCCACAATACTCATAGAGGCAACTAATGAAGTATGTGGACTATGGGATGACAACTTTCAAGACTTATATGTCTCTAAGTATGCCGCCGTCCCACCTCCATCTTGTTTACAAAATGAAACAAATGGAGCGCTTGATTGTGATCATTTCTTGGGGAAGTCTCAAGATTTATCAAATCTCTCCTTGGATGAACAATGACATCAAGCACAACTCATGGAACATCTTGAAATGGAGGCACATCCAAAGCCTCTAGAAGAAAGTTGGTTTGTGTGTCCTACAACTAACCCAAACGAGATAGATCATTTAACTCCTTCTGGGCGAGTCTACCAAGCACCACCACCAAATGGATCTTTGACCACACAAAATAAAACTCAAGGTCAAGTACAAAATCAAATACCACCTCCACTTGAGGTAGAAGATCCATTGGTCAAACAACTTCGCCAATCCAAGGCGAATGTTAGCATTTGGGAATTCCTAAGTACTTCTAAAGAACATATGAATTTTCTCATGAATGCTCTAACGGCTTTGTCTGTAAGCATAGACACAACCTCTCAGGATCTCATTAGCTTGCTTACTAGCGAGAAATCCGATAAATCAATCGTTTTCACTAATGATGATTTTCCTTCAAAAGACACTACCCACAACAATGCATTATACTTAACTGTGGGATGTAAGGGATACAATATCCCTCTAACTTTGGTAGACAATGGGTCAGCTATAAACGTATGCCCATTAGGAACGGCAAAATACTTAGGCCTAAATCCAAAAAAAGATTTTCAATCAACAACACAAAGCATTAGGGCCTATGACAATTCGAGAAGATCGGTATGTGGAACTGTTAAGCTACTAATTACCACAGGCCCAATTCAAAAGATGGTTGAATTCCATGTTATGGACATAAAACCTACATTCAACCTTTTACTTGGACGTCCTTGGATACATGAGCTTGGTGCAATACCATCCTCACTTCATCAAATGATTAGGTTGAACTATCAAGGGCTTCCTATGACTATACATGCTTCTCCACTCAAAATAGCAATAAATGATCAATCACTCTTAGAAATAAACCATGATAATAATGAAGAGGACATGTGAGGATTCGCTGTGGACCAATCTTCACAATAAAAATGGAAGAAGACTTTGAAGAACCATTCAAGCTTGATCCATATTCCACTCGGATAGTAAACAACATCTTACTCAAGAATAGTTACTTTCCTGGGATGCCTTTGGGAATAGGAATGAAGAAATCTCTCTTACTTCCTATCTCAAAGAAAAGCTTCTCCTTTGGATTGGATATAAACCAACCTAAGAAGAATTGGAGTCTCACGATGCAAAAAACAAAGCACGCAGAGACAATAATAAGAAAGGGATAATTGCTTTACTCCCTCCTATCAACAAACCCTTAATAGGCAATTCATTAGGGAGGGAGAAGATTACCCATGCTACGACTTTCCAGAACCCTTAGTTTTGGAAGGAATCAAGAAGCCTGGATTTAAAATATTTCATGATTGCTACTTCTTGGATGACGATCTTAGTATTGTTAAATCAAAACACCCAACTCCAGGGTGCTATGATGGGCAAGCATTTAACTTCCTAATTGGACTAGAGCAAAATCATGTTGCTACAATCACCAATCAAAACGCCATTCAAGATGAAACTTTTGACCCAACCTCATTGATCACCCTTTCAAATGAAACTTTTGAGCATGGATGGAGGAACTCTTTCAAATGGACCAATCACAAAGGCGATAAGCTGAAAATCGTCACATGCGAAGGAAAGATGTTTGAAGAATCGAACGATGAATCTATTATAGACTCTAGGGAAGCTGAAAATCTAAGCCTTGTGGCCATTACCGAGTCTTTATTTTCTAGTTCTAAGGACAAAGATCCCAAAAAGGATTCTTCTTTTGATGTACTCTCTTTTGATTTTAATAATATGAGCTCTATTTCCGAGTATATGCCTTCTCTTGAATCTTTCGAATGTTATAACAATCAATCTAATAAAGATGATAACATTAATAAATTGGTTAAACTAATGAATGAACGAGAACAAAAGAACCCTATCGTTGAAGAAACTAAAATAATTAATATAGGAACTAACGAAAATAAAAGAGAAGTCAAAATTGGCTTAACTGTAAATCCGAAAGAGCGATTGACCCTCATATTGACGCTCAAAGAATTCGAAGACGTGTTTTCTTGGTCATACAAGGACATGCCTGGAATAAATAGGGAAATTGCGAAACATACCATTCCCTTGAACCCTACCTCTAAACTAGTAAAACAAAAACTTCGACGAATGAAACCTGATGTCGCATTAAAAATAAAAGAAGAAGTACAAAAACAATTAGACGCAGGTTTTATTCGCGTAAGTAATTACCCAGAATGGGTAGCAAACATCGTCCTAGTCCCTAAAAAGGATGGACGAGTTCGCATGTGTGTCGACTTTAGGGACCTTAATAAAGCTAGCCCTAAAGACGATTTTCCTCTACCACATATTGATATATTGGTAGATAACACGGCTGAACATGCAATGTTATCCTTTATGGATGGATACGCAGGTTACAACCAAATTTTAATGGAAAAAGAAGATGTAGAAAAGACATGCTTTATTACTGACAAGCACACTTTAGGGCGCGCTTTAGAGCATATTTTAGGATGATTTTGGATGTATTTGGGGCCGCTTTGGCCGATTATTACCTTGTTATGCTTACGTTCCCCATATTACGTGCTTCACGGGTTTTCGGTTTGTTTTTGATGTGTTTTCAGGTAATATCAACCGAGTTTAATCGGATCCCGAGCCCTTGATGCGTAACCGAGCTAGCCTTGACCGGAGTCCGAGGAGTTAAGGAAGTTCAAGTGCCGTGCATTGATTACATAGCACAGGCAGCACGGCCGTGTTACCATAGGCACACCCGTGTTGGCCTATAAGCAAGCAACCCCAGGCAAGGCAGCACGGCCGTGCAAGCCAATAGCACGGCCGTGTCAGTATCCACGCACCAGCACGGCCGTGCAGGCCATTAGCACGGCCGTGCCAGATGTTGCCCGTGCCCGTGTCAGCTTCAGTATGAGCCCCGTGCTAGATCATATTCAGCACGACCGTGTCATTTTTAGCACGGCCGTGCCAGGAAGCTGCACGGCCGTGCCATATATAGCACGACCGTGCCAAATTGAAGAAGAAATCCGGTTTACTTACTGACAAGCTAGCATGGCCGTGCCAAATACAGCACGGCCGTGCTGATCCAGGGTTAACTGCGCGCTTGACTTCTCCGAATTAGAAAACGTATATAAGGCCCGACTTTAAGAGGATTCGAGAGACAGTTAGAGATAGTTTTGAGAGCCTTTGTAGAGAGTTATTGGAGAACGTTCTTAGTATTAGAGATTCATTAGTTTTCTTAGAGATATTTCTAGAGATTTTAGTTTTCTTGGATTGATTTGAAGCAAGATTTGCGAAGATTCTTTGTATTATTCATTGACGACGAATATCAAAGTTCTGAACTTTTCCATTGATTCGCATCAATACAATTGGTATTATTCATTCTTGTTTATTAATCAAGCTTTATTATTCCTTAATCAGAATTCATGTTTATATCTATTATGCTTTTGGAATTCATTATTGCTTTGATTATGAATATGTGTGAGTAGTCTCCTAGCTAGGGTTTCGGGATGAAACCCGGCCTAGGTAATCTATGTAATTGAGGATTGATTTTGATAAACGGATTGTGATTAAATTGATTATATGCGATTGCATGTTAATTCATTATAATAGGAGTAGCTAACCTAGAATCTTGAATTTGATTGCATGATATTCTTGATTTGAACAAGAGATTGTGAATTGAGTATTCATTATTGAATGTGGTTTGATTATGTATCGAGTAATGTTAAGTGCATGAGAAATCCAAGCTTAGTATTGCCCGTTGTCTTCCTATCACATGATATTGATCAGACTTATAGTCTTTGCATATCCCGTTTGTCTCTGTGATTCCTTGTTGCTTAGTTACCAATGGTTAGGCGGATTCCCGTTCTCCCTAGTGTCTTAGTTTATTGATTTATTCCATCTTACTAGTAGTATTTTAGAACACCATTTTCCATTGATTTCGAACTAGCTTAGGTTTAAGATTGATTTGCAATTACTCTCGTTCCTCGTGGACCGAACCTTTATTTGCCATTGTACTTGGTTATAGGGTGTTCGTATAGGTATTGTTTGATTGAGAGTTAGATTGTAGCGACCGATTTAACCCTCGTCAATTACCCCTTGGGATACGTATTGCTACACAGTCATGCCATTCGGTTTAAAAAATGCAGGAGCTACGTACCAAAGAACGGCTACGACTCTCTTGCATGATATGATGCATAAAGAAATAGAAATGTATGTGGATGGTATGACCGTGAAGTCCAAAGATAGAATGGGACATATAAAATCTTTAAGCAAATTTTTCACTCGCATAAAAGAATACAAAATGCGATTGAATCCACAAAAACGCGCCTTCGGAGTAACTTCTAGCAAGTTACTCGGATACGTAGTAAGCACACGTGCCATCGAGATCGATCCCTCTAAAATAAAGGCAATTAATGACATGCCTCCCCCTTAAACAGAAAAAGAAATTAGGGGAACCCTTGGCAAACTACAATACATTAGTCGATTTATCAACAAATTGACTATGACTTGTGAGCCAATATTTAAAAAATTGAAAAAAGAGGAGAAACATGAATGGGGTGATCAATTCCAAAAGGCCTTTGAGAAAATAAAAGATTATCTCAAAAGTCCACCAATTTTAGCACCACCGATACCCAAACTACCTCTTAGGCTATACATTACAGTTACAGACACAACCACAGGTGCCATGTTTGTACAAGAGGTAGAAAAATTCGAGCGTGCAATATATTACATAAGTAAAAAATTCATCCAATATGAAACAAAATATAGCACCTTGGAAAAGACAAGCCTAACATTAGTGTGGGCAACCAAAAATTACGACATTATATGTTACCACACACTTCTCATGTGATTTCTCAACAAAATTCGATAAAATATTTATTTGAACAACCACCCATACAAGGAAGGATATCTAAGTGGTTAGTGATGTTGGCCGAATTTGAGTTAAAATATATTCCTGAAAAACCAATGAAAGGAAAAGTAATTTTTGACTTTCTGGCACAACATCCAATTCAAACAAGTCGTGCAGAAACTACTCATCTTACGGATGAAGAGATTCTCATAACACAAGATGACAAATGGGTAATGTACTTTGACGGTGCGTCCAATAAAAAAGGATGTGGCGTAGGAGTGTTACTCATAAGTCCAAAGGGAGCACATACTCCAATCTCTGTTAAACTATGAAAGGAATAGTGTCCTTCGAACAAGTGTATTATTCTGATAGCGGGTTCAGAATTATTAGAAAGCTAATATATTCAGTAAGGTCAAGTGATCAGAATGCCTGGGTGGAGGCCGCTTCCGATCAGTAATATTAATATAATTAATATTACAGCTTAATCTTGACTGAACCCTTCGGGTCACACCCAAGCAAATATATGCGAACCAACTCGACGAATTAATTCGGAAGAAATTAATTCGTTGCCCGAGTGTTAAATAATTAGACGTCGGTAATTCAAGCTTAGAGCGTCGAAACCGATCGTCGGAAGTCGAGTCTAAATAATAAAAGACGAGATGCGCAAAATAATAATAAATCAACAATATTCCCGAACATACCCCTAGCATCGGAGTTCCCCGAGCATCCGAATGCTAGGGGCAAGACGAGCTGGCGCACCGTGGTGGCAGCCACGGCCATCCGCGGCTAGGCACAGCAGCAGCCGCGCCGCGCCACGGCAGCAGCCGCACCACAACAGCAGCTGGTGCGGGCTGGGCTCGGGCCAGGTGCGGGCTGGGCTCGGGCTTGGCTCGTGGCTTGGCTCGGTCCATAGGGCCGTGAATAAGGGGAAGGTTGGAATATGGGAGTAAGTGGGGTTGCCATGTGGCACAAGGTGAGGGAGAGAGTGGGGAGCAAGTTTGGTCCCCATCTCCAAGTGGTCCTCACCTACTCTCTCATGTATGCTTGACACTTGTTGATTTATTACTAGTTTTCTTAATAATTTTATTTTAGCTTTAAAATAAAATGTGAAAATCCCATTGTCCCACATTGATGGGAGAGATTTTCATACTCCCATCATTCCCTATAAATACCCAACTTTGGGCATTGGAAATATTGCTTGAGTGGGAGTTAAAAAGAGCATTCCATAATATTGGGAAAACTCTTAAACTCATATAACACTCGGGTTTTGGTCGGACCTCGCTAACCCCCAGGTAGTAAACCTTAAAGTTGTGTTCGCCTTTTTGTGGGTGGATACCGTCGGAGGCGCGACGCTTGACGTGCTCGTAGCTTTCAAGTAAGAGCCCCGGTTTTTGGGTGAAGCTCGCTTCGAGGGTAAGATTCGTTATCTTTTCTTTGAGATTATTTATTTATGCTTTATGATTTTAAATATTGCGAGTGGTTCCTCGGGTAAGGGTTTGTTTTCGCGGTGAGTCGGACTCACCAAACCCCAACAGCGGTATCGGATCCTCGCTTGTTTATTTTTATAATCATGTTTTTCAAGGTTTATTTTGGCTTAATTTTCTAGTTTAAGTTGCTAATTAGATTAGTAGCTCGGTTTTATTTATTTTAATCCCGTTTTAATGTCGATTTTGGCCCAAAACCCAGATTTTCGCCCAAGACTAGTGAATTTTGGGTGGAAAACGTGTTCTGGAAAGTTTTTTACCCCCAAGGGCACTGTGATTTTAGCCAAATTCTGACCAGAAATGCCTTTTTCGAGGGGTTTTTCGTTTTTGACGAAAAATTTTAAGTCTTTTCTAACCTTGAAATTAATGGCATAAATAGTTGATTATATGGTTGATTATTTGCATTATTTTCTGCATTTTTATGTCCCCTTAAAGCACACTTACTTGGTAGTATTTGATGCTTAAAGGTTGATTTATTTTCATATAATTGCAAACTAATTGCTTTTAAGTGTGAAAGTTTTATTTTTGAGGCTTCCTAAGTGTTAAAGATTTAATCTTTATTTGTGATAAGTGATTGAAACTTTAAAAACCACTAAATTCCATGTTATTTTGTGTTAAACTTTGATGTTTTAATCTTTTTGAGTTGATTGGAAACATAAAATTTCGATTTCTGTGATAGAAATTTGGTTATTTTCATGTTGGAAGATATAATTTTCAAGGATTCACAAAATTTAGATGTTGGAATTTTCATTTAAACATTAAAGTTCATATTTTTCCAACTTCCCTTTACTTTGTCAAATTCTCAAGTTTAATTTAAATTGATTAAATTGAAAGTGAGAAATTGCCTCAATTTTATGTTGCACCAAGCTAAACCAATTTAGTTAAGAATGGTTCTTGGAATTATTTTGGTTATTTGCACTTTGAAAATTTTATTAAGTTAGACTTGTTTAAAATTTTATTTTGCTCTCTAAATTAGTTATAAAATTAATTTAGAATTAATTATTGTTGTCTCGCGAAAAGGGATCAAATCCCGAGGCCGTGGCACGCAAAACGAGGCATTGCATCACCTTGGCGAGCCAGGCTGCATAGCAGCCCATATGTGGCTGCCAAGGTGGCAGCACCGCCTTACTTGCGGCGACACGCGCGGCAGCAACCACGCACGGCAGCAGCACACGCGAGACAGCAACACGCGGGCTGCAGCAGCCACGCGCAGCTGTGCCGTGGCAGCAGCTCGCGGCCGTGTGCCGTGGGCCGTGTGTTCGTGGTCTTGGCGTGTGTGTATGCTTGGTGCGGTGAGGTGGCTAGCCGTAGTAGGCTTGATGGTGCTTATTTTGCCGTTTTATTTATTTTAATTAATTTTGTTTATTTTAATTAAAATTTTGGAAGGCTAGGCCTCGGTTTTGAGCGGCATTTGAAAAATTTCATTTTGACAAGTTTGGGTGCTACCGACTTAATTAATTAGATTAATTAAGGAAATGCGGAATTTAGTGGGAGCTTCAATTATTAATGACGTAAATTATTTAATCGGTTAAACAACTTTGACTAGTTTTAATCTAGGCGTGTTAATCGGATTAACCACCTAGATTAGTTACTAGTGCGCGCGTTGTTTAAATGCATTTTACTTTGTTTTAATTTGTAAATTGCATAGGCCATTCACAAATAGTGAATGGATGAATGGAATATATATATATTCTCTCTCACAGGTTTTATGAAATGGCAACTAGTGGGACCCGACTAGGATAGAAAATACGGACTATGTGCCGTTATGTATTTTTGTAAATCTAAATACGGTCTACGCACCGTTAAGTATTTTTGTACTTTAATATTTAGATCATTCCTAGTTGTAGACACTAGTTTTTGCATAGTTTGGTTAAGTCTTGAAGACGGCGTATCTTGGAAGACAAAGCCTTGAATTGCAAATGAAGTCCTTTTGAAGATATGAAGATCTCAAGGGGTCATGCTAGTTGCCAATATGCGTCTATAATTTCGCTTTATATTTTATGCTTATATATATGTGTGAATTATTCGTTAGATGCATGTTTAGGTTTTCTTGATGTTGCGATGATTAGTTAAGTTCACTTAAATCAACCAACATAGAAATCCTAGGTCCCTAATAATATTGAGTCAAACTTGCCTTTCCAAAACAACACTTACTAACCGAACGAGAGTGATGGTAGGCTACGCCAAAGCGAGGTGCCATCACTTCTCCAAGGGGCATAAGGCACACTGGGTGTGCACGTTGGTTTTGGTTTAAATCATCGGCATGAGTGAGGAGTCCTCACATACCGTGGAAAAAGAGATACATCGGAAAAGATGCATTAGATGCGACGATTATCTAACCAAGAGTGGCTTAGAGCCATTAGCAAGGCAATTCTTACCCAAGAAGATTGAGTGTTTAAGACAAGCCAAAGCATGCTTAACCACTCTTTGTTTCTTCGGATCTTGGAATCGCCTTATTTTCACAAAATAGGGACAAATTTTACGTGTGAATAAGACGTTAAATAAGTATTGAAAACTTGCATGAATAAAATTCAATCTTATTTAAGTATTTTTGAATGGTTTTTCATTAAAATTCTTTGAATTGTAGAATCATGTCTTCAACCCCAAACAATCAGTTTTCATTGCGCTCAATTCTCGACAAAGAGAAATTGAGTGGTACCAATTTCCTTGATTGGCAAAGGAATTTGCGCATCGTTCTTATGCAAGAACAGAAAGAGTATGTCCTTGATGAGGAAATGCCCGACGCTCCAAATGAGGAGGTAACTCAAGCGGCCCTTAACCGATGGCAAGTAACCGATCGGGATGTCAAGTGCGTAATGCTAGCCACTATGTCTCCTGAACTTCAGAAAACCTTCTTCGAGAAGGAATCGGCCTATGAGATCATTTCTGAGTTACAGAATATGTTTCAAGAGCAGGCTCGAACTGAAAGGTTTGAAACCCACAGGCAGATCCTTGAGACTAAGCTCAAGAAAGGAGAGCCAGTTAGCCCACATGTGCTCAAAATGATCGGATTATTTGAGAACATGGGAAGGCTTGATGCGGGGTATTCAACTGAAATGGCTATTGACATCATTATTCATTCCCTTCACAAAGGCTATGACCAGTTCAAGATGAACTACAACATGCATAGCATGGAGAAAACCCTCACCGAGCTTCATGGGATGTTGAAGCAAGCCGAGAAGACGCTCAAGGATGAGGGAAAGCATGATATTCTCATGATTAAGAAGGGTAAGCCGTTCAAAAGGGCAGGCAAAAGGAAGAAGGGCTTCAAGGGGAAAGGGAAGAAGAACTTTCCGCCTAAGCCGAAAGCTACCAAAGACAACAAGGAGAAAAAGGTAGCATCTTCTAAGTCGGATTCCGAATGCTTCTATTGCAAGAAGAAGGGACATTGGAAGAGAGACTGCCTCAAATTCAAGGAAGATAAGAAGAACGAAACCGTTGCTTCTACATCAGGTATTTACGTTATAGACTTTAACTTCACTAGCTCGGCTTCATGGGTATTAGATACCGGATGTGGCTCACACCTTTGTTCCAATCCACAGGCACTAAGGAACACTAGGAAGCTAGCGAAGGGAGAGATCGAGCTCCGGGTAGGAAATGGAGCAAGGATTGGTGCTATTTCCATAGGATCTCTTAGTTTGTCTTTGCCCACGGGGCTAGTTTTGGAACTTGACAATGTTTATTGTGTTCCCAACATTACCAAAAACATCATTTCAATTTCGGCGTTGGACGCCAAAGGTTTTGAATTTCGAGTTAAAGACCAATCATGTTCATTTTATCTCGATAATGTTTTATATGGTACGACACATTCAGAAAATGGTCTTTATGTGATATCACTAGACAAGGAAATTTATAACGTTTATAATCCTGCAAAGAAAGCTAAGACTACACAGTCTAGTCAAACTTAATTGTGGCATTGTCGCCTTGGCCACATTAATATCAAACACATCAAGAAACTTCTACAAGAAGGTATTCTTGACTCATTTGATTTAGAATCCTTTGAGAATTGCGAAGGATGTTTTATTAGGCAAGATGATAATGCAACCATTCTCCAAGTTAGGAGAAAGGGTCAGTGACTTATTGGGACTAATACACACCGATGTATGTGGACCAATGAGTACACCCACAAGGAGTGGTTATTGGTATTTCATAACCTTCACGGACGAATTTAGTAGATATGGTTATGTCTATCTAATGTCGAACAAATCTGAATCGTTTGATAAATTCAAGGAATTTCAGAAAGAAGTTGAAAACCAACTCGGCAAGAAAATCAAAGCCCTTCGATCGGATCGAGGTGGCGAATATTTGAGCCAAGAGTTCGATGACCATCTGAAAGAACATGGAATACTTTCAGAGTTGACACCTCCGGGAACTCCTCAATGGAATGTAGTATCTGAAAGGAGGAATCGAACCCTGTTAGACATGGTCCGATCTACTATGGGTCTTAGTGAACTTCCAATCTCTTTCTGGGGACATGCACTTTTAACTGCGGCACTCACTCTAAATCGTGCTCCGTCAAAAGCAGTGGAAAGGACTCCATATGAATTATGGACAAGCAAACCGCCAAGGTTGTCTTTTCTCAAGATTTGGGGATGCGAAGCATATGCCAAGAAACTCATTTCTGACAAACTTCATCCGAAATCTGACAAGGTTTACTTTGTGGGTTATCCAAAAGAAACCAAAGGGTATTACTTCTACAACAAATCCGAGAACAAAGTGTTTGTTGCTCGTGATGGTGTCTTCTTGGAGAAGGAGCATCTCTCCAAAATGACAAGTGGGAGGAAAATCGAACTCGACGAAGTTTGAGAGGACGAGCAACAAGGACAAGTTGACAATCAAAGTGCTTACCAAGCATCTGTTGACATTGGTCAAAGTCAAAATATGCAAAGTCAACCCGACAATGCAAATGCTCAGTCCATTATCCTACGTAGGTCGATTCGGCCAAGATCTCAACCTGACAGATATCTCGGTGTTGTATTAACCGAAGATCTGGACATCCTAGTAGTGGATGGAGATGAGCCGGCAACCTACAAGCAAGCTATGACGAGCCCCAACTCTGCAAAATGGCAAGAGGCCATGAAATACGAAATGGACTCCATGTTTGAAAATCAAGTATGGGACTTGGTTGGTTTACCCGTAGGTTATACACCTATCGGATGTAAATGGATTTTCAAGATGAAAACTGAAAAAGATGGAAATGTATTTATTTACAAAGCAAGGCTGGTAGCAAAAGGTTACAGGAAAATTCACGGCGTTGATTATAATGAAACCTTTTCTCCAGTTGCTATGCTCAAGTCCGTTCGAATTCTTCTAGCGATTGCTGCATATTACAATTATGAAGTATGGCAGATGGACGTCAAAACCGCTTTCCTCAATGGGATTTTGGAAGAAACTGTGTATATGACACAGCCTGAAGATTTTGTCGACCAGAATAATCCTAAGAAGGTATGCAAGCTTAAGAAGTCCATTTATGGAATAAAGCAAGCAAGCAGAAGTTGGAATCTGCGATTTGATGAAGCCATCAGTGAGTTTGGTTTTATCAAGAATCCAGATGAGTCTTGTGTTTACAAGAAGGTCAGTGGGAGTGACATCGCCTTCCTAGTCTTATATGTCGATGACATTTTGCTCATTGGAAATAACATTCCATTGCTAGAGTCTGTAAAGACTTGGCTCGGGAAATGTTTTTCAATGAAAGACTTGGGAGAGGCTCAGTACATATTAGGCATCAGAATCTATAGGGATAGATCAAAAAGGATGATTGGAATGAGTCAGAGTACTTACATCGATAAAGTACTGGCTCGATTCCAAATGGAAGGAGCCAAGAGAGGGCACCTACCCATGTCACATGGCATAACCTTAAGCAAGAAGCAGTGTCCAAAGACACCTGATGAGCGAGAAAGGATGAGTCGAATTCCATATGCTTCGCTTATTGGATCGATCATGTATGCCATGATATGTACTAGGCCTGATGTATCATATGCCTTAAGTGCTACGAGTCGATACCAATCAGATCCAAGAGAGGCGCATTGGACTGCGGCCAAGAATATTCTAAAGTACCTGAAAAGGAACAAGGATAAATTCCTGGTTTATGGTGGTAAAGATGAATTGGTTGTTGAGGGATATACCGACGCAAGCTTCCAGACAGACAGAGACGACTTTAAGTCACAATCAGGATACATATCCTGTCTCAATGGAGGAGCGTTTAGTTGGAAGAGTGCAAAGCAAAGCACAACCGCTGATTCTTCAACTGAAGCCGAGTACTTGGCAGCATCTGAGGCAGCCAAGGAGGCAGTTTGGATTCGCAAGTTCATTGATGAACTTGGTGTTGTACCCTCCATCAAGGGTCCAATATACCTCTATTGTGACAACAATGGAGCTATTGCTCAGGCTAGAGAGCCACGAGAACATTAGAAGGTTAAACATGTCCAGAGGCGATTTCACATGATTCGAGAATGGAAGTCAGAAGGTGAAATCAGAATTTGCAAAGTTGGAACGGATGACAATGTAGCCGATCCACTTACTAAACCTTTGCCTCAAGTGAAGCACAACAAACACATTGAGGCAATGGGAATCAAGCATGTCATGAACTGGCTTTGAATTCCATTTTATAGTGTTTTAATCAAATTTTGAACAATGTTGATGTAAAGCATCATGATGAACCATTCAGTTTTGGAGTAATTAAAATTTTCATGCAATTTAAATCACTCTGTCTCTATTTAATTGTGGTTTAGAATTAAATATTGAGTCCATTGGATTTTAATAAATATTCAAAATAGGGTATCAAGTTAATGGCTTGGATAAAGAAACACCTATTAAGAGAACATTGAATGTTTTAATCGAAAATTATCCCTAATCAAGGTCACATTTTGTGGACGATTGATGACCATCAGAGATTAGTGTGTAGTATGATTTATAGCACCGTTTCTTGTGCTATGAGGATATAAATCATTTGCACAAGTATTGGTTTAGAACCATACTGGATCGACCTATGAGGATACTTTAAGAGATTTAAAAATCGTCATAAGTATTTTCTCATTATTACTATCGGAACTCTTTTCCTTTGACCATGAGTAGTGGGAGATCTCTTGTTTGAGTACTGGTCCGCTTTGGTATCCGCCAAACGTCTGCCGTAACTGGGGATTATAAAGACAAATATTGGGCGGGTGAGTCCTCTTAGTAAGAGAAGCTACACTACAAGACTGGAAATGTCCCCCTACTAACAATAGGGAACATGTCTTGTTGTTTACAAGGCCTCTCGAAGAGCGTGACTGTGAAAATGCATGGCCGTGCTCAGATGGATTTTCGAAATCATCTGCTTATTAACAGTCAAACTCGGATTTTGAGAAACACTTCTGGACGTAACAGAGATGACTAGTAATCTTACTCTGTAGTTCATGAAGAGACATGAAGAGACATAGGATAGGGGCTATACACTAAATGCACACTTGTCCGGAAGGACACGTGGGAGATTGAAAGGAATAGTGTCCTTCGAACAATTGTATTATTCTGATAGCGGGTTCAGAATTATTAGAAAGCTAATATATTTAGTAAGGTCAAGTGATCGGAATGCCTGGGTGGAGGCCGCTTCCGATCAGTAATATTAATATAATTAATATTACAGCTTACTCTTGACTGAACCCTTCGGGTCACACCCAAGCAAATATATGCAAACCAACTCGACGAATTAATTCAGAAGAAATTAATTCATCGCCCGAGTGTTAAATAATTAGACGTCGGTAATTCAAGCTTAGAGCGTCGAAAGCGATCGTCGGAAGTCGAGTCTAAATAATAAAAGACGAGACGCGCAAAATAATAATAAATCAACAATATTCCCGAACATACCCCTAGCATCGGAGTGCCCCGAGCATCCGAATGCTAGGGGCAAGACGAGCTGGCGCACCGTGGTGGCAGCCACGGCCAGCCGCGGCTAGGCACAGAAGCAGTCGCGCCGCGCCACAGCAGCAGCTAGTGCGGGCTGGGCTCGGGCCAGGTGCGGGATGGGTGCGGGCCAGGTGTGGGCTTGGCTCGGGCCGGGCTCGGGCTTGGCTTGGCTCGGGCCATAGGGCCGTGAATAAGGGGAAGGTTGGAATATGGGAGTAAGTGGGGTTGTCATGTGGCACAAGGTGAGGGAGAGAGTGGGGAGCAAATTTGTCCCCATCTCCAAGTGGTCCTCACCTACTCTCTCATGTATGCTTGACACTTGTTGATTTATTACTAGTTTGCTTAATAATTTTATTTTAGCTTTAAAATAAAATGTGAAAATCCCATTATCCCACATTGATGGGAGAGATTTTCATACTCCCATCATTCCCTATAAATACGCAACTTTGGGCATTGGAAATATTGCTTGAGTGGGAGTTAAAAAGAGCATTCCATAATATTGGGAAAACTCTTAAACTCATATAACACTCGGGTTTTGGTCGGACCTCGCTAACCCCCAGGTAGTAGACCTTAAAGTTGTGTTCAACTTTTTGTGGGTGGATACCGTCGGAGGCGCGGCGCTTGACGTGCTCGTAGCTTTCAAGTAAGAGCCCCGGTTTTTGGGCGAAGCTCGCTTCGAGGTTAAGATTGGTTATCTTTTCTTTGAGATTATTTATTTATGCTTTATGATTTTAATTATTGCGAGTGGTTCCTCGGGTAAGGGTTTGTTTCCGCGGTGAGTCGGACTCACCAAACCCCAACAAACTAGACTTTGAGGTTACTAATAATGCCGCAGAATGTGAAGCATGCATTATTAGATTAGAAGCAGCTACGAGCATAGGTGTACAAAAATTAGAGGTATATGGAGACTCCAGTTTGATTATAAATCATTTACTAAAAAAATGGAAAATAAAGAACTCCACAATGATATTATACCAAGCACACTTAGAGCAACTCATCGAGCATTTTGAACATATTGATTTTAAATATCTCCCAAGGGATGACAATCAATTTGCCGATGCGCTAGCAAATTTAGCCTCAATGATCAACATTCCAGATCACTTAAATATGATGCCATTATGCGTTGATAGAAGAGAAGAACCAGCGTATTGCAACGCAATAGAGGAAATAAATGACATCGAAGGAGATAGTCCCTGGTATGATTATATCCTCCAATATATTACTCATGGCACATATCCAGAAAATACGTCATCGAAAGACCAACGAGCCTCACGAACACTTGCGGTCCAATATGGTCTATTAAATGGTCAGTTATGTAGAAAAGGAATGGTCAAAGTTTACTATGTATAGATCAACCAAAAGCCACACGCCTTATGGAAGATACTCACAAAGGTGTTTGTGGACCTCACATGAATGGTAAAATGCTTTCAAAAATAATTTCACGACAACGGTACTATTGGTCCACTATGGAACATGATTGCATACAGTATGTTAAAAAATGTCCAGAGTGCCAAATGTTCGCTAATTCACAACACCTTCCACCATCAAAACTATACAATCTCACTTCCCCTTGGCCTTTTTCAACTTGGGGAATTGACATAATTGGAAAAGTCTCTCTAACAGAAACAGGATGGCACAAGTACGTATTAGTAGCCATCGATTACTTCACTAAGTGGATTGAGGCTGCTTCTTACGCAAATATCACTTCTAAACATGTCTCAAAGTTTCTCAAACAAAACATATTTTGTAGATATGGAGTTCCACATGCACTAATTAGTGAACATGGATCTCAATTCAAAGCTGAAGTCGAGACCCTCTTAACTCGTTGTAAAGTAAAATATCATCACTCATCCCCATACAGACCTCAAATGAATGGAGTTGTAGAGTCGGCAAATAAAAATATAACAGTCATCAGCAAGAAAATGGCAAAAAATTATAAAGACTGGCCGAATAAACTACACTTCGCATTATGGGGTTATAGAACATCTATACGAACATCAATAGGAGTAACTCCATACTCCTTAGTTTTTGGAATGGACGCAGTTCAATTGGAAATACCATCTCTAAGCATTGTACTTGAAAGTAAGATACCGAAAGCTGAATAGTTAAGAGCGAGGTATGAAGAGCTTTTATTCCTCGATGAACGACGATTAAGAGCTTTGCATCATGTACAAGTCTACCAAAGGTGCATTGCGTGTCATTTCAATAAAAGAGTCAAACCCAGAAATATAAAAGAAGGTGACTTTGTACTAAAGGAGGTTAAGGGTCCACCAACCAATCCAAGAGGGAAATTCAAACCTAATTGGATAGGTCCCTACCGCGTAATTGAAATCCTATCAGGAGGAGCCGTCAGATTAATGGATATCGGAGGAGATGAAATTCGCCAATTAATAAACATTGATTGACTTAAAAAAATATTACATATGAAATCCGGATAAACTAGTTCACTCATACAACCATTTTTAATTAGCATTCAATTGAAAGATTCTAAGTGTTATGCATTTTACCGAATAACACGGTAAAATACATAACACTTGGGGGTGTAATTTAGAAATAATGAACCGTTCTACGTGTACAAATTTTTTTTCTAACATCACTAAAAAATCTTCACACTTGGGGGGGTAATAATACAGAATTTAAAATTTTTTTCTCGAGACATTCGTAGCACAGGTGTCGCGTGTAACTGAAAGAGTTGCGCGTGGGTGTCACGCGCAAAAGATTTCATTGCGCGCGACAAGCTCGCGCAACTACAGTTGTTGTGCGCGCCACCTGATGACAAACTGCGAACCCGAATTTTTACGTTTGAATGAAGTTGCGACTTCTACTTGCGGCAAAAAGAGAGTGTTTCTTTTAAACAAGGTTTGATTAATTTTTCATTTAATTTCCACCTAAGAGATATTAGAACTACGCAAAGACCTGATTTCGTAATGCGAATACGTAGGCAATCTTTATGATTCGGTCATATCAAAATATAAAAATATAAAGCTCATTTTATTTCATTCAAATTTCAAAGAAAAGAGAGACATTGTTGAACTAGATTGTAAACGAAAAAAACATAGTAGTGATTACATTTATTCAATTTAAAACTAATGACAAACCTGTGTAACACTCTAAGGTTTTACTATGTCCTCAATTGTCACAGACGATGGAGGAGTAGTTTCCATCGCAGTATTTTCAGAAACCTTGGAGCTCTCCCCTACACTCTTCTTCTTCACCCAAACATTATTTTTCAATTTAGGGATTGGGGCCTTTGCAACCTGTTTTCCTTTCCCTTTGACTATTGGAGCTTTCTTGCGAGTATTTGGTGAAGGTTCTTTGATTTTCACACCTTGTTGCGCGGGTTTGGAGGGAGATTTTGTTTTTGTTTCCTTTGATGTGTCTATTTTATATAGTATTTTAGCCCCGTCCATTGGTCATAATTAGTAGTGTTTTTGGCTCTTTAGAGCCACTTTTATTACTAATTGGTGTTTTCGTAGATTTGGTTGACTTTTGAAGGGATTTATAATTTTGGAGTACTTTCCTGAGATATTTTGGAGCAATCACGAACATTGGAGAAACACGACCAGATTTTATAGCCCAGGGCCGGTTAGAGCCATCGAACCGGTGATTAAGGGCTCGATATAGGTGATACCGGGGCATTTGGACCGAGTATTCAAGACCGGAAGAGGAAACCCAGATTGGCCCGAAGAACTGGGGCCCAATCGTTGTTCAAATAGTGGCCCAAGAGAGCCGCCCGGCCAAAGAGATTAGCGCCCAGAGGCGCGCCTGGCCGGGCGGAAGAAGCTAAGGCTGGCGCCTGGTGACGCGCCCGACCGGGCGCGAGATTAGTTCTGACAAGCAAAAAGGCGCGCCCAATTGGGCGGTGCCTCGCCCGATCGGGCGCGTGTATTTATTAGGAGACGATTAGCGTCGTTTTAGTTTGTTTTAATTTAGGATTTTGTACGGAGTATAAATACTCCTCCGTAATACGATTTTACTCTCTATCTCCCTCTCTCTCTCTTTCCTTTTACTCTTTCTTTACTCTCTTATTTGTTTTCTTAGGTTCTCTCCCTCTTAAACCTTTGTTCTTAATCCATTCTTAATACCAGATTTGTTTGGTAACTATTTTTCTTCTCTTAATCTTAGTTATTTATTCTATTCCTTTAATTATGTTTTATTTTATTGCTTTGATTAGTTTAGTTTTTACCATGTGTGAGTAGTTTTATTTCTAGGGTTTATGGGGATCCTTAAATAATATGAAGGGGTAATTTATTGTTGTTGATTATTAATGCTAGATTAATTTCCTATTGATTGATTTAATGATCTGTGACTGGATTAGGCCTGATCTTTTATGCATGAGTTTGACAATATTGATTCGAGATTCGACAGATGAGAATTGATGTTTAGGTCTAGTTTCAATAGACAGATTAATTTATAAATGGTTAAGTCGAGATTCGAGAGATGAGATTTAATACCGGTAGATTAATTCTGTGATTGTAATACGTAGCGAAAGCCCTTTACGATCTGGTTAATTGATGCATTGATGATTGACTATTATTGATTTTTGATATTGCATGATAATTTCTTATTGAATTGTTTTAATGCTTTACTATTATGGCTTGTAAAAGTATAGCAATATTGAATTGATGAATCGAGCAGAAATACTTGTTTCCCTGTGGAGTTCGACCCTACTTCCCTATCTACTTTAGTTAGAGGACTTAGGTAATTATTTTTGATTAGGGGATACGACTTTACCTTGTTAAAATTTGGCTCCGTTGTCGGGGAAACGGTTTCATTTTTATTTCTAATTATTATTAGAGTCTAAGTTTTTTTTTAAATTTTTTTTTATGAGTTGAAAATATCCATGCTTACGTCACTACAAGAATTATATAATTTTTATGCAGCACCTAACTACTGTAGTTGTCAACGTCTTTGTCATGAAAATCTTGAATGCCCTTATAGTGAGTTTTTTGTTCGTGCTACGGATGATTTTAGAGAATTTCCATATACATATGATCATATTTGGAAACGATTAGTTGCTAATGAAAGTTATTGGAAGGCTCTCGATGAAAAAGTCTATGGACACTATAATAATATGAATGTTATTGAGGATGAAGAACCATCGGTTATAGAATTTGTGGTTGAAAAATCATTGGTTGACGAATCGGTGATTGAAAAATCATTAGTTGTAGAAACGGTGGTTGAAAATTCCTTTGTTGATAATGAGGTTATTCGTAAGGGTGGAATTTTCAAGTCATTATTGGATGATAAAGACAATGACTACCTCCATGTTCGTTCTATTAATTCTAAATTTTTAACGGAGGAAGTAGAAGGTTGTGGTGTATTTTCATCTCTCTCTTTTGATTTTTCTTTCTACCTTGAGTTCTCTATATGTGCTCCTATTTTTTTCTTTGTACGGATAAATGTGCTTGCTATTAAGCCCTATATAGTGCTTAATGAAATGTTTGCAGGAGTGTTTGATAAGTTACTCAAGGCATTGAATTCTTCCGATTGAGAGAAGGAGTATGGTCGAGCGGGACCTTGATAAACTAGCGCTTTGCGGGAGGCAACCCGTATTTTGTTGCTTTTTATTTAGTTTTTTTTTTATTTATTTATTTGTTTGTGTGTTTTCTTTTTGTTTTGTTTTAGAGAGGTAGATGAGAGTATAACTTATATTAGTGGGAGTGTGATTTTGTGCAGAGATACTAGAAAAGTTGAGAAAATATCGAAGGGCTAAAGGAATCCCGGGGAAATTAGCAGCAGCAAGATGCCCCGTCAAATCAGTAGCACGGGCCCGATCGGGCAGATCTCGCCCGATCGGGCGCGCGTACGCGTCAGCAAACTTTGTCAACTTCGACAGGCCATAACTTTTGTGTTTCTTATTCGACTTTTGCGTGTGACCTGTCGTTGGAAAGCTCTTCAAGTCTAGGTTCCAATTTAATTAGAATCACTGTATTATCATTTATATATCAAAAATTATGATCAGAATAGTGCACCTGACTCAAATTTGAACTTTTTCCCACTAACACTTTGTTTCATTTTTGCCCAAATTTGTTCCAAAGAGATGCATTGCAATCCTCAGGCTTTGGTGACATTGATGTGGTGATGATGAAGAGTAGTTACCTTGACTACTATCTTCCCTTTAAGACAATGAGGACATTGTCTAATTTGGTTTGGGGGGAGGTTCTCGTGTTCGTATGGTACATCTTTCACTCTCTCTCTTCTCTTTTTATTTTATTTTTCTTAGTATAGATTTTATTGCTTTCTAAGGTTATTTTTATTCCAATGAATTATAAATCATGCTTCCCTGTGCCCCTTGATGAAAACTTTTCGAAATTATTTTGATTCTTGGTAATATGATGATAAGCATTGTGGATTAGTTGATCATGATTTGATGTTTGATTGCCTTGAAACCTTAACATGCGTCAATTTTTTCCAACTACTTGTGAATATAGTGATTGACTAGTTGTTTTAGTTAGGAATGTGTGATAGTTCCATAGTTCCTGGTATGTCAATGAATTTGAGTATTGGTTTGCAACTATTAGTAATATTTATATGATTCATTATTATACACATTGAGGAGGACGAAGGCATTTGTTCTTTTAGGTAGCCTCCAGATGATTGTAGATACATTTGTTCCCTTCTTGCTACCCATGTTATTTCCTTGACTTTTTGTTGTTTATTAGCCACATCACAAGCCTATTTTGCCCTATTGGTTACTAGTCCCAAGCTTGGCTTGGGGGAGCTATTAGTGAGTGAGGTGAGGGAGTTTGTAGTGTGCTTATTATTTGCACAATTTGGGTGGGCTTTTGAGAAGTTGTTTTGTTTTTTATCATGTTTATTTTTGATGAGTTTGAGTGTTATATTTTCTTGAAAAATTAAAGCATGATGTTATGTAAAAAAAAGAAAAATAATAAGTGAACTTCAAAAGAAAAGAAAAAAAAATGTTCAATGTTCAAATGTTCTAGTTGGAGGTTGATCCAAAGAAAAGATTTTGAGCTTTAATGAAAAAAATCAAGTTTGGAAAATAAAATTTGTTTATTCACTCTACTTTTTCATTATTATATCTTATGAGTGAAATTGTAAGTGTTGGAATTATTTATTATGATTGGAGTATATTGGGTTGATATTAGAGTTGGTTATGTAGGAGATGTTGGTCATTATTTATTTTGATCATTGGTTTTATTAGGATTTGCACCCTTAAGCATAGCTTTTCTCTCACTTGTTCCCAAATGATTCCTACCCTTTACCCTAGCCTTATATTACAAGCCTTAAAGACCTTCCGACCTTTGTGCAAAGAATTGTATGAATGTGAAAGTGTTGTTTATCAATGCAAGTTATGATTTGACATATTTCGAGTCGACTAGTAGGTTGAGCGTTCATTGTTTTATACACACGAGAGTGTGAGTTGGGAGCGCATTGTTCACACAAAGGGGTTGGATGGAGAGCGATCGAGTACATCTTTTACTCGCCACAAAAATGAGAGTCGAGTGTGTGAGCACTAGTCTTGAATTTTATATGCTCTTGTGGTTTGCTCTGTTTGACAATTGTTAGGGAAGATTGGTAATTAGATGGATTTGATTGATTGACTTTGAAGCATGTTTATTTGATTTACCCTGAATCGTCTGTGCTTAATTTTTATTTTTTGGGGTGAAGCATATTTATTGATTCATTGATGAGATCTTTGCTTAGGGACAAGAAAAGGTTTGGCTTGGGGGAGTTTGATGTGTCTATTTTATATAGTATTTTACCCCCGTCCCTTGGTCATAATTAGTAGTGTTTTTGGCTCTTTAGAGCCACTTTTATTACTAATTGGTGTTTTCTAGTGTTTTCGTAGATTTGGTTGACTTTTGCAGGGATTTTTACTTTTGAAGTATTTTCCCGAGATATTTTGGAGCAATCACGAACATTGGAGAAGCACGACCAGATTTTATAGCCCAGGGCCGGTTAGAACCATCGAACCGATGATTAAGGGCTCGGTATAGGTGATACCGGGGCATTTGGACCGAATATTCAAGACCGGAAGAGGAAACCCAGGTTGGCCCAAAGAACTGGGGCCCAATCGTAGTTCAAATAGTGGCCCAAGAGAGCCACCCGGCCAAAGAGGCTAGCGCCCGGTCGGGCGGGAGAAGCTAAGGCTGGCGCCTGGTGACGCGCTCGGCCTGGCGCGAGATTAGTTCTGACGAGCAAAAAGGCGCGCCCGATCGGGCGGTGTCACGCCCGATCGGGCGCGTGTATTTATTAGGAGACGATTAGCGTAGTTTTAGTTTGTTTTAATTTAGGATTTTGTACGGAGTATAAATACGCCTCCGTAATACGATTTTACTCTCTATCTCCCTCTCTCTCTCTTTCCTTTTACTCTTTCTTTACTCTCTTATTTGTTTTCTTAGGTTCTCTCCCTCTTAAACCTTTGTTCTTAATCCATTCTTAATACCAGATTTGTTTGGTAACTATTTTTCTTCTCTTAATCTTAGTTATTTATTCTATTCCTTTAATTATGTTTTATTTTATTGCTTTGATTAGTTTAGTTTTTACCATGTGTGAGTAGTTTTATTTCTAGGGTTTATGGGGATCCTTAAATAATATGAAGGGGTAATTTATTGTTGTTGATTATTAATGCTAGATTAATTTCCTATTGATTGATTTAATGATCTGTGACTAGATTAGGCCTGATCTTTTATGCATGAGTTTGACAATATTGATTCGAGATTCGACAGATGAGAATTGATGTTTAGGTCTAGTTTCAATAGGCAGATTAATTTATAAATGGTTAAGTCGAGATTCGAGAGATGAGATTTAATACCGGTAGATTAATTCTGTGATTGTAATACGTAGCGAAAGCCCTTTACGATCTGGTTAATTGATGCATTGATGATTGACTATTATTGATTTTTGATATTGCATGATAATTTCTTATTGAATTGCTTTAATGCTTTACTATTATGGCTTGTAAAAGTATAGCAATATTGAATTGATGAATCGAGCAGATGTTAATTTGATATTAAAGGCTATTTTCAATAGGAACTTAGATCTAGTAAATTGCGAGAGCCTGTTAGATCTATGTTGATTAATAAATTGCGAGAGCCTGTTAATCATGTTATTTATGCAATGTCAATGATTGATTATTATGTTTTACCCTGGAGTATTATTTATTGGTGAACCTATGCCCTAGATCCTTTTATATATATTGTTTTCTCCTTATTCTTAATCTCCGTAGTTTATTTTATTATTCAAATATAAATATCGGTTACTTAATAATCTAGATTATATTAATTAATTAGGAATAGAAAGACTTGTTTCCCTGTGGAGTTCGACCCTACTTCCCTATATTCTTTAGTTAGAGGACTTAGGTAATTATTTTTGATAAGGGGATATGTATTTACCCTGTCATCCTTCAAACGAGCCTTAGGGGATGAGAAGTCTAATTTTCTTCTCACTTCTTTGTTTTTGCCAATAGGAGGAGTAGTAGTGGTTGAATGCATCAAAGGCTTAGGTGGATTACGAGCGGTGGTGGTTTGAAGTTGAGATCGAGCCTTGTTTAATTCGCCCTTATCCGCCGCATTCATCCAAGATTTGTAAAAGGAAGATAATGCAATACTCGCAGTAGGATTTTGTACTACCCATCTAGGAAGACTTGACCAATACTCCATCCAACGAAAAATTCGCTCGGGTTTAAAAGTCACATCTTTAGGGGCATCACAATCTTGCGGGTGAATAAATTGTTTCATCCCGTATTGTCTCATTACCCTAGAAGGAAAAATATAAGTAGTACTAGATAGGCCTTAAAGCCTAATATAAGGGCAATTGAGACTATTCCCAATCATACTATTTATGTTCCACCAAGGAATCACAAAACGTATGTTAAGAACCCCATGACAGAAAAACAACGTCCATTCCTCTTCGCTCTTATGCTTATAAAGGATTCGACGTCCAGGGAATTTCCTTACTCCATTAGCCTCAAGGTTTTATGGCTGATCAACAATTTGCAAGCGCTCCATGAGCCAATCTGAAAAAAAAAATCAGTTTGCGATTTTTTACACAAGCAGGTGGGGGCGCAACAAATTAGCGAAGAAGATTGTGCTGGTCATGCCAGCGCAACTTTATAACTTGCGCTGATAAACGACGAAAAAAAACGTACGTGTAATAGGAGTGGGCTTCCCGTGAAACCGTTTTCGTTAGGGTCTCCTCTAAGGCGATTCAAGCATAGAACGGTTTCCGCCAAAGCTAAAGGAGCGGGTGAATGACATCCCTCTATTTGCTCTACTATGGACACCATGGAATAATCTTCGTATTCTTTTCCTGTCCTAAGTAAACAATTAACAACAAGAAAATAACATAAAGCACGAATTTTAAAGCGTTGTTTAGTCATGTTGTCACGAGGGGCGACAAAATGTTCAATAAATTGAATCAAGTTCACACCTTCTTCAATTCCAATGTTGGTCATATTATTGTCGGACAAACCAAAAAATCTTTGGAATATAGGTTTGGGATCCGACAAGGTAGGCAAATAAGTCACAGGGAGAATATTTGCAGGGAAACCTAGCAAGGCCTCAAACTCACCGGGAAGGGGGACAATTTCGTCCCATTTAAACAAGAAAAGATGGTGATTAGAGTCCTAATGGTTGACTGCGGCATGAAGAAAATCAAAGTTAACCACTAGTTGCATATAATTCAATAGAGGGTCTAGGTGGTAAATTTTGAAAGCTAGTTTGTCCTCGGTTGAAAGGGAAGTTACCCATTGCTTCAAACGTCGTTCAAAGGTGTTCACCATTGTTTAAAAATAAAAAAGAGAGAATGAGAATTAGAGAGATTAATTCTTTTCAGTTACTTATATTACTAAGCAAATGAATGAGATATGATCAAAATCCTACACGAAACCACGTTTAAATAGACCCTAGAGGAGCAAATTTTCGGCAAATTCGGCTTAAAGAAAAGTTCACCGACAGGTGGCGCGCGCAACTCATGTATTACGCGCGACATCCGCGCGCAACTAATTCACATGCGCGCGACAGCCGCGCGCAACTCATGCAGTTGCGTGCGTCTCCCCTATCGCAGTGTGTGAGTTGGATTTATTTCCGTATTTTCGCTCACATAATGACAAAATCTTCACGAAATCTTAAAACGAATCATACGATTGCCATTTAACCCTTTGTGTCCCTTTTCTTGCCTACTTTTTTATTTATTTATTTATTTTCTTTTTTATTTTCTTACTTTTTTATTTTCTTTCTTATTATATTTTTTTTTTATTTTCCTACTTCCTTATTTTCTTTTTTATTATTTATTTTCTTTTTTCCTCTTTTTTCTTCTTTGTAGTTTTCTTTTCGCCTTCCTTTTTTCGAGTTTTGGTTATTTTTTCGATGGGGGTAAGTCGAGAACCCTTTCCCTCCCTTGAAATTTTTTTCTTTAAATAAAAATAATAATAATGTACACATGAAAACAAAAAATATAATAATGACATATATACAAATGTGTCATATGTACAACAATGCAAAAAAAAAATATAGATATACATCTCTTTCCTAAAAAAATATATGTGTGCAAAAGGAATCAGGGTGCTCGGTGACTACTAAATGATTGTTGCACATCCTGCAAAATCCAAAACGAAGATTAATACATGAAATGTAATAACTTTTTGAAAAGAAAAGAAATAAAACTTACCGCGATCATCCGATGATCACGACATGATAAAGTCACGAGGCCTCTCCGATAAGCAGCTCGGAAAGCACGTAAAGTCCTCACCATGCCGTTCACGGTTTCCCGCTGAACCTGTTCCAAGAATACAAGGAAAGTTAGTAAACAAAAGTATATAAAACAAAAAATAAATAGAAATGTTTAAGTACGTATACACAAAAGACATACCGACTCAACCATCTCAGGTACAAACGGTATCCCTGACAAGGGAATAAACGCGTCGTCAATTGTCTATCCTTAGATCAAATACAATTTATACAACCTAAACAAACCTAATACGAGTATAAGGCAAGCATAGGGGTCGAACCACAGGGAACAAATATACACCACCAAAAGTTATTGACAATTAAGCTAGTCCGGAATAGGAGATAAATAAACTAAAGTCTAAAGATGCTAAAGCCAGAAATAAAACATTAAGGGAAATGGTTTAGATATAGCATTCACTTGAACATAAACAAAGGCATAGAAATTGAATTAATTATGAACTAAACATGCTCGAATATCAAAGTAAAAGATCCAATCTAGCCGCCTTCCGGGGTCAATCGGTTTCTCCTAACATAGCCTCTATGTTTCCACACTAGAACCATATATTGGGAGGTTCAATCAAAGAATAATCGATAGTAATGAACCTTAACTAAGTCAACTTCTGTTCCTTGTTAGCAAAGATTCACCTTTAATCAACTAACAATGTGCACTTGCAAGAAGATCAAAGATTATCAAGCATATAAAGACTTTAATCACAAATAAATCAATTCTAAACCCTAGAACATGCTCAAGGTCCAACTACACCACAACTATCCACTTAATGGGGAAATTACTCACTAATCATGCTAATAACAAGATTAATTAACAAATAATCAAGAATAAACATGATTAACAAGCAATACCAACAACTAAAATAATAATCAAAATAAAGCAAATAAAAATAAAGAGAGAGAGTTAGAGATCCTCATTGATTGAATGTGAAAATCTACAAGCAAGATGATCAATCTTCCTCTTCAATATCCAAGCTCAACAATGGTGAAACCCTTACTTTCTCTCTCTAAACTACTCTAATCCTAACCTAAACCTAGAGAGAGAAGCTCTCGTAAAAACTAATTAGAGAATTGAATAAATGGTAATTGTTTTCTCCTTTTCTAATTACCCCAAAATTGGGTATTTATACTAAGCTAATAAAATAAAAGAGAAATAGAAAAATAAAGAAATAAAAAGAGAAAATAAAATAAAAGAAATAATGAAGAAAGGAAAGTAAAAAAAGAAATAAAAATAAAAGAAAAAGGAAAATTAAAACCAAAAACAAATCCCCCCCAAAAACAATCAGACCCCCTAAGATTTCTTCTTCTCTTCGATTTTATGGCTCCTCTGAACCCCATCACCACCGCATCACACCATCACCACCGTTCATCAACTATCATCATCTGCTATCCTCGCTTCGGCCTTCAATATCAACCGTTCGATTTTATTAAATATCATGTGCGAGTCTCGTGAAATGGTTCGATCGAACCGATGGTTGGTTTGACCGAACTACGGGGTTGGTTCGGTCGAACCATGGGTGTGTTCGACCACTCCTCTTCGAATAACAAAACCTACAAAGTTTCTGACTCTTTTGACATCTTTTTGCATTTCGATCGAACTCCTATGCGGTTTGCCCGAACTTGATTGAAATAAAAATTTACTATGATATTTGCTTAATTGAGGGGCCGAATTGCAGTAGGTGTGGAGATTGGTGGTGGTTGGAGAATTGGAGTTGCGGGCTCCTCTGATTTTGCTGTTGCGGGATGGTTGGTGTGAGGGATGTTGCGTGGTGCTGGTTGCGTGGGAGTGGAATTGAGGTGCTGGTGTTGTTGTGCTTGTTGCTGTTGCTGTTGCAGGTGGTTTGTGATGGTTGGTAGATGCGGAGGTTGTTGTTGTGGTATGGGCTGCTATGTGCGTGAAGTAGGGGAGTTGTTAGGTGGGTGGAATTGGTGGGTGATGGTGGTTCAGGTGCAGCTGCTGTGGTTGGTAATTGGGTTGATTGGAGGTGGTGGTGGCCGTAAATGTGGGGGTCTGGTTGTGGTCGTGAGGGGGGCAGCAGCGGCTGTTGCTGCTTGGTGTATTGGAGGTGAGTGGTGTTTGCGAGACGAATGTAAATTGGGTGGCTGCGGTGGTCAGGTGCGTGGATTGGGTGCGTGAGGGAGCAGGGGAATTGGTGTGGTGGAGGATAATAGGAGGTGGCTGCGGTGGTGTTGGTGGCTTGTGCAGTCGACAATTGACTTTTGACAAGAATTCGAAAATCGAACTCACTTGACTTAAAACCCGAACACCTACACACAAAACCGAGGAAAGGGATTAAGAAAAATAAAATAGAACTAAGTAATAAAATAAAACTAAATAAATTAAATAGAAAATGAGAGAATTAAAACTAAAACTAACAAAATTAAATAAAACACAAACAAATAAAATATGAAAAACACTCCAAAGAGTCCAAACTAATTAAAATAAATAAAAGTAAAATAGAAATAAGAGAAATAAAACTAAAACTAATAAAAATATAATAAAACTATATAAGTAAATAAAATCAAATAAATAACAAAATAAACTTAAAACTAATAAAAAATATGAAAGTAACAAAGAAAAGGAAAGAAATAAAAATAAATCGAAAGCAAATAAAATACGAAAATAAACTAGAAACCAATTAAATTAAGAAATTAAATTAAAACATACTAAAACTAAGAAATAAACTAGAAACTTTATTAAAAAGAAAACAAGAGAATAAAAGGGAAAATAAGGGAAAATAATCACAAAAATAACTCTAAAACTACTCTCTAAGAGTGACATAAATGTCACTCATCAAATTTCCCCAAGCTAAACCTTTGCTGGTCCTCAAGCAAAGCTAAGGCAAAAGAGAACAAGATGGAATTATTGAAAGCAAAAGAAACAAAATAGAAACAAAGAGAAAGAATGTAAACTAACTCACTGCCGTAGGAATCACGGATGAATTTAGCGTATGCATCAAGCCCTTTAAACCCTCTTGTCGCCAAAGAGGGCAAGTAAGCTCTCGCGAGGGTTTCCTAAGAGGTTTAACCCACAACTCTCGACAAAAACCAAGGTAAGGCAACAAATGGAAAAACAGAAAAAACATGAAAAGAGAAAACAAACACAAGCTCATGTATAAACAAAAGATAGGGACAAGTACTAATGAATGCAAACCTTTCTAAATGGACAAATGTATGCACGTTCCAAGATGTCAATGGTTGATTGAAACATAACACATGCTAAGCATAGAGAACTACTTAGGACTCAATCCACCCTAGCCCCAACCAATCGGGCCACGTTCTCTCCACTAGATTCAAATCAACCCTTAAGCTAGCTTCTCAAGATTCCACGAAGGAACCGGAAAAAGATAAAGAAATGAAAAACTTTGAGAAGGTAATCCCGATGTCTCAACTATGCATACTCTTTCCATAGGTTTGAAGTCTCTCTCCCTTCATCGTTCTTTTGACCTAACCCACTAGAGTCTAAGGGTCTTTTTATTGGTTGTAACGTAAGGCTAAGGGTTAAGGCGGGGTAAAAATTTGAAATTTGGTGAAATTTCCTAAGTGAAGAAAAAAGTGCGGCTGACACTCAAAAACAACTCAAGAAGTCACTAAAAATCAAACAAAAATACCAATAATGCCACTCCCCCAAGCTTATTCAACACCAACACACAATATATACAAGATGAAGGTACTATCCCCCCAAGCTTGAACAAAGCATTGTCCCCAATGCTTAAACTAAGGAAGAAAATGAAACCATCAATTTTTTTATTTTATTATTTTCGTTTCTTTTCCAAATTTTTTCTTTTTTTTTTTAATTCGTTGTCCTTGACTTTTAAACTATGGATGGCTTTTTCTTGCAACATCATTTGATTTTGTTGAATTGCATCTTTCTTTTGAAACTCAACTCTAACCAAATCTCAAAGTGCTTCTTGTTTATGATCAATATTCTTAAAACTCAAACCTCACATGCCAATGCTTCACTAACTAAAAGGTTGGTAAACATAGGCCATTAGGTTGGTAACGCGGTTTAAACAAGAGCGGGAAACATAAGGCTCAAATTGGTTACCAAGTAGGTAAATGCAAAATAGAAAATTAAATTTGTAACTAAACAAGAAGAAGATAAAGAAAAATGTGAAAGAGTGCCCTTTTCCTCCCCTAGAGTGCTTCGATCACGAAATTGGGAGCTATAAGTCAAAACAAGGATCAAGACATGCATAGCTAAGGATCCAAATGTGCCACACAACAAAGTGATGAAGGATAGAAAAATGTTACCTCACAAGGGATTATAACTAGTCAAATACCAACCAAGGGTGTCAAATCCACTATAAAGAGCAACGCCATCTTACCACATACCCGTGAACTAGGGCTTTATGGGTCCCTAAAAGTTCTTAACCCGACTACCTTAGCATGTAATATCTTAGAGTCAACCAATGACACTCTCAAATCTTGCACACATTAACCACTTAGGAAGAAAGGCATTCAAGGGTAAACAAATCCACAAGATATATTGTCCAAAATAAGAACAAACAAAACATATTTTTGCTGAACTTGCCTTGAAGTAAACAAAAATCTTTTTGGATTTTTCAAAAGCATGAAAAACATGGAAATACATATACTCAAGTGCATGACATATTTGAATCAACATCCCACCAAACATGATATAATACCCTCCCCCAAGCCTGAATGAGACCAAGCTCTCAAATCATGAACAGTGAAACCAAAGAGGGGAAAACAAGGAGAAATTAATCTAACATTACCAACACACGATCTTCAAGTCACAATGAGTAGGAGAGAGGGAAAAGAAGGATATTACCGGATATAGGGAAAATGAAAAATCACACAAAAACCCATAGTAATCTCATAGGATCCACAATCTCTACAAATAAGGCTTGAACTCCACATGATAGGTAAGTTGAGGCACATTTCCTTAATTCTTGATCATCACCAATGCACAAGAGTATATCGAGTTGTATACCTAGCAAGAAACACAAACACGTCCATGAGAGAAAATCTAACCTAAAAAGAAAAGAAAATGAAAGCAATAAAACACGGGTTACTTCCCGCAAAGGCTTGTTTAACGTCCAAGCAAGACCGCTCTGGGAAATAATAATTCAACGCACGCAAGAGCTTGTCAAATGCAATACTACACATTTCATGGGGGTGTAAATAGGCAAATGAAGGAATAAGAACGCGCAACAAAATCATTGCACGCAAGTGAAGAGGGAGATGCCAAAAGAAAGAAGAAGAAGGATCGAAAAGAAACTCAAGAAAGTAAGAAGTAGAAGAAGGAAAAGAAGAATGGAAAGAAAAGGAAAAAGGCAATTCCTCATCACAAAATTTTTGGTTGACAAAATTCCTCTCTTCCTCAATAATGATGGAATGAGGGACATGAAAATCATCCATAGAGGGTGGCTCCCTAATAAGCTCTTTGAGATGAGAAGGACGAGAAATAGGGTAAGGAGGGATGTGGTCAAACCTTAGAGAAAAAGGGGTATGGGAAACGTGAAAAGGGGTAGCTACTCCCTCACCACAAGGTCTCACATCGCCAATGAGGGCATGAAAATCAATCATAGAGTTTTCAAACGAAGGACACTCACGATCTACACCTCCCTGAAACTCAAAAACTCCAAGGGAATCAACCTTATCCTCCTTTACACCACAATAGACAACCTTTCCTTCAACTATCTCAAAACCCAAGGTCCCAAAATCGTGCATGAATGGAGGAAGATTCATCATCAAACTCATCTAAGTCCCAAGAAGCGTTCTCAATGAAATCATCCAATAATCTATAATTCCTCATATGACTCCCAAAAAATATGTGGGACATTACCTCAAAAGAGTCTATATACTCATAGATTGAAGGGTCACAAACATACACGTGAGGCTAATCAAGATGGGAAGAAGGATTAGGATTTTCAAAATCAACACTCTCTTCATTTTATACTCCTTCACCATCACTCAAATGCTCTCTAATGGGATCCTCACTCATATGGGGAAGAGAAGAAGAAGGAAGGGCATTTTATTGAGAGTTGGCTAGTTGGAGAATTTGGCTCTCAAGCATCTTCATTCTAGCTTCCGTCTCCCTATTCTCAACTTCCCTCATCTCGTTATACTTCTCCATCATCTCCATTATCTTCATTATCTTCTATTCCTTCAAATTTTACATAGAATTACCCTCATAAAACGACTCATTAGAAGCATAAGGGAAATCATTTGAAGCCATGTAAGAACTAGAAGATGAGGAGGGAGGATCATTCACATTATAAACATGAGAATCATCATATTGGGGAGAGGGGGAATAATCAAGCAAATGAGATTCATCATCAACAATAGGAGATAGAGAGTTGAAATCACTTGTACTAGGATCACAAATAGGATCACAAGACAAATCATGGGGATGCATGCCACTAATAAAACTATTATCACATTGAGAATCAAAATTAGCAACATTACATGCCCTATTGTGTACATCCTTAGAAAACCATACAAAAAAGCTCCAAGCACTATGAACCGATAATGCTTGAAATTCGCCATTAAACCTACTTTCAACCTCATATGCCGTTTGTTCATTCATGCCATAATAACAAATCTCACAAGCTTCACAAGGATTACAACCATTATAGTTCAGAAACCCTACAAGTCGATGGAAGTAGACATAAAAAGACTCATCAGCATATTGAGGAAAAGAAAAACGTGCCATTATTCAACAACAAAAACAAAACAAAGAGAAAAAAAACAAATCAAAAGAAAAATATATACAATGGACTAGTCTCAATAAGATAAAACAACGGTAATGGAAGCCGTTCCCCGGTAACGGCGCCAATTTGACAAGGGAATAAACGCGTCGTAAATTGTCTATCCCTAGATCAAATACAATTTATACAACCTAAACAAACCTAATACGAGTATAAGGCAAGTATAGGGGTCGAACCACAGGGAACGAATAAACACCACCAAATGTTATCGACAATTAAGCTAGTCCGGAATAGGAGATAAATAAACTAAAGTCTAAAGATGCTAAAGCAAGAAATAAAACATTAAGGGAAATGGTTTAGGTATAGCATTCACTTGAAAATAAACAAAGGCATAGAAATTGAATTAATTATGAACAAAACATGTTCAAATTTCAAAGTAAAAGATCCAATCTAGCCGCCTTCCGGGGTCAAGCGGTTTCTCCTAACATAGCCTCTATGTTTCCACACTAGAACCATATATTGGGAGGTGCAATCAAAGAACAATCGATAGTAATGAACCTTAACTAAGTCAACTTCCGTTCCTTGTTAGCAAAGATTCACCTTTAATCAACTAACAATGTGCACTTGCAAGAAGATCAAAGATTATCAAGCATATAAAGACTTTAATCACAAATAAATCAATTCTAAACCCTAGAACATGCTCAAGGTCCAACTACACCACAACTATCCCCTTAATGGGGAAATTACTCACTAATCATGCTAATAACAAGATTAATTAACAAATAATCAAGAATAAACATGATTAACAAGCAATACCAACAACTAAAATAATAATCAAAATAAAGCAAATAAAAATAGAGGAGAGAGAGTTAGAGATCCTCATTGATTGAATGTGAAAATCTACAAGCAAGATGATCAATCTTCCTCTTCAATATCCAAGCTCAAAAATGGTGAAACCCTTACTTTCTCTCTATAAACCAATCTAATCCTAACCCAAACCTAGAGAGAGAAGCTCTCCTAAAAACTAATTAGAGAATTGAATAAATGGTAATTGTTTTCTCCTTTTCTAATTACCCCAAAATTGGGTATTTATACTAAGATAATAAAATAAAAGAGAAATAGAAAAATACAGAAATAAAAAGAGAAAATAAAATAAAAGAAAGAAATAAGAAAAGGAAAGTACAAAACAGAAATAAAAATAAAAGAAAAAGGAAAATTAAAACCAAAAACAAATCCCCCCAAAAACAATCAGACCCCCTAAGCTTTGCTCTTCTCTTCAATTTTATGGCTCCTCTGAACCCCATCACCACCGCATCACACCATCACCACCGTTCATCAACCATTATCATCGGCTATCCTCGCTTCGGCCTTCAATATCAACCATTCGATTTTATTAAACATCATGTGTGAGTCTCGTGAAATGGTTCGATCGAACCGATGGTTTGTTCGACCGAACTAAGGGGTTGGTTCGGTCGAACCATGGGTGTGTTCGACCACTCCTCTTCGAATAACAAAACCTCCAAAGTTTCTGCTTCTTTTGACATTTTTTTGCATTTCGATCGAACTCCTATGCGGATTGCCCAAACTTGATTGAAATCAAAATTTACTCTGATATTTTCTTAATTGAGGGGCCGAATTGTAGTAGGTGTGGAGATTGGTGGTGGTTGGAGAATTTGAGATGCGGGCTGCTCTGGTTTTGCTGTTGTGGGATGGTTGGTGTGAGGGATGTTGCGGGGTGCTGGTTGCGTGGGAGTGGAATTGAGGTGCTGGTGTTGTTGTGCTTGTTGTTGTTGCTGTTGCTGTTGCAGGTGGTTTGTGATGGTTGGTAGATGCAAAAGCTATTGTTGTGGTGTGGGCTACAATGTGCGTGGAGCAGGGGAGTTGTTAAGTGGCTGGAATTGGTGGGTGATGGTGGTTCAGATGCGGCTACTATGGTTGGTAATTGGGTTGATTGGAGGTGGTGGTGGCTGTAAATGTGGGGGTCTGGTTGTGGTCGTGAGAGGGGCAGCAGTAGCGGTTGTTGCTGCTTGGTGTATTGGAGGTGAGTGGTGTTTGCGGGATGGCTGTAAATTGGGTGGCTGCGGTGGTCATTGGTGGTCAGGTGCATGGATTGGGTGCGTGAGGGAGCAAGGGAATTGGTGTGGTGGAGGATAATAGGAGGTGGCTGTGGTGGTGTTGGTGGCTTGTGCAGTCGACAATTGACTTTTAACATGAATTCGGAAATCGAACTCACTTGACTTAAAACCCAAACACCTACACACAAAACCGAGGAAAGGGATTAAGAAAAATAAAATAGAACTATGTAATAAAATAAAACTAATAAACTAAATAGAAAATGAGAGAATTAAAACTAAAACTAACAAAATTAAATAAAACACAAACAAATAAAATATGAAAAAACTCCAAACTAATTAAAATAAATAAAAGTAAAATATAAATAAGAGAAATAAAACTAAAATTAATAAAAATATAATAAAACTATACAAGTAAATAAAATCAAATAAATAACAAAATAAACTTAAAATTAATAAAAACTATGAAAGTAACAAAGAAAAGGAACGAAATAAAATTAATCGAAAGCAAATAAAATACGAAAATAAACTAAAACAAATTAAATAAAGAAATTAAATTAAAACATACTTGTAGGGAGTAAATTTCAAGCGTTAACCCCTAGCTTGAACCCCACTATGGTCATACACTAAAGTACGGTGGCCAAGAAGTTTGAGGAACTTGTAAACCGTTCATAGGATGAAGGTTACACCCCTTAACGATCCAAGAGATCGTCAACTCCATACGGTCTAGAACCAAATAAGGGTTCGGGGATGAAGGTACAAATCCAACCTAAAAGAGATTGAACTTGCCCTTCACCTGTTTATCTATGTTGGTTGAATTTAATTCACAAATAAATCTATTATTGGCGATCACTTGAAATTATAATCAAATTAACCCTGACAAGATTATTTATAGAGAAAATCACCCAAAAAGATAAAATTAACAAAATTGAGTCTGTCGCACAAAAAACAGAGCTGGCGCAAACCCTAGCTAACTAGCGCCAGGCACCAGGTTCCAGGCGCCAATGCCTGGAGTCAGGCGCCAAGCCTGTTTTTAACGCGTTTTCGAAAACTAGATAAGTTTGTCGTACTGGAGGATAAAATCATATAATTTCCTCGAAAATGCTATTTGATTTTAATTAAAACTCTAAAAAGTCAACAAAAGTCAATTTATCAATGCTAATTGAATTAGGAATGAAAAGAACCTTCTAGAAGAATCTAGAAAACTAAAACCATTCCTAATTGCATTAGGAATGATAAATCATATTAGGCCCTCCTCTAGATCATTGGGCCGCATATAAGGCTCAAACCGGGCCCAGTTTAGTAAATTAGCCATAATTTCCTCAATATTCATCGGAATTGGGCTTATAATATATCAGTGGAAAGGTCTTGTCAAGCCCCATCCAACTACACTACTATTGGACCCATATCATGGACCAACCAAACTGGATTGGCTGTTTTCTTAAAATAAGTTTTCAAAAACAGAGAGAAAAGAAAAGAAATTAAAAACTATCCGCAACACTAGACTTTCCACACTTTCACTTCATTCGATTATGATTCGACGTGAAAGGTACTCATCACCGGGTTTGGTTTTGGGGAGACACAAATGGGTGTCTACAGAAGCCCCCACTTTGATTGAGTTTGGAAAAAAACAAGTTTCGAAAACAAAAGTCAAAGTATCGATAGGGACGGAGAATGATTCAGAATGTTCTGCGATCCTAAATCACTCTTGTAACGCCGATACCTGCAAACTAGTGTTAGTTAAAATAGATAAAAGAGTTAAGAAACGCGTATCTTGCACCGTCGAGCACACGTCTCTGAAATTAACCAATTGTTTTGATGATCTTCTGCAAGCTAGAGAATGCCATTCCGCTTGAAAACCGCTATTCCTGTAATTGCTTCCAATATAGAAGATTGCTTCGCCTGAAACGATCCTCCTCCGCTTTGAAAATATTCCACGTCCAAGGGAATACTATCGAAGATTATTTCTCTTGAAACAATCCTCATCCGCATTGATAATATTCCACGTCCAAGGGAATACTATCGAAGATTGTTTCTCTCGAAACAACCTTCAGTTGTTTGTGACAACTCTCCATAAATTAGGGAATGCCGTCGAAGATATCCTCGCTTAAAGTCATCCTCATTTGATGCGATAATTTTCCAAAGGAAATTACCGAAGATCTCCATCTGTCGATCCTTAAAAGTTCGCCTGAACTTTGCTTCCGCTATGCCTGTACATCGGCGCTTCCGTTGCTTTGAACCTGTACGTCGGTACTTTTGCGAATGAACCTATATGTCGGTGCTTTTTTTTTCTTTTGAACATATATGTCCATAATCCTCTTTTATTTGGGAATAGTTTCCAACACAACTCTTGTATGATGTATGACAATCCGATTTAGGGAAAGTTGTCAATGCCACATAACAATCCATCCTTGGAAATGTTGCCACGATGAAGCGACAATCCGTATCTCAGAAAATTTGCCAAAATCCAATTTTTGGGAAAAGTTGTCGATGCTTCGTAACAATCTTTCATAAGAACTTTCCTACGATCGACAATCCACATCTTGGAATATAACTCTTGAAAGCAATCCACCTTGGAAATTTGCCAACGCTATGCGACAATCCTTTTGGGAAAATATTGCCACTATTGACAATCCGCGTCTTGGAACATTTGCAAAAAAGAGTCGACCGAAAATCTACTTCGGGAAAATTTGCCACTTGATGAAATGAATGACAATCCACGTTGAGGAACTTTTGCCGATATTTATGATGAATATGAAATTACAACAATCCTTTGGGAAATTTTTCCATAGGGAACTAAGCGTATGACAATCCAATCTCGGAAAACTTGCCAACGAACCGATGAATGTATGACAATCCGAACTTGGAAAAACTTGCCAACAAAGAAGGAGGACGATAATCCACGCTTGGAAACCTTGCCAGAGATGACAATCCAATCTTGGAAAAATTGTCGTTTGAAGAAGATGCACGACAATCCATTTTTGGAAATATTGTTAGTTGGGATGACAATTCAATTTTTGGAAAACTTTGTCGTTTAATAAGAATGCACGACAATCCATATTTGGAAATATCGTCGTTTAAGTGCTTGCTTTTGACTGTAATGAGCCAATGTTTTAGGCGCTTAAGCTAAGTGAGACGATTTTTTTGTCAGGTCAATCACTTACTACGATTGTAATCGAGCCGACTATTTATCATGTCAAATTACTTATAGGGGCTAACTGGCGTACCAAGGAACCCGAAATTGCTACTTGTGGTTATAATCACCTTTCTGAGAGGCTTCAAGCTCTGTTGTTGCTGAGATATTTCTGGCGCCAGGAATTGGAGTAGGGTCTTCCCTATTCTGCTGCACCTGTATTTATTTTAGACTATAGAACTTTGCCAATCTTTTTAATTATCTTAGGGTTGACCTAAGGTTTAATGTTGCTTGACTCATTGACTTGACACAACTCAAGGTATAAACTTGACTCGCTTTGATCGACTGACTCGAGGTTAACTCGACTCAAAGTGAAATGACACGTGTGACTCATGACCCGTGTGTGCATAGTGTTGACTCAAATGTGATGCAAAAAAAAAAGCAAAAAATTTCCGTCATTTTTGTGGAGGGTACCGACTTTCTCCCGAAAAATAAAGACGTGAAAAAAAAGATCGAAGTTTTGAAGATGCATGTTGAATGAGCTTAGTCAAATGTTGTTTGATACTATCTCTCAAGATGCAAGGATTAATTCATCCTAGGCTATCTCAAATGAAAGTATTAGGGTAACTTAGGCACGGAGGCTAAGCACTTCATACTTCGTGATGCAATGAAAATTATGATTAATGAGTGATGTTGATATGGCATGCTTCATCGTTATGTAAAGATTTCATGACAAAGGGTTCCTAAGAGAAGTATATTTGGTCATGTATCTGTGCAGTGTGTGATAGCGACACTAAAGCTAGGCCGCAAAGGCTAAGTGTGTGGAGAAAATATTATTTTTAGAAGAGTCAAATGATGGTGACTCTTAGGCTAGGTAAGCTAATGATGTAGGGATCAAGCCCCCAAGTCTATCTCTAAGTGAAAAGGGATAAGCACAGGAGATCCCTTGATATGATCATGGTGCAAGTGTGTGAATGTGAATATGAATGCATATTTATTACGGCCGCACCTCGATGTGAGGTTGCCTACGTATCCGTTAGGAATCAGGCCGAACGTAGCTCTAGCCGAACCTCGCACAATTGTGTATACATCAAAAAGGTCTTTTTAAGGGTTGTAACGTGGTTAGGCTAAAGGTTTGAAGAACAAGGGGATAAAGGCTCAATACCCTAGATAAGCCCCCAAGGTGTGCAACCTCGCTTTTGAATTTTTATATTTTTATGCTTGAGTTTCTACTATTTTTTAGCTCTTTTTTGCTTTAGCAGTTTTTTATTTTTGCAAGTGTGGGCAATCCCGATCATGCGGTCTATCACTCACTTGGCATTCATGTTTCTCAGGCACGGTACCAAACACTCGATAAGAGACGCAATTTGAGAAGTGTTCTTATCGAAGATATTTTCATATCAAAGACATTGGAACACTTCCCCTTTTGTACACTTTTTTTTTTTTTTTTTTTTGCTTTTGCTTATTTTAATATTTTGAAGTACTCAAACTATTTTTTAGAATTGCATTAGTTACACACCATCCCATCCTAAGGTTAGGTAGATGCAGGTTGAAAAAAGAAGGGTCTATCGTTAGATGAGGCTCAAAGTGGTTTATGAAGAAAGAATTGCATATTTGAAAGGTGAAAGGAGATATGATGTGGCTACAAGGGGTGCCTCAAATCATTGGTATACCTTGTGCTTAATTCAACATGGATTTTTATTTTTATTTTTATTTTTATTTTTATTTAATGCAATATAATGAAATAATCATATGCAAGAAAATAAATGCTCATTTTATTAAAAGGAATAAAGAATCTACAAAAATAATCTAAGGGAAAAGAAAGGTGCCTATGCTAGACTTATTGAGGAAAGGAAAAAATGAAAAAGAAATAGAAAAAGAGGTCATTAAATTCTGTCGTTGAAGCTCGCCTCTTGTCTTGTGTCGTTCGCTTCATCATCACCCAATCTTTTCATTAGCTAGAGGCAATAGGATCTTGTTTGCTTCTATGAGATCTTGAATGAGATTTTGAAACCTGTAGCATTCATCAGTGGTATGACCGTGCCCTCGATGGTACTTGCAATAGGAGTTTGGATTCCATCTCGAAGATCGATTTTCTGGTGTTGGATCCTTGGTAGGGCCAATAGGTTTGATTAATCCTCGATCATAGAGACGATCGAAAGCAGCATCATAGGTCATTCCAATGGGCGTGAACTCTCGCCTGGGTTTCCTTTTAGATCCTTGATTATCTATGGCTAAGACACCATTATGGTCAAAGGTACTAACATTATTACTAGAGTGGGCATTTTCGGAAGAAGAAGGATTGTCGCTCTTCTTTCCTTTCCAGCCACCGTGGTTACTATTGTTAGTAGCTTTTTGCTTTGCGAGGTCGTCTTTGATTTCAATTCCAATGTCATAAACGACCTTGGAAGTATTCAAGTTGTGTTGATATTTTGAGTGCTTTGAATACTTTTCTAGGAGATTCTTGATAAACATCCTCACAGACTCCTTTTCGGTGGGGACCTCAATCATCTTGGCCAAAGTTTCCTTCCATTTATTAAAGAAAGAAGTAAATCCTTCATTCTCGTTTTGTCTTAGCATCTCAAGTTGTCTATGGTCGGTTTCAACTAGGATATTGCACTTGTACCTATAAATGAAAGCGTTTACTATCAATTCCCAGGTAGAGGTTTTCTCTTTGTCAAGGGAGAAGAACCATTGTTGGCAAACGGTTTCAAGAGATAGTGGGAACAGAGAGGGGAAAGCCTTCTTATTGATACCCTTAATACTCATTATGGTTTCGAAAGCTCTTAAATGGAAGTAAGGGTTATCTGTTACCTTGAATTTAGGGATGTCAGTGGCGTTGAACTTATGCGGAAGAAGTTCCTTGTCCAGCGAAACCCCTTGTGAACTCATGCCTTGAAATTTATAGTCACTAGATAGCTTGCTCAAGCTTTCTTGCATGAGATTCATTTGTTGTTGCTTCATGGGATCATCGATCTTGAGTGTGAGTAGCTTCAGTGTCTCAGTCACGGTAACCAATTAATTCCTAAGCTCATTGAATTCTTCTTGAGTTGCCATTATCTTTTTAGCCTTCCTCTTTTGACGAATCGGTTTATCAAAAAGTAAGACTTGAACGAAGAGATTATCCTTGATTAATCGCCCTTCTCTCCTCGACCAAGTACTGTGGAAAAGGAATTTGGGGATATTTATTGTTAATTATTTGACTCAAACTTTATTCAACATGAAATGGAAGAGGAAGTGAAGAAAAATGGAATAGAATATGAAGGAAAAATGATGTAGATGGAGGGATATGAAGAATTAGGAATAGAATGTACCCCCAAACTCAAATGACGGAAAAGTCCGACTCATGCATGAACCTAAGACATGGTCATGGTGTGAAAAGAGTATGTACAAAGTGTGTGCTAAGACTAGTGAGTGCAGGTGACATGTTAAGACCTCACGAATATGCATTAAACTTGAAAAACTGTGATATTTTAGTCATAACTTTTTATCTGTGACTCTGATTTGGATGAAACCAACGCCAAATTAAAGATAAAACTAGGGGCTACAGATCCATATGTTGTACAACTGTAGTTCTTCCTAGAACTTTGGCTATGACCAAAACAAGTTGACGTTTGTGCAGTATACGAGAATAAAAATCCGGGTTGACGTAAAGGAACTATGACTCGATTTTATGTTTATTTATTAGCTCAAATTAATTAATTAATTAATTAAACAAAGTCCTTTAGTAATTAATCAGTTTATTTAGTCTTAACACAAGTCAAACAAATGGTTAGGAAAAATCACATAGAGTATGCACAACAAATAATGCACAATTAGTCAAGTAGGCACAATATGATGCAATGAGTTTGCAACCTAACCATGACTCTAGTTCTCTAAAGTTCTAGGATATGGTTTAGTCAATAGAGGGTCCATGGTTAATTATCCGGATGCACCGCACGGAAGCCTAACCGTGAAGGGTTGGCGCGAGTGGATGGGACACCGCGAGTTTTAGAAAAAACTCGCTTCCATGGTTTGGTGAATTCAACAATCTCGGATGTACCCTTTGTTGCACAGAGCGTTCAATCGGGTAGATGGAGCATGAATTCCTAGAGGGTTATGTCCATATGTAGAACACATATGGGTTTCAGAAAAGTGAGAAAAAATTCAATCAGGAAGTAGGATCGAGCAAACAATACGAAAAACCGGTCGAAATTAGAACGCATATTTCTGGCTCGGTATTGGGGGAAATTGGCGCCAGCAATTAGAGACTGGTGCCAGCTTTTGGCTGTAGCGCCTGGCGCCAATGCTGGCGTCTGGCGCTACGGTTAAAATGATGGCGCCAATGCTCTGGCCCCTGACGCTACTTCCCACATGCCTCAGCAGCTTTCTGTGCTCGATAAAATTTTCCAATTTCGCGCGGTGTTATTTCGGTCCTAGTTGTGAAAGTTATTTCTCAAATTTTCTACGTGTAAAATCCTATGTTTTTAACTCATTACGGATGGTATTTCCAATGAGATCTTTTTTATGCATATGACAATAATGTTAATCAAAATTACGCACATGAAATACTTAGAACGTTTCGAGTCTCATCCACTCATTCTAAATCATTGCTGAAACAAATTGAGGAATTAAAACAGAATTCCTCCCCAGTGGAGTTGCCAAAAACTGTAGGGAATAAATTTCAAGCGTTAACCCCTAGCTTGAACCCCACTGTGGTCATACACTAAAGTAAGGTGGCGTCCAAAAGGGAATAAGATAGAGCAAAAGAGTCGCCAATAAGTTTTAGGAACTTGTAAACCGTTCATAGGATGAAGGTTACACCCCGTAACGATCCAAGAGATCGTCAACTTCATACAGTCTAGAACCAAATAAGGGTTCAGGGATGAAGGTACAAATCCAACCTAGAAGAGATTGAACCTGCCCTAATAATAGGCCTCTACTTTATTCTGATCGTATTCATGTGCGCTTTCTAATTAACATGCAATCAATAGGATTAACCCTTAACCTGTTTATCTATGTTGGTTGAATTTAATGCACCAAATAAATCTATTATTGGCGATCACTTGAAATTATAATCAAATTAACCCTAACAAGATTATTAAATATCTTATTAAGTGTGATTACAAGTATTAAAATTCCCTTTAAACATACATAAAAGGTGTGATCTAGCAATAAATAAATAAGCATCATAATAAATAATCAATCATTAGAGTAAACATGAATAATAATAATCATCAATAAAATAATAATACTAATATTCATAATCATCAGAAATTATAACAATTATAATCATAATCATGTTCATATTAATATTAAAGCATAATAGTAGCAAGATCCTAGGCGTGATACTAACAAGATTAATAACAAACCCTAACATGTCACTAAGCATTAAAGATCAAATCTTTAACCCTGACATGATACTAACAATCATAAATATTAGGAAGAGAATAAAAGGCATCATAGAAATCATATTTAATATTAAAATTACCCTAGACATGATACTAGGAATATCATAATAACAATGTAAACATGATTTCTACATCATAATATCAATTAAAACCATTAAAGAACTTACTTTGATGCTTCGTACCTCTTTCTAATAAAAAAATACACACGTTAGTAACTTCAAGGAAAATAATAAAACAAACAATTAAATTAAATAATTGAAAGAGAGATTTGGGACCAAACCCTCAGAAATTAAACCTTTCACGTCTAGGGCGAAGGCAACTTCGAATATGGATAGGTGTTTCTAGATCTTGCGAATGCGAAATTTTGTATGTGAAAAAAAAGTTTAGAGAAAGAAAGAAAGAAAGATGAATGATTAAGAGAATGAGAGGATTAATTGAATGAAAACTGATTGTAGGCGAATGCTAATTAAAACTAATTGTTGATGATAACTAGTGAATGAAAACGGAGTTTTTAATACGTTATTTATAGAGAAAATCAGCCAATAAATAAAATTAACAAAACAGATTTTGTCGCACAAAAATGCGCAAACCCTGGCTAACTAGCGCCAGACACCAACACTAGCGCCAGGCGCCAATGGCTAGCGCCGGGCGCCGATGCCTGGAGTCAGGTGCCAAGCCTGTTTTTAAAGCGTTTTCGAAAATCAGATAAGTTTGCCGTATTGGAGGATAAAATCATATAATTTCCTCGAAAATGCTATTTGATTTTCATTAAAACTCTGAAAAGTCAACAAAAGTCAATTTATCAATGCTAATTGAATTATGAATGAAAAGAACCTTAAGAATCTAGAAGACTAAAACCATTCCTAATTGCATTAGGAATGATAAATCATATTAAACCTTCCTCTATATCATTGTGCCGCATATAAGGCTCAAACCGGGCCCAGTTTAGTAAATTAGCCATAATTTCCTCAATATTCATCGGAATTGGGCTTATAATATATCGTTGGAAAGTTTTTGTCAAGCCCCATCCAACTACACTACTATTGGACCCATATCATGGACCAACCAAATTGGATTGACTATTTTCTTAAAATAAGTTTTCAAAAACAGAGAGAAGAGAAAAGAAATTAAAAACTATCCGCAACACTAGACTTTCCACACTTTCACTTCATTCGATTATGATTCGACATGAAAGGTACTCATCACCGGGTTTGGTTTTGGGGAGATACAAATGGGTGTCTACAATACTTAAACTAAGAAATAAACTAGAAACTTTATTAATAAGAAAATAAGAGAATAAAAGGGAAAATAAACACGAAAATAACTCTAAAACTACTCTCTAGGAGTGACATAAATGTCACTCATCAATCCCTCATCATCCTTTGCTGCTGGAAGGGTCTCATGAATTACCGATCCGACAGCATCGGTATACGTGATCTCCGTTGTAGGAGGCACCCAACCACATAGCTCGACCAGCTAAAATATACATGACAATAAACGATAAAAGGGTCAAAGTTCCAAAAAATAATTAGAAACAAGGAAAAGAGAGAGTTAGAGTACTAATCGGAACAAAATCTGGAAAAGGAGTCAGCCTGGATGTTATAAAAGCCGGACAAGAAACCTTTGGCAGCACCAGCTGCTCCGCTGGATAACCAAGGATCGCTTGAGCTTGATCCTCAGTAGACAGCAAGTCCGGACGTAGCATCCGGATTGGAGGATCCGCAGGAACCAAAGGCTCCTCGGACGAAAGCTCCTAGAGAACACGCTCGCCTAAAAACCAAGTGCCTGTCCTCTGGAGCACTTAGAGTCCCGCATAAAGGGCCCGAAAACGGCAACGAACCATGCTAGATCGGATAGCCTCAGGGACTCCAACGATCAAACTCCAAGGACAGAGATTGATCTATAAAACACAACCACGTGAAAAATCGTCAGAAATAAATAAAATAAAATGCACACGAGTCGCCGAAAGGATCCTCTGGCAAAAGTCGCCGGCAGAAGTGGCTCGTCTTTTCTTAATCGCAACCAATTAATGGCCGATAGGAAAACGAGTAGCCCCGAGAACCGTGGGGGCTAAGAAAGGCAGGTACGAGTATCCCCAAGCCACGTACCTCAAGGATACGACCATGCCACGTAAGGGAGATCCGAGGCACCTTAGTAGCTGCGGCAGAATCCATCACCCGGGTCTCCTTGCCTATAGCTGTAAGCATACGGGAATACGACACCTCTGCCCAACTCAGGTCACCTACTTGCCCCAAATCAATGAGGCAAGTAAGTAACCCAATGGCGAAATGCTCACCTCGATCATTTAAGATAGTGAAAGAAAGAACGTGAGCAATGTATATCCGAGCTAGCTGCTCAGGTGTACAGTGCCGATTAAGCTCGTCAGTCGACAACTCGTCGGCATGAATTGGGTACGGACAAGACTACGTATACACGTGAAGGGCCGACGCAAGACAGTCCCCCACGAGGTCACGCAGTCTCTCGTCTAACCCCTTAACGAACTCTATGACTACGGGCTCGTCTCCGAAAGAAAAAACCCGTGATCATAGAGAAATCGAAAGGGGTAACCGTCATCTCTCCCCATGGAAAGTGGAAAGTGTTGGTGGAATCCCACCAAAACTCCAGCAATCCACGGAGGAAAGCTGACGATGCAGGCTGACTCGATAAATTCTGAAGAGCCGCCAACTGGGAGTCAATCCCAGAAAGTGATACAATCTCCTTTGCCACCTCAGGCAAACTTTCAAAACGGGCTCGCAGGTCACCAGAGCCGTATAAACGCATGCTAGGCTCACTCTAAATAAAAGAATAGAAAAAACGGTTATGGTTTAAAAAGGAGAAACAAAGGAAAAGAGAAAGAAATAAAGGCACGAAAAACTCACGATGCCGCGCCACCCTCTGAGCAAAACATGATGGTCTGGGTCCCACTTAAGGACCCTAGGGTCTTAGTTGGGAGGAGCCTCCCAAACCACATCCTCCTGGCGACGTCGATCGGCCGCGACACGTCGCTCTCGAACGTCTTCTTGAGGACGGATCACCCTCTTTCGATGGCAAACCGCCTCGTCCGGACCACCTAGGATATCCTCAGCATCGACAAATGGAGGCGATTCTATGCTATGATGGATAAAGTTGCTTTAATTAGTTTACTTTATTTCCTAAAATTAACTAATATATGTATTATAGACCGATTTCGGCAGCATAACGGTTGCCGATAGGGCGAAACACGAATATCAAATGCCATCTATACTTGGGGGCTACGATGCCTGCAGTTAAACTCAGTAAATGGGGGCTTCTGACACCCACAAAAGCCATCCAATACTAGTTTCAACTAAGTATTCAAGGGATTGTATTTTAAAAAACTCAAAGAATCAACTAATTCTAGATGAATAACAACAATATAAACATGGTTATCGTCTACCGAACCATTTGAAGTTTGAACATGACAAGAATAAGCTAAGAGTATGTTTCGCGCCATTTTCCAACAATTCAAAATTCGTGAAAATGAATTATGAAAGTAATATTGGTTCCATCACTATAGTCTACTTCATAATCACCAATTATAACCAAAATGAGCAAGTAAAAGCAATAAAATCAAGCAAAATTCGAAGGAAAAGAGCAAGAATGAACTTGAATAAAGAAATGCTCATACAAGGTTTAGCACTGAACCATTTTTCATGAAGTTTGTTGCAAAACACTCCTTAAACATAGCATGACAACATAGAACAAAAAATACAAGAATAATGGACTGAATCGAAAACCCCCAAATTTGAAATTTGGGGTTTAACGATTCGAAAATTGTTCAAATTCAGCCGAAAAAGAACAAATTCTAGCAGAAAACTTACATTGGATTACGAAAAATATGAATTAAGGACGAAATTTGCTTCCTTTAGCTTTAAAAATTGCAAAAATCCGAGCTTCCTAGAGAGAGAAAGGGGCGAAAATGGCGAAGGAAGGAGAAAAAAAGAGTGAAGTGAAAATCGCGCTCAGCGATTTCACTTTACTGACATAAATGTTGCGCACAACTAAATCTGTTGCGCGTGACATACCAGCACAACTCAGAATGATGCACGCGCCTGGCCAGCGCGACCCGCTGAGTTGCGCGTGGATACTGGACACTAAAATGACCGGAATCTTGATTTCGATCCGTTTGATCATTTTTCAACAGTTTTTCCTCGTGATTAGACGTAATGGCGTGCAAATTATCAAAATCTTTTTAATTGCTTTGCATATTGTAGTTTGTTTTCTTCTTTGTTAGTTTTTTGCATCATTCTTGCATGCACACCGTGCTTTGTGCCTTCCCCAAGCATATGTTTTGAACGTTTTTTGTAAGAGTGCCTTAAGACGTTCCGTGGTGGTGCTTTACGTTAAAGAAACCATAGAAAGATTTTTCATTTTACTGTACTAACGTTACAAATGTTCTGGTTTCTTCATTTTTCACGTCTGAAGCAAAAAGGAAGGCGTTTTCATGCAGCGTAATAATGCAAACGGCGTATCGTACAGGGAAAAATTGTATGGCGTAGGTGTTGCGTAAAATTTCACTTCAGCTCAAGCTTTGCGAAATCTACCTCTCGATACTAAAAGGTAGAGAATTACTGTAGGCGTTAGCTCACGAGTCGACAGGCGTGCCGAACCATTAGGAACATGCACTTCTTGAATGGGAGCAAATAGGGTAGTTAGTGCGCTTACTAACTTACCAGATAATTAGGGTGTCGAAATCATCCCCTGCATAAAGAAGTGACGAGATGATGTCGCGCTTATGTAGTCACGTGCCCCTAGTCCTGAAACACGTGTACTTATCTTGTGGACAAAACTGCTGAGAGAGTTGCTGAATTTCTTCCCTATCACTGGATTTGGATATATGCCTCAAGTCCTGAGACATGTATTTCTATCTTGTGGACATCCGGCTCGAATACCGGACCCGACTCGAATACCGGACCATTTCGGCTCGAATACCGAAAACCCCTTTTTATCTTTTACTTTGTTAAATTCAGGCTAAAGTTTCAATGACATATTGAGGGACTTTAGACCAACGATGACACGATTGAGAGGAAATTTTCCCCTTTTATCCTTTTAAAACCGATCTCTTCTCATGACTTGACATCACCAAAACACCTTTACTTGTAAAAGCGTTCTACAATTGCAAAGGGTCAATCTAGATTCATTAGCACGTTAAAACTAGGAAAAACTTTTTCTAGCCTTAATAGCTACTTGTTTTGAACACTTAGAGAACCAAGGATTGTTTTGACATCCTTAAACATTACTGAAAGATTCTCTATCCTTAGAGAACTTCGCAGAATGAGTCTCGGATTTATTTCCTTGACTACTTTGATCATCGTCTATTCTAGACTCAATCAGAGTGGGGGCTAACTGTAGACATCTACTTTTAGCCTCCTGTACTGAAAGGAAGTGCAATGACGATAAATAAAACCATCTTCGTGTTGGATCAAAGTGAAGAATACTTATAGAGAACTGGTTAAGCCACAAAACACAAAAGACTAGCCCAAATTAAAGGTAAAAGCCAAAACAAAGGTCTAATTAACTAAACCTGATCATAATTAGGCTTAAGCCCGTGCTTAAAACCCAATAATGACGGATTTAGGAGCGCCTAGGTTAAATCTTAGTGCTGTCGCAAAAAAAGCCGCGCGCAACTAATTCAGTTGCGCGCGACGTCCAGCGCAACCTCCAGAGTTGCGTTGCGAAAGATTTAGAATTATACAGAAAATATAAAATCAAATGTTACCATAAAGTTGTGCGCAAGACAATTAGTTGCGCTGCCCATAGCAGCGCAACCTTATCACTTGCGCTAGGACGACACCTATTGCGGTAGAATGCTCGAAACCCTAAACCTAATTATTCGCTATAAATAAGAGCTTAAACCAACGCTTAAATAGACAGAAAACAACCTAAAACTCTGACGAAATAATTGTGAACTTGTGCAACCTAGCCCCTCTTGTCCTAAACACTCACCCCTTTTGATATTTTTTTACTACGGTAGAGGTTCCCCAACAAGAAGGAGTCCATAAGTATTCTAAACGGAGATCTAGCAAAGAGAAGTGGTAAATTCCCGAGCACTTAGTTAAATCACATTTATTTTCTTGTTTAAAAGAACCTTAATTAATTAATTAGTGTTGTTTACTCACTTTTAAAATAATTAATTAATCAATTCCACATAGTATCTTGCGTTAAATAAAGATTAGAATTGAATTAAATAATTGTTGGTTGATCACTTAAGCCAAGGCGAATATTGTTTATTTTCTTGTCCTTTTCACAAATTTGATTAAATAAGAATAACGTCATTACGATGTAATTCCTACGTGAATTAATATGTGTAAATAAAATCAACTAACATAGCTTTAGGTATCTCGTTGCATATATTGTTTGGTGATGAAATTGTAAAAAAGGAAGAGCTAGTAGAGGCCGCACTAGGGCTAGGATAACGATTCCCCTCTAAAAGGAACGTTATTTTAGTACCCTCGCTCCCGAACTCATTTCTGGTTTATAGACCAATTTTGGCATGGGTAAACTTATGGTTCGTGCTAATTATTCCATGAACTCCACATGGAAGAAAGGCATGAACGAGGTTTATGAGTTTTTCCTAAAACTCATTGGTGACTCACTACTTGTTTCTACAAAAAAGCGTAATGATAGAATCAATTCTAATTCAAGGTCCCCCAAACAGTCAGGAATTCAAATCCTACTATACCTTAACAAGTGTAAAGTCCTAGGCTTTTAAGTGGCCATGGGAATCTAAGGAAAGGACCCCTTACGATGGGAACCCCTCCTTACAGGTGTCCTCCTTACGCTCTCTCCATCATCGCTCTCCGTCATCAGCAATTCATCAACTACACAACCAACAAACGCAAGTTTATCCTCTTGGTGGACAAAGAGGAAGAATGTTGTGTCCTTCCGAACCCAGTCTCACTTCGGTGGACCATTTCGATCCTCTAAAATTGAGGATCACTCGAAAGTTCATCCCCGACAACTTGAGGAGGAACCGAACCCGGGGCGCTATTCCACATCCTCAGTCGGTCCATCACCCGGAGCAACCTGCTCCCCCCTTTAGAGGGGGAGGTGAGGCATCTTCTTCTTCTTCCTTTCCTCCTTTTGATATGAATGCCATCCGTAGTACCCTTGAGGATATCCGTCGTGATAACCAAAATTCCATTGAACAATGGGGGTACTACGGATGGATGAATCATGACAATCTTGTGCAAGCGGGCGTTCAAGCGCCCTATGTTAACTATCCCTACCACCCTCCTCAAGAGGGTCCGGTTCTTCATTGAGACCCTTATGACCCCAACAACCCTACCCCCAATGTCTACCATATTGGGAAGGTTCCATCGACCTTTCCCAACGTATTGGCACCCCACCTTACGATCCATATCGTCTGGGTGGATGGAATCTGACCTATGACCCGGCATCTACATCCACCCCAAACCCTTTTGATGGTGGTTGGGGTGACAAAGGGTGGCCCTATGAGAATTTCAACAAACCTTTCCACCCATTCATGGATACTCCCGGTTTTGATTTCGATAACCCCCCTAGGGAGCATGGAGATAGGAGCCCGAGATGAGGGTTCCCTTACCTTCCCCCCAAAATTTCTCTCTTTTAACTTTTGCTCGGGACGTGAAAAAGGCTAGTGTGGGGGACGATGTTCCTTTTGGTTGGTTGAAGTGTACATAGGAGGGTAGTGTGGTAGAATAGTAGCTTGTGCATGAGAAGGCCCATTGAGGATAATGGTTTTATTGTAGTTAATGATGATGATGATAATATGATGATGATGATGATGATGATGATGATGATTTGATGATGATGATGATGATGATAATAATTTGATGATTTTTTGAGTTTTGTGTAGACAGAGATGCTCCTAAGGAAAAATTTAAATTCCCGACAATCCAAACTCCCTTAATCCAAACTTTGTAGATAGCTTTTTATTTCTATTTCTTCCTTTTGTTTATAGATTTAGTCTCCTTCTTTTATTACTAACTTTTTTTTTATCTTAGTAGTTTCTTTTGTTTTGGCTCGCTTTTCAAGCTTGGAAATGGAGACAAAGGAAGTTAAGGGGCAACACGAGCTCCCTTGGTGAGATTGTATGATTTATCTTGTCTTCCATTTCAAGCGACGTTTGGTGAGACCTTTCCTCTCTTCTATTTTCTTTCTCTTTGAGTGCTTAGTTTAGGATTAGCTTAGGAAGAAGTTTAATGGTTCGAGGTTGTTTAAATTTGGTTCTAAGGAACCTGGGATCGTTGATGATGTTATCTAAAGATCACTTGTATGACGATTCAGATTTAATTTGATTATATGCCTCATTTGTGAACCTTTTATTTTTTTATTTTTTCCTCTTTCTTTTGTTTTGTTTTTCCCTTTTGTGTGACAAACATGACTATGACAAGTTGAAATGATTTTTGATTTGGAATTTTCTCATTCATTTGGATTGGTGTGCCTCTCATGTTTATGTGTCTTTGAATGCTTATCTTCCTATTTGATGAGGGTTTTCACGGTTTGAGAATGCTTAGGGTTGAGTTAGACAAATTTTAAGCTAAGGTAGCACAATTAAGAACTTTTGAGGACGTTTGAACCCCTAGTTCACGGGAAAGTGGTAAGATGGTGTTGCTCTCTATGGTGGATAGGATTCCCTTTAGTTGGTATTTGCTTACTTCCCACCCCTTGTGAGGTCTAATATTGTTCAAGCCTTCATCAATCTTGTTGAGCGGCGTTTATGATCCTTGATTATGCGTATCTTAATCCTTGTGTTGGTCTCTAGCTCCCTAGATCGTGACCAAGCAACTCTAGAGGAGGAAAAGGGCACTTCTCATTTTTCTTTGTTTTCCTTGTGTTTTGTTACAAATTTGGTTTTCATTTTGTATCAACTTACTTGCTAACCAATTTGAGCCTTATTTCCCTTTCTTAACTTAACCATATTACAAACCTATTGGCCTATGTCTTACCGACCCTTGTAGTTGGTGAAGCATTGGCTTGTGAGGTTTAAGTTTTGAGAGTGTAGGATGCGAGCAAGAAGGAAGTGTAAATTTGTTCAAGTATAGTTTTGAAAGTTGAACATGAAAAGAATATGCAAAAAGGCTTGAGAAGAAAGATGCAATTCAAGAAAACCAAGTCAAGTTTCATAAAAAAAATAAAAAAATAAAAAATGAATGAATGATGAAAAGGGATGAAGTAATGTTGTGAGGTTTGTATTAAAGGTTGTAGTTTGAGTTTAGGTTCAATTCTTAGGTTGTTCATGAGAGATGGCGACTCTTTTGCTTCACTCAGGATTTGCCACCAAAATTTTCAAATTGATTCCCAACCTTAGCCCTTAGCCATGACACTACATCCCTATTTAAGACCCTTGGACTTTAGAGGGGCGAGGTAAAAGACCAGTGGAGAGAGATAGATTTAAACCCTATGGAGAGAGTGCGCATAGTTGAGATGTCGGGATGACCTTATGATTCCACATAAAATTTCTTTTTCCGGTTCCCTCGAGGAATCATGAGGAGCAAACTGAGGGATAATTTGAAGCTAGGGAGAGAACGTTACCATCTTGTTTGGGGCTGGGGCGGAGAATGAAATCATTAGTTCTCTATGCTTAGCTTAGGTTTGTCTTTTTCAACCATGAGCATCTTGGAACATGTTTTCCCTCATTGAATTGAGAAAGGTGAGTATTCTTTGGTGCATATATCTTCGTTTAATTCCAAATGGAGCATTTTCTACCTAAGAGCTTGAATGGTTTTCTTAAACCTTGTCATGTTATGTTTGTTGTGTTTGTCTTTTTGTTTTGATTTTCCTTGCTTAAGGACAAGCAAGAGGAAAGTGTGGGGGAAGTTGATGAGTGGCATTTATGCCACAATTAAGGTTCATTTTAATGGCTATTTCCCTACATTTGCGGCTTGTTTGCATCATTTTCCTTGCACTTAGTTCCGTTCTCTTTTATCTTCCTTTTTCCTAGATTTTTCCTACTCTTTACTTTGATTCCCATGCTTGTGTTTTGTAGGAACCGAGGTCTTCAAAGAGGAGAAGGCTTAAGTCAAATTGGAGCTGAAAAAAGCAAGTTCTAGAGGAGGTGTGGTTGAACTCTCTAAAAGGTTCGGTCGAACCTTGGGTGTGACCGAACCTGCACAAGGTTCGATAGAACTTTGGAAGCAGGAACTTTTTAGATTTCAGCATTTTGCAGAAGCGGTCGAACCCCAGAATTTCGACCGAACCAGGAGCAGGGAGGTTCGACCGAACCTACCAATGGTTCGGCCGAACCTTCCCTGATGTTCGACCGAACCTACCCTATGGTTGGTCGAACCTTTTCCCGACTCCATCCAGCTGTGTACGGACTATATAAGAACAGTTTTAGAATGATTTGAGGGAAGGAGATTACCTTAGTTCTAATTTATGAATTTTAGCTTAATCTAGGGGATTATTACTCAAGTTTCCTTTATTGTATTCAACTTTGGTCAAGTTTAATCTTCAATCACGCAACACTTCAAGTTTTCATCTTTCATTAATCTTCTCTTTAGTAATATGTAATCCTTTCTTTTAACTTTATTTATTTGCTTTATTGTTGCTTATTTTCATTAATCTTATTAGTTTATCTAGTTATTATTGATTTCATTATTCTTAATCATGTTTTGTTTTGTGTTTCTTGAGTTTATTTCTAGTTTTGATATTATGTTTAATTTGCCTTCTCTAGGCTAATTTCTTAGCTAGGGGAAGGTGGTGGAAAATATGTGTTGATTTGGATGAATGATGATGGTTGGATTGAACTCATGCCATAAATTGATGAAAGACATGATTTTTAATAGCTTGAGATCATTGTGGCACTTTATTTGATGTTTTCTAGTTTAAATGCATGAAAGTGATTTGAACTAGATTAAGATCATCTCTATTTTAATGATTGCATGAGAATGAGTTATTAAAGTGGAGTTTTATGGATTGTGCTTCTTTATTCTCTTGATTTAATTGTAACTAATAGGATGCATGTGAATGATCTTTATTAGTATAGACCTTTTTCATTGATTTTCCTAGACTATTGCATGAGAATGAACTGTTTAGGTAGAATCTTGTGTTCTTTGACATGTTCTTCATGATAACCATTATTGTTCCCCTCTTTCTAATCATGTTTGACACCCTCGTATCCCTAGCGTCGTTCTCTCTTGATATTAATCATCATTTTCTTTGCTTATTTGTAGTTTTAGTGCTCTTTATTCAAAAACCAACAAAAACATTCCCCTTTTTACTCGTAGTTAAAATTGATGTTGAATGAGTGAGCTTCCTTAGTGGTTCGACCTATCAAACGACCTATCAAACCCTCGGTCAGCTACCTACACCTAAGCTCAGCCACGGCCCAGCCCTGCACTTGGAGTTGTGGGCTGCTGCTGCGGCTAGCAAGCCACGCACTCCAAGTGCGGGCTGCTGCTAGCATGCCGCGCACACCATGTGCGGGCTGCTAGCAGCTGCTGTCCTTTGGGTGCTACGATTGCGGCTGCTGCTAGCCATGGTGCGCTAGCATGCACTAGCCAGCCATCCTTGGCTCGGCATGGTGCGCATGATAGCCACCTATGCTAGCACATTATGCCCCTAGCACCTGGATGCTTTGGGCATTCCGATGCTAGGGGTATTTTGGGAAATATTGTCAATTTATTATTATTTGCGCGTCTTGTCATTTACTATTTTTGACTCGACTTCTGACGCTCAGTTTCGACGCTATAAGCTCGAATTTCCGACGTCTAAATAATTAATTCGTCGAGTCGGTTTGTTAATTGCTTGGGTGTGACCCAAAGGGTTCAGTCAAGATTAAGCCGTAATATTAATTATACGTTTATATTACTGATCGGAAGCGGCCTCCACTTAGGCATTCCGATCACTTGAACTTACTGAATATAATAGCTTTCTAATAATTCTTAACCCACTATCAGAATAATACACTTGTTCAAAGGACACCATTCCTTTCATGATCATGATACCAACAATAAAGAATAAAAATGGTGATCACTTTCCTCATTTCCTTGAATTGCTACATCATGAATATATTATTAGTAACTTCCATAAAGATATAAATCAAATTGAACCAATTAAATTAAATAAAAAGTAGAGTTGATTTGGTCCAAACTCTCATAAAATTCTACCTTTCACACCTTGGTTTAAATATAGAATTCAGGGTCAAGTTTGGACTCCTTAGAGTGATTAGGGGAAGTATTATGAGAGAATAGGGTAAGCTAGTATTAGGGTAAAGCATAATAGAGAAGGAGAAATTAATTTTGGTGTATAAGAGAGAAAGAGAGAATGATTTTTGGTGCATAGGTTGTTGATGATTGAAAAAGGGGTGATATGACCTCTATTTATAAAGAAAAAAGAAGTGTCGAAGAATCAAGAAAAGATCCGAATTCGAATCGGAATAAAACTCTTGCAATAGGTAGCACTTTTTGCGGTTTTTGTTTTTATTATCTTTTGATCCAGAAATTTAAATAAGATAAATAATATGTCGTTGGAAAGATCTTGAAGTCTATTTTCTAATTAAATTAGAATAATATTAAAACTATTTGTAGAATACAATATATGGCCAAAATAGTGGGACGGTGTCAGTTTTTAATAGAGTTTTTTTTTTTTTTTTTTTTTTTTTTTTTTTTTTTTTATTTGAACGGATTTTTTTGATAGAGTTTCATATATCTTTAATGTCTTTTTCGATATAGCTTGGAATTAATATTTTAATATATCATTGAAAATATAATTTCAAGGGATATCCAACCATCTAAGATTTGTATAAAAACTATGAGGCACAAAAATCATATCTGACTATCTTTGAATTCGATTAGAATTAGGACTTAAAAAAAAAGGAGTTTATTCAATTTCAAAATCTTTATCTCATCTTTTCAAAAAGGATAATTAAGATATTTTAGAAACTTATAGAAGATTATAATTAATCCAGGTTGGTTTAGGAATGAGATTAAGCCTTTGATTTTATCCAACTATTCAATCATTGGACCTAGATTATGGACAAAAATAAGTTGTTCTAAAAGTTTTTATAAAAAGGATACTTACAAGAGGAAAAACTAGGTCGTCATCTAATTCTCCCCCGGTCAAACTAAATTTATAAACACTTAACAAACCTTATACAAGTATGCAGTAAGTCAAGGGTCAAACCCAAAGGAATGAGTAGGAACTATGCTATAGTCTATTGTCAAGATAAATCGAAGAATATCAATGGTTAAGGTTGGTAACTACAATATCAAGAAGATATACAAATCAAAGAATTCAATCAATGGTTAATGATTTTGCTAATTGATAGATCACTCAATTGATTCAAACATTACAAGGGACAAACAATTGTTGCAATCAAAGGAATTCAAAGGTTATCTCCCATAAACCAAGCTAGGTTCACTATGAATGGCTAACAAGGAGAATCACAATAAAATCCAATCAAATAAAGAAATTCTCAAATCAAGGGTTCATGTCATTGAAATTTGCAATGCGATCTAGATTAATCTTATAGGTTGATTACTCCTAGTCTAATTAATCACATACACAACTATGTTAACCAATTTAATTGCAACAATTCAATCAATCAATGATCATCAACTAGCAAAATCATATATCAAGCATTCTTCCCCTTCTCCCTAGCAACTAAAGTACTCACTAATCATGATGAAATTGAAAGGCAAAACAAATTCAATCACAAACATATTCATTTAAAGCTTAATCAAAAGGAAAATCAATCAATCAACAAATTCTCAAACCTAAATCAAAATCCAAATCAAACATTCAAACATTAAAGAAAATTGCAATTAAAGTAAATTCAAAGGAAAGAAATCTCACAAACTTTTATTGATATGAAGAAGAAATCCAAACTTGATTGAAGCAATGTTGTAATACAAATAAAATCCAAGAATTCAAATCTCTACTTTCTCTCTAACTTCTCTCTAGTTTCTCTTTCTAAAAACTAAGCAAATGAAATATTATTTAAAAGTTAGCCTTCAAAAGGAATTACAAGAGTATTTATAGATAAAGAAGAAAAACTAATCGATCGCGCCCTCTCCAAGAACATCCCGCGGGCGTGGAGAAATGGGTATGGAACCCATAACTAACTCCGCGGGTAATCTGGGCAAGACCCGCTCCTGCGGGTACTGTAGCCCGCCTCCGCGGAGGAGACTCTTGCGCCCGTGGGTAGCCCGCGGTGCAACCGCGGGGAGTTCCTGCCCCGTGGGGAGTTCCTGATCAAAATATGCACAATTTATCATTGTAAAGCTCAGAACCCCCGCGGCCTCTCCATGCTCGCGGGGTGTCCTTTCCCCTGCATCACAAACTCTTCTTGTACTGTTCTCATCATTCACCCTGAATCCATAGTTGATGATGGAAAGTGTAGGGAATGTTTCAAGAATTAATGCCCTAGCTTGAACCCCACTCTGTGATCATACACTAAAGTACGGTGGCGTCCAAAGGGAAAGAAGATAGAGCAAAAGAGTCGCCAAGAAGTTTTTTAGGAACTTGTAAACCGTTCACGAGGTGAAGGTTACACCCCTTAACGATCCAAGAGATCGTCAACTCCATAAGGTCTTGAACCAAATAGGGTTCGGGGATGAAGGTACAAATCCAACCTAAAAGAGATTGAACCTGCCCTAATAATAGGCCTCTACTTTATTCTGATCGTATTCATGTGCGCTTTCTGACTAACATGCAATCAATAGGATTAACTCTAAACCTATTTATCTATGTTGGTTGAATTTAATGCACAAATAAATCTATTATTGTCGATCACTTGAATTATAATCAAATTAACCCTAAACAAGATTATTATTTATCTTATATAAGCGTGATTACAAGTACCAAATTCCCTTTAAACATGATTAAAAGGTGTGATCAAGCAATAACAACAAACATATATAATCAAGCAACATAATAATAATCAATAAAAATAATCATAACAATTATAAAAATAATCATGATAATAAATCATAAAAATCATAAGCATAATAATAGTAAGATCCTAGGCATGATACTAACAAGATTAATAACAAACCCTAGCATGTCACTAAACATATAAAAATCAAAACTTTAACCCTAACATGATACTAACATGAATATTAGGAAAGAAAATAGAAGGCATTATAACAATCATACTTGATATTAAAGTTACCCTAGACATGATACTAGGAATATCATAATAACAACCTAAGCATGAACTCTATATCATAACATCAATAAAAACCGTTAAAGTACTTACTTTGATACCTCGTACCTCTTTTTAATAACAAATTACACACGTTAGTAACTTCAAGGAAAATAATAAATCAAATAATTAAATTAAATAATTGAAAGAGATATTTGGAACCAAACCCTCGGAAATTAAACCTTTCACGTCTAGGGCGAAGGCAACATCGAATATGGCTAGGTGTTTCTAAATCTAATGAATGCGGAATTTTTATATTTGAGAGAAGGCTAGTTTAGAAAAGAGAGAGAGAGAGAGAGTAATCAGGAAAATCTTGATGAGAGTTGGTTAATCAAAACGGAGTTTTTAGGAGACTATTTATAGAAAAATCAGCCAAAAAGATAAAACATCAAAAACAGAGTTCTGACGCAAAAAGCGAAGTTAGCGCCAAACGCCGACCTTAGCGCCAGACGCTAAGGTTAGCGCCAGGCGCCAAGCGTAGCGTCAGACGCTACAGCTGGCGTTTGGCGCTGGCTCAGAAATTCACGCGATTTCTTAAAATCAGATAGAAATTACCGTACGCGATTTCTTTGATTCTGATTAAAAACTCTAAAAGTCAACAAAAGTTAATTTATCAATGCTAATTGAATTAGGAATGAAAAGAACCTTCTAGAAGAATCTAGAAAAATAAAACCATTTTTAAATTTCATTAGGAATGATAAATCCATATTAGGCTCTCCTCTAGATCATTGGACCGCATATAAGGCTTAAACCGGGCCCAGTTTAGTAATTTGGCCATAACTTCCTCAATATTCATCGGAATTGGGCTTATAATATATCATTGGGAAACTCTTTTCAAGCCCCATCCAACTACATTATTATTGGCCCATATCATGGACCAACCAAACTGATTGGAAGTTTTCTTAAAATAGGTTTTCTAAAACAGAAAGAAGAGAAAAGAAATTAAAACAATCCGCAACACTAAACTTTCCACACTTTCACTTCATTCGATTATAATTCGACGTGAAAGGTACTCATAACTGGGTTTTGTTTTGGGGAGACACAAATGGGTGTCTACAGAAGCCCCCACTTTGACTTAGTTTTGAGAAACGCGAGTTTCGAAAACAAAAGTCAAAGTATCGATAGGGACGGAGAATGATTCAGAACGTTCTGCGATCCTAAATCATTCTTGTTACGCCGATACCTGCAAACTAGTGTTAGTTAAACAGATAAAAGAGTTAAGAAACGTGTATCTTGCACCGTCGAGCACACATCTCTGAAAGTAACCGATTTGCTGCCGCTTTACTGTTGTTTGATGACCTCTAGCCAAGAGAATGTCATCCCGCTTGAAAACCGCTACGCTTGTAACTGCTTCCAATTTAGAAGATTGCTTCGCTTGAAACGATCCTCTTCCGCTTTGATAATATTCCACAAACCAGGGAACACTATCGAAGATTGCTTCGCTTGAAACAATCTTCTTTCGCTTTTTTACCATCTTCCACGTCTAAGGGAAAATGATCGAAGACAACTTCGATTAAAATCACCTTCAGTTGTTTTTTACAACTTTCCACAATCTAGGGAACGCCGTTGAAGATATCCTCGCTTGAAGCTACCCTCATTTGTTGTTATAATTTTCCAAAGGAATTTACCGAAGATCTCCACTTGCCGATCTTTAAAAGTTCGCTTGAACTTTGCTTCCGCTATGCCTGTACGTCGGCGCTTTTGCTGCTTTGAACCTGTATGTCGGTGCCTTTTGCTTAATGAATGAACCAATACGTCGGTGCCTTTTGCGAATGAACCAGTATGTTGGTGCCTTTTGTCAATGAGCCAATGCTTAGGCGCTTTAAGCCAAGTGAGACGATCTTCCATCACTTTATGCAATCAAGCCGATTACTAAAAATCGTGTCAAATTGTTTAGAGGGACTAACTGGCGTACCAAGGAACCTAAAATATACTGCAAAATGTTAGAACAATCGTACTAAGTGGCTGACTGTTCTGGTGCCGCTGAAAAAACATCAGCGCCAATTAACTGAATGTAGCGGCAGACGCTGGAGTTAGCGCCAGGCGCCAAGCCTATCTGCTGACGCTAAGGTCTAGCGCTTAACGCTAGAGTCGGGTTTTCCTTAAATACCCTTCTCTTCCTCATTTTCGCTGCTGCTCTTCGCATTTCGGCTTCGGAAATTTCCAGAACTTCATTTGCTTCGTTCTTGCTCGTTTCTCAACCAAATTCGCTCAAATTTGTTGCAAATCAAAGCTTATTCCATCCATTTTCCTGACCTATGTAAGTTTTCTTCAAACTCACACCGGTTTTTATGAATTTTGCATGTGTATATTCTCGAATTTCATGAAAATTCGAAACTTAGAATGCTTAATTCTCTTTGTTTGTAAATTTTTATGCCATGAAATTGCTTGATTATGTTTATATATTTCCTTGGGGGTATTTGAGACTTGTTTGACTTAATTTGGTGAAGAAATGAACGAATTGCCATTGTTGACCTTCTTAAGGTCGGGAATACAATGTGGCTTGTTCTTGATGTTTTTGCTAGCAATTCTTGTCCAATTTGTCACAAAAATTACTATAGTATTTCAAGAAATTGTTTGATTGCTTGAAAAAATTCCGTTATGCTCAATTTAAATTTGTGCCTTGTTTTATACTACGTACTCTATTTTTTTTTTGCGAACATAGTATCATGCGGCTAGGCGAACCTTAGATACTATAGAACCTTAATTTATGATGATCCTGCACAATGTAGCATGGCTAGACAGCGAGGTTCCGGTTCACGGTCCCGAGACATTCGACGGGAGCACGAGCCCGTGGAGGACGATGCCGAGCCGTCCACTTTGCTGGGTCGACTCCCCGAGTGTGATGAGCGGACCTTGTACTTTTCTCCCATCCACCACATTTCTGAGAGGGTGAGACGGGGCATCACCGTCGGGAGGACGCGCTGTCATGGTTCCGGCTGTGACGGCTTGGGCGATCTATACAAGATGTACATCGCTAGAGATGATCAGACGAGACTTCTATGGGACTCTTGCGGTCTTACTGCGCTGTACGAGACCTCCGAGGCAATGATTGCCTCCAGCGGGGGTCACCATGTAGTTCGTGCTCTGGTGGAGTTATTTTGGGACACCACCAACACTTTCTACTTTCCTTGGGGTGAGATGATTGTCACTCCTACCGACTTCAGTCTCATCACAGGACTGGAGTTTAGCTCCGTGCCACTGTCGTTCGACAGCGGCATCGACGTCTTTTCCCCTGAGGTCGAGGAGCTATTGGGTCCGATTGCTATTTGGGCTCAAGCTGAGGTAAAGTCGTCTCAGTTCAGCGCTAGGGGGATTTGCCGCTCGACTCTAGCAGCGGCTTTAAACGATGATGCGACCACCCGAGAGCAGCGGATGCGCATCTTTGCACTCATTTTGTTGTCATGGACGTTTTCCCCTGACAAGGGTAGTAGGGCACTGCTTTACTACCTTCCTGCCGTCCGCGATCTACACCGGATCGGGACCTATGACTGGGCGAACTTGACCTACGCTGACTTCATTCGAGCAATGAGGGACTCGTGTCGACATCGGTCCTTTGGGACGAATGTGGCTTTGTCCGGCTTTTGGAGGGTCGTAGAGGTAAACCTTATTCCCTATAAAGTTTAGCTCTACATTTTAATTAGCATTTACTGATAATTTTAGCTTCTTGTAGATCTGGTTCTACGAGTACTTCCCTTCTGCTGCGCCGGCGAGACCGTCGCTACGCAGGTTTCCAATTAATGCTTCTTGGGGCAGCCGCCGTGTGGGGATGTCCACTGCATATTTCCGAAATAGGATCATCTCGGTATGATTCTAGTCTTTTTGACATTTTGAGATGCTTTAGATGGATTCTTGCCTGATTAACGTTCTTTACTGGAGCCTGAGGCGCTGAACCGACCGTGGGTCAACCTTGAAGTCCCTGGGTTAGCCGCGCAGTATTCTGCTGAGCGTCGCTATTTCTTAGGCACCTATGGAGCGGTTGCGTACCTTGGAGAGAGGGTTGCTAGACAACATTCCTCCGATACTTTTGTCGTTCCTGCTCCTCCACCACGTCACATGTTTAACACCACGAGGTTGTTGAGCATGTCAGAGGGAGCTGGTACCCCTTGGCGATCTTACACGATCCCTGAGAGATGCTATGCGGAGGAGCTACTGCCGTTGTTAGCTCCAGTTCCTGTACCGGCTAAGGATGTGGCAGTACGATTTTTCAGCTTTTACCTTTCGTTATGTGGTCCCCAAGTGATGCTTCATTGACTTTGTTTTGCTTTATCAGGACGACGCTGCTGAGTTCGTGCCACCCCGTATGTCTATCCATTACCAGGGGACATATGGGCCGATTTAGGAGATGATTCCTCCGGCTCTTGAGGACGAGCGCTTCGTAGAGTGGTCGATTCCTCGCCACCAGACACGGGTAAGCTTATTTATTTGCAAATTTTTACCATATATGTTATGCATGTTTACTGACTTATTTCTTTGACAGTTCTTAAGCGAGTGGTTTCGGCGATGGCACGATGTATAGATGCCTTCCGGAGCCAGCTTGTCCGGACGACGCCGTTCAGGAGGTAGATTTCCTTTCATATGTTTTTTTTATTATCGCTTCGATTTTGCCTATTTCTGATTTTAATTTCTTTTGCAGGGTCAGCCCATTCCTTCTCGTACCCGCACGAGACCTGAGGTGCGGAGGGATCCGACGAGGTCTAGCTCGAGACGTCGCCGCACTGCTTCGGGAGGTAGGGGCGGTCGCTCTGAGGCTGCCCATACTGAGGCGGCAGAGGGCTCAGGTTCTTCCTCTGAGGGTGCACATGTTGCGCCGATAGGCCAGGGAGAGGCTACCTCGGCTCTTAGAGGTGGTGGGATGTACAAGGTTGGCTCGTCATCGCAGCAGCCTCCACAACCTCAGCCTCAGGTTGATCTCGGGTAGACTGGTCCCACGTTAAGCTTTCCTCCTCCCGCGGAGACTAGAGCTGATGCTGAAGCTGGAGCCGGAGCTGGTGGAGAGGTTACTCCTCGTACCGCAGAGTTTTATGCGATGATGGGTTTACGTCCCCCGGCGCCGTAGTTTGTTCCTGTGTTTTTTATTTATTTATTTGACTTTGTATAGAACTTTGCCTTTTAGTTAGACTCATTTTTTTAAGACATATTTTGTATATACATACTATTATGAGTTTATTTTATTTATCATGTTTTTTCATATTTTATTATTATTATTATGTGCATGTTTGTGTGTGCAAGGAAATGTGACAAATAATTTGCGCAAAAATTCCGTCATTTTTATTATTGATGGAGGGTATCCGACTTTCTCCCTCAAAAAGAAAAAAATGAAAAAAAGGAAAAGTTAAATAAAATATTGGATTTATAAAACTTGGGAATTAGTCTAAATAAAATCCAAAAAAAAATATAATTGATATAATAGCTATATTAATTAAAAAAAGAAATAAATAGATATTTAGAAAAAGATAAGGAAGCCGTAAAGTCATTAGCAGACTCGAATTAAGTTAAAAACGCGGTTTTTAGAAAACGCATACGATGAGGCAAATTGGCGCCAGCTGGCGCCACGCATTATGGTTTAGCGCCAGGCTCTGGCGTCAGGCACCAATAGTAGCGTCTGGCGCTAAAGAGCGTTGATCCCGAATCCTTCCCAGATTAAAACTGCTCCGATTTCGTGCATAAATAGCCCCCTGCCCAGCCGATTCTCTTCATAATTTCAGCAACTAAAATATTTCTTAGCTTTAGAAAAAATAATATCATGTCTCTAGTCACCAAGACTTTCACCAACTACACCCATGAATGGTGTCGGTCTCTTAATGCCAAAGAAAGAAAAGAATAAGATGTATTTCACTTGGAGGGTATTTATGGTATCAAAGGGGTAGATCTTGACTTAGATTTTATTCATACCGCACTAGAATATTGAGATGTAGATACCCATTGCTTTAGAATAGGGTATGATGAAATTAGCCCTTTGCCGGAAGAATTTGGTGCTATTTTAGGTTTCCCTGCAATAGATCTTGTAGTAATCCCTAGAATAGATGCATATTATTATAAGGATTTTGAACGCTTCTTCAATTTAAAAGACAGGGATCTATCAAAAATAGTAGATGGCAACATAGTTAATTTTAAAGAATTTGCTCGCCATTATTTTGATAAACCTTACTCCGAATCTTTTCATATTTATAGAAGAAGGGCTTTCTTATTTTGTATGCTTAATCAATTTTTCTTACTAGTGGTAAAAATAATGAGGGTCAATCAATTATAACCACCGTGTTAGAACAAATTGAATCAGGGAGAAATCCAATGCCTTTAATAGTTGGAGAGACTATGATTAGTCTGGATGAATTGAAAAGGAATCCAAAAGCACCTTTTCGGGGCTCTCCAATTTTATTACAGGTAGAAAAATAATATTTTTAATTACAGAAATCAAAAATATATTTTTGTATAGTAATAATAATTTATTTGCATTGCAATTTTTTTTACAGATGTGACTAATAGAAAGGCTGGAATTAATTAGCCCTCTAGACAATATTGAGAAGTACACTCCAAATTGCTTCGTGAGGAGGAAGAAACGCTTCTCTAAGATGGGGCGCCACGAATGGAAGAGGGTCTTTGAATCCTGCAATCTTGCCATCAAGTGGGCCATCCCTTGGTGGAAAATAGAAAGGATGGTTGGTGTCAACAAGCAACCATTCTGCCGTCTTCCAAGCTTGTCCCGTATGACTTATTATTATCCCTGTAGGGTAAAAAGACAATACGGCCTACTTCAGACTATTCCTTCCTGTAATCCCTCGTATTTTTAAATATTTTATAAACGAAATTTTATTTTATTTATAATATTTATTTGTACTTTTCCGGAATTTAATTACAAAAGTTTCAAATTATTAAAATTGGTCGAAAATTATTTTAGCAGAAACTATTTTATGAACCTATGTTTTATAATTCATGATCATACAAACAAAGCCTAGTCCATTTCATTTTTTTAATTGACCCATTAATTTTATGAGGCCCAATCTTCTTACTTACCCTACAACATTCTCTCCTATAAATACCCCATTAATCCCCAAAAATTTCCCACACAAAAAGGTTAGTCTTATTTTCTCTCTCCTTTGTTTTATTAATTTGTATAATCATAATTTTTTATTTATGGATTTTGATTTTATTGTTTGAAAGTAATTTAATTAGTATCAAGTTGTATTTTGATGATTAAACTTTATAATTTCAGATTTTAAAATGTCATAATTTTCAGATTTTCTAAATTTTATAACCTAGGGTTTTTAATTATTGAAAATCATGATTTTAGGGTTTTTATGAACAATTGATTTAGGGCTTTTATAGTAATGATGTTTTGAAATATTGGTGATTATAACTACTGATTAGTTTAACTTAATTTCATATTATTTTGAACACGTAAATTCGTGTTTTAATTTTTAGATTTCCGTTCTTTAATATTAATCCTATTTTAATCCCGATTAAGTTCTGAACTCATCCGATTTTAACAAAAAAGTAGTGTTTTCCATGTGTAAACAACGTTTTAAGAAAGACTTACTACCTTTGGTAGTGAGCACCATCCTCTCGTGGCGAAATTCAGCCTCTAAATATAATTTTCGGGCAGTTTTTGATTTTAATTAAGTTTTTTTTATACTTTAAATATTATCCTTGAGTTTGATTAATAAAATTAATTATGTTTAAAGTTAATTAAGCATAAATATATGTTTTTATTGAAGTTTTAACTGTTGGAAATATTTTTCAAGTATTACTTTTGATGTTTTATAAAGAGGGTTTAATCACCCATTAAAAAGGGAGATTATTCGGGGTTTTTACATAATTTTAAGATTTTTATTAAACTTTAAACATGCTGTAATTTCATGTATAAGAGTGTATTTTAAGGTTTTTATGAAGAAAATTTAAAGAACTATATATAAGCCTTTAATTTTAACTAAAGGGAAGGTTTTAAAGTGTTGTTTGATTTGGATTTTGAAGGTTTAAAGTAAGTTAGTATTGCTGTAAATTTGATTGATTGGGTATTGATTGAGATGTTATTATTTGGTTTAGGAGAGGAGTTTATTGAAGGTGATTTCTAGTTAGTAAAGTGGCATACATATTCGTTTTCTCAAGGTACGTACAAGTTACGAAACCTTTCTTTTAGGTGCATGTTTAAGGACGGATTGAGAACTTAGTATCATGTATAGGGTTGACTTAGTTAAATTGTTTGGTTTTACATTGTGAATTTCATATGATGTGCATTATTTTATATTGCAATATTATTTGTGCTCTAATTATGCAAGGTGCGCTTAGAGGCAAAGGTATGTGATTGGTGTAAATATTAATTTATTATTCATTCTTGATTATGCAAACAGGATGAGTAAAGGAAGAATTCAAGTCTTATAAGAAGAGGTTAAGGTTTTGGGGTGCCTTATGCACTCAAGGTTTTTATACACCGAGGTAGTAAAGGAATAAATAATAAGTGTTGTTTGTCACTAATAAATCAAGAATTGAAATTGGAAACTTGTCTTGTTTGATTGAATTGTGTTTAGAATGTTTGTATTGTTATGCATATGAGTCATCACCAAGTCTAAACCTGTAAATCACGTAAAGTGCAAGATGGATGAGCAATAAAACTCTAGATTGGTGCACTTCTAGAGTAATGCCAATCAGGGGTTGGGGTACATGGGGTATTAGCCGTATACTTTTATCGAGGCCGTCTGATCTACGAGTCTCCTATTTCAAATATTATTTGTTTAAAACTAGGAGTTAGGTGAGATCTCATACTAACTACGGTAACGGAGTTGCGCCTGTAACACCCTAGAAATTCCTTTCCCTGAAATACACACTTTAATCTTTTTAAAATACGTTTTAGGAATATCTAAGACATTACCGCCACCGTGAAAACAACTAAGGCAACTATCAAAGATACACAGCGGAAGACTTGAAAACCAAAACTATTTAAATAGCACAATTTAAAAACCAAACCAACGAAGGTAAAGTTGAAAATCAACAAAACCAAAGTCAAATAAAATCCACTACAACTTGGAACCATATAAGGCCCTTATTCAAAACCGAAACAACCAAACTTTTGTGTTAGTCCATAAAGTAATATAATAAAATATTCAATGCATAAAACACATCATATTCTAATGGAAGCTAGCACGATTCTCTCTTCACTCATGCCCCGTCATGAACATGGTTCAATACCTGAAAAATGTATCTCTACTTGCCCCCACTACTCTCCATTTAAAATGGATCATCGTAGGGCCAAGATAAAGACATGGCCAGACACAAACAACACATACAATCAGCAAAGCTGAGTACATAAGCGTAATTAAACACACTAACACGCATTCTCCTATCATCACACACACTTACCCCATTGCACCTGTTTACAAGCACACACAACAATCAACAAGACACTCTAACTAGACACTAAATAATTCATTTAGCGTTTATTACGCATCGAACGGGTTTCCAACTATACCTATCCCAATAAATTGGGGTTAACTGACACGGGAGCTAACCGTGCCAGCAACAAACCTGTGCCACACATAGGTGGCGAAATTCCAGCGCATAAAAATAAAAAGGAATATACAGCGTCCTGTACTCCGTTGGAAGTTATGGTTAAATATAAAACTCCATAACTCCCCCCATTGTTCATACTCAAGGTATATACGTTCCAAGAGTTTTGGTGCGTAATCTCTTTCACTTTACGTTATTTACATATTATTAGACTTGGTGATGACTCTCAAAGCATAATAAGTCAATCAACAATAATCATACAATCACATAAACATACCAATTTACTTCTTGAATAATTAATGACCACATATTATTTATTATTGAACCCTTTTTAATTCTACCTTAGTGTCAAAGACACCTTAAACGCATAATGCGCCAAAAATCCTATCCCTCAGTGTTAAAAACACCTTAAGTGCACAAAGGCACCAACATACAATTTTTTCCTTGTGTACATAGACACTTATATAGCTCCTTCCTCATGCTTAAAGCATCAATAAAAGTTATTTGAACCATAATAAAATTCCTTTTCAATATTCCAAACATAATTAAACATGTAGTTTAATTAATCATAACTTCTAACATGCCATAAATAAAAATGTGGTTCAAACACAACATGCCAAAAATATAATTTTCCAATCCATAAACCATCACAAATAATTCATGCTTCACCATTCAATCATCAACACCATTAATTCACAATTCCATACATAAACCTTAGCATGATTCTACTTGTAATTGATTGAAATCAAGCCTAGCATGATTCTAAATCATCAAAATATGCTAAGTACGCGAACGTACCTTGAATACGATCTTAAAATCGTCACGACTAGTAAAAATTGCTCACTTCGAAGTCTCCTACACATTAAAATTATAGTAGAGCATTAAAACCCACTCTAAATAAATTTCCAGCAATATATACTATTCTAAAACCCCTCTTAAAATAATAAGAATAAGCTGAAATTATATTTAAAACACCCTAATTAAGTCCCATTTAATGGGTAGTTTAAATTTCCTTCAAAAACATAATATTAAGTGCTGTACATAAAATTCCAGCAATTTATTTCTAATTAAAACTTGCTGTAATTTAGCCTTAAAACACTTAAATTAAAGATCCAAACATTAATACCTCATATACTTTCATAATTTTCATAAATCAAGGACCTAAGGTTTCAAAAATTGGGGCTTTTTAATTAAAAACCAAATCTGAAAATTAATTCATACAATTACAATTATCAAACATCAAAATTAAACCCCCAAACTCATAATTTATATTTAGATCCAAGAATAGATTAAATTAAAACAAGAAAGCTTAGTTGTTTTTTTTTTTTATATGTAATTCGAAAAAGGGGGAAAAAGGGGAGGAAGAACGGAAGCCACCACCGGCTGCTGCCTGCTGGCGGCGGCTTGCGCTGCTGGCAGCGGCGGCCACCAGCTGGCGGCGGCTTGCGCTGCTGGCAGCGGTGGTGAGGGAGGAGGGCAGCCGAAAAAAATAAGGGGAAGGGGAAAAAGAAAAAGAAAGAAAAATAAGGAGGAGAGAGAGAGAAGTTTACCTTGGGTTTTCTCCACTCTGGGCAAAGTTTGATTTTCCTCATAAGTGGGATATTTATACCCCTTCTCTACTAACCCTCTTTCAGGTTTTCCTAATTCCTTCCCTAATAAACTTGTTGAAAAATTAAACTTTCCTAAAATAAAACCCCAACTTTTAAATGAAATAATTAAATAAACTTTCCTTTAATTATAATATTAATTAAAATACTTTAATTAAAATAATTACAACTATTTAAATACTTTATAAAATACATACTTTAAATAAAATACGAATAAAAATACGTGGTATTACAGTCTACCACCCTTAAAAAAAGTTTTGTCTGGAAACTTGGGGAACGAAATTCAAACCTTTTTCCTTAATATGTATAGTATTGCTGTACTTTTTGTCACTTCTTTACTGTTTTATGTCTCTTTGAGAGCATAAATACTCGAAATACTTGTTTAAATTCGTGCAAAGAGCACAAAAATAACTGAAATATAGGGAAAATGCGCGAAATTCTACCGCATTCTACCCCCCTTAAAGAAAACGAGTTACGCCCCCGTAACTCTACATACCTGAAACAACTCTGGGTATTTCTTTTTCATTTCATCCTCTGCTTCCCAAGTGGCTTCCTCATATTCTTGGTTAGACCAAAGTACTTTTACAATCTTAACGTTCTTGTTGCGTGTACTACGCACTTTACTGTCAAGAATCTTGACAGGTCTCTCTTCATAGGTTAAACTTTGATCTAACTCGATGGTTTCTGGTTGTAGCACATGGGATTTATCGGGGATGTACCTTCTCAATTGGGACACATGAAATACGTCATGTGCTTTACTAAGCTCCATAGGTAAGGCTAACCTATAAGCTACTTTGCCTATTCTTTGTAGTATTTCATATAGACCGATGTATTTTGGACTGAGCTTTCCTTTCTTCCCAAATCTCATCACTCCTTTCATTGGTGACACTTTTGGTAACACCTTATCGCCAATTTCAAATTCTTATTCTCTTCGCTTTAAGTCTGCATATCTCTTTTGGCGATCTTGAGCTGCTTGGATTTTAGATTGAATTTCCCTTACTTGCTTGACTGTGTCCTCAATAATTTGAGGCCCAAGAATCATAGTTTCACTAATGTCATTCCAACAAATTGGACTTCTACATTTTCTCCCATATAAAGCTTCGAATGGTGCCATTCCTATGCTTGCGTGGTAACTATTATTATAGGAAAATTCAATTAAATCCAAACTGTCTTCCCAACCTCCCTAGAAGTCTATTACACAAGCTCTCAACATTTCCTCCAAGGTATGAATAGTTCTTTCAGTTTTCCCATCTGTGGCAGGGTGAAATGCTGTACTCATCTTAAGTATGGTACCAAAATTTTCTTGAACACTTTTCCAGAATTTTGAGAGAAATCTGGAATCCCTGTCAGAAACAATATCTTTTGGAACTCCATGTAACCTTACTACATGCTTGATGTAAGCCTTCGCAAGTTGCTCCATCTTCCAAGTTTCTTTCATTGGTATAAACACTGCTGATTTCGTAAGTCTGTCCACCACTACCTAAATGGTATCATTTCCACTCCTTGACTTAGGTAAGCTAGTCACAAAATCTATTTAAATGCAATCCCACTTCCATCCTGGGATTTCTAATGACTGTACAGTCCCTTGAGGCCTCTTGTGCTCTTTTTTCACCTTCTGACATGTTAAACACTTTTCCACAAATTCAGCAACCTCCTTTTTCATTCTAGGCCACCAAAACATCTTCTTCAAATCCTTATATAACTTGTCTCCTCCCGGGTGTACTGAGTAAGGTGTGTTGTGGCCTTCTTCCATCAACTTTTTTCTTCACTTCCTCACATTTCTGTGGTACACACCATCGACCTTTATACCTCAAGCTCCCATCTTCGTGAATCTTGAAGTCTATAACTTTTCCTTGCTTAATTTTCTCACGAATCCTATCCAACTTTACATCTCCCTCTTGGTTCTCTCGAATCTCGTCGAATATTGTTGGCTGGATACTCATATTCGCAAAAAATACCTGCTGGTACTCCCCATTCCACGACTTCTAAATTCAATTTTGCCATTTCTCTACATAACTCATTAGCTACTACTAACGAGTTTAATCCATGACTAGTTTTACGACTTAGAGCATCCGCAACCACATTTTCCTTCCCTTCGTGGTTTTGTATGTCTAGATTGTAATCCGTCGTATACTCTAGCCATCTCCTTTGATGAGAGTTCAAATCCTTTTGGGTGAAAATGTACTTTAAGCTCTTGTGGTCTGTGTAAATTCTACATTTCACTCCATACAAATAATGGCGCCAAATTTTCAGTGCAAAAATGATGGCGGCTAATTCCAAATCATGGGTTGGATAGTTTACCTCGTGTGTTTTTAGCTGCCTTGATTCTTATGCAATCACCTTTACATTTTGCATAAGAGAACACCCCAAACCATTCTTTGATGCATCACTATATACATCATACAGTCCACTATCATCTGGAAGTGTAAGCACTGGTGCTGTAACTAATATGTGTTTTAAGAGTTGGAACGCCTTTTCACACTTCTCATCCTATTCAAACTTCTTGTCCTTCTTCATTAGAGTAGTCATAGGTTTAGTAATACACTAGTACAAAAGTGACCTTAAGTAACACCAAATAGTAACACTTTTTAAGTTATAAAGTTAATTGAGATATAAGTAACAACCATGTAACACTTTAATTTTATGTAACATTTGGTTGTAACACTTTTATTTCAGGTACCACTTGATTGTAACACTTTAATATTAGGTAACACTTGATTGTAACCCTTTGATTATATATTTCTATGTAACATTTTAATTATAAGTCTTGTACCACTTTGATATTGGTGGTTGATGTTCAAAATAATAAAAGATAAATAAAAACAAACATTCTTATGAAGTATTTGACTTCTCTCTTTCCTCCATACTCTTTCAATTCCCAATTCCCTGTTCCGAGGTCTGAGATCTCAAATAAAACTCATCAGTTTATCACTCACACCCCACCAACAATCCCACGTCGGCTCCCACCCTAGCCAACGACGGCCTCGCCGGCCACCTCACGTCCCAACCCAATGGCCAATGAAGGTGGATACCGCACAAGCATACGGGTTGAGTAACGAATTAACAATCTACACGTTCGTCATCATTCGTATGTCGATCTAGTATTCCTGACGGTTGTTGCTACTCACGAAGTGGGTCGGACTTTTTGTTTCAGGTAATATATAAATTTTTTGTTGGTTCTTTGGATTATTGATATGTTGTTGTTCAAATTGAGGGTTTTTTTTTTTCTTGTTCCAATTTCTTGATGTTTTTTTTTTAAATCAATTATTAATTAAGATTTTCGATTGTTAAATGTAGGGTATTTTACTAGAGAAGTTTGCAAGAGATTAAATGAGTTTTAATTAGTTGAAGGTAATGAATTGAATTGGTTCAAATTAATTAAAATTTTAAAAGATTGAAGCAATTTTGATTTTGATGAGTTTAAAGTTTTTTTTATTATTAAAATTTTCTGATTAACATTCATATTAGTTGAAATAGTTATTTGAATTAGCAGTAGAGTTTAAAGCAATGGTTGAGTAGTAGAATTAGTTTGAATGTATGTTGAGTAAATCATCCTTATTGGCTTCTTTTGTTTTCATCAGTTAAATAAACTGAGGCACATGCTACTTACATCTTGAAAACCTTTGCAAGTCAAACGGAGCCAAACTTTAGAGAACTTGGGGTTTTGTTATTATAAAATATTTGATCGGAGAAACCTTGTGCTTTTTGTAGACATGGTATAATCGAGCTTAGTCCACCATATGAGATAGTCAGCTTTAGACAATACTAGGTGCTAATTAGCTAATTTAACTCTTTTTGATAATGTAAATGATTTTTTTTTGTTATGTTCGTTGGATATTTTATAATTAGATTCGACATTGAATTTAGGCTGCCATGACAGTTATTTCTAATTTCTATGTAGTAGTGCAGTACCCTGCATAATTGTAGTTCTAATTTTCATCAAAGTTTGTTGGTCTGTGCAATTATATTCCCTCTTATCATGGTTTTAATTCTCTTCCAATGAGAATGAAAAGAAAGCATGTAAGTCTCTACTTTCAGTTTTATGTTACCACTTATCTGGTACCACATCTTACTGTCTTCTTGCTGTGGTGTCTATTCACTTTGTTTACTATACTTCTCGTGAATCCTGCTCATTCACGGACTCATGGTAATATAAATGAAAAGGGATGTTATTCAACTTCCCAGGCTTTGAAATCGATCTAATAATGCAATGCATCTAGTGGATATGCTTGTGCTTTATGCTGATAAATATGTTACACTTATTGAGAGGTAATAAGAGTGATGCATTGTATATCTATGTTGTAGGCTAATAAAATTGTATTCCCCCTCCATACCAAAAAAAGTTATTCCTAATTAATTTTCTTCTCTTATGTATCTTACATCTAGGAATGCAAGAGTTCTTTGAGTATACTGAATCTTATGAAAGCACTGTGGCAAGGAGCTTCTCAATATTTTGATATTTTATTTGAAGGCAATTAGAGATAGATTAGCTTTGATGTATTATTTTTTTAATTTTAATAAATCTAGAATATTAACAGTTGTTGGTTTCTATTTCTACAAGCGTGTTATTGTCGCCTACTACTATTACTGATGCTTGTTATTGTCACTGTCGTCTGCTGCTATTGTTAACTACTGATGGTATTGTTGTCCATTGTTACTGCCTACTGCTGCTATCTACCCGCCGTTACTGCTAGTTGTGATTTACGCGTTGTTATTGCTAGTTGCGATTGAAGCGCTGTTACCGCTAGCTGCTGTTATTACTACTGTCTGTTGGCTAACTACGTTGGGTTATTTTACCTTTTTGTATTGGAATTTGGGTCTGATCTAGAGATTGAAGTTGACTTTCTTTTTGCTTTATTATTAGAGTGTTTAGCCAAACATACAAATTGCTATTAATGGATGTTTTTTTATTGTAAGAAACTATGAATTATATCAATTAAAATTATTATCTATCATATATGTTACTTTCATATTTTTGGTTATTGTACATGTTAATATTACTTTTATATTTCAAATAATAATAATAATAATAATAATAATAATAATAATAATAATAATAATAATAATAATAATAATAATAATAATAATAATAATAATAATAATAAATGTTACTTATTAATTTATAAGGTGTTACATTAGTTTGCAAAAATGATACATAATGTCGAATAAAGTGTTACAATATGATTGAAAAATGTTACTAAAGATAATTAAGTGTTACTAGGAAATAAAAGTAACACTTTAAAAATGATACTAATATTATAAAAAAAATGTTACATAAGAGGGTTTGTAGTAACACTTTTAAAAGTGTTACCATATTTTAGCCAAAGTGTTACATAATACCTTAGGTAACATGGGCGGATGTATCACCCATTAAAGTGTTACCTATGGTCTATAATAACATTTTTACCACTTTATGTAACATTTTTTAGGTGTTACTTAAGGTTAGTTATGTACTAGTGAATCTTGAAAAAATCCTTAACAAAACGCCTATAATACCCTGCTAAACCTAAGAAACTTCTCACATCAGATACTGTTTTGGGTGTCGGCCAACTCTTAACAGCTTCTATTTTGGCTGGGTCTACCTCTACCCCGTCCTTGGACACAAAGTGTCCTAAGAAGGCTACCTTTTCCAGCCAAAACTCACACTTAGAGAACTTTGCATAAAGATGGTTTTCTCTCAATGTTTGCAGAATTGTCCTTAGGTGTTCTGCATGCTCTTCTTTGTTCTTTGAGTATACCAAAATGTCATCTATGAACACCACTACAAACTTATCCATAAATTGATGAAACACCCTATTCATCAAATCCATAAAGATTGCTGGAGCATTCGTCAATCCAAAAGGCATAACTGTAAATTCGTAGTGTCCATATCTTGTCCTAAATGCCGTTTTAGGGATGTCCTCATCGGCAATTCTCAATTGGTGATATCCAGACCTCAAGTCAATTTTTGAAAACACTGTGGCACCCTTTAACTGGTCAAACAGATCATCGATTCTTGGTAAGGGATACTTATTCTTTATGGTCACCTTATTTAATTCCCTGTAATCAATGCACAGTCTCATGCTTCCATCCTTTTTCTTCACAAATGGAACTGGTGCTCCCCAAGGAGAAGCACTTGGTCTAATGTACCCTTTGTCCAACAAATCTTGTAACTGATCCTTTAATTCACTCATTTCTGCAGGTGCCATTCTATATGGTGCCTTGGATATTGGGGCTATTCCGGGAACTAAATCTATGGTAAAGTCGATTGCCCTTTTAGGTGGCATCCCAGGGATCTCTTCCGGAAACACATCCAGAAATTCGTTGACCACTTCTATATTTTCTGGATTTGCCACTTGTTCATGGTTCATATCCCTAACGCTGCAGAAATATACTAGATGTCCCTTCTTCATGTACTTTTTTAACACTGATATTACCCTTGGGCACTTTGTTTTACCATTCATCCAGTAAGTCACTGATTCATTTCTACTTGTGACCATATTCATTTTCTGTGATCTACAACTAATCTCAACATTATACTTACTCAGCCAGTCCATCCCCAAGATAAGGTCAAAGTCGCTCAGCCCAAACTCAATAAGATCAGACGGAAATATCTTTCCCTCTATTTCTAAAGGCACGTTTCTAAAAGTTTTGGTACAATTCACTACCCCACCTGTCGGGGTGGGTATAGGTAAATCTACTACCTCTACTGTTTTTAAGCAGTCCTTAAGTTTTGAAACAATACCTTTAGAAACAAAAGAAAAAGTTGCAGCAGAATCAAACAATACTTTAACAGGAATAGAGTTAATAGAAAAAGTACCAGTGATAACATCTTTCGTGGCCTCTGCCTCGTGCCTAATCAAAACATTCAGTTTCCCTGCAGTTCCTCCCTTTTGTTGGTTGTTACCATTGTTGGTGTTACTGTTTCTCACCCCATTCTGCTGCACTCCCTTATTCCCAGAAAAATTGTTGTTGTTCCCTTGGAAATTCTTCTGGTTTCCTCCTGAGTTATATTTATTCTTTTTATTCCCATTAGCATTCTTAGAGTAACACTCGTACTCCCTATGCCCCAGTTTGTTGCAAGCGCGACAAGCAACCAAATTGCCTTCACAATCCTTCCCAGGGTGATTGTTCCTACACCTCTTGCAGAAGTAAGTCCTTCCATTCTTATTATTCCCCTGGTTATTGTTTCTAGCCCCTCCATTGTTGCTACGTCCCCCTTGGCGGTTATTATTCTGGAAATTATTATTATTGGGGAAATTATTGTTATGGTGGTACTTGTGCTTCTTAAAACCATTCTGGTTTCCCTGTTGGTTTCCAGAAACTTGTCCCACTTCCTACCTCTTCTCTCTTCCTTCTATTTCAGCTAACTTTCTCTTCTTCTTTTCCTCCAGAGCATAAAGGTGTGCGACCCTTCCATATTCTTCATCCAGTGTCTCAAATACCTGCCCGCACAGCTTCAACTGCAGATCAGTAATTAACCCACTCTCAAACTTCCTAGCTTTTGCTTTCTCCGTAGAGACGGATCCTTCAGCAAAACGGGACAACTCAATAAAATTGGTGTAATATTCCGTAACTGTCATCTTATCCATCCTAAGGTTTGAAAATTCCTCAGCCTTCTGCTTCTGCAAAAAGCTAGGATAAAACTTGTCTCTCACTTTTTCTTGAAATTTGGTCCAGTTGAACCCAGGTAATGCTCTAATGGTAGCCTCGTTTTGTTGCCACCAAAGGTCAGCTTCACCCTCAAATAGTAGGTAGCACAATCTACTTTGGAGTTTTCAAGGCATCCCACAGCTCCAAACAGTTTCTCAAATTCCCTTAACCAATTTTCCAACACCACAGGATCAGGCTCGCCCTGATAGGTTGGTGGCTTGCTTTGCGCCACCTTTTTAAAGAGCTTCCCTTGAGCATCCCCGTTACCAGTTGAGTTCCTTGCCAATTGTTGGGCAACCGCTGCCAATTGCCTCACTACATCATTCAAATCATTTCCACCACTACCTGAACTTCGTCCCCCTGCCATTTGGTTTCTCCTGAATATAAGACAAGGATAACTATTAGAAATGGCTAGGTTTAGCTCTCAAGACGAACACCCATATATATTTAACGATTTTTAAACATTTACAGTAAAATTTGAAGCTAAAAATTTGGGATAGAAATTGCTAAAATTTCCCTTAATGTAGCTTTATCAATTAATATTGATTGCTAACCAACCATGCATTTAATAAAGCATCACAATAAATATAAAAATAATTCCCATGGTCGTTTGCGGTTTATAAATGTTTGTTGGAGATAAGTTGCTTGGAATGGTGATTACTAGAATAATGGTGGGAAATGGAATATTTGTAAAACAAAAGAATTTATAAATACAAATCTATCAAAGAAATAAATAAGGTTTATTAATTAAAATAGACTGAAGATATTAGAAAAAAAGTGTGTTCCAAAAACTGATGTGGTCATGCCACTTATTTGCTAAAACTGAAATAACAAATAAATTTTTAAAATAAAGAATATGAACTCGTTGCGAGGAAAGTCATAAGATTTAATCCTTTTGAACGTTGTCCCTTTTGTCGGTGGATTGCTTGTAGCTTGAAGGATCGAAGTTAGAATCATTTGACTCCTCCATTGGTTTTGGTGATTCAGGTTCAGGTTCTACTAGAACAAACTCCCCTTCTTCTTCCTCATCCGATGAAATATCTATAATTATTGGAGTTGGAGGTGGGTTTGGATCAGAAATTTCCATAAGTGAACTATTACCCTCTTGTTGTTCTCCATTCTCTGCTAGATTACCCCTCGACGAAGAAGAAGAAGAAGAAGCGAAATTTTCTGGTTGTTGATTTGGAGGAGGATTGTTCTCTGCTAGGTTATCAAAGTAGTAGTCAGGGTAGGGAAGGTTTAAGCGCTGACAATAAAATTTCTCCACCCTTACGAGATATTTGGTTAAGAAAATATAGTCTTGATACCACTGGCCATAATAGTCTCTGTATTTATGGTAATTTGGGATGTCTCCTGGAAGATAAAAATCATAAAATCTTTGTTTGACAGCAAAGTAAGGGGGCTCCTCTGGAAGACAATGGACAATCATTACCGAAATACGATCAGGGGTGTCATAAACTTTCTCCCGTAGGACATTGCTCATGTAGGAACAAAAGTATCTGATCTTTTCTACAAAGTCATAGGGGTGTTCATTATTTTTCTTTACGAGAGATCCCATTTGGGTAAACTTGCTAGGAAAAATTGGCATCCTGTAGAGAAAAGGTTTAGAAAAGATTTCCCTTCCCTAAAGAAATAAAATAAAATTAAATAAATAATACAAAGTTCAGTGTTCAATCATACAATATGAAGAATCACATAAAATAATACATATATTGCATGCTTTCATCACAAACATTTAGTCATACAACATGCTTGAACACCCTATAATAAAATTTATGCACACAGGGAAGAAATTAAATTCTAGCCTATATGCCCCTTTCTTTCCTACCCAAGCTCACCAACATATTAATAAAAGCTTTTAACACATAATTCTTACCTCAATCCTTGCTCCTTGCAAAATTAACAAACTAAAAATATTTTACCCTGCTAAAAAAAAAATTTCAAAATTATAGGGAAGGGGCAAGATTTTCGGCCCTCTTAATGAAATAAATTAAAATAAAATAAAATCGGAATGAAATTGACATTGTAAAATTAAATTAGCACTTGGCCAAGTTTAAATCATAGTAAAAACGTTTTTGTGTTAGTGGTAATTTAAAATCTCAACCTAAGCTCCCAGATACCACTTTGTACCACCCTAGAAATTCCTTTCCTTTAAATACACACTTTACTCTGTTTAAAATACGTTTTCGGAATATCTAAGACACTACCGCCACCGTGAAAACGGCTAAGGAAACTATCAGAGATACACAGCGGAAGACTTGAAAACCAAAACTATTTAAATAGCACAATTTAAAAACCAAACCAACGAAGGTAAAGTTGAAAATCAACAAAACCAAAGTCAAATAAAATCCACAACAACTTGGAACCATTTAAGGCCCTTATTCAAAACCGAAACAACCAAACTTTTGTGTTAGTCCATAAAGTAATATAATAAAATATTCAATGCATAAAACACATCATATTCTAATGGAAGCTAGAATGATTCTCTCTTCACTCATGCGACATGGCCAGACACAAACAACACACACAATCAGCAAAGCTGAGTACATAAGCGTAATTAAACACACTAACACGCATTCTCCTATCATCACACACACTTACCTCATTGCACCTGTTTACAAGCACACACAACAATCAACAAGACACTCTAACTAGACACTATATAATTCATTTAGCGTTGATTACGCATCGAACGAGAATCCAAATATACCTATCACAATAAATTGGGGTTAACTGATACGGGAGCTATCCGTGCCAGCAACAAACCTGTGCCACACATAGGTGGCGGAATTCCAGCGCATAAAAATAAAAAGGAATATACAGCGTCCTGTACTCCGTTGGAAGTTATGGTTAAATATAAAACCCCATAACTCCCCCCATTGTTCATACTCAAGGTATATACGTTCCAAGAGTTTTGGTGCGTAATCTCTTTCACTTTACGTTATTTACGTATTATTAGACTTGGTGATGACTCTCAAAGCATAATAAGTCAATCAACAATAATTATACAATCACATAAACATACCAATTTACTTCTTGAATAATTAATGACCAAATATTATTTATTGTTGAACCTTTTTTAATTCTACCTCAATGTCAAAGACACCATAAACGCATAATGCGCCAAAAATCCTATCCCTCGGTGTTAAAAACACCTTCAGTACACAAAGGAACCAACATACAATTTATTCCTTGTGTACATAGACACTTATATAGCTCATTGCTCATGCTTAAAGCATCAATAAAAATTATTTGAACCATAATAAAATTCCTTTTCAATATTCCAAACATAATTAAACATGTAGTTTAATTAATCATGCCTTCTAACATGCCATAAATAAAAATGTTGTTCAAACAAAACATGCCAAAAATATAATTTTCCAATCCATAAACCATCACAAATAATTCATGCTTCACCATTCAATCATCAACACCATTAATTCACAATTCCATACATAAACCTTAGCATGATACTACTTGTAATTGATTGAAATCAAGCCTAGCATGATTCTACATCATCAAAATATGCTAAGTACGCTAACGTACCTTGAATACGATCTTAAAATCGTCACGACTAGTAAAAATTGCTCACTTCGAAGTCTCCTACACATTAAAATTATAGCAGAGCTTTAAAACCCACTTTAAACAAATTTCCAGCAATATATACTATTCTAAAACCCCTCTTAAAATAATTAGAATAAGCTGAAATTATATTTAAAACACCCTAATTAAGTCCCACTTAATGGGTAGTTTAAATTTCCTTCAAAAACATAATATTAAGTGCTCTACATAAAATTCAAGCACTTTATTTCTAATTAAAACTTGCTGTAATTTAGACTTAAAACACTTAAATTGAAGATATAAACATTAATACCTCATATACTTTCATAATTTTCATAAATCAAGGACCTAGTGTTTCAAAAATTAGGGGCTTTTTAATTAAAAACCAAATCTGAAAATTAATTCATACAATTAAAATTATCAAACATCAAAATTAAACCCCCAAACTCATAATTTATATTTAGATCCAAGAATAGATTAAATTAAAACAAGAAAGCTTAGTTGTTTTTTTTATATGTAGTTCGAAAAAGGGGGAAAAAGGGGAGGAAGAACGGCAGCCACCACCGGCTGCTGGCGGCGACGGCTGCCTGCTGCCGGCGGCTTGCACTGCTGGCAGTGGCGGCCACCAGCTGCAGGTGGCTGGCAGCGGTAGTGAGGGAGGAGGGCAGCCGAAAAAAATAAGGGGAAGGGGAAAAAGAAAAAGAAAGAAAAATAAGGAGGAGAGAGAGAGAAGTTTACCTTGGGTTTTCTCCACTCTTGGCAAAGTTTGATTTGCCTCATAAATGGGATATTTATACCCCTTCTCTACTAACCCTCTTCCAGGTTTTCCTAATTCCTTCCCTAATAAACTTGTTGAAATATTAAACTTTCCTAAAATAAAACCCCAACTTTTAAATGAAATAATTAAATAAACTTTCCTTTAATAATAATATTAATTAAAATACTTTAATTAAAATAATTACAACTATTTAAATACTTTATAAAATACATACTTTAAATAAAATACGTATAAAATTACGGGGTATTACAGCGCCCGTGGTCGTTGGATGTTTATTGATGTTTCCGAAAGGAGGCATGGGGTATTTCTTATTATTGATGTTCCAAATGGGACATGGGTTGGACAACCTTGTCTATTGCCAAATCCAATGAAATAAATAAATGAGTTAGTTAATATTAACTAGTGAAGTCTTAATAAATTTGATGGTTGAGTCATGTGTTGAGTCTATTATTTAATGATGCTTATGCTTAATTATTAGTAGCATGTTAGGGATTTCTTTTATGTTTTGCAGCTTGTATGTACTTAGCTTTGCTGATTGCGTGCTTTGTGTGTCTTTCTCTGGTCATGGCCTTCGCCTGTCAATGACCCTGTTTGATCCAATCTTTACACTTGTAATATTGGGGAGCAGACTCATCACACGTGTTTACATAGTTTGGACTTGCATCAAGGTGGTGGGATTATGAGTAGAGAGTAGGTTATTATTAGCAGTTTATTTCTTTTCATAAGTTTGCATTCATTTTAACTCTGGTTTTATTCATTTACTACTTTTGTGGGGTTTTGAATAAGGGCCTTAATGGTTCCAAGTTGTATGATTTAATTTGGTTTTAAAACTTATTTATAACTGCGTTAGTTTTTCCGCTGCTAATTTCTGATATAGCCTAAACGTTTGAACACTTGGCGGTAGCACGCCAGTAATTCTCTTGGATTTTGTTCAGGTTATTCACAGGTTTAAAGAGAGAATTATTGGGGTGTTACACTTCCGGAGATCTTTGTCCTCCGTATGAGTTCCCTGTCTCCCAGAAAGTAGACAAGTTTGATGCTTATTGGAGTGCCAGACCTCTATGGGAAGTAATTACCCAAAAGGTTCCTCCTTCCATGCCCAATGATGTGAAAAAGTGGTTGCTGAAGAAACCTTCAAAGGACTTGAAGAAAAATCAGGGTAAAACTGATGTGAAGAGTCGTCTAGGTGACAAGGTGGTTCCTGTTAAGGAACGCTTAGGTGAAAGAATTGAGTTCAAAACACCTACAATGCCTAGGAAAAAAAGTACTGCAAAAGATAAGGGAAAAAGGAAAGCTAACACCACAGAAAAGAAAGCTTGGGTAGAGAAGAAGCATGGAGTCCTAGCTGAAGGGGAAACTATCTACTCCAAGATTGAATGTAGGTCCTCTAAAGGATGCCTACTAGATAAGGATATGGATGAGGAGGAAGAAGCAGACAAAAATTGGAAAAGGGCTAGGAAAGAGAAAGAAGATTAAGAGCATTGCTTAATTTCCAATTATTAGACTTAAATTATTATTTTTATTTAAAGTTAATTTATTTAAGCTTTATTTAGATTCCATCAATAATGTAATTTATTTTATTAATGAAATTTCAGCTTTTAATAAATTATTTACTTTAAATTTATTTTATTAAAGTAATGAAAACAGAAAAAAATTAATTTTCCAGAAATTTTTCGAGTACGGAAGTTGAAAATTTTCCGAAAAACACCGAAATATTCCCTGAATTTAACTGTGAATTAGCGCAATGATTTTGAGACTGGCGCCGACCACGACATTCTGGCGTCAGGCGACGGACACCGTCGTCTGGCGCTGATGGTCATCGGCTGGCGCCAGAATTTTTTCTGCGACGCCGATGTTCCGTCGATCTTCTGTCGAATTTTTAATTATTTCTGGGATGCGAGATTTTTGAAAAATAAAGTGGCCGCACCCGTAAAGGGTTGCCTACGTATCCTTTCTTCAGGAATTAGGCCAAACATATCTCTCTTGAGTATCCTACTCAAGTAACTATGGGTAGTATTTCTTAAGTTGGTCAAGATTTGTCATGTTCGAGAACTCATTGCCATCCATATCAGTAAATTTTCCCCTTGGTTCTAAAACATTTTTCCTTAATGCTTTTAACACCAAGTCTCCTACTTTGATGTTTCTTGTCTTAACCTTCTTATTAAAATGCCTAGCCATACGAGTTTGATAACACTGAGTGTGATGCAGAGGTTCTAGTCGTTTTTTCATCGAATAGAACTAATTCTTCATATCTTGCCCTAGTCCATTCAACTTCATCGAGTTTGCTCTCTGACGCGATGCGTAGAGATGCAATCTCTAGTTCGACAGGTTGTACGACATCCATTCCATAAACTAAGGATAATGGCGTATTCCCTGTAGATGTGCGAATTGACGTGCGGTAACCCCACAATGCGAAGTGAAGCTTGTCAGGCCAATCCTTATAATTTTCCGTCATTTTCTCGATGATAGTTTTTAGATTTTTATTAGTCGCCTTGACTGCTCCATTTGCTTGAGGCCTATAAGGGGAAGAATGATGATGTTGAATGCCATATTTTTGTAACAATTCTTCACATTCGGCTTGAAAGTGAGTTCCATTGTCACTTATCATTTCATGTGGGACTCCGTATCGACAAATAATATTTCTCTTGATAAAGAGTGCTACATGTTTTGTAGTGAGTTTAGCGTATGATTGCGCTTCGACCCACTTTGTGAAGTAATCAGTTGCTACTAGGATATATTCATGGCCTCCTGTTCCTGGGGAGTGATTTTGCCGATGATGTCAATTCCCCATGTAGAGAATGGCCATGGCGACGTGTAGGTGTAGAGTAAGGATGGAGGAACATGTTGTAAATTGGCATAGATTTGACACTCAGGGCATCTTTTTACGTATTGATGGCAATCTCTATTCATTGTAGTCCAATAATATCCTTCTCGCATTATCTTTTAGACTAACATTTTGCCATTTATGTGAGTGCCACAAATTCCTTCGTGGACTATCCTCATTGCTCTTTGTGCATCCTTTTTTCCTACACATAAGAGAGCTCGGCCCTTAGGTACCCTTTTATGTAGCTCGTTGTCTATGAGTACATATTGGGAAGGCAAGAGTGTTAATGCTTGTTTTGCTCTTTTGTCAGCATGGGGAGGGTATTCTCCTTTGGTGACATAATTGAGTACATCCGTATACCACGGTTCTTCTTCTTCGTCTTGGACTACTTCGTCATCTTCTATAGCCTGGATGTATGCTGGTTTGTGCCTTTTTTCTATAGTTAGAGGCATTTGCTCGATTTCCGTGGGAATCCTAACCATTGAGGCTAGTCTTGCCAAAGCATCATCAAATTGGTTTTCTTCTCTAGGTAGATAGGTGTATTCTACGTTCTCTAACTGATTAGTAAGAGTTTCCAGATAGGTTTGGTAAGGGGCTAGACTTTCACTCCTTACTTTCCACCTTTTAGATATTTTATTGATGATTAATGAAGAGCCTCCGAATATCCTTAAATTTTTTACTCCCAATGCCAAAGCTGTTTCAAGGCCTACCACGCATGCTTCGTATTCATCAGCGTTGTTGGTAACGTCGAAGTCAAGCTTTATGGAGATTGGAACATGCTCTTCTTTAGGTGATACTAGTAATACTCCAACGCCACATCCCTTTTGGTTTGAGGCTCCGTCGAAGTACAAGGTCCAAGTATCATCTTCAGTGACCATTAAGTCTTCATCTGGAAATTCATTGTCTTGTATTAGCGTCGAGTCTTCTATTGGAAAGTCTGCTAGAAAGTCTGACACCACATATCCTTTGATAGCTTTTTGCGGCATAAACCTTACATCAAACTGGGCTAAATTGACTATCCATCTTGATATCCGTCCATTGAGTGTAGATTTCTCAAGTAGATATTTGAGTGGATCTAATCTGGAGACTACAAAGACGGTATGCACTAGCATGCATGTAATGTCTTAGCTTGGTTGTGGCCCACACCAAGGCGAGGAACAACTTCTCAAGTGGTGTATAACGTGCTTCATATTCGAGCACCTTCTTCCTTAAATAGTAGATTGCGTTTTCTTTGCCTTTTACTTCTGGTGCTAGCATAGCTCCCATTGTCTTTTTGGTGAATGTTAAGTACAACCTAAGAGGTATTCCGGGAAGTGTTGGTGCTAATACGGGAGGATTTGCGAGATAGGCTTTGATCTTTTCCAAGGCTTTCTGACACTCGTCGTCCCATATTACTGGTACATTCTTCTTAAGCTTCTTGAAGATTGGTTCACATATCGTTGGCAATTTTGATATGAACCTACTTATTTATTGCAACCGGCCAATAAATCCTCGAATCTATTTCTCGGTTTTTGGCGGTGGTATTGACATGATTGCTTTAATCTTGGTAGGGTCTATTTTTATTCCTCTAGAGCTTATGATATAACCCAAAAGCTTGCCTGAGGTAACTCCAAAAGCACATTTAGATAGGTTCAACTTCATATTATATTTTCTTAGCCTTTCGAAAAATTTCCTTAAGGCTACTTGATGGCCTCGGCGGTCTTTTGATTTTACAATCATGTCGTCGATATATACTTCGACTTCTTTATGCATGATGTCATGGAGTAAGGCAGTTGCTGCACGTTGGTAAGTGGCACCCGCGTTTTTCAACCCGAATGGCATTACCGTGTAGCAGTAAGTGCCCCATGGTGTTATGAAAGTTATTTTCTCCATGTCTTCTTCTGCCATTAGAATCTGATTGTAACCTGCGTATCCGTCCATGAACAAGAGAAGCGCATGATTTACCGTGTTATCTACCAGGATATCGATGTGTGGTAAAGGGAAGTCGTCCTTTGGACTTGCCTTATTTAGATCTCGATAGTCGACACACATTCTTACCCTTCCATCTTTCTTCGGAACTGGGATGACGTTGGCGAACCATTCAAGGTATTTGGATACCTTGATGAAACCTACAGTTATTTGTTTTTAAACCTCTTCTTTTATTTTAAGAGCTACGTCGGGTTTCATTTGATGTAACTTTTGTTTTACAGGTTTCATTCCTGGAATTAGTGGTATAGTGTGTTGAGCTATTTCTCTGTTAATGCCTGGCATATCTTCGTATGACCAAGAAAATACATCGATAAAATCTTTAAGTAAGTTAATTAAATCGGTTATTTCTTGTTCATTTGAGATATCAACCGTTTCAGTTTCTTCAATTACCGGTGTTTTCTTTTCGAGTGTTTCCATTGCTTTAATGAGTTCTTTTTCTTTTTCATTGTTAGTTAAGCAATGCTCGTCATCTTGGGTTAGAGAAGAATACAAGGAATAAGGAGAAGAAGAAATATTATTGTACTCTGAGATCATTACATCAAAGAGTGATATGTCCTCAAGGACTTGATCACTAACTATTCTAGGAGAAGAGATAGAGGGGAGAGGTGCTACTACTAAAGACCTAGATGAGTCTATAGGGAGAGACTCCGACTCAGACTCAAACGAATCTTCAAACATTGGTCCTTGCCCTGTCATGATAGATATCTTTCTTCCACTTGGAGTAGTCACCTTGACGGTCTTGCGCCACCCTTGTAGTGATCCTTCCGCTGGAGTGATTAGCTTCGAGGGATCGAAGTTTTCACTTTGTAAGACTGTTTGAATGAGCGAGGAGTTATCCTCTTTGTAAGTTGGCTCATTCTTTTCTCGCCCAAATAATAATCCCATGACGTTAAAGTCAAAGCATGGGGGTGCTTTCTCCTTATGGGCAGGAGTTGGGATTTAATCTGTGAAATAACAATCCAAGAAAATTTCAAATCCTGGTTGCCATATGCCATTTACAACAAATGGCTCGGGAAATTCATGGCATGGATAGTCCTCTCCTTCTATTATAAATTGACCATTAAGTGTAAAAGGGTACTAATCCATTGGGATTTCCTTCTTTTGAGTGCTAGCGTCTCTACATGCCTTTGATTTTTCTTGGGCTCGCTTGAGATCTTTCCGAGTCGGTTCGAAACCGATTCCGAAAGTGTCTAACTTAGGGAGGTCAGGTGACTCCAACGGTTTTGCTATTCCCTTCTTCTTTCCTAGGGTCATCCCAGGAAAATGTCCTTGTTTCTTCAGAATAGCATTTACAATCATGTTGGAATGGGGGTCATGGCAAAGAGGGGTCCTTTCATCCTCCTGGATTAAGGAGACCTCTTCGTTAAAGCCCCATAAATCTTCATCATCCTCGTCATGCTCCACGTTAATTATGGGATTTTCTATGGACTTGATCCTCATAGGTGAAGCATCGATGGTGATGGGAATTCCCCCAACTATAGCTTTTAATTGTTGGTGGAGAGATGAGGAGACGACCTTTAGGTCATGAAGCCAAGGGCGTCCCAACAATAGATTGAATGAAGCTTTAATGTCTACTACTTGGAATGTAGTAGCATGTTCTATTGCTCCCGCCGTTATATTCATGGTAATTTTACAAAGAGCTTAACGACGAGTGTTGTCGTAGGCACTTATTCCTTATGTTGACGGAGTTAAATCTTCATCCCTTATGCCTAGCATCCTCGCATTTCTAAGTGGACAGACGTTGATGGCCGATCCATTGTCTACAAGAGTCATAGGGACATTCATTCTCTTGCATACTACCGTGAGGTTTAATGCCTTGTAATGTTTGTCACCTTTTGGAGGTAAATCCTTGTCAGAAAAGGTGATCAAATTAATTAGATTAGGAAGATCACTCGTGAGGAAGTTAGCCAACCCCTCAGGAATGGTGTCAAAATCTATCCCTATTTTGTCCAAGGCATTTACTACTGCCAACCTATGTTCTCGGGATGTCGCTAAAAGTTTCCATACATTCATCTCAACTTTTGTTTTCTTAAACTGATTGACGATATCATTGTCTTCAATGATAGGCATGGGAACTTGTTGTGTGGTTGGCATGGGTTGTGTTGAAACGAGAGGTTGCATTCTCCTGGATCTTGTGAGGACGTCTATCAATGAGTCTTCTTCAGCCCAAAAGTCATCCATGGCGTATGACACGGAAGGTGTAGATCCTACTATGCCTTTTAAGTAGACGTCTTCTTCATCACTATCCCAAACTCCATTATTATTTGCATCCTCTTCTTGTGGAACTTTGACTAGTTTCTTTTCATCAATCATTTTCTGAATTAAATCCTTAAATTTAAAACAATTTTTGATGGTGTGACCCCCTAACTAATGATACTGACAGTAATATCTATCTGTCCTTTTCAATGATTCGAATGGTCTCGGTTTGAGAGGTTTGGTCTTGCCACTCTCGGAGAGCATTTCGAACATTTGTACATATGGGATCCCAATTGGAGTGTAAAGCCTAATACTCTTCTTGGGTTTTTCGGTGACTTGTAGAGGAAAACGCTTGGCCTAATAAGTCGTTCCTATGGGTGTGAATTCTCTCTTAGGTTCATCTTTCGGGAGTGGAACCTCGTCATATTTCTTTTGAAGTTCCTTTATAGCCTTGAGAGTTTCACGTAGCAAATGCGATCCTTCCATCATAGACAGTGTGAGTGATTGTATGTCCTCTTTGCTTGCTGGTTCTGGAAGGTTATCCATGGCGTCAAAAATGATCTCCTCCTCTTCTTCGATGACATGGATCTCTTTTACAGGTTTAAAGAGAGACGAGGGGTCAACCTCGTTTTCCTCATCAGAGATAGCCAAGGCATGAGCAAGGGGTGCATTATCAATACTTGACTTCTTACTAGCAGGGGGAAACGACAGCTTGTTGTTGTCGATTAAATCTTGGATAGCTTCCTTAAGCTTCCAACAGTTTTCGGTGAGATGGCCCCTACCTTGGTGATACTTGCAGTGTGCATTGGGGTTCCAATTAACCGACCTCTTTTCGACTGGTGGGTCCCCAAATGGTCCAATAGGAGTTATAAGACCTTTTGCATTTGATCGATCAAATGCGGTGTCATAACTCATGCCAATAGGAGTAAAGTTCCTCCTAAATGGTTTCTTTTGTCGTTGATTATTCAGAGCAAGGACTTCCCCTAGGTTAAAAGTGCTAACGTTGTTTGAGTGGGTGGTTTTGGAAGAAGAAGGATTGTCGTTCTTCTTGTCTTTCCAGCCACTGTTGGAGTTATTGTTGGCAGCTTTCAACTTAGCCAGGTCGTCTTTAATATTGATTCCAATGTCGTAGATGGCCTTGATTGTTTTGATACTTGAGATGCTTGGAATATTTTTCTTTAAGGTTTTTGATGAATAACCTTACAGACTCTTTTTCACTCGGCACCTCGATCATCTTAGTTGAAGTTTCTCTCCATTTGTTAAATAAAGAGGTGAAGCCTTCGTTCTCTTTTTGCTTGAGGATTTCAAGTTCCCTATGGTCAGTTTCAACTTGAATGTTGCATTTGTATCTCTCAACAAAAAGGTTTGCTATGGACTCCTAGGTAGAGGTCTTTTCTTTCTCGAGAGAAAAGAACCATTGTTGGCAAACGGTCTCGAGAGATAGTGAGAACAGAGAGGGGAAAACCTTTTTATCGATACCCTTAATACCCATTATCGTCTCGGAGGATCTTAAATGAAAATAAGGGTTATCGGTTGCTTTCAATTTCGGGATGTCGTTGGCATTGAACTTCTGCGGAAGAAGATCTTTGTCTACCGAGACCCCTTGTGAACTAATCCCTTGAAACTTGTAGTCGCTAGATAGCTTGCTTAGTCTCTCTTACATGAGGTCCATCTGTTGTTGCTTCACGGGATCATCGATCTTAAGTGTGAGGAGCTTCAGTGCCTCAGTCACGGTAACCAGTTGGTTTCTAAGCTCATTGACTTCTTCTTGTGTTACCATTATTGTCCTAGCTTTCCTCTTACGAGCTATGGGTTTGTCGAAAAGTTGGACTTGTACGAAAAGGTTGTCTTTGATTAACCGTCCTTCCTTTATTGACCACGCGCTGTAATTTAAACCATTTTTCTTTTTAATTACTTGACTTAAATCGACTTTGACCTTATGGTTTTTAAGAGGAAAAATGAAAAGAATATGGGTGCATATTTTTAGGCAAAAAAAAAATGTATATATATTTTTTTAGAACTAAGTATGGTTTTTAAATTAGAGGATTAATGACGGAAAAAACGCGCATACAAGATTCTCTTAGACATGGTCAAAGTGTGTGTATTGGTGTGTGCGTAGAGTGTAAGTGACATGTTTGGACTCTTGTGTAAGACCATGGGACTTAGTGTCTAGACTCAATTAATGACTTGACAAAGCATTATTGACAGTAAATTTAACCGAATTAATTAGCAAACTGGTTAATTAGACACTAGGTGATGACTCGATCAGTAATCCGAACTGTCGTCAAAACGACAGGACTGGCGCCTCTCTTTGTAGTGTAGCGCCAGACGACAGAGTTGTCGCTAGGTGCCACACTCCACAGAGTGGCGCTACAGTTCAGACTTTGGCGCCATTGCTGAGGCTTCAATCTGGAACTGTTTTCGGTGTTATTAATCAACAGGGGTATGCCTAAAGTCGTACTAGGTCAATTCTGGTTAAAATATTAGACTTTATTTACTCAAATTAATTAATTAATTAGGCAAAGTTCTTTAAGTCATTAATTTATTTAATCTTAACACAAGTCAAACAAACGGTTAAGAAAACATAATATATGCACAACAAATAATGCACAATTAGTCAAGTAGGCACGATATGATGCAATGAGTTTGCAATCTAACCACGGCTCTAGTTCTCTAAAGTTCGGGATATGGTTTAGTCAATAGAGGGTCTATGGTTAATTGTCCGGATGCACCGCGCGCAAGCCTAACCGTGAAGGGTTGGCGCGAGTGGATGGGACACCGCGAGTTTTAGAAAAAACTCGCTTCCATGGTTTGGTGAATTCAACAATCTCGAATGTACCCTTTGTTGCTCAGAGCGTTCAATCAGGTAGATGGAGCATGAATTCCCAGAGGGTTATGTACATATGTAGAACACATATGGGTTTCAGAAAAGTAAGAAAAACTCAATCAGGAAGTAGGATCGAGCAAACAATGCGAAAAATTGGTCGAAATTAGAACGCATATTTCTGGCTCGGTATTAGAAGAATTTGGCGCCAACAAACACATATTGGCGCCGGATTTTAGCTTAGCGCCTGGCGACAAAACTGTCGTCTGGAGCTACAGTTAAAAGTCTGGCGCTAATATTCTGTTCGTTGACGCTAATTCCTACATGCCTCAACAGCTTTCTAAGCTCGATCCAGTTTCGCGCAGTGTTATTTCGGTCCTAGTTATGAAAGATATTTCTCAAATTTCCTACATGTAAAATCCTATGTTTTAACTCATTACGGATGGTATTTCCAATGAGATCTTTTTTATGCATATGACAATAATGTTAATCAAAATTACGCACATTAAATACTTAGAACGTTTCGAGTCTCATCCACTCATTCTAAATCATGGCCAAAATAAATTTTAGGAATTAAAATAGAAATCCTCCCCAGCAGAGTCGTCAAAAACTGTAGAGAATATTTCAACGTTAATCCCCTAGCATGAACCCCATTGTGATCATACACTAAAGTACGGTGGCGTCCAAAGGGAGCGAAGATAGAGCAAAGGAGTCGCCAAAGAGTTTTTTAGGAACTTGTAAACCGTTCACGAGGTGAAGGTTACACCCCTTAACGATCCTAGAGATCGTCAACTCCATAAGGTCTTGAACCAAATAGGGTTCGGGGATGAAGGTACAAATCCAACCTAAAAGAGATTGAACCTGCCCTAATAATAGGCCTCTACTTTATTCTGATCGTATTCATGTGCGCTTTCTGACTAACATGCAATCAATAGGATTAACCCTAAACCTGTTTATTTATGTTGGTTGAATTTAATGCACAAATAAATCTATTATTGGCGATCACTTGAATTATAATCAAATTAACCCTAAACAAGATTATTAATTATCTTATATAAGCGTGATTACAAGTACCAAATTCTCTTTAAACATGCATAAAAGGTGTGACCAAGCAATAACAATAACATATATAATCAAGCAACATAATAATAATATATAAAAATAATCATAACAATTATAAAAATAATCATGATAATAAATCAAAAAAATCATAAGCATAATAATAGTAATATCCTAGGCATGATACTAACAAGATTAATAACAAACCCTAGAAAGTCACTAAACATATTAAAATCAAAACTTTAACCCTAACATGATACTAGCATGAATATTAGGAAACAAAATAGAAGGCATTATAACAATCATACTTGATATTAAAGTTACCCTAGACATGATACTAGGAATATCAAAATAACAACCTAAGCATGAACTCTATATCATAACATTAATAAAAACCATTAAAGTATTTACTTTGATGCCTTGTACCTCTTTCTAATAACAAAATACACACGTTAGTAACATCAAGGAAAATAATAAATCAAATAATTAAATTAAATAATTGAAAGAGATATTTGGAACCAAACCCTCGGAAATTAAACCTTTCACGTCTAGAGCGAAGGAAACTTCGAATATGGCTAGGTATTTCTAAATAATGAATGCGGAATTTTTATATTTGAGAGAAGGCTAGTTTAGAAAAGAGAGAGAGAGAGAGAGTAATCAGGAAAATCTTGATGAGAGTTGGTGAATCAAAACGGAGTTTTTAGGAAACTAATTATAGAAAAAATCAGCCAAAAAGATAAAACATCAAAAACATAGTTCTGACGCAAAAAGCCAAGTTAGCGCCAAATGTTGAACTTAGCGCCAGACACCAAAGCTAGCGCCAGGCGCCAAGCGTAGCGTCAGGCGCTACAGCTGGCGTTTGACGCTGACTCAGAAATTCACGCATTTTCCTCAAAAAACGTTCTTTGATTCTGATTAAAACTCTAAAAAGTCAACAAAAGTCAAATGCTAATTGAATTAGTAATGCAAAGAACCTTCTAGAAGAATTTAGAAGACTAAAACCATTCCTAATTGCATTAGGAATAATAAATCCATATTAGGCCCTCCTATAGATCATTGGGCCGCATATAAGGCTCAAACCGGGTCCAGTTTAGTAATTTGGCCATAACTTCCTCAATGTTCATTGGAATTGGGCTTATACTATATCATTGGAAAACTCTTTTCAAGCCCCATCCAACTACACTACCCACCCGACTATCCAAAGTGCTTAACCTAGAATCTAGGTTTTGCACCATGCCCTCTACTCTCCCTTGCCCCATCTCTATACCGTCCAGTTGGCTCCTAAAAGCCAAAAAGTCATAAGGGGCATTGGGGTCAATGTTATAATCGACCGAGGAGGTGGGTATGCCATAGGTAAAGGGTGGAGGTTGTGGGTAGTGTGGTGAATGGTGTTGGGGAGAATGGTCTTGGGGTGATTGGTGGGGTTGTGGTGAAAGGTGAGGTTCTCGAACCTTGCCTTGACCGTTTGTCTCAAATGTGTAAGACGGCTTCCCCTTCTAAAATTTGGTCAAGGCGGGGTTGGGTAGGGTAAAGGCTTGGTCTCTCTTACCCGATCTCCGGTGGACTATCAACCAATTCTCACCTCCCATGGGTTGCACCCAGTTTAGGCTCCCTAAATAAGCTAGGTCCATGAGGGTTGATCCCACTACTTTCCTATGCCCATCCAGGTTCCATCCTAGGTGTTTGATGGCAATATGGGTCACAAACCCCCCAAAATAGATAGGTTCCCTAGACCTACCCGTTTTGGCCTCATTGGCCGTCCATTGAAAGTGATTGGCAATCCTATGCGATATGTTTAATTTTTCAGCATTAGGGATTATATAGGATGCCAACAATTCTAATTCATCCCTCCTTATGTTTGCCGGTTCATGCCTCCCAAAAATAGTGAGGCTGGCAAACCTTTGCCAAAACTTTGGGACGAGATGTTGAATCCACGCCCCTTTGGCGTGTTGGAGGTTAGCCAAACCCTCCCCAGTGAGTCTCTTGTAGACCACATCAATGTGGTCTTGGGAGGGTTTGATAGGTTTATCGGATTTTAATTCAAACAACTTCCCAAATTCTTTTATAGTTAATCGCACATCGTTGTTTAGCAACCGGAATTGTACATGAGTGATCAAAGAATTCATTTTAATAACATTAAAACTAGAAACCTGCTACCAGACGCTGGATGTCATTGTCTGGCGGTGGAGTCAGGTCTTCCCTATTCTGCTTTTTCTGCCGTTGTTGCTCAATTTCGCTCCGAACTTTGAGCTTGGTCGTTTCCTTTCAACCAAATCCGCTCAAATATTTTGTAAATTAAAGCTCTTCATCTCTAATTTAGTGATCCATGTAACTCCTCTTATCTTGGAGGAATCTCCTATATCATATTCGCGATTTTTTTGAAAAAAAAAATCCGGGGATGTCCTCGCTTGTTGGGATGCACCAGCATTTATATTTTTGACTAAAGGACTTTGCTTATCTTTCTTTAGGGTTGACCTAAGACTTAGTGTCGCTTGACTCATTGACTTGACACGACTCAAGGTATAAACTTGACTCGCTGTGATTGATTGACTCGAGGTTGACTCGACTCGATGTGACTCGTGTGTGCGTAGTTTTGACTCATGAAACTCGATATGTACATGAATCGAAATGCAGAAAAATAAAAATTTCCGTCATTTTTGTGGAGGGTATCGACTTTCTCCCGAAAAAGAAAGACGCGAAAAAAGAAAGAAGCGAAGTTTTCTGAAGGGCATGTTAAATGAGCTTAGTCAAATGTAGTGCAGGAATTAATTCATCCTAGGCTATCTCAATTGTTGACTCCATGATGAAAGTATTTTGGCAACTTAGGCGCGGAGGCTAAGCACTTCATACTTCGATGCGATGATAATTATGATTGATGAGTGATGTTGATATGACAAGGCATGCTTCAACGTTGTATTAAGATTCCATGACAAAGGGTTCCTAATGGAAGGTATATTTGGTCATGTATATGTGATGTGTGTGAAAGTGATTCTAAAGTTAGGCCGCAAGGGCTAAGTGTGTGAAAAAAGATATTATTTCAAGAAGAGTCAAATGATGGTGACTCTTAGGCTAGGTAAGCTAATAATGTAGGGACAAACCCCCAAGTCTAGCTCTAAGTAGACAGGGATGAGCATTGGAGATCCCTTGATATGATCATGGTGTGTGAATGTGAATATGAATGCAATTTTATTACGGCCGCATCTCGATGTGAGGTTGCCTACGTATCCATTAGGAATCAGGCCGAACGTAGCTCTAGCCGAACCTCACACAAGTGTGTGTATACCTTAAAAAGGTCTTTTTAAGGGTTGTAACGTTGTTAGGATAAAGGTTGAAGAAGAAGGGGATAAAAGGCTCAAGACCCTAGATAAGCCCCCAAGGTGTGCAACTTTGCTTTTTGGAATATTTATATTTTTATGCTTGAGGATTTTAGCTCTTTTTAGCTCTCTTTTCTCTTTTTCTTTAGCATCTATTTTATTTTTATAAGTGTGGGAAATCCCGATCATGCGGTCTATCACTTACTTGGCATTCATGTTTCTCAGGCACGGTACCGAGCACTCGATAAGAGACGCAATCTGAGACGTGTTCATATCAAAGACATGTTCATATCGAAGACATTGGAACACTTTCCATTTTGTACACTTTTATTTATTATTATTATTTTTTTGCTTATTTTTGCTATTTTAATCTTTTGAATTCACTCAAGCCTTTTTTAGAAATTGCATAAGTTGCACATTGTCCCATTCCAAGGTTAGGTAGATATGGGTTGAAAAATGAAAGGTCTATCGTTAGACAAGGCTCAAAGTGGTTTATGAAGAAATGATTGTAAATTAGAAGGGTGAAAGACAATATGATGTGGCTACAAGGGGCGCCTCAAATCATTGGTATACCTTGTGCTTAATTTGACAATGTTTTTTTTTTTTTTTTTTTTTTTTTCAATGTAATGAAATGATCATATGCAAGAAAATAAATGCTCATTTAATCAAAGGAAAATAAATAATGATCCTACAAAATTAATCTAAGGGAAAAGGAAGAATCTACAAAAATAATCTAAGGGAAGAGAAAGGTGCCTATGCTAGACTTATTGGGGAAAGGAAAAAATTGAAAAAGAAATAGAAAAAGAGGTCATGAAATCTTGTCGTTGAAGTTCACCTCTTGTATTGTGTCGTTCGCTCCGACATCATCCAGTCTTCTCGCTAGCTAGAGGCAATGGGATCTTGTTTGCCTCTATGAGATCTTGAATGAGATTTTGAAACCTGTAGCATTCGTCAGTAATATGACCGCATCCTCGATGGTACTTGCAATAAGAGTTGGGATTCCATCTCGAAGATCGATTTTCTGGCGTTGGATCCTCGGTAGGGCCTAGGTTTGATTAATCCTCGATCATAGAGACGATCCAAAGCAGCATCGTAGGTCATTCCAATGGGTGTGAACTCTCTCCTGGGTTTCCTTTTAGATCCTTGATTGTCCATGGCTAACACACTATCATGGTCAAAGGTACTAACATTATTACTAGAGTGGGCATTTTCGGAAGAAGAAGGATTGTCGTTCTTCTTTCCTTTCCAGCCACTGTGGTTACTATTGTTAGTAGCTTTTTGTTTTGTGAGGTCATCTTCGATTTCAATTCCGATGTCATAAACGGCCTTGAAAGTATTCAGATTGTGTTCATATTTTAAATGCTTTGAATACTTCTCTTGGAGATTCTTGATAAACATCCTCACAAATTCTTTTTCAGTGGGCACCTCAATCATCTTAGCGGAAGTTTCCCTCCATTTATTAAAGAAAGAAGTAAAGCCTTCATTCTCTTTTTGTCTTAGCATCTCAAGTTGTCTATAATCGGTTTCAACTTGAATATTGCACTTGTATCTATCAATGAAAGCGTTTACTATCGATTCCCAGGTAGAGGTTATCTCTTTTTCAAGGGAGAAGAACCATTATTGGCAAACGGTTTCAAGAGATAGAGAAAATATAGAGGGAAACACTTTCTTATCAATACCCTTAACACTCATTATTATTTCAAAAGCTCTTAGATGAAAATAAGTGTTGTCAGTTGCCTTGAATTTTTGATGTCGTTGGCATTGAACTTATGCGGAAGAAGTTCTTTATCCACCAAGACACCTTGTGAAATAATGCCCTGAAATTTATAGTCACTAGATAGCTTGCTCAAGCTTTCTTGCATGAGATTCATTTGTTGTTGCTTCACAGGGTCATCAATTTTGAGGGTTAAAGCCTTTAACACCTCAGTCACGTCAGTCAATTGTCTCCTAAGTTCATTAACTTCCTCTTGAGTTGCCATTATCTTTTTATCCTTCCTCTTTTGATGAATTGGTTTATCAAAAAGTATGACTTGAATAAAGAGGTTATCCTTGATTAATCGCCCTTCTCTCCTCTACCAAGTACTTTGGAAAAGGAATTTGGGGATATTCATTGTTAATTGTTTGACTCAAACTTTATTCAACATGCAATGGATAGAAGAAGGTAGAAAATGAGGGTAGTGATATGGAGAAAGTATGTAGATGGAGAGATATGAAAAATTAGGAATAGAATGTACCCCCAACTCAAATGACGGAAAAAACCGACTTATGCATGAACCTAAGACATGGTCGTGGTGATATATACTCAAAGTGTGTGCTAAGACTAGTGAATGTAGGTGATATGTTAAGACTTGTGTCATGACCATGTGGCTAGACTATGTGACTAGACTCAAGCAAAGACTAAGTTAAGACCTCATGTATATGCATTAAATTGGACAGACTGTGGTATTTTAGTCATAACTTTTGATCTGTGACTCTAATTGGGATGAAACCAACGCCAAATTAAATATAAAACGCGGGGCTTTAGATACATAGGTTTTACTACACGTATTTCTTCCTAGAACTCCGGCTATGACCAAAACAAGTTGACGTTTATGCAGTAAAAGGGAATAAAAATCCGGGTTGACTTAAAGGGACTATGACTCGATTTTAGACATATTTATTAGCTAAAATTAATTAATTAGTTAATTAAACAAAGTCCTTTAGTCATTAATTAGTTTATTAAGTCTTAACACAAGTCAAACAAACGGTTAGGAAAAAAAACATATAGTATGCACAACAAATAATGCACAATTAGTCAAGTAGGCACAATATGATGAAATGAGTTTGCAACCTAACCAAGGCTCTAGTTCTCTAAAGTTCGGGATATGTGTTAGTCAATAGAGGGTCCATGGTTAATTGTCCAGATGCACCGCGCGGAAGCCTAACCGTGAAGGGTTGGCGCGAGTGGATGGGACACCGCGAGTAAAGAAATAACTCGCTTCCATGGTTTGGTGAATTCAACATTTTCGGATGTACCCTTTGTTGCTTAGAGCGTTCAATCAGGTAGATGGAGCATGAATTCCCAGGGGGGGTTATGTCCATATGTAGAACACATATGGATTTCCAAAAAGTGAGAAAAACTTAATCAGGAAGTAGGATCGAGCAAACAATGCTAAAAATTGGTCGAAAGTAGAACGCATATTTCTGGCTCGGTATTGGAAGAATTTGGCGCCAGCAAACAGAGGTTGGCGCCAGCTTTTGGCTTTAGCGCCTGGCGAAAGAACTGTATTCTGGCGCTAAAGTAAAAATACTGGCGCTAATTTCTGTTCGCTGAAGCTAATTCTTACATGCCTCAGCAGCTTTCTGTGCTCGATAAAGTTTTCCAGTTTCGCGCAGTTTATTTCGATCCTAGTTGTGAAAGATATTTCTCAAATTTCCTACGTGTAAAAATCCTATGTTTTAATTCATTACGGATGGTCTTTCCAATGAGATATTTTTTATGCATATGACAATAATGTTAATCAAAATTACGCACATGAAATACTTAGAACTTTTCGTGTCTCATCCACTTATTCTAATTCATTGGCGAAATAAATTTCAGAAATTAAAATAGAAATCCTCCCCAGCGGAGTTGCCAAAAAATGTAGGGAATATTTCAAGCGTTAATCCCTAGCTTGAACCCCACTGTAAACATACACTAAAGTACGGTGGCGTTCAAAGGGAAAGAAGATAGAGCAAAAGAGTCGCCAATAAGTTTTTTAGGAACTTGTAAACCGTTCACGAGGTGAAGGTTACACCCCTTAACGATCCAAGAGATCATCAACTCCATAAGGTCTTGAACAAATAGGGTTCGGGGATGAAGGTAAAAATCCAACCTAAAAGAGATTGAACCTGCCCTAATAATAGGCCTCTACTTTATTCTGATCGTATTCATGTGCGCTTTCTAACTAACATGCAATCAGTAGGTTAAACCCTAAACCTGTTTAATCTTTGTTGGTTGAATATTAAATGCACAAATAAATCTATTATTGGCGATGATTTGAATTATAATCAAAATTAACCCTAAACAAGATTATTAATAATCTTATATAAGCGTGATTACAAGTATCAATTCCCTTTAAACATGCATAAAAGGCGTGATCAAGCAATAAAAATAAATATATATCAAGCAACATGATATTAATAAAAATAATTATAATCATAATTAAAATAATCATGTTCATGTTAAAGCATAATAATAGCAAGATCCTAGGCATGATACTAACAAGATTAATAACAAACCCTAGTATGTCACTAAACAATAAAAATCAAAGTTTTAGCCTTAACACGATACTATTAGGATACACAATAAAAGGCATCATAGAAATCATAATTGACATTATATTCTTTACCCTAAACATGATACTAGTAATTTATTGTTGTCATTCTAAACATCAAATTGAGGAAAACATCCTTACATGATACTAGGAATCATAATAACAACCTAAGCATGATTTCTACATAATAACATCAATAAAAACCATTAAAGTACTTACTTGGATGCCTATTTCTAATAACAAAATACACACGTTAGTAACTTCAAGGAAAATAATAAACAATAAATTAAATTAATGAATTGAAAGAGAGATTTGGGACCAAACCCTCAAAAATTAAAACCTTTCACGTCTAACGCGAAGGCAACTTCGAATATGGCTAGGTGTATCTAAGCCTTGCGAATGCGGAATTTTGTATTTGAAAGAAGGTTAGTTTAGAAAAGAGAGAGAGAGAGAATAATCAAGAAAATCTTGATGAGTGTTGGTGAATCAAAATGGAGTTTTTAGGAAGCTATTTATAGTAAAAATAAGCCAAAAAGATAAAACATCAAAATCAAAGTTCTTACGCGCAAAACCAGGATTAGCACCAAACGCTGACGTTAGCGCCAGGCGCCAAGCGTAGCGTCAGGCGCTACAGCTGGCGTTTGGCGCTAACTAAGAAATTCACGCGTTTTCTTAAAATCAGATAGAAATTGTTGTACAGGAGGATAAAATTGTATTTTCCTCAAAAACGTTCTTTTATTCTGATTAAAACTCTAAAAAGTCAACAAAAGTCAATTTATCAATGCTAATTAAATTAGGAATGAAAAGAACTTTCTAAAAGAATCTAGAAGACTAAAACCATTCCTAATTGCATTAGGAATGATAAATCCATATTAGACCTTCCTCTAGATCATTGGGCCGCATATAAGACTCAAACCAGGCCCAGTTCAATAATTTGGCCATGACTTCCTCAATATTCATCGGAATTGGGCTTATAATATATCGTTAGAAAGCTCTTTTCAAGCCTTATCCAACTACACTACTATTGGACCCATATCATGGATCAACCATACTGCATTAGCTGTATTGTTAAAATAGGTTTTCAAAAACAGAGAGAGGAGAAAAGAAATTAAAACTATCCGCAACACTAAACTTTCCACACTTTCACTTCATTCGACTATGATTCGATATGAAATGTACTCATCACTGGTTTTGGTTTTGGGGAGACATAAATGGGTGTCTACATGTGACCTCCCCTCGATCTGGCGCGTACTCGAACCTCAAAATCGCCAAATTGCTCAACTGATCGGGCGAGCTTCTCCCGATATTTCTTTTGTGGCACTCGATTTCTCCAAATTTCCGCCTGATCGGGCGGACTCGCCCTATCGGGCGAAGATTCCCCTGATTTTATTCCTCACTTGCACACCCAGTCGGGCGTGCTTCGCCCGATCGGGCGATTATATGCTCCGATAAAATTAATATTTCGCGCCCGTTCGGGACTCCTTGCCTGATCGGGGGAAATAATTCTAAATTTTGACCCTTAGGTGCGCACCCGATCGGGCGAGCCTCGCCCGATTGGGCCCGTACCCAATCTTGGAGCTTCTCTTTTCTTCGTCTTTTTCTCTTGAAACCTCTGTACTTTGTGATTTAAAACCTGTATAAAACACTCATGAAAGGTAAATTTTCGCGTTCCTCACCTCTCTAAAAAAAATTAAAATAAAAATAACGAAGAAATTAGTCTAGAAAGCAAGAAATACGGGTTGCCTCCCACAAAGCGTTGTTTTATCTAGGTCCCGCACGATCCTCTTACCACATTGAAGCTCAAAGTGAATCAGAACCGCTTAGGTGAAGTAATTCAACTGCACCAATCATAGCCCCTTTATGATATAGCTTGAGTCTTTGGCCATTAACCTTGAACTCATTACCATGTTCGTCGAAAACCTCCACATAAACGAATTTATTGACCCTTTTTACAATAAAAGGAACCGACCACCTTGACCTTAACTTTCCGGGGAATAGTTTAAGTCGAAAATTGAACAGTAACACTTTATCACCCTCTTTGAATTCTCTCGGAAGGATCATCTTGTCGTGCCACCTCTTTGTCTTCTCCTTATAGACTCGAGCACTATCATAGGTCGTCAACCTAAACTCATCGAGTTGGCATCCAAATTGAGCTCCTTAATAGCCCAATATGCCTTATATTCCAATTCGACCGGGAGATGACATGCTTTACCGTACACGAGTTTATACGGAGTAGTACCTATAGGGGTCTTGAATGCAGTTCTGTACGCCCAAAAGGTGTCATCCAACTCGTTGCTCCAATCTTTCCTTTACTTTGCCACCACCTTTTCTAGAATGGCCTTGATCTCACGGTTAGAAACTTCAACTTGGCCACTAGTTTGGGGGTGGTAGGCTAAACCTTTCCTATGGTAGACACCATACTTTTTGAGGAGGGTGTCTAACTTCCGCTCATGAAAGTGAGATCCTCCGTCACTTATTATCGCTCTAGGCACGCCAAATCTTGGAAAGATGGTCTTCTTGAAAAGTCTATGGACCACCTTGGCATCATTGGTAGGAGTAGCGATGGCCTCGACCCACTTGGATACATAGTCGACGGCGACAAGTATATAGCGGTTCCCTTTGGAAGAAGGGAACGGTCCCATGTAGTCAACACCCCAAACATCAAAAATTTCAATTTCTAGAATTCCGGTTTGAGGCATCTCATGCCGCCACGAGATGTTGCCAGTCCTCCAGCAAGAGTCACAAGCCTGCAAAAAAAATGTTAGCATCGTTAAACATTGTAAGGCAATAAAAACCCGACTCTTTAATCTTTGCCACCGTTTTGGTGGGGCCATGATGTCCTCCATATGGTGAGGTGTGGCAACTAGTAAGCACACCGTGGACTTCCCATTCGGGAACACACCTGCGAAATAATCCATCTACACACTCACGAAACAAAAAAAAGATCATCCCAAAAATAATGCTTAACATCAGAAAGGAATTTCTTTTTTTTGTTGGTAGGACAAGTCAGGGGGTAGAGTACCACCCACTAAATAATTAGAAAAATCGGCATACCATGGGTGTTGCTCTACAATTGCATATAGGTTGTCATCAGGGAAAGAATCATCTATAGGAAGAGAATCCTTACCCTCATCATACCTGATACGTGACAAGTGATCTGCCACTACGTTCTCTGCTCCCTTTTATCTTTTATTTCGATATTGAAATCTTGGAGCAAAAGAACCCACCAAAGTAGCCTTGGCTTTGATTCCGCCTTAGCTATCAAGTACTTCAACGCTGCATGGTCAGTAAAAACAATGACTTTAGAACTAACAAGATATGATCTAAATTTTTCTAAAGCATATATAACAACAAGAAACTCCTTCTCCGTAGTGGCATAGTTGACTTGGGCTTCATCAAAAGTTTTGCTTGCATAATAAATAGCATGCAAAACCTTGTCCTTTCTTTGTCCGAACATGGCTCCTAGTGAAAAGTCACTTGCATCACACATGATCTCGAAAGGTAGATTCCAATCAGGAGCACATATGATGGGTGCCGATATCAAAGCCTGCTTAATCCTGTTGAAAGACTCAAGACACTCGTCAGTAAAAATAGGAGGAGCATCCTTGAGCCAAAAGCTGAGTCAGTGGTTTAGAAATTTTAGAAAAATCTTTGATAAAGCGACGATAAAACCCCGCATGACCCAAGAAACTTCTCACTCCCTTAACATTAACTGGGGGAGATAATTGCTCAATCACTGAAATCTTATCTTTGTCTACTTGTATGCCCTTATCAGATACAATGTGACCTAGAACTACTCCCTCTGTCACCATAAAGTGAAATTTCTCCCAGTTTAGAACTAAGTTGCATTCTTCACATCGTTCTAAAATTTTAGCGAGATTAATTAGACATGAATCAAATGAAGAACCATACACGCTAAAATCATCCATAAAGACTTCCATTATAGACTCTATGAAATCAGAAAAGATGCTCATCATACAACGGTGAAAGGTAGCGGGTGCATTACATAAACCGAAAGGCATTCTACGATATGCAAAAGTGCCATAAGGGCATGTAAAAGTTATCTTTTCCTGATCTTTAGGGTGAATCGGAATTTGGAAAAATCCCCAATACTCATCCAAATAGCAAAAGAACTTATGGTTGGCTAACCTCTCAAGCATTTTATCTATAAAGGGAAGAGGGAAGTGGTCCTTTTTAGTGGCGATATTTAGTTTACGATAATAAATACACATACGCCACCCTGTTACAATTCTAGTGGGAATTAATTTATTTTTTTCATTAGTTATAACAGTCATCCCACCTTTTTTTGGCACTACCTGCACAGGACTTACCAATTTGGAGTCATAAATAGGATAGATAATACCTGCATCAAGTAATTTCATAACCTCTTTCTTGACTACTTCCTGCATGTTAGGATTCAATCTTCTTTGGGGTTGAATGTAGGGCTTATAGTTGTCCTCTAGATGTATCTTCTGCATACAAAAATTAGGGATAATACCCTTGAGATCATCAATACTGTACCCAATAGCTTTCTTATGGGTTTGAAGAACCCCTAGAAGTTGGGAAGTTTGTAGGTCATTAAGTGTAGTACTGATGATCACGGGGTATAGTTCCTATTCATCTAGAAAAATATATTTTAAATGAGAAGGGAAAGATTTTAGTTCAGGTTTACCTCTGCAGGTTTTGATTCCTGAACTAAATTTACTACCTTCATCGTTTCCTTGGGGTCTAACTCTTTTAAGGAAAGAGCTCTTTCAATATCCTGCACCTCATTACCCCAAACGCTTGCATTGTCTTTAGATAAATTCCCGCAGAGAATTTCCTCCAGGGGATCCCTCGCAAGAATCTGTGGCAAGCTATCATTACAAATATCATCCATTATATCAATTAAATCAATATAACAACAATTTTCCTCTAGCATAGTCCCTTTCAAAACTTTCCCTAGATTAAAAGTAACATTATCATAACCTACAGAAAGGGTTAGTCTGCCATTTTTCACATCAATAATGGCTTCTACAGTATGGAGAAAAGGCCTACCTAAAATAATGGGTATTTTCATATCCTCTGCCATGTCTAAAAAGACAAAATCAACAGGAATAAAAAATTTACCAACTCTGACAAGAAAGTCCTCTAAAATACCTAACGGGTATTTTACAGAGCGATCTGCCATTTGCAAAAATATATTAGTAACTTTTAATTCTCCCATATTAAGTTTAGCACAGACAGACGATGGCATAACACTGATACTAGCACCCAAATCACACAAAGCTTTATCAATAAAAACATTCCCTATATGACAAGGGATAGAAAAACTACCGGGATCCTTTAATTTAGGAGGGAATTTATTTTGCAATAGAGCGCTACACTCCTCTGTGAAAGCTACAATTTCTACTTCATTAAAGGCCCTTTTCCTAGTCAGAATGTCTTTCATAAATTTAGCATAAGCAGGAACTTGAGTGATTAAATCAGTGAAAGGAACTGTTACCTGCAGGTTTTTCACAACCTCTAAGAACTTACCAAATTGTTTATCAAACTTACTCTTCAGTTTTCTATTAGGGAATGGTAGTTTAATAACCGGGCTCTGCACATCTTCTCCCTTATCTTGAGATTTACCCTGCACAAAAAATTAGAAGAGTTAGTATCTATTTGTAGCCCTGCAGGGTTAGCAGGATTAGCGTTTGGTATAGAGGAATCTAGATCAGGAACTTGTCTATCTTCCTTTGGCATAGGAGGTCCATCATAATGTGAACCACTCCTTAGAGTGATTTCATTGGCATGATCTGTAGGATGGATAGGTTGTGATGGTAGAGCTCCCTACTAACGGGATTGTAGGGTAGATGAAAGTTGTGCAATTTGATTATCCATGATTTTATTGTGGGCTAAAATAGAATCAATTTTTCGCATCCCTACTCTCCATATGCTTTTGCATATTGGTAAGAGTTGCTCTAATTTATGTCATGGTAGGGTCGGAAGATGATGAGGGTGATGCTTGGCTTTTCTTGACGGAATTTGGGTGGTAATATTTTTGCTTTGGTGGGGGTTGCTGTTGTGGTTGTTATGGAGGTGGAGGGTTTTGTACATTGGTACTCCGGTACGAAAGATATGGATGGTTCCGGTAACCGGCATTGTAAGAGTTGGAATATGGGTTATTCTGCCTATAGGTTTGAAAGGCATGAACTTGTTCCATGGATCTCCTACAATCTTGCTCCAAATGCTCTACAATTCCACAATTTTCACAAAAAGCTTCATTGTTAGCAACAGCAGAAACATTAGCTACAGAGTTAGGAGTAGCAGTAAGATTATCTAATTTTTGACAAATAGACGTTAATTGAGCTTGCAAAGAGGATACGAAATTGACATTATGTTTTCCTTTATTTTCCAACCTTCTCGGATTCCCGTATTGGGAATTGTGTATTGCCATGTCTTCGAAAACTTGTCCTGCATCGTCCACTTTAAATTCATGAACCTCTCATTGGCTGCAGAATTTAGAACTAATCTAGAAGAATTTCCAAGTCCATTGTAGAAAGCTTGGATCAATTGCCATTGTGCTAGATTTTGGTGGGAGCATTCTCTCTGTAGATCCTTGAACCTCTCCCAAGCCTCATATAGTGTTTTGTCGGCCTCTTAAGCAAAGTTCTGAATAGCACTCCTTAATACCGCTGTTCTCTCTCCAAGATAATATTTATTATAGAAATTAAAAGCAAGAGTTTCCCAGTCAGTAATACCAAGTGCAGTTCTATTCAAACCATTAAACCATAATTTAGCTTTGCCACATAATGAAAAGGGAAAAAGAATCTCCCTGATTTGGTCCTGCGTGACCTCGGCTTGTCTAATGGTGTTACAATACTGGCAGAAATCTGAAATGTGAAGATTCGGATCTTCACCCTTAGCTCCACTGAATTGCTTCCTCTCTATCATAGTGATAAATTGGGTGAACTCCATCTAGCGCTGGAGTGGGAGTAAGGTGCGGGAAATCTGTGAGCTTTGGCTGCAAGTAGTCACTGAGTTTCTTCTGGGCCGTCATCTCTGATTTTGAATCTGAAGGAGTTTCTGCGTCACTAGAATCAAAGGGAGGATCTCTTTGACTGTTGTCCTCCTTAGAACCCGCCAGAATTTTTCTATAGATTTTCCTTTGCCTATGAAACGAGCGTTCGATCTCAGGATCGAATGGGATGTAACAACACCTAGGCATAAACAAGGAACTAAAAGACAAATATGAGAATTGGCTCAAGAACTAACGTTCTCTGAGACAAAAGGGGATAATCTAGACAACAAAAGAAAAAAAATCAGAAAATAAAAATAAAACAGTTTTCCCGGCAACGACGCCAAATTTTGACAGGGTAAAATCGTATCCCCTAATCAAAAGTATTACCTAAGTCCTCTAACTAATGCAGATAGGGAAGTAGGGTCAAATCCACAGGGAAACAAGTCTTTCTATTCCAAATTAATTATTATAATCTAAATTATTAAGGTAACCAATATTGTTATAATTAAAGACTATACTACGAAGAATAAGATCAGAGAAAATAAGGTAGGGAGAAATTAAATATTAAAAGACCTAGGGCATAGGTTCACTAATAAATAATATTCCAGGGAAAATCATAATAAGCAATCATCAAGCATTGATTAATCAGATTATAAAGGGATTTCGCTAAGTATTATAATCACCAAGTTAATTTACCGGTATTATATCTCATCTGTCGAATCTCGACTTAACCATTTATAAATTAGTCCGCCTATTGAAACTAAGCCTAAACATCAATTCTCATCGGTCGAATCTCAAATTAATATTGCTAAACTCATACAATTAAATCTGGCCAAACCTAATTGCATAGCATTAAATCAATCAATAGGAAATTAACTAAGCATTGATAATCAACAATCACAAGTTTACCCTTTCATATTATTTATTAGATCCCCATAAACCCTAGAAATAAAACTACTCAAGCATCATCATATCTAAACTAATCAAATAAATAAAGCAAGACATAATCAAAGAATTAAATAAAATAACTGAAATTAAAAGAGAAGAAATTATTACCAAAAGGAATCTGGATTAATGAATGTAATTAGGAACAAAGTTGAGAGAGAATTTAAGAGAGGGAAAATATCCTAAGTAGAGAGAGAAAATCTAAAAGAGAAGGTCAACAAACATTACGTACATAATTCGTACTTAAACACTCCTAAAAAAAACTAAAACAAAACTGATCAGGTACTTAGATAAACACGCACCCGATCGGGCGAAGGGCCTCCCGATCGGGCCTGCCTTTTTACTATGCCCCTTGCTGGTATTCTGCGCCCGATCGAGCCTACGCTCACCCGATCGGGCGCGCTTCTTCCTTGATGATGCTTAGGGCGCCCGCCCGATCGGGCGTATGCTTGCCCGATCGGGCCCGACTTCTTCTTCGAGGCTTGGATTTCGATTGGGCTCGATTCCTCGGCCCAATCCGGATTTCCTCATCGGGTCTTGATTACTTGATCCAATAGCCGCGGTATCACATACCGAGCCCTTAATCACCGGCTCTCACCGATCCTGGGCTTCAAGAATTGTCGTGTCCTTCTAGCTTCCGTAGTTGATCCATGAAAACCCGGGAAAATGCTCCAAAAGTGCAATTTCCAGTAAAAGTCAACCAAAACTACAAAAACACTAGAAAACACAAATGAGTAATAAAAGTGGCCCTAAAGAGCGAAAAGCACTACTAATTATGACCATGGGACGGGGGTAAAACACTATATAAATTGGATATATCAGTACCTATGGGGGTATTGAAACCCGTTCGATAGGCCCAAAGAGCATCATCCAATTTTTCGGACAAATCCTTTCAATTTATAGCAACCGTCTTTTCAAGGATGAGCTTGATTTGACAATTACAGACTTCCACTTGACCACTCGATTGGAGATGATATGGGAGGTCAAATATTTGATAGACTCCATGCTTCCTCAACATATTGGAAAGGCATGGTGAATAAAATGAGAACCGTTGTCGCTTATCACCGCCTTCGGCACCCCAAATCTTAGAAAGATTATTTTCTTAAACATCTTTATAACCACCTTGTGGTCGATAGTTGGGGAGGCAATGGCCTCGACCCACTTAGACACGTAGTCGACCGCTACAAAGATAAATTGATTTCCGAAAGATGAAGGAAATGGCACTATAAAGTCAATACCCCATACATCAAACACCTCCAACTCGAGTATGGGTTGTTGAGGCATTTCGTTTCTCTTGGAGATGTTCCCAACTCTTTGACATTGATTACATGTCTTTACAAAGCCCTATGAGTCCCTAAAGAGATATGGCCACCACAAACCGCATTTAAGGACCTTAGTGGAGGTCTTAGAGACACCCATATGGCCCCCGCTTGGATCCAAATGGTACATTTTAAAAACACTAGGCACCTCTTCATTTGACACACATCGTCTAAGTAAGCCATTGACCCCTCGCTTGTATAAGACGGGATCATCCTAAAAATAATGCCTTGCCTCTCTTTTAAGCTTCTTTCTTTGATTCTTAAAAAAGGAAGGAGGAAACTCCTCACATGCAAGAAAATTCACCAAATCGGCAAACCATGGGAGCTCCTTTGCTTCAATAGCATAAAAAAAGTCATCAAGCATCCTATCCTCAATTGAAGAACCATCATCATGAATTTGAGAATCATCTAAACGAGAAAGATGGTCCACCACAACATTCTCCGCTCCTCTCTTATCCCTAATCTCAATGTCAAAGTTTTAGAGCTCAAGAACCCATTGGATCAACTTTGGCTTAGACTCTTTCTTGGCAAAAAGATACTTGAGAGCCGCATGATCCGTGAAGACTATAGTCTTGGACCCCAATAGATAACAACAGAACTTCTCATGAACTATAGCCTAGAATTCCTTCTCCGTTGTAGTGTAATTTTGTTGAGCTCCATTAAGAGTCTTGGATATATAATAGATCACATGAAGTTTCTTGTCCATTTTTTTGACCTAAGACACCTCCTATTGCCAAATCATTTGCATCACACATCAACTCAAATGGTAAATCCCATCTTGGATCTTGAACAATAGGAGTAGAGATTAGAGCTTTCTTCAACTTATTGAATGCTTCCAAACACTTATCATCAAATACAAACTCGGCATCCTTTTGAAGAAGATCATTGAGGGGCTTTGCAATGAGGGAAAAGTCCTTGATAAATCTTCTATAGAACCCGGCATAGCCCAAAAATGATCTCACACCCTTCACATTAACCGGAGGTGGCAACTTTTCAATAACCTAAATCTTTGCCTTGTCCACCTCTATGCTCTTGTGAGAAATTTTGTGCCCAAGGACTATTCCTTCTTCAACCATGAAATGACATTTTTCCCAATTCAACACCAAGTTCACTTTTTCACACCTTTCCAAACACTTTTCATGATTTTCAAGGCACGCCTCAAAGGAAACTCCACCTATGGAAAAGTCACTCATAAGCACCTCCATCTCCTCTTCCGACATGTCTCCAAAGATACTCATCATACACCTTTGGAAAGTGGCGGGAGCATTGCAAAGGCCGAATGACATTCTCCTATAGGAAAGGTACCATAGGGACAAGTAAAAGTAGTCTTCTCTTGATCATCGGGATGAATAGGAATTTGGAAAAATCCTGAATAACCATTAAGGAAACAATAGTACTTGTGCCTCGTTAGTCTTTCAAGCATTTGATTAATGAAAGGAAGGGGGAAATGATTTTTCTTTGTGGATGTGTTTAGATGTCTATAGTCTATACACGTCCTCTATCCCGTGACCGTCCTCGTCAGAATGAGCTCACTTTTCTCATTCTCAACGACGGTCATACCTCCCTTATTTGGGACAATGTAAACTGGAGAAAACCACCTAGAATTAGAAATGGGGAATATGATTCCCGCATCCAAAAGTTTAGTGATCTCCATCTTCACTACCTCTCCCATTTTTGGATGTAGCTTTCGTTGCCTCTCAATGGATGGTAGAGTACCCTCCTCAAGAGTTATGTGATGTGTACATAAAGCGGGGCTTGTACCTTTAAGGTCATCAATGGTATATCTCAAAGCACCTTGATGCTTCCTCAAAACATCACAAAACTTTGAGCTTGGTGTTTTGGGTGTTTTTGTCCCTCGGGAGAGTTACAACACGAAGACTGATCCGGGGCGAGCTGTACCTGCAAAACAAACAGAGACACCGGTAGGGTGGTGCTCCGCCTCCGACGCACAAAGTAGAAACTTGAAGGGAGAAAAAGGTGCGGAAATTTAGGTAGGGATTTGCTCGGATTCCAAGCTCAGGATGTCTCTATCAAAGAGTAAATGTGTAATAAATGATAAAAACGTGCCCTCAAAAGAGGGACATCTCCCTTTTTATAGGGTCTTTGGGATTTGTGCCCCTGATTAGGTCATTGTACCCTAATCAGTGGTGGGCTACGCCGCTTTGCGGCTTTCTCGGGATTTGGGCCTGAAGGCCGCCTTTTTTTCCCTTATTTTCTAGAGTGACACATGTCAAGCAAAGATTGGTCCACTTTGGGCCATCTTGAGGCTGACACGTATCATCCTCTGATTGGACCACGTGGCGGGGTAAAATTACCCTAAACATTTTCCCCTCACAGATGTGACGTGGCACGCCACGTGGCATCTGTGACATTTGTTACGCTCGGATTGGCGCTAATTTTACCATTAAAGAGTAACCGTTCACCTTCCGGGTAAATTACGGAAATGCCCCCGTATTTACCCTCTATATATAGCCGTTTACCCTCATAATTTTTGGTACGTTTACAAAAAATTTTCTAGAGAGAACTTTGAGAGAGTAGAAGTCATCCGTTTGAGTCAGGCGCAAGCAAGAAATCTCGTCCTCCAGAGACCCAGCCGTACCCGCCTAGTTTCAGATATCTCTTCAAAAGGTAACGTCTCTGCCTCTCTCAGCTCTTTTTCTTTTTTCACCGCTTGTACATATTTCGTGCAATAAATGGATGCATCACCAACACACACGGCACGACCTAGGTTATAGTCCAGCCGGTCACCAGGGTCGGCTGAGTCTAGGACTGGGAGTGTCGTATCGGGGTGTTGGGACCACTCTTTGCCTCGGATTCCTACCAGTTACGTGTCTGTGCAGGACACAATGGCTCGGATAATGCAGACGGCGACTGATCCAAATTACAAGAGTGAAGGCTCAGGCGGCCAAACGCCTGAGGAAGAAACGTCCGGTCAAGGTGACCAGACGGCTCTAGAGAGATCCCCTCCGCGCGCCCCTTCAACCCCTGCTGACTCTATTTTGGAAGAGTGCGACCAAGGCGGCGACGAGGCCGTCTCTGCCCCCTTGGGTCAAAGTGAGGAGGAGACGGAGAGCGACAGCTCCGCCTCTACCTCTGAGAGTAGTGACGATTTACCCCGCTTCCAGAAAGCGAGGAGGAAGAAAGGAAAAAGTGGAACGAGAAGGATGATCCCTTCAACATCCACGTCTCCTCCAAGGACCGGATCCAAATGGAGGAGAACTTGAAGAATTTCACTAAAATGCACCCACTTGGAGACGGGTATACGATCCGGGTGTCGCCTGAGAATGGCACCGTCGCCTGGGAGGACGATCAGGAGAATGCCAACAGCTATTTTGGCTGTTATGAGGCGGCGTTCAAGGCTGGTCTCCGCTTTCCTCTTCACTAGGCGGTGAAGGAAATTTTGAGTGGCTACGTCCTCGGAGTCTGGCAACTTACCCCCAACTCTTGGAAAAACATTCTGGGGTATGTTGCCGCCTGCGAGTTTCAAGGGCTTAACCTCGGTTGGGAGGCTTTTGCTAGCATGCATTATCTTAGTAGAAGCCCGGGCGGCTGGAGGGCGTGGTACACTCTAACCACGCAGGCCCTATATATGATGACCTTGGACAAGGTCTCGAAATTCGACGGCTGGAAGCACAGGTTCTTCCTGATGTCAGCTCCAACCAGACGGGAGAATTATGAATTCCGTCTATACAATAAGAACCCCGACTTGTTGGGCCGGAAGTGTGCTCTTCCCCGGGTTCAAGAGGAAGACTTTGACAAGATCATTGAGGCAGACGTTTTTGGCCTCACAGACGTGACCTTGTTAACTAGGGAGATAATAAAGGTCCCTAAGAACAGGATCCCTAAGAGCGCCTGATTCAAGGACGAGTGCTTCCTAGCCGCCTGCGGGGTAGGGCACATGTTTTCCAAACGTATGCGCCTGAGTTTATATCCGTCTGTAGTAGCTTTTTACTAGAATTGATTTATGATATTGACCAATTTTCTTCTTTTTGCAGAAGAAGCATTAAACATGTTGCAGACGGAGAAAACCCCCAAGCAATCCTTTGCAGTCATCCGCAAGGCGCTTGCGGAAAAGGCTGCGGCTGAGGTCAAAGCCAAGGTAACAAACGCCTGACCCTTTCATAAGTTGATCTTTTAAAATCATTTTTCCCGGATGCTAACCTTAACTTTGGTTATTTTTTCAGGGAGGAGAGGTTGGAAAGTCGTTTGAGAAGCAACTCAAACGGGCTAGGGAGGAGAACACTGCCATTCTCAACAAAATCAAAAAACCCCTCTACATCAACTCCTGGCGCCTCAGCCGGGGCTAAGACGATGCGGATATCGGGGCAACTCGAAAAGGTAGGTGGCAGCGTGTGCTTTGATCTTGTCAACCCTTTATCATCACCTGCGGGGTTCACCACACCTGCAAGCGGTTCCCGCTTGGCCGGCTCTGAAGGTAAGAACCCTTTTGAAAGCTGCGGCTGAGCTCAAGGCCAAGGTAACAAACGCCTGACCCTTTCATACGTTGATCCTTTAAAATCATTTTCCCGGATGCTAACCTTAACTTTGGTTTTTTTTTGCAGGGAGGAGAGGTTGGAAAGTCGTTTGAGAAACAACTCAAACGGGCTAGGGAGGAGACCCTTGCCGTTCTCAACAAAATAAAAAAATCCACCTCTGCGTCAACTCCTAGCGCCTCAGCCGGGCATCAGCAGATGCGGATAGCGGGGCGTAACGAGAAGGTAGGCGGCAGCCTGGGCCTCAGCCTCGTTAACCCCGTAACAGCAACCAGGGGGTTCTCCACGCCTGCAAGCTGTTCTCGCTTGGCTGGCTCTAAAGGTAAGAACCCTTTTGAATCCCCGCTTGAGCTGGGGTGGCCTTTGCGGGTGAAATCCCACTCTCAACAGACGTCATCTACAAACGACCGGCAACAAATAGGTGCTGCCTTAGTTTCGCACTCATCACGTATTGATTGTGGTGCAGATCAATATCCCCGCTGGCCAGACGTCTAGAAGCACGCCAAGGCCATGGTGGAAGCGGTTCGAAAGTGGGATAAAGACAATATCCCTTGGATAGAGACGTTCAATCTTGAACGCATTCTATCCCTTCTGGCTGAGGTAAGAAACTTGTCAATTCAATTTTATTTTTTCCAAGTGTTTTTTCCCGCCTGCAATACTCACACCGCTTGCTTTTCTATAGGCTATGCTGCGGGTGGACGGGCTCAAACGTCCTTATTCCCGCAAACGGGAAGAGGTAAAAAGGGCCAAGAAGTCCGCCATAGACGTTGACAATATTGCTTTACACTCAACTATCGTAAATGAACTTGAAACTAAAGCGATCATTATGACACAGGCGTCTAGAATCCAGTAGCTGGAGTCAGAACTGGAGGCGGCCAAGCAGCGGGCGACTGATGCTGAGACGGCCCGGAAGGAGGCGGAGGAGGCCTAGAAGAAGGCTGCTGAGAGTGCCAAAAAGGCTGATGAGGCGCTCAAGAAGGCCCAGACGGACCTTGGCAATCTTCAGGGTGTTTCTGAAGAGAACACCAATTTGAAGACCAAGGTTCAAAAACTGGAGAAGGAGGCTGCTCAGGCTCAGATAAACTTTGCAGCAACCATGGAGGTGGAGCAAAACTGTTTAGTTGCTGAGAGTGAAGCTGATAATGACGCCCGGATGAAGATCGCTTGGGCTGCCCTGTACCCGGACGCGGATTATGGCGTATGGGCACTGGCTCACAGGTACGCCGAGGACGTGGTGTACCTGAGAGAGAAGGGTGATCCAGAGGCTGAGTCCTTCGACGCCTGGGTTAATGCCAACAATGAGCCCCTCGTACCTCAGCTACCTGGTCCGGGTGAAGCGCAGGAGATACCCTCAAATGATGAGGAGGAGGACCAGGAGGAGCCGCCTGCAGGCCAGAAATGACTTTTCAGCGGCAGTATGCCAATCTCTGTTTTTTGTCTTTTTCTTTTATTCAGCGACAGTATGCCAAAACTTGCTTTTTCGGCCTGCGTGCCGAGTAAATTTGTATTTACTGGCTGAGGAGCCGGGTCAATTAACAATTTCTTTTTCTCCCGGACGGGGTCCAGTTAACATTTTAATCCACTACAACCGTTTGGTTGGGTGGTGTTTATGAAATGCACCGATTGAGTCGGTTTTGATCATTCTGCATCTGAATTTTTTAATTTTTCATTTTTGCCTAACTTATGAAAAGCATGCGGCGATTTTTCATTTTTGCCTAACTAATCAATAGTCAGGCTGTCCTTGCCCCTGGACGGCTGTGTGGTTGGTTTCATGTGGAGTTGGTTGATTGACTTGAAAACATCTGATGTTGTAAAGAGCATGATATATTTGCAAGTCAATCAATCACAATAGTGGTTTCCCCAAACCGAGTGCACAACCGTACACCAACAACCGTTCCAGTCACTACCCAGACGGTGCTTATCCGTCTTAGTAGAGATTTCATAGCCATTGCACAACTCCTTTGCCCCAATTGAGGTAGGAATTGCAATTTTGGAATAAATAACCAAGTAAGATCTTCAGCCGGTGACCGACTGATGCCCCAGGGCATTCAGTATTCGGCAACTTGATCATTCTTCACAGGTCATTTTTATCAGAAGGCTATGAGTTGACCAATTTGGTCGTTCAATTTTTGCCGTCTGCATGGGTACGTAGAACCGACAAATAGTATGTTCTCTGCGACGATTGCACCCGGAGGGGTGTCGCCGGACGTCTTTGTCCATGTTGGGACAGGCGATTTTATAAAATGAGTAATCATCCGGCCATTTTAGCCTCTGGTCTTGTTTGAGACTGGTTGTATAGCCACTAAACGTTATTGTGCTTATTTTTTAGTCAGTATTGAATTTACACTAAGTATCGAACTTCGTTTTTTAAACAAGCGAGTCTGTCTGGGTATTGCCCAGATGGACAGGCAAATATTTGATCATACTTAGTATCAAACTTAGTTAGGTAAATGAAGGATCCGTCTGAGTATTACCCAGGGGGATAATCAGGCAGTTGAATAAACAAAGTATCAAACTTAAATAAACAAAGGATCCGAGTATTACCCAGGCGGTCCAACAAATGTAACCTTTACTAAGTATCAAACTTAGTTAGGTAAATGAAGAATCCGTCTGGGTATTACCTGGATGGATAATCAAACAATAACTCAATTTTACAAACAAAGTCTGAATCTTCATTAATTGACTCACTGTTTACAAAAAGTTTACAATCTCAGAAGTAGTAATTTTTTAGATTGTCTACATTCCAAGTTCTAGGCAGACGCCTGCCGTCTGGAGTTTCCAGGCGGTAGGTGCCATCCCTTACTTCTTCATAGATCTGGTAGGGGCCTTCCCAATTTGGGGTTAACTTTCCCAACTCATTGGCCCTACCGGTTGCCTCCATTTTTCGTAACACTAAGTCGTCAACTTTCAAAGGACGCTTGTGTACTTTTTTGTTGTAGGCTCTCGTCATTCTCAGACGGTAAATCTCATGACGCAAGGCGGCATTGCCCCTCCATTCTGGGAGTGAATCCAATGCTAGGCGCATTGCTTCCCAATTTTCCTCTTCATCATATAACATGACTCTGAGGGTCGGCTCGTAATGTTCGATGGGCAAGACGGCTTCAGCACCGTAAACCATGAGAAATGGGGTTACACCGGTTGCCCCCTTTGCTGTTGTCCAGATGGCCCATAGGATATGGATTAACTCTTCTGCCCATAAGCCACCAGCTCTTTCTATTTTCTTCTTAATGCCGTCTGAGATGAGTTTATTGAAGGCTTCAACTTGGTCGTTTGCTTGGGGCCGGCCAACGGATGCAAAATAGCTTGAGATCCCCTGATCTCCCAACCAAGTTTTTAGCTGAGGCGTCTCAAACTGAGGACCATTATCAAACACCATAGACATAGGTACCCCTTACTGGGTGATAATGTTTTTCCAGATGAAGGAAATCACGTCTGAGGTTTTGATGTTTTTAACCGCCTCAGCTTCTACCCACTTGGTGAAATAATCCACAACCACCAAGATGTAGCGCTTTCCACCTGGAGCAGGCGTGTAAGGACCTAAAATGTCCATGCCCCATTTTGTAAACGGGATTGGGCTTTGGATGGTCGTCAGATCAGTAGCCGGACGGTGAATGAGTTTGCCAAATTTTTGGCACTTGTCACATTTCTTTACCAACTCCTTGGCGTCTGCCTCAAGAGTGGGCAAAAAATAATGCCGTTTGGCTCTGACGTCTAGGGACCTACCGCATATATGAGAGGCGCAGAATCCCGAGTGCAAGTCTTCGAGAACTTCTTTCCCCTTTTCTGGGGTGACACACTTCAACAAAGTCTTCAGAAACCCCGCCTTGAAGAGTTCTCCATTTTTCAACTCGAATCTTGCAGCTCGTTTTTTCTAGACGGCTGCCTCCTGTGGCGAATCAGGAAGTGTGCCTTCTGAAAGATTGGCCCAGATGCCATCCATCCAGGTAGAGCTTCGGTCCAGAATTCCAATGGGATCCTCATAGATGCTTCTCTTTTCAAGAATTTCCTAGAAGACTGATTGAGGCGTATCATGGCAGGCGAAAGACGCCATTTTGACAATGCATCCGTCTGATTGTTTTCTGAGCTAGGCACTTGACTCAGCCGGAATTCCTCAAGTGCCTTGGTTTCTTCTTTGACTGCTTGAAGATATTTAATCATAGCCGGATGAGTAGCCTCGTAGCTTCCCTCATACTGGCTAACAACCAATTGGGAATCAGAGTAGGCGTCAATTTTCATGGCCCCTGCCGCCTTACACATGCGAATGCCGGCTAGCAGGGCTTCATATTCCGCCTCATTGTTAGAGGCTTGAAATTTGAAGCGTAGTGCATACTCAAATCTGTCCCCTTCAGGAGACTCGTAGATTACGCCTGCACCACAGCCGTTCTTTGTAGAGCTCCCGTCTACATACACTTTCCAAACCTGATTAAGATTATCCGGAGCCACCGGACGGGTGATTTCAACAATGAAGTCGGCAAACGCCTGACCTTTCACTGACTTTCTTGGTTCGTAAGTGATTTCAAGACTTTGCATTTCAATAGCCCATTTCAACATTCTCCCGGATGAGTCCAAGGTAGACATTGGCCGCTTGAGTGGCTGGTCCGTGTAAATCACCACCAGATGTGCCAAAAAGTAAGGCTTCAATTTTTTGAATGCCATATACAAAGCGAGGCCAAATTTTCAACCATGGGGTACCGGAGTTCAGCATTTTTAAGAACATGGCTAATGAAGTAAACCGGGAGCTGCACGCCGTCTCGCTCAGCAAGGAGAACGGCACTGAGGGCATGGTCTAAGACGGCTAAATACATGTACAACGTCTCCCTAGGCAAAGGACTGACCAACCTAAGAAGAGAATGTAAATGCTCTTTCAACCTCTGGAACGCCGCCTCAGCATCATCCCCCCATTCAAATTTGGTCTTCTTCCTGATTGCTTGGAAGAAGTAGAGGCACTTGTCGCCTGACCGCCTGGGGAACCTCCTTAGGGCGGCCAGACAGCCGGTGAGTCTCTGCACTTCCTTTACAGAACGGGGTGACTTCATGTCTATCACCGCCTGTATCTTTTCAGGGTTAGCCTCTATCCCCCTTTGATCAATCAGGAATCCGAGAAACTTCCCAGAATCAACACAAAAGACGCATTTCTTAGGATTTAACATAACCTTATGCCACCTGAGGGTGGTGAATGTTTCTCGGAGATGAGTAAGGTGATCCGTCTGTAGCTTGGATTTAACTATCATGTCATCAATGTACGCCTCCACATTCCTCCCAATCTGATTAATGAAGACCGTATTAATCATCCGTTGGAAAGTGGCAGGCGCATTTTTCAAGCCAAACAGCATCACAGTATAACAGAAGAACCCCTGATCAGTGACGAAGGCCGTCTTCTCTTGATCTTTTTTCCACAGGGGTATCTGATGGAAGCCGGAGTAGGCATCCATGAAGCTCATCAAGGCGTGATCGGCTGTAGAATCGACCAGACTATCGATCTTTGGAAGCGGGTAACTGTCCTTTGGACACGCCTTGTTGAGGTCTGTGTAATCAACAAACATGCGCCAGGTCCCATTCGGTTTCTTAACAAGGACCACATTGGCCACCCAGTCGGGAAACTTACAAGGCCGGATGAACCTAGCGCCTAGCAGCTTTTTGACTTCGGCAGCTGCCGCCTGACTTCTTTCCTCACAGTGGTTTCTTTTCATTTTCCGGATGGGCTTCTTTTTAGGATCCACGGCGAGCTTGTGGACAGCAATATCTGGGCTGACGCCTGGCATCTCCTCCACTTCAAAGGCAAAAATGTCTTTGAATTCCTTCAGCAGAAGGTGCAAGTCTGCACCCAAAGTAGCATGAGCAACTGTCCCAACCTTTACAGTACGTTCCGGACGGCTATCATCCAAAATGAGATCAATGCTTTCACCAGACGGTTGGGGACGGAGCTCATCTGACCGTTCCCCGGTAAGTGATTGCTATTTTTTCTCCTTCTTCACCTCCACCAGCAGAGGTGCCTTTCTTTTCTTTCCGGCTGCTGGTGGGGCAGGTGTTGGATCGGCCTCATTGACATTGTCAAGGTCAATTGGTTCCTGACCGCCTGGGGCCACACTGTCCCTGACGGCTGAAAGATAGCACTCCTGGGCCGTCTTCTGATCTCCATTCAAGGAACCAACAGAGCCGTCATCCCTCTCATATTTGATGAGAATCATAGACGAGATGATTACTTCCTTGGCTACGTTGAGGGTTGGCCGGCCAAGGATAATGTTGTAGGCGGTCAACTCCTCAACGACCAAGAATCTGACGACAATATGTCGTCCTTGGCCTTTCTCTCCCAGCCGGATGGGCAAGTCAATTCTTCCGACTGGGTAGACCATCCCACCCCCAAAACCAACCAAGGGGTGGGTGACCGGATCCATGCTGCTGACATTATATTTCAGCTTTTGCAGGCAACGGAGGCTGATGATGTCTGATGAGCTGCCGGTGTCAATAAGGATCCGTCCAACCATCTGGTTGGCAACCTTACATTCAATGACAACCGGGTCATCATGCGGACGGCGGACGCTGCCCCTATCCTTCTCAGTAATCAAGATGTCTGGGAAGGAGGTGCTTGCAGACGCCTGCTCATCATCATCCTTGTCCATCTTCCGAAGATGGCTCTTGGTGCCCCGGATGGTAGGGCAACCACAGGAGAACCCGCCTGCTATTGTGTAGAGCGGCTCCTTTTCGGTATCCGAGCTACTAGCAGGCTGGGGGTAGTCTTGGAGGACTGACCCTTGTTTTTCTTTTTTGCCCCGACTGGGGACTTAGAAATATAGGACTTCAACAACCCTTTGTTAGCCAGACGGTCCAACGCCCGCTGAAGACTGAAGCAGTCGTTGGTATCATCGCCGACCTCCTCATGGAACTGACAGAATTTATTTTTGTTCCGTGACTGGACAGAACTCTTCATAGGATTTGGCTTCTCAATGGACATCCGGTCCTTTACCTCCATGAGGATGGAGTTGCAGTCTTTTTCTTCTAAGACGGCTGGTCAGAATCATTAACCGCCCAGATTTATTTTCTTTTCTTGCTCTCTTCTTTATTTTTGGCCGGATGAGTAGACTGGCTATCTTTCGGTTTGTTGGACTTCTTGGAGTCCGACTGGTTACCAGGCGAGCAGAGGTTGGTAGCTTGAATGTAACTTTCCGCCTCCCTCAAGGCCGCCTGTAAGGTGAAAGCCCCTTTTCTGACTAGGTCGAACTTAAAAGTCGATCCGTCTCTCAGACCCTTGAAGAAGTCTGTAAAAGCTACCTCGTCAGACAGTCCTTGAATCTGAATTCAGATCAGATTGAACTGCCTGACATAGGAGCGCAACCCTTCTCTCTCTCCCTGCTTAATAGTGCTCAAATCAAGGCTTGTTTTCTTAGTAGGGATGTTCATTGAGAATTTGGAAGCAAACAGGAAGGCGAGCTTCCTGAAACTATCAATGGACCCGGCCAGCAAGTTGCCAAACCATTGTTGGGCAATGCCCTTCAATGTAGCCAGGAAGCACCAACACCAAGTGGCATCATCCAACCCCTGCAGATACATGAGGTTGGTGTAAGCCATGAGGTGGTCTTCCGGATTGGTAGTACCATCATAGGTACCAACCAACACATTCTTAACCTTGGCCGGCTGGGCCGCCTCAGTTATCTCCCGGGTGAACGCAGAAGGCTGTTCACCCAGGCGCAGCAGACGAAGCTACCAGTCCAATCGCTGGACATTTGGATATGTCGCCTGACCTCCAAAGAGGGCTGGCTACATGAAATGAGGGGGATACTGGCCGTAGACCTGAGTAGGCACATACGGTACAACTCCAATCATATGAGGGCCAGAATGGACGGTATTACCGCCTGTCTTACTCTCATGCAAGGAAGATGCATTCCCGGCAAAGGTATTGTCAAAGATGTCAGGAAAGTTCGACGTAGAAGCCGACTCAGACAGCTGCTGATTTCTCTTTCGGTTGATGATCTCCCGGGCATCAAGAGATGACTTTTTACTTCTCACCGGCTGTTGAGTCCGACGGGAGTTATTGTTATTTCCCTTGGGGAGAAGAATTTTGGACCAATCAATGGTCCCAACTCCCTTATCCTTTGGATGAGGAGTGGGCTGCGGATCTTTGACTGACTTCCCCTTTTCTAGAGGAGTCTTCTTCGCCAACTGACCTCTACTTGGGCTAGCCCCGGCTCCGGGTGATCAGCTCTTTAATTTCACCCTTGAAACTTGTCATAAATCTCATGAGCTCGTCTCAGGTGACAGGCGCTGATCCAACTGCCGTTTGGGTTTCCTACGTGGTCGTGGGTTCGATCCCCACAGACGGCGCCAAATGTTTTGGGTGTTTTTGTCCCTCAAAAGAGTTACAACACGAAGACTGATTCGGAGCGAGCTTTACTGAAAAACAAACGGAGACAACGGTTGGGTGGTGCTCCGCCTCCAACGCACAAATTAGAAACTTGAAGGGAGAAAAAGGTGCGAAAATTTAGGTAGGGATCTGCTCGGATTCCAAGCTCAGGATGTCTCTATCAAAGAGTAAATGTGTAATAAATGATAAAAAAGTGCCCTCAAAAGAGGGACATCTCCCTATTTATAGGGTCTTTGCGGCTTTCTCGGGATTTGGGCCTGAAGGCTGCCTTTTTTTCCTTATTTTCTGGACTGACACGTATCAAGCAGAGATTGGTCCACTTTGGGCTAGCCTGAGGCATACACGTGTCATCCTCTGATTGGACCACGTGGCGGGGTAAAATTACCCTAAACACTTGGTGCTCACTCAAAGAAGAGCTAAGAATCACAGGAAAAGTGGAGTTGGGTCCCAAAAATTCATACCTAAGGTGTGATGGAAGAGGTTTGAGTTCAGCCATTGGTACACCTTTACCTTCCTTTGAAGTGGCGGCTTGCAAAGCTTCTTGGCTTGAGATATTCATGCACATATTCTCATCCACTTCCTCGATGCTTCCATTTAGCAAATCCTCATACATTGATGTTTCCTTGACAGGAGCACCTATCTTATCCTTGTTCAATAAGACATTCTGAAAGGATCAATAGAAGTGAGCAAGTGATCATGCATAGAAGATACAAGCAGATCAAGAAAATCAATCAACATTCAATTTTCTAAAGAAGAACATTGTTTTGGGTGTTTTTGTCCCTCGGGAGAGTTACGTCACAAAGACTGGTCCGACTGAGTTGTACCTGCAAAACAACGGAGACTCCGGGTGGTTGGAGTTGCGCCTCCGAAGATCAAGTTAGTAACTTGAAAGGGAATAAAGAGTACGGAAATTTAGGTGGGGATCAGCTTAGATTCCAAGCTCAGGTGCTTCTCTGATGAGAGAGAATGTAGGTGTAATAAATGATTCAATGTGTCCCCAAAGTGGGGAAATATCTCCCTATTTATAGGGTCATTGGAGAATGTGGGCTGCGCCGTTTTACGGCGCTTCTTGGGATTTGGGCCCTTGAAGGCCGCCATTTAAGAGATTTATCCAAGGGGGGCATGTGTGAAGGGGATATTAGGCCACGTGGGCCATCCTGAACTCGACACGTGGCCTCCTCTCATTGGTCCACGTGTCTAGGGTATTTTTAACCTAAACATTTGCCCCTCACAGGGCTCACACGCGTATCACGTGGGGCCTATGACACGTTTCCACCTATCAGAGGTGAACAGTAACGGATAGTAAAATTTAAATTTCAAACAAGAATTTTCCCCCCGTTTTCACCTTCTATAAATAGAAGTTTACCACCACCTTTTTCTCTCACCTTACTTTCATTTGACTTTTTAGAGTGAGAAAGGGAGAGCTTTTAGAGAGAGATTCTCTGCCTCCGTCTACGTCAGAATATTTTTGAGGTTCCGTGTGCTAGCAGTTCAACACCCGGTTTACCGGCTGTAGTTGTTTTCAGATTATTCAGAGTTAAAGTAAGGTAACCGCCTATACCATTTTAGCTTTTCTCTTTTCCAAATTGTATACATTCTTTCTCCGCATGTATACATAGTTTTAGAAAATATAAATGAGTTCTCAATCCACACACTCGGCATTACCTAGGACACTCAGCCGGTCCCCTGGAACGGCTGAGTCTAGAATAGGGGGTGCCTTTTCTGGACTGTTGGAACCGATGTGCTCATCCCCGAATTCCTCCCTCTCTGTGTCTATGCAGGTTACAATGGCCAGAATGAAACAGACGACCAGAAGGTCTAGGTGCTGGCGCACTATATTAGTGCCAGCCGATGAGGTTGTCCCAGACGGGGAACAGAGGGATTTGGAGGAGAGTAGGTTTGATGAAGAGGCTCCCTCTACTTCCGGGAGCTCGGGGGTACGAGAGGTAGGCGGCGAGGAAGTCGCCTCCTCTAATGAAGCCGGCGATGCTGACGCCGGCGAGGGGTCAAGGGCCAAATCTTCTACCTCTGACCAAGATAACTTTGCGCCTGACTATCAGTATCCGCCAAAGGTCGCCGACAACCCCAACCCCAAACGTACTAAGATGCTGCCGGGTAACATTGCCCTACTAAAGAGCGACTTTGGGGTTTTTAAAGAGAAGCACCCCTTTGGAAGGGGCTGGGACATCATTGTTCCGCCGGCTGACGCAGTATTGGCCTGGAGCGATGACATTGATAATGCAGACCATTACTTTATATGTTACGAGGTGGTCATCGAAGCCGACCTCCGGTTCCCCCTCCACACTGGGATTAGGAAAATCCTGAAGGGGTACGATTTAGGAGTTTGGCAGCTTACCCCCAACTCGTGGGTGAACATTCTAAGTTACATCGCCGCCTGCGAGCTCCAGAATATAAACCCAAGCTTCTCCGCCTTCGCTCACATGCATTATTTGAGCAAGGCCCCAGTTGGTCATGGGGCATGGTATACTCTTACTACCTTGCCCCAATATTTGATGAGTTTGGACAAAGTGTCCAAGTGGTCCGGGTGGAAGGATAAGTTTTACTTGATTTCTTCCCCAACTATGAGGCATAACCAGACACTACGCCGGTACAACACAGAGCCGGCTCATCTAGGCAGGAAGTGCCTTCTCCCGGAGCTGTCTACTAAGGCCCGGGAGCAAATAATTGATCCGGGATTTTTTGAGACAACAACCAAGCCCATGGGGGATGGGACTAACATTATAGTTCCCCAAAACGTCATCCCCTATCCGGACTTCTTCAAGGACGAGTGCTTCTTGTCCGCCTGCGGGTTGAGTCCCATGTTTCCCAAGAGTAGATTACCTTACATCCGGAGTATTTGTTATTTTATTAACAAAAACTTTCCATAATTCCATTCATGCAGCCGACGCCTTGAAGATGGTTGGTCCGGCGAAGACTCCGTCTAAATTGGCGGCGCTACTGCGCAAAGAGGCTGCACTTGCCAAGAAAGCAGCCGTCGATGCAAAAGAGTCTAAGAAAGGCGGGGTAAGACCGCCTGACTTTTTATGTATATCTACATTTTTTTTTTAAATAATTTGCCGGTTGGGTATACTTAACCTTGTTCATTTTTAGGACTCTGCAAAGCGAGTGCCACGATCATTCTCCAAGCTTCTCAAAAGGCAAGGAGAGCATCTGGAAAAAGCTTCAGCTACGAAGGCCGCCCGAAAGGACCCCCCTCCCTAGACACGTTCTGCTGCCAAATCCGATCGTCCAACGACCGGAGGTAAATCTCCTGTTGCGATGAAGATTTTGAGCGAAAGCTCAGAACGCTCACAACAGAAAGCGTCGGATGCCTCTACGACATCGAAGGGATGCGAGCATACCTAATGTTGCAGCCGGTGCGGCAACAACTGGGGAGGAGTAGAAGCAACATCCGGATACCCAAGGTAAGGGAAAGATTGAAATACCTTGGCCACTTTACTTCATGAGAGTCAAGACTAAGGTAGACCCCTCTGGGGTTCAGTCAGCAGCCCGCAACAGATGAGTGCCAACTATGCTGCCTCTTACTCACAGAGTACTACTTTTGGTGCATATCTAACATCCGACAAGCCGGATCTATGTTTTGCAAAACGGATGGTGAGGACCCTCACCCGGTCAGAGAAAAACTCCATACCTGATCTGCATGTAGTGGACTTCGACCGGATAATGGGCCAACTTGCTGAGGTAAAAAATCACACAACCCCAATACTTTTTCTTTATTTTAACTAATCCGGCTGCTCTTTTTTCAAGTAATGCTGAGAGTGGATGGCCTCCGGGGCCCCTTTAGGCGGAAACAAGAAGAGGTAAATGACGCCAAACGGAGGGCCCTTGAAAACCTCAACTCTGCTGAATATGCTAATTATATGTGTGATTTGAAGATTAAAGCAGTAGAGTTGAAACATGAGGAGCTGATCCGGAGCTTCACGGTTGCGAACGACGAAGCCACCAGCCGGGCTGATGACCTTGAGCAAAAGCTGAAGGATGCCAAATTTGAGCTCAAGGCATTAGAGGATGCTGATAAGGAAAACACCCAACTCCGAGAAGACGTTTCCCGCCTGGGGTTGAGATCGTCACTCTGCGAACCAAGCAGTCGGATGAGCTCGCCCAAGAGCAAAAACGACTAATGGAGGAGAATGAGCGAGATAATTTGGCCCGGATGAAGATCACTTGGAGCCTCCTATACCCAGATATAGACTTTGAGGTCTATAAACTCAGGTATGATTACGCCACTAAGGTGTATGATGCCCAAGTGTTGGGTGAGGCTCCTCCGCCTCGCTTCAAGGATTGGTCTTCCGAGTGGGGATATGAAGTCTCTGATAATAAGGAGCCGGCAACGGATGAGCAAAATGAAGGCCCAACTAGCCTAAATTAGCCGGAGCAGCAGCCTCCACCTCAGCCCTAGGCGGGCCTCCCCAACTTCTGCGGCAGTATGCCAACCATTTTCTTTGCCGGCTTGTATGCCGTGTAATATTTTATTTTTACCAACCATGGGGTTGGGTTAACAATTTAGTTTTTGTTTCTTCACCGGATGTAGCTCCGGTTAACACAACTTCTGGCCTTTGAGCCAGTTTAAATATTTAATGAAGTATTCCGACTCAGTCGGTTGTTTATACCTATTTGTGTTATTTGAATTTTGCGTATGTTTGCAATTTTTTAATATTTTGCCTAACTTAAAAAAGCATGCGGCAATTTGCAATCTGGGTGCTCTTGCCCCTGGACGGCTGTGTGGTTGGTTTTATTTCAAATTGATTGATTGGCTTGAAAACACTTGAACTAGGAGAAGTATGGAGTGTTTTTAGGCAAATCAATCACAATGGTGATTGCCCAAAACCAAGTGCACATCCGGCCATTAGAGCGGGTGCTTTGAGCTTCTTACCCAGGCGGTTATATTTCGTCTGGGGTTATCACATAACCATTACAAAAATTCTTTTGCCCCAATTGGGAGAGAGAGTGAAACTTTGGAATAAATGACGTAAGTGAGAACTTCAGCCGGTGACCGACTGATGCCTCAGGGCATCCGGTATTCGGTAACTTAATCGTTCTTCATAGATTATTCTGTTCAGACAGCTATGAGTTGACAAATTCGGTTGTTCAATTTTCGCCGTCTGCATAGGTACGTAGAACCGACGAATAGTCTGTTCTCTGCGACGATTGCACCCGGAGGGTTGTCGCCGGACGCCTTTGTCTATGTTGGGACAGGCGGTTTTATAAAATAAGCAACCTTCTGGCCATTTTGGCCTTTGGTCTTATTTGAGACCGGTTGTATAGCCACTAAGAGTTTTTGTGCTTAGTTTTTAATCGGACCATTGGCCAAGTTTTATTACAACATTGAATTTACACTAAATGTCGAACTTAGTTGATTAAACAAATAGTCCGTCTTAGTATTACTCAGGCGGACAAGCAATTTTTAAATTACACTAAGTATCAAACTTAGTTAGTTAAACAAAGAGTCCGTCTGAGTGTTACCTAGTCGGACGTGCAAAAAAATAGCAAAACAATTCTACAAATAAAGTCTGAATTCTTATTTATTGACTTACTGTTTACAAAAATTTACATTTCTCAGAAGTAGTACTTTTTTAAGTTATCTACATTCCAAGTTCTAGGAAGACGTAGACCGTCTGGGGTTTCCAGAAGGTAGGTGTCATCCCTGACTTCTTCATAAATCCATTAGGGGCCTTCCCAATTAGGGGTTAGCTTTCCAGCCTCATTGACCCTACCGATTGCCTCCATTTTTCATAACACAAAGTCGTCGACTTTCAAAGGACGCTTGTGCACTTTCTGGTTGTAGGATTTAGTCATTCTCAGACATTATATCTCATGGCGTAGGGCAGCGTTGCCCCTGTGTTCCGGGAGGGAGTCCAATGCCAGCCGCATGGCCTCCCAATTTGCCTCTTCATCATAGAGCATGACTTTGAGAGTCGGCTCGTAGTGTTCAATGGGCAAGACAACTTCATCACCGTATACCATAAGAAATGGGGTTTCACCGGTTGCCCCTTTGGCAATAGTCCGGATGGCCCATAGGACATGAATTAGCTCTTCTGCCCATAAGCCACCAGCTCTTTCAATTTTCTTTTTTATGCCGTCTGTGATGAGTTTGTTGAAGGCTTCAACTTGGCCGTTTGCTTGGGGTTGGCCGACTAATGCAAAACAATGTGAGATACCCTGATCTCCCAACCAAGTCTTGAGAAGAGGGGTTTCAAACTGAGGACCATTATCAAACACCATAGACATAGGTACCCCAAACCGGGTGATGATGTTCTTCCAGAGGAATAAGATGACATCCTTTGTCTTGATGTTCTTAACCGGCTCAGCTTCCACCCATTTGGTGAAATAATCCACGACCACCAAAATATAGCGCTTTCCGCTTGGAGCAAGCATATAAGGACCCAAGGTATCCATGCCCCATTTAGCAAATGGGACTAGGCTGTGGATTGCCGTCAGATCAGTAGCCAGGCGGTGAATGAGCTTTCGGTGTAGGCGTTGTTCGGAGTGCGCCTACGTTAAAGCATGTGTGAATATGCTTGGCACTCTTAGGAAGTGGGAATTGACATTACGATTAGGGACAAGGAAAGTAGGGAGCCGCTAACAAGTTTTTAAGGAACTTGTAAACCGTTCACGGATCATAAAAGGCAACCACGATTAAGGGACAACGATAGGCAACAACGATTGACCCGTGAAGTTTACACCCCATTCATAATCCACGAGATTACTAACTCCATATGGTTCGGAACCACGAAAGGAGGATCGAGGATGATGGTACGAAGTGAGTCAAGGAGTCACATTTGCCTGTATTGGCCTCTACTCGATTCTTATAGTGAAAAGTTAATCCTGCAATCTCAAAGGCATACAAACAAAAATTCAATTTATTACAATCTTTTATTAAGCTAAACTGGTTGAATATTAATGCAATACATAATTCTATAATATTTGTGATCACTTGAATTAAATAACAAGATTAAAAAGGAACCTAAACCGGCCGTCCAAATTATCTTATTAGGCGTGATTTTCAATTACATATTCCCTTTAACATGCAATGTTGTGATCAATAAATATAATAAAATAAACATTAATATTAGAACCAATTTAACAATAACTCCAACAATATAACATCGTTAGAAAAATAGTAGAAATGAAAGGAACATAATTCTTACTTTGATTCTGTTTGCTTGCAACTATAAAATAATAAACGAGTAAGTAACTTCAAAGAAATAATAATAAAGCAATAATTAAATTAAATAGAATTGATTTGGGGCCAAACCCTCAAACAGTTCTACCTTTCATTCCTTGACTTAAGGACAGAACCATGAGTAAAGTATGGACTCCTTGGAGTGCTTGAAGAAAGAATTTTGAAAGAATAAGGGTAGGCTAGTGTTTAGGCTAGAGCATAGAAGAGAGAAAAATAGAGAATTAATTGATGCCCCGTACATCAGAAATGAGGGGGTATTTATAGAAAAAATGTGCTGAGGGAACACACGGAACCCTAAAAAGATAAAAACCCTAAAAAAGTATACCGCAACACGGCAATGTGTACCGTGACACGAGAATCCCCACCGTCAGACTGGAAACATTCCCGTGACACGGTGTAGTACTGTGTGACGAGGGAAATATTTAGTGAACGGGGGAGAAAACTCATTAAGGGTTTATGTGAAAAGGACACGGAAACCCCCGTGTCACAGCAAGTGCCCCGTGTCACGGGGAATCCCAACGTCAGACGGGACAGGTTCCCATGACACAGTGGACAGATGTCGTGACGCGGGAGACCTTGTCCGTTTTTTCATCTAAATTCATTTTCGAACCCTAATTTCGCACAACATTTTAAGTGTCGATTGATAATTTTGGGCCATTTCTGATTTATTATTGTTATTTAGGATAAAATAAGAAAATAAGTAAATAAAATAAAAGGTTTGGGCCAAAATATATAATAAAACATTAAAATAAAAAAGGTTTGGGCTGAAATTAAAAACTATGCTTTGACTAAACATCATGACTAATCCCTGGACTATTAAAAAATTGAATTTAATTAAATACGATTTTTTAAGCACTCGCGGGATTAAATACTGAACGCGACCAATAGTGACGGTTTAAGGTTTTCATCATCGGGTTTGGTTTTGGGGAGACATTTTTAGGTGTCTGCAGAAGCCCCCCACTTTGACTGAGTTTGTAGAAATGTTAGTTTTGAAAACGATAGTCAAAGTAGCCGATAGGGACGGAGAATTATTTAAGACGTTCTGCGATCCTAAATCACTTTGTATACGCCGATACCTGCACAAAAATGTTAATTCCACAGATAAAAAAGTAAGAGGATAGAATACGTATCTGGCACCAGCGTGTCGGTGACAAATGTGTTTGGTAGATTCCTATGCTTGAAGGAATCCACCGGAAGACGTTCGTTGAAATGCTTTCCATGCCTGAGGAAAGCCGACTGAGGAATTTGGTAGCTTTCTAAGCCTGAATAAATCTACCGGATGATACTTTCCATGCCCGAGGAAAGTCGACGTATGAATTTGGTGTCATTTTATGCTTGAAGCATTCCACCGATAATGCCTTCCATGCTTGAGGAAAGCCGATTTGACGGTTTTCTATACTTGAAGAAAAATCCACCAATAACACTTTCCATGCTTGAGGAAAGCCGACTTGGCAGTTTCTATACTTGAAGAAAAATCCACCGATAACGCTTTCCATGCTCGAGGAAAGCCGACTTGGCGGTTTTCTGTACTTGAAGAAAAATCCACCAATAATGTTTTCCATGCTTGAGGAAAATCGACAACTGATGTAATCGCTGAAATTTGCAAGTGTATGACGATTCGATTACCCCTTAACGTGGGCCGTAGATGATTCACACCTTCAAGTTGACTATCCGACCATATTAGGTGTTTAAATTGTCAACAAATTGACTTTGGGTAAAATAGTAATTTTGATAACCTGTAAATGTCAGTTAGAATTTTCCGCGTAATTTTACTAAAAAAATAACTGTCCACTTGTGCGAAAAATCGTGAAATTTTGGTCAAAATGCTAGGAATATTCGCTGACAGCTTCAAGGAGCATACAGGACAGCAAAGTGGGCTTCGCGCCACGTGGACAAGTCCAGCGACGCGGTGCACAATTCCCGTCAGACGGGGAAATTCCCGTGTCGTGGGATTTTGTTTTTGCTAAAAATTCCCACGCGCCACGTGAACAACACCATACCATGCGCCTAAACACCGTTACTCAGTAACGGACAACGTGGTACGGGAACGAGGTCGCGTAACGGTCACTTTATGCCATTAAATTCGAGCTGCTCTTCACCATTTTTGTCGTTTCCTTTCTTCTTATGCTCTTTCTCCTCTCTATTTTTTTTTTATTTTAGGTTTCTCAGAGTACTGTGCAACGGTTTTGCTGCACCGGCGGACGGCTGACATAACCGCGTTGCAATTTCAGCCACCGTGACACGGCGGTTTTGCTGCTGTGTTCTTTTTTCTTTCTCCGCTGCTGTTCCAGAGCTCGTCCCTGCTGTTGGGGGTCACCGTTACACGGGAGGTGTTACCGTGCCTCGGGATTTAACCACCGTGCCGCGGCGGTTGCGGTGGTTGCATTACACAGATCCATCATTTTTTCGAGCTTTTGGAGCTCAATTCTCCACCAAATTCACTCCAATTTTGTGTTATCCTCTTCATTTCCAATTTCTTACAATAATCCAAGTAAGTTTCTCTTGCTCTTTGTCTCAAATTTTGCTTCAAGTGAGTAATTTCATATAAAAACCCTTGAAAAATCAATTTGGGGATTTTTGATTTTGAGGTTTTATGTTGAAATTCTTGCCATGAATTAGCTTGTATATGTATGTGAAAGGAATGGTGTCCTTCGAACAAGTGTATTATTCTGATAGCGGGCTTAGAATTATTAGAAAGCAGCCCGCACTGATGTGCGTAGGCGTGTTGGGTCGAGCTGGCAGCAGCTAGCAGACCGCATGGTGCGAGGCTAGTTCGGTCGTGGGCCTAGGTCGGGTAGAAAGGGGAAGCTAATAAGTATGCTTGCTTTTTGGTGTGGAAAAGTGTCACAAGGAGAGGAAGGAGTAGGGAGCAAGTATGGTCCCCTTCTCTCCAAGTGGTACATACTCTTCTTTACATAAGACTAGGACACTTGTTGATTTATTACTTGCTTATATATTTAATTTAATTTAGCTTTAAATTAATTTGTGGAATTTCATGAATCCCACATTGATGGGATATAAATTCCCCCTCATACTTTCCTCTATAAATACCAACCTTGGGATTTGGAGTAAAGTGCTTGAGTGGGAGTTAGAAAGAGCATTCCATATTTTGGGAAAAACTCTTAAACTCCATTAACAATTGGGATTTGGTCAGACCTTGCTAACTCCAAGGTAGCAGACCTAAAAAGTCGTGTTCGTCCTTTGTGGGTGGATACCGTTGGAGGCACGGCATTTGCGGTGATCATGGCTTTCAAGTAAGAGCCCGCTTTGAGAGGGCGAAGCTCGCTTCAAGGGTATGATTCGTTCTTCCTTTTCTTTTGTTTATTTATTTATGCTTTATGGTATTATTAATTACGAGTGGTTCCTTGGGTCGGGGTTATTTTTGCGGTGAGTCGGACTCACTAAACCCCAACAGTGGTATCAGAGCCCCGCTCGTTTATTTTTATAATCATGTTTTTTAAGGTTTATTTTGGCTTATTTTTCTGGTTCAAGTTGCTAATTAGATTAGTAGCTCGGTTATATTTATTTTAATCCCGTTTTTAATGTCGAAGTTGGCCCAGAACCAAGATTTTCGCCAAAAAATAGTGAATTTTGGGTGAAAACGGGTGTTCTGGAAATGTTTTTACCCCTTTAGGACTGTGATTTTAGCCAAATTCTGACCAGAAATGTCTTTTTCGAGGGATTTTTCGTTTTTGACGAAAATTTTAAGTCTTTTCTAACCTTGAAATTAATGGCATAACTTGTTGATTATGTGGTTGATTATTTGCATTATTTTCTGCATTTTTAAGTCCCCTTAAAGCACACTTACTTGGTCGTATTTGATGCTTAAAGGTTGATTTATTTTCACATAGTTTCAAACTAATTGCTTTTTAGTGTGAAATTTTTTTTGAGGCTTCCTAAGTGTTAAAGATTTAATCTTTATTTGTGATAAGTGATTAAAACTTTAAAAACCACTAAATTCCATGTTTTTTTTGTGTTAAATTTTGTTGTTTTAAACATTTAGAGTTGATTGGAAACATAAATTTCAATTTTTGTGATAGAAATTTGGTTATCTTCATGTTGGAAGATATAATTTTCAAGGATTCACAAAATTTAGATGTTGGAATTTTCATTTGAACATTAAAGTTCATATTTTTCCAACTTCCCCTTACTTTGTCAAATTCTCAAGTTTAATTTAAATTGATTAAATTAAAAGTGAGAAATTACCTCAACTTTGTTATTGCACTAAGCTAAACCAATTTAATTAAGAATGGTTCTTGGAATTATTTTGGTTATTTGCACTTTGAAATTTTATTAAGTTAGACTTGTTTAAAATTTTTATTTTTTGCTCATTAAGTTAGTTCTAAAATTAATTTAGAATTAATTAATTATGTCTCGTGAAATGGGATCAAATCCCGAGGCCATGACACGCAAAACGAGGCAAAGAACCACCCTTGGCTAGCCGGGTTGCATAGCAGCCCACATGTGGCTGCCAAGGTGGCTGTCGCGCCTTGGGTGCGGCCATATGCGCGGCAGCAGCACACGGCCACAGTAGCCACACAGCAGCATCCATGGTTGTGCGTGCGCATACGTGCGGCAGTTGTAGCAGCTCAAGGCTGCTTGTCGCGGGCCGTGTGTGCGGAGCTTTTTGTGTGTGTATGTGCTTGGTGTGGTGAGGCGAATGATCGTAGTGTGCTTGGTTTGCATGTGCCGCGATTATTCGAGTTTCCTTGGAAAAACGCTTAAAGCGAAAGCCACTTGAAATGCAATTGGCTTAATATTGCTTATTTTGCCGTTTTATTTATTTTAATTAATTTTGTTTATTTTAATTAAAATTTTGGGAGGCTTGGCCTCGGTTTTGAGCGGCATTGACAAAATTTTATTTTGACAAGTTTGGGTGCTACCGACTCAATTATTTAGATTAATTAATGGAAATGCGGAATTTAGTGGGAGCTTCAATTAATTAATGACGTCAAATTACATAATCGGTTAAACAACTTTGAGTAGTTTTAATTAGGCGTGTTAATCGGATTAACCACCTAGATTAGTTACTAGTGCACGCGTTGTTTAAATGCATTTTACTTGTTTGATATTGTAAATGGGCCATTCACAAATAGTGAATGGATGAATGGAATATATATTCTCTCTCACAGGTTTTATGAAATGGCAACTAGTGGGACCCGATTAGGATAGAAAATACGGACTACGTGCCGTTATGTATTTTTGTAAATCTAAATACGGTCTACGCACCGTTAAGTATTTTTGTAACTTAATATTTAGATTATTCCTAGTCGTAGACACTAGTATTTGCATAGTTTGGTTAAGTCTTGAAGACGGCGTATCTTGGAAGACAAAGCCTTGAATTGCAAATGAAGACCTTTTGAAGATTTGAAGAATTCAAGGGGTCATGCTAGTTGCCAATATGCATCTATAATTTCGCTTTATATTTTATGCTTATATATACATGTGAATTATTCGTTAGATGCATGTTTAGGTTTTCTTTATGTTGAGATGATTAGTAAAGTTCACTTAAACCAACCAACATAGAAATCCTAGGTCCCTAATAATATTGAGTCAAATTTGCCTTTCCAAAACAACACTTACCAACTGAACGATGATGATGGTAGGCTACGCCAAAGCAAGGTGCCATCACTACTCCAAGGCTTATAAGGCACACCGGGTGTGCATGTTGGTTTTGGTTGAACTCATCGGTATGAGTGAGGAGTCCTCACATACCGTGGCAAAAGAGATACATCGTCAAAGATGCATTAGATGCGACGATTATCTAACCAAGAGTGGCTTAGAGACATTAGCAAGGCAATGCTTACCTTAGAAGATTGAGTGTTGCCAAAGCATGCTTAACCAATCTTTGTTTCTTCGGATCTTGGAATCGCCTTATTTTCGCCAAATAGGGATACTTTTTATGCGTAAATAAGACGTTTAATAAGATTCATGAATGCTATTAAATTTCAAACTTATTATGTTCTTGATAAATGGTTATATTTTGCACTTATATTTATAGTATTCTAAATCAAATAATATTGTTTCCATGATTGATAAAGGAAATCCTTGAGAATAGTTCTCAAAGATCGGAAAAGCATTTCTAAAATACAATTCTCATAAATGACTTTTATAACTAAGTCCGAAAGGACGGTTGGACATCATGTATTCAAAATACTAGGTAGTTTTGATAAAACATGAGGTATTGAGTTTCAAACTCAAGATTGTCAATGTTTGACAACTAATGTATCTTTTCGCATCATACATAATTGAGTAGGACTCATTGATGTAGTAATTCGAGTAAGAATTAATGGAAAAGATGGAACTTTGTTTTACGGCGCACTAGGTGCTTGATTATGCCTAACAAAGTATAAGAGTCAAGGTACTTAAAGAAATTATTCTTAAAGTAAGATTATGAGATATTGTATGATAAGAAATATAGGAAAGAAGGAACAAAGAAAAGGAATTAGATTCCATTTCAACTCATGAGTTCATGTTATTGTAGTTAACTTAGCAATTCGTTATCTTCACAAGTATCAGATACTGCTTGAGTGTTCCACTATGATAGTGACCTCAAACTATTGAAGTTAAGCTAAGTTATCGACTTAAAAGCTTTGAATGAAGAAAGAAGAGCTACATCAGTTGTAAGGTTCGTTTAAAGACCTTTTAAGCCAAAGGCTGGAACAAATAATGGTTATTATGTTCCATAATAAAAAATTGATCCGTTTCACACGGAAAGATTCACATTCAAAGTAATGAGCAATAGTTACGAGATATATTTGAATGGCATGGTTATCCAAGCGTTGAGTCAAGAATGCTTGATTATAAACAAACATTTCCCTAACATCATTAACTCACTAAGTTCAAGTCATAAGCTTGATTTGCGTTCCAAACATCTTTAGCAATGTCATATCGACAAGAACGTACTCAAGATTCTATTAGATAGTCTCTTGATAGTTGCTCGATTTGGAATCAATCTAAGACAAGCAAGTCTTAGTTGTTGAAACCGACAAAGCAGAGAGTTACTGTTCTTGGTATAGACAATTGACTCCGAAGGCTAAAGAGGAATCAATTACTTCAACGTTTCACAAAGAATTTGAAAGGATATGGCTATATTCATCAAATGTGAACAAACTTGACCTGAGTAGCTCAAGAGTCCAGGGAAGTACAAAATCGACTTGGCAAGATATCAAAACTTCTAGATTAGATCGAGAAATGTTTGCTTGAGCCAAGTGTGACCATCTCAAAGTTATGAATGGAAATTTTCGTAAAGAACTCCATAAAGAACATAGTGTGTCCTCACGGAGACCTCGATGTCACTGGAAAATGACTCAAACGATGATCGTTCACAACCATTCCTATAAAGTTCTTAAAGATTTGCACAAATGATTAATGTTACACTAAACAATATGTCGAAGCTAAGAAAGGACGCCATATTCAGTTATTGATAGAAATAACTTCTAAAAGTCTTTTCAAGTATATGTCTATGGCTCTTAGTCTCAGTGGGAGTTCACTAGCTCAGTGGGAGCTAAGTGGCTCAGTGGGAGCTAGGTGGCTCAGTGGGAGCTGAATGGCTCAATAAAGACTAAAGATAGCTCAAGTGGGAGCTAACTGTTTGTTTCACAACGAACTTTTACCCAAAGACAATATACATGTCTCTTTGTAAGCATTCAAGTGAGACTACGGACGTTACCTCCACATCCTAATTGAGAACATAATGTTTGTTGCTCTAAGTGGAGTCATTCTGGAAAGTAACACGTTTCCAAAATGACAAGTGGGAGGAAAATGAGCTCGATGACCATCAAGCTTAGCAACAAACTAGAACTGAGAAGCTCGGAAGACCTTAAAGGACTTCATGAGAATGCTTGATCAAGAATACTCAAAGGACTTTACAAGTGCCTTAAAAGAGAATTCATTACTCAACATGATTAAAGGGCTTTGAAAGCGCCTTAAAACTCAGTGTTTGATGCAATTACCCCGTATAGGTATAGAATTCACCAAAGGCTTGGATTGAATCCTATAAATTTTCTATTAAGTTAGAAATAAACCTAAGACTTACAAGCAAAGGAATAATGTTTTGTAAGATAGCTACGACAAATCCAAATTCCGAATGATGGTTAGAGGCCATGAAAATCCGAAATAGACTCCACGCTTGAAAACCATGTTCGAAACTTGATTAATTTTCATAAAGGATGAAAGATCCATCAATTGCAAATAAGTTTTCAAGGAGAAAACTAAAAAATGTGGAAATGTATATGCATACATAGTTAGATTGGTTGAAAAGGATATAATTAATTTCAAGGATTTGATTTTAATAAAAACCTATTCACCAATCGGAATGCTTAAGTCTTTTCGTGATTGATCTAGCAAAATTGCACATATGAAATATGGCAAAATAGATACCAAAACTGCCTTCCCAAAATAGGATCTTGGAAGTGACTATGGAATAGTCTAAGGGTTTTGAAAATCTAAATAATGCAAGATTTGAAAGCAAGCACATGGAATTCGTCATGGGATTAAAGGAAGCATTGCATGAAGGAATTGTAACGTGTTTTCTCATAAAGTTAATAAGAGGATTGACTTATGGAGAAACATAGAAATTCTGATGAACAAGAAGGTTAGTGGGAGCAAAAGTAAAGGTCCAACGAGAAGTTTACGAACTCTATTGTGAAACAACTATCAAATGCTAAATGCTTAGATTTGAAAGTATTTTCGACAATGGACCAAGCTAAAGAGGATACTAAGTACATGTTGGGAATTAAGTTCTATGGTATAGACTTAATTAAATGTTTAAATGAGTAAAGGAATTTACCATGTTAAACATGAAGGACTTTGAAAGGCTTTCGACCCATATATGTATGAAGCTAAGTAAATGTTTGAACTAAGTATAAGCTACGCTAAATACTAAGTCAACCAAGAAAGAATCTAGTAAGAGACTTTCAACCATATCACATAGAGAACATTTTGGCAAGACTCAGTGTAACTGAATGAGCTAAATGTCACAAGGATGGAATAGAATTAAGAATCATTCTAGAATTTAATCCATCATGTAAAGCTATGATATGGAATCTTCAGACGACTTACTAGCTTAGAGCATGTGAAGTACGTATATAATACCAGTCGACATTAATCTAAGTATTAGATCATTAGATTATAGTCAAGAACATCCATAGCACTTAAATAAGTAGTTGGATGAGTTCTTGACGCATAGAAAAAAATACAACTTGAGTTTTGATATTGCAAGCACAAACCTTAACAAGGATTAGATCCTTAGCAAGGAAGCCATTTATAAGCACGAGGCAAGAAGTGTCATGGCTTGAGAATGGTAACATGGATATGCGTCATGTATAATGTGCGGAAATTTAAGATAAATTTCCATGATCGTAAGTGATTTGAGTATTCCAAATCATTGTGAGTCGTTTGGAGTGAAATCCATGCAAGGCATCATCGAAGAGTCTACTAAAACATATATTGAGAATATTGTTGCCTTAAAGGCAATAATAAGATAGATGTTAAATGGAAAAGTTCGTCGTTGAACATTGATGATTGTAGGTTGTCAAGTAGAAGGTCTCAAATCATGAAAATGACTGGGAGCCATTGCTTGGACAATAAATCTTGAATCACATGTAATCCATTAACACTATCATCTTTATGGAAATGGTGGATAATGAAGATGATAAGGTTTGCAAAGTAATTATAACTAAACCTATGCAATAAGTGAACGACAACATTCATAATTGCATGAAAGAAATCAAGCATATCAAATATGAGTGTGATTTCTATGAATGTTTTATGAAGAGTACTACTCTTAAAACATTTGGGAAAAACCATTTATCACAAGATGAAACATTGTGAAGTTTCATAGTGGAATAAAATATTTCTAAATATTCCACAAAACTATTTAATTGTGGTTTAGAATTAAATAATGAGTCCATTCGATTTTAATAAATATTCAAAATAGGGTATCAAGTCAATGGCTTGGATAAAGAAACACATATTAAGTGATCATTGAATAGTTTAATCGAAAATTATCCCTAATCAAGGTCATATATTTGTGGACGATTAATGACCGTTAGAGATTAGTCTGTAGTATGATTTATAGCACCATTTCTTGTGCTATGAGGATATAAATCATTGGCACAGGTATTGGTTTAAAACCATACTGGATCGACCTATGAGAATACTTTAAGAGATTTAAAAATCGTCATAAGTATTTTTCTCATTACTATTATCGGAACTCTTTTCCTTGACCATGAGTAGTGGGAGGTCTCTTGTTTGAGTACTAGTCCGCTTTGGTATCCGCCAAACGTCTGCCATAACTAGGGATTATAACGACACATATTGGGCGGCTAGGTCGTCTTAGTAAGAGAAGCTACATTACAAGACTGGAAATGTCCCCCAACTAACAATAGGGAACATGTCTTGTTGTTTACAAGGCCTCTCGAAGAGTTAGACTGTGAAAATGCATGGCCGTGCTCAGATGGATTTTAGAAATCATCTGCTTATTGACAGTCAAACTCGGATTTCGAGAAACACTTCTGGACGTAACAAAGATGACGAGTAATCTTACTTTGTAGTTCATGAAGAGACATGAAGAGACATAGGAAAGGAGCTATACACTAAATGCACACTTGTCTGGAAGGACAAGTGGGAGATTGAAAGGAATGGTGTCCTTCAAACAAGTGCATTATTCTGATAGCGGGTTTTGAATTATTAGAAAGTTAATATATTCAGTAAGGTCAAGTGATCGGAATGTCTGGGTGGAGGCCACTTCCAATCAGTAATATAAATATAATTAATATTACAGCTTAATCTTGACTGAACCCTTCGGGTCACACCCAAGCAAAATATACGAACCGACTCGACGAATTAATTCGAAAGAAATTAATTCGTCGCCCGAGTGTTAAATATTTAGACGTCGGAAATTCAAACTTAGAGCGTCGAAACCGAGCGGCGGATGTCGAGTCAAAAATAATAAAAACACGAGACGAAAAATTAGTAATAAATCAACAATGACCAAAATACCCCTAGCATCAGAATCCCTAGTGCTAGGGGATTAGCCGAGCTTGCAAGGCGTGGCTAGAAGCCCGCACCATCTGCGAGACATGCTAGCAAGGCGTGGCTAGCAGCCCGCACCATGTGCGAGGCATGCTAGCACAGCACGGCCAGCACCCCGCAAGCAGTGCGTGGCGTGCTGGCGTGCGCTGCTGCTAGCAGCCCGCACATGTGCGTGGGTAGCTAGCAGCGCCCTCGGCATCAGCTGCCCGCACTGATGTGCGTGGGCGTGCTGGGCCGAGCTGGCAGTAGCTAGAAGCCCGCACGGTGCGAGGCTAGCTGGGCCGTGGGCCTAGGTCGGGTAGAAAGGGGAAGCTAGTAAGTATGCTTGCTTTTTGGTGTGGACATGTGTCACAAGGAGAGGAAGGTGTGGGGAGCAAGTATGGTCCCCTCCTCTCCAAGTGGTCTATACTCCTCTTTACATATGACTAGGACACTTGTTGATTTATTACTTGCTTATATATTTAATTTAATTTAGCTTTAAATTAATTTGTGGAATTTCATGAATCCCACATTGATGGGATAGAAATTCCCTCTCATAATTTCCTCTATAAATACCAACCTTGGGATTTGGAGTAAAGTGCTTGAGTGGGAGTTAGAAAGAGCATTCCATATTTTGGGAAAAACTCTTAAACTCCAATAACACTTGGGTTTTGGTCGGACCTTTCTAACTCCAAGGTAGCGGACCTAAAAAGTCGTGTTCGTCCTTTATGGGTGGATACCGTTGGAGGCACGGCATTTGCGGTGCTCAAGGCTTTCAAGTAAGAGCCCGCTTTGAGAGGGCGAAGCTCGCTTCAAGGGTATGATTCGTTCTTCCTTTTCTTGTGTTTATTTATTTATGCTTTATGGTTTTATTAATTACGAGTGGTTCCTTGGGTCGGGGTTGTTTCCGCGGTGAGTCGGACTTGCCAAACCCCAATAGTATGTATGTGTGTGTGAGCGATTTGAGACAAAAATTGCATGATTTGGTGAAGAATGGAGCAAATCACCATTTTTTTGTACTACTTGTGTGAAATGGTGTTCTTGTTGTTCATGTTGTTCTTTTGCAGTTGAAATTATGATATATTGGTTGTAGATCTTGTAAAATATGCAATGGTGTGTTGATCTATTGGTTTTATGCAATTTTTAAACATGTTTTATTTTTTGTATGTACTATATTGTCACGGAGAACATAGTATCATGCAATTAGGAGAATATAGTATTAGTTCGTCATAAAGAATCTAAATACTATAAATAATTCCATTATATTTCTAATTTTTAGCTTTGAGGTAAAAATTTAGCGTATAATAGAAAATGCAACTTGAAATAACCGTTAAGTTGTTTGGAATAAATTACTAAATAACTTAGGAAATGATGCTGAGCATTTAGATTTGGAAAATTGTAAACTAATAATCCCACCTTTAGTGCATCTTACATAAACAATCCCACCTTTCGAAATTCCAGAAATAATCCCACCTGTGGTAGGGATCTTCCATTAACAATCCCTGACCGATTTGATTATTTTAGTAACCGGATTTCTTAGGTTTAAGACACGTGTCGGATTTTAATAGGGTTATTCTAATTTTTAATAATTAAAAAAAAAGCAAAATTTATGTAAAAAAACTAAAACCACCAACCTCTGCCTCAGCTTACCGCAGCCCCACCACTGCATTCCCCTCCCCATCCCCCGCCCTTGCTTTCCCAGCAACCCAACTTACCCCCCAAGGCGCCACACCCAACCACTGCATTCCCCACCGCATTGCCGCCCTATCCCCGTAGCATTGTTAGTCGTCAATAGCAGATTATTAAGATCAGTTTCCAATGAAACATTTGATATCTCAATCACTCACCCTAAATTCAATTTCAACAACAAAATCAACAAACAATTCAAGAAAATAATCAAAACTTAGAAATACTAATTGAATGAAGAGGGTACGAATAGAAATTAAACCACAAAGAAATCCACTGGTTTTTAGGGCTCGCAATTTCCAATTTTCCTGGAAACTCGTTGTTGGGGGTTGGTGATTCGAGGCTGGGGTGAGGTTTTTTGGCTGGGGATGGAGATTTTTGGGGTTGTTGTGGAGGTCTTTCGGGGTGGTTGAAGGGGTTTTCTGGCATGGTTTGGGGTTTGTGGTGAATAGGGGGCGGCAAGGGACAAGTGGGTATTCTGGGTGGTGGACTGTGGTTACAGGTTTTCAAGGTGGTGTTTTCTGGGGTAGTTAGGTTGTGAGCTGTCGTTGTTGTTGTTGCATGTAGTTGCTGCCGGTGGTGAAGTGGGAGGAGGGTAGCAGCTTGTTGTTGGTGTAAGGTGAGGTGAACGTGGTGAACAGGTTGGTGCGTGAGGGAGAAGGGTGGAGTTATGGTGGTGGATTGGTGGCCCAATGAGAGAGATTAGGTAGAAGAAAAAAGAAAAAAAAATTAACCTGCTTAGCAGGTTATAGGTCAAAGGGATCGTTAATGGAAGATCCCTACCAAAGGTGGGATTGTTTCTGGAATTTCAAAAGGTGGGATTGTTTATAGAAGACTCACTAAAGGTGGGATTATTAGTTTACAATTTTCCTTTAGAATTTTTTTTTTTTGTAATAGCATGTCTAGACAACGAGATCGCGATCTTTCCACTCGTGGCCGACGTTAGGCTGTTCGGGAGGACACTCCCACAGTTCCTGAGGGCATGGACGACGATTCCCTAGAGACGGAGCCTCGTCCTTTTTCGAGTAGGGAAAGGTGTGTTCCACCTCTGTGGTCGTCGGATGAGTTGGTTTTCTGCCGTGAGAACCACATTTCTCACCGTCCACTTGCCGGTATAGTCGATGGCACGCTTCGCAATCACAGTTCTGGAGCTGAAGATTTGATTCCTTGACTTCATGGGATTATCACGAGGGATCCTATTACGAACGCCTTGTGGGAATTTGCTGGTTTAGTATATTTTTATTCGGCGATCGTAGGGTTTCGCAGCCCCCGGGGTTGTGGCGCGACAGTCGTTCGCACATTGTTCGAGTATTTTTGGGATACTACCAACACTTTTCACTTTGCTTGTGGGGAGATGACAGTGACCCCTATGGACTTTAGCATGATCAGTGGTCTACGCTTCACCGATCGGGTCGTAAAACAGATGTTTGATCTTTCTTAGGGGGCGGCCGAGGTAGTCGATTTGTTTGGTCCGATCGTTCAGCACATCAGGACTCAGCCGGTGTCTCGAGGTGGTCCTAGGAGCGGGCGATTAGAGTTGGCTTCTGTTCTGGCCCATGGTTTTGACATGGATGAGACATCACTTGAGCAGCGAGTGCGGATCTTCATTTTCATTGTCATTTCCATTACTCTTTCTCCCGATAGGAGTTCGCGTGTGCTCGTTTGCTACCTTCCTTATTGTTACGTTATGGCTGTAGGAAACTAAACGACCAGGCACCTGTCACTGTCTACGATTTAGGGAGAGTCGTAGAGGTGACGATCTTTCCTCTTCCTGTTTTGTTTTAATTTGTTCGACTCATGTGCTCCAAGATTACATTTCACTGTAGCTGTGTTTCCGGGATTGGCCCCTCGACGGCATCGTGGAGAGATTCATGACTTCCCTGTCGGAGCCAGCTGCTGTGACCGAGGCGAGTCACGAGTGGAGTCTGTCCCTGCGCTACGCGGGCTGCTACGCCGAGGCACCTCTTCTATTGGTGTAAGAATTACTTTTGTAGCCCGTTATTTTCTATCCTGACATTATTTTCGGCATTTCATTGCAACTTTTTGTGATTTTCAGGTTGCTATTGATATTCAGTATCGGCCTTGGGCTGGGATGACTAATATTCCCGAGGCCTTGCAGCTTTCGGCGGACCACACTATTTTTGTTGGTACTGGACGCTTTGTCTGGTATCTGGGGGAGCGTGTCATTCGTCAACACAGTAGTGATCACTTTTTGGTACCCTTGTCTCCACTGGATTCGATGCTGGACTCACGCATGCTTAGAGAGTTGATAAACATGGAAGGAGCTTGTGCGTATGGAGGGCGATTATGCGCAGGACTTGCTTCCCTCCTTGGCTCCTCCACCCCGTCTTCATGAGGTATGATTTCTTTTGAGGAGTTTGTTGCTAGTCGATGTTTAAACTGTCGAATAACTTGGTTATTTGATCATATTTTAAGACGACTGTTCGCCGTGAGGGGAGGATTGAGATCCCGCCTCAATCCCTCCACTACCCAAGGCCGATTGGAATTACTGAGGACATATTGCTAACGCGCCAGAGGGTTTCAGACAGGCGCATAAGTCTTTGCCTGATGTTTTTAAGACGGTAAGCTTTTTGATATATTATTCAACCCTTTTAATATCGCTTGTTACTGATTTTTTTTCTTTCCTTTATTCTCAACCTACTTACCCGGAGATGATGGGCTTCATGAAGCTGGTTGACGCTTTTAAGTATTGCATCATCAAGCTTCGGCGTAGTGCGAGTTGTCGAGGCGGTTCTGGCGATGTTCTTGAGGTATGTTCACTTTTTTTCATTTTTACCATTTGTTCTATCTTTCTCCATTGTTGACATCTTTTGATTTTGTGTCTTCTAGGAGCGACGGAGGTCCCGCTCGCGCTCGAGGCATAGAGGCTCAGACGAGGGAGAGCCTAGTCGTGGCAGACGATCTCCTGAGGTTCATCGGCATTCGCAGTCTCAGCGGGAGCCTCAACATTCTCAGCCATTTCAGGAGGCTCAGCGGCGGCAGCCTCAGTCTTCTCAGCCGTTCCAACACTTTCAAGGTCAGGGTCAGTGGTAGCGACAGTCGTTTTCACAGTCTTCACAGCCTGAGTTCAGGCCAGTTATCACTCATGTGGATCATGGCTTATACTCAGCTCCATCGTCTGGGACGCTTCCTCCACCGATGCCAGGCTTTTTTTCAGTTCCAGTGTATGGGACGATGCCTCCACTGACGCTTCCTACCTCTTGGAGTCAGTCTACACCGTTTGCTAGTTGGACGGGTCCTGCTTTGAGTTTGACTGCTATTGGAGTTACAGGGACTAGTAGGGATACTACTCCTCATACCCGGATGTTGGCGGCACTCTTTGGCTCACCGCTCCTGTATTCACAAGCTGGAGATGACAGTGATCCTCACTCTTCTACTTCTACAGATTTTTGACCGAGGGTCTTTTTTTGTATTTAGTTGGTGACACTTGCACTGCTTATGCATCATGACTCATTTTGTACATTATTCACTGTTTATGTATTTATTAGTGTGTGTTAGTGTGTGCTTGAGACTCATTGTGTGTGATTGTGTATTTATGAATGACGCGAAAAAAACGTATGTGGAGTAAGTGGAGGGTACCGACCTTCCCCAAAAGAAAAAAGAAATAAAAAGAAAAGAAAAAAAGGGAAAAGTTTTGCAACTCGTCCAAAATAAATAAGTATAGAAATGAAGCAAGGTTTACAACTTCCCCGAAGAAAGAAAATAATAATAATATAAATAAGAGTAAATAGTAAAATAAAATAATAAATAATAAAGATAAATAGAAACAAGAAAAAATTAATTAAAATAATAAATTAAAATAATAAAGATAAAAATAAATGAGAAATTTATTAGGAATTAAACTCTCGAAAAGCAGAATTACAAGATAAACGGTGAAGATAAAACAATAAAAATCCGGATAAATATGGGAAAAGGACAAAAAAAAGAAAACGTGTGGGCACCGCGACACGACAATGTACACCGTGTCACGGCAAAAGCTACCGCATCGCGGCATAAATTCCCGTGACACGGTGGTAATTCCCGTGTCACGGTGCGCATATTCTACAACGGTGTGGTTTACGCGTATAGAAAGATAGATCTGAGTATTTCCTAGCGTTTTTGCTATAAAATAGGACCAGTATATTCGTGATATGCGAAACATAAAATAATTAGAATTTCATATTTCATTAATAATGTCTCTGAATTTTGATAATACATTGCGCGACTGGTCTTATTCTTTGACTAGTGCTGACAAAAGAGAGTTGGAATTGTTTCATGTCAGGGGTTTATTAGCCCTGAGACATGTAGCGATTGAACATGATTTTCTTATGGCAGCATTAGACTATTGGAGTCCAGAAACACATTGTTTTAAATTTTATTACAATGAAATATGTCCCCTGACGAAGGAATACGGTGCCATCTTTGGATTTCCTGCTAGAAATCTTATTGCCATGCCTACCCTTCGTGAGTATTATTACCAAGACTTTGAAAGTCATCTGAATCTGACAGATCTAGATTTAAATAGAATTGTGTGTGGTAATGAGGTAGACTTAGAGAAACTTGCAAATTTATATTTCAATCGCCCTATCTCTAAGTCTTATCATGTATACCGTAGAAGGGCTTATATTTTTTGCATGTTTAGAAAGCTTTTATTTGCAAATGGTATAGTAGGACATGCTTGTCTAGCATCTATGCTTGAACATGTTGAATCTTGGAGATCTCCTATGGCTACGTGCCTTGGAGAAACTTTGCGCGGCGTTGACGAAGCAAAAGCTAACCGGAATGCCGTCAGGAAGGGCTAGCTCTCTAGTACTGTTGCAGGTAAAAACACACTCTGAGTAGCCCCTGTGACACAAAACAGGCACCGTGTCACGGTGCCCTTCTGCCGTGACACGGTGCATTCTGCCATGTCACGTTGGATTCTGCAATATTTTTTTTGTTCGATTGGTTTTTTTTTTTTTTTTTTTTTTTTTTTTTTTTTTTTTGCAGATTTGGTTGATGGAGCGTTTAGAACTTTTTGAAGCCCCTGACGATATTGAAAAATATGGTCCCAACGATATAGTCCGCAGGAAGAAGAATTACTCTGTGAACATGTCGTATGAAGATTTGAAGAATTTCTTTGTAAAGAGAGAATTTTCCATTCGTTGGGTGGTGCCTTGGTGGAGGCTTACTAGGATGGTTGGCACGAATGATATTCCATATTTCCGTGTTCCTAGTATCTTAAGGCTGACTTTTAATTGTCCTTCTCGATTGATGCGACAATATGGACTTGAACAAGTAGTTCCACGCTATAACGATAGTCCTCGTGAAGTATCGTTGCATGAAAGTAACGTTCACAAGTACAAGGCTTATTGGATTGGAAGACCTTTGTGGACCGTTTCTGCAATTAACCAAGCTCCTACTCCCTTATCTAGTGCATACAAAGCATGGTTGAATCCTAGAAGTAGAAGGAATCGAGTCGGATCACGCAACTTTGATGTGAACGGTCGTCTTGGAAGTAAGAAAGCACCTCCTAAAGATCGTCCAGGTCCGAGAACACAAGGGATTGAGTTTAAGACTCCTATAATACCTAAAAGGAAGAATTATTTGAAAGGGAAGGGTAAGGAGAAGATGGTTTATAGGGAGAAGCAACCAAAGAATTCTAAGAAAGGTGAAAGGGGTGAAAGTTCGACTAGGGGTGTGACGGTTCGGGCTACAAAAGACACATTAATGGTGAAGGTCGACCTAGTTGAAAAAGAGAAGGAGGTTTTAAAGTGAAGAAGGATTAGATCAGTATTGCTTTGCTTATATGATTTATAATTTTTAAAATAAGGCGCATGATGCCAATAATTGTAGTCACATTTATTTCAATAATAATAGCATATTTATTTTTGCCTTAAATTAAAATTACAATGACTTTACATATATATATATCCGAATGAAGAAGTCGGACGCAATGGAAGAATAAAAAAAAAAAGGTCGAACAAATAACAGAATTAGCAAAGTCTGCGTTACTAAAAAAAAATCTCAAAGTCTGATATTCCACCGTGCCACGGTCGAAACTGCCGTGACACAGCAATATATATATTTATTTTTTTTGCTGACTTTCACCGTGCCACAGTAGAAATTCTCGTGGCGCGGCAACTTTATTTTTAATTTTTTTTTTGCAATTCCACCGTGCCACGGTGGAAATTCCAGTGCAACGGTGGACTCTGGATGCTGAACCGACAAATTTTTTTAATTTTAGCTCCATTTTGTCGTGACGCAATGCTGAACTGGCGCGTGTACTCTATCGACGGAGGAAGGATTTTATTTTTTAAGTGTTCGGGCCCCCTTGAGGGGTTGCCTATGTATCCTTAAAAAGGAATCAGGCCAAACGTAGCTCTATTGGGTCATGAACTCATGCAACTCGGCATAGAATTTCTTGAGTTGATCCAAGTTGGTTAAATTGTGGAAACCGTTACCGTCCATGTCTACCAATTGTGCCGCTCTGCCAGACAAGATGGATTTAACAATGTACGGGCCTGACCAATTTGGTTTGAATTTTCCTCTTGGATCCAACACGTTTTTGCAAAGTGCCTTAAGCACCAGGTCACCTTCTTTGATGTTCCTAGTCTTGAATTTTTTTTATTGATATGTCGCGCTATACGTTGTTGGTAGGTTTGGACATGATGCAAAGCTGCCAAGCATTTTTCGTCAAGTAAGAACTAATTCATCATATCTTGCTCTAATCCAGCCGACTTCATCTAGTTGGCTTTCCAGCGCGACTCGGAGAGAAGGGATTTTGAGCTCTATTGGTTGTACAACTTCAACTCCATAGACCAAAGAGAAAAGGGTAGCCCCCGTTGATTTACGAACAGAGGTTCGATAACCCCAAAGGGCAAAATGTAGCTTACTTGGCCAATCTTTGTAATTTTCCGTCATTTTTTCAATGATAGTTTTCAATTTTTTTTTTGGTCAATTCGACCGCACCATTTGATTCTTGCCTGTAGGGTGATGATCTGTGATGCTTGATATGATATTTCTGTAATAATTCCACGCATTCGGCTTGGAAATGTGTTCCATTATCATTGATCATCTCATGAGGTACCCCATAGCGGCATATGATATTTTTATCAATGAATTGAGCTACGTGTTTTGCCGTTAACTTAGCATATGAGGAAGCTTCGACCCATTTGGTGAAATAGTCGATTGCTACGAGGATGAATTCATGCCCCCCTTGTCCTGGTGGCGTTATCTTTCCAATAATGTCGATCCCCCAAGTAGAGAAAGGCCATGGAGAGGTATATGTGCAGAGAAGCGAAGGTGGAACGTGCTGTAAATATGCATAGACTTGACATTTCATTCATTTCTTGACGTATTCGTGACAATCTCTCTCCATGGTAGTCAAATAATAAACTTATCGTTGAATCTTCTGGGCTAACATCTTAGCGTTCATTTGTGTTCCACATATGCCGGCATGAAGATTTTCCATGGTTTTGTGTGCTTCTTTCTTGGCTATGCATAAGAGCTTTCTCCCTAGTGCAGTTCTTTTATGGAGTTCTCCCCTGATGTGCACATACTGTGAGGCCAGGAGCCTCAAAGAACGGCGTGCCCTTTTATCAGTATTAGGAGGGTATTCTCCTTTTGTCACGTAGTTAAGGATATCTGTATACCATGGCTCTTCATCTTCTTCTTGTGATTCTTGTTCATCATCAAGTACGTGAACATAAGCCGGTTCATATCTTCTTTCTATGGTCAACGACATTCTGATTGTATCTGTTGGTATTCGCACCATTGATGTTAATTTAGCCAGTACGTCGGCAAACTGGTTTTCTTCTCTAGGCAAGTACGTATATTTCACTTCATCTAGTTGCTCCGTTAGAGTTTCCAGATGAGCTTCATACGTAGTGAGACTTTCACTTCTCACCTTCCATCTCTTGGAGATCTGGTTAATGATTAGTGATGAATTACCGTAGATTCTGAGCCTCTTAATTCCCAAGGCCACATCTGTTTCTAATCCCAAAATGCATGCCTCGTATTATGCGGCATTGTTGGTTACATCAAAGTCGAGCTTCATGGAAATTGGGATATGCTCTTCATTGGGTGATACGAGCAAGACTCCTACACCACAACCTTTTTAGTTTGAAGCTCCGTCGAAATAGAGTGTCAAGCTATCATCTTCGGCCATGAGTAAATCTTTGTCAGGAAAATCGTACTCATCTTTGTCAGAAAAATCTGCTAAGAAGTCAGAAACCGCAGAACCTTTGATGGTTTTTTGTGGTACAAATTTCAAGTCAAATTGAGCAAGGTTGACTATCCACCTTGATAATCTTCCATTGAATGTGGCTTTTTCGAACAAGTACTTGAGAGGATCCATCTTGGACACGACATGCACTATATGAGTGAGCATGTAATGTCTTAGTTTCTGTGCGGCCCACACAAGTGCGAGACATAACTTTTCAAGTGGTGTGTATCGTGTCTCATATCCTTGAAGCTTCTTGCTCAAATAGTAAATAGCATTCTCCTTGCTTTCGATCTCTTGTGCTAGCATTGCTCCCATCGTTTCTCTTGTGACCGTAAGGTAGAGTCGAAGAGGAAAGTCAGGCATTGCTGGCGCTAGCACGGGTGGGTTTGCCAGGTACTCTTTGATTTTGTCGAAAGCTTTTTGGCAATCATCAGCCCATGTTACTAAGACATTTTTCTTAAGCTTCTTGAATATAGGTTCACATATCGCCGTGAGTTTTGATATGAACCTACTTATACATTGTAGCCTTCCAATGAAGACTCGAATTTCTTTCTCATTCTTGGGCGGTGGCATGTCCATGATCGCTTTGACTTTTGTGGGATCAATTTCGATCCCTCAAGAATTGATCACATATCCAAGTAGTTTGCCTGACGTGACCCCAAATGCACACTTTGCTGGATTTAATCTCATGTTGTACTTGAGGAGTCTTTCAAAGAACTAGCGAAGTGCAATGATGTGGCATGGGCAATCTTTTGACTTAACGATCATATCATCGACATAGACTTCCACATCTTTGTGCATCATATCATGTAACAATGATGTGGCTACTTTTGGTAGGTGGCACCCCCGTTTTTCGACCCGAATGGCATTACCGTATAGCAATATGTACACCATTGTCTGATGAATGTGGTTTTCTCCATATCTTCCTCGGCCATAAATACTCGATTATATCCGGCGTAGCTGTCCATGAACGATAGGAGTGCATTGTTTGCTATGTTATCGACCAGAATGTCAATGTGAGGTAGAGGGAACCCATCTTTCGGGCTTGCCTTATTGAGGTCCCTGTAATCAACACACATTCTGACCCTTCCATCTTTCTTTGGAGCTGGACCCACATTTGCTATCCATTCTAGATACTTATATACTTTGATGAAACCTGTAGCCAATTGTTTTCTGATTTCTTCTTTGATTTTGAGAGCCACATTCGGTTTCATACGGCGCAACTTTTGTTTGACAGGCTTCATACCTGGAATGAGTGGTATCGTATGCTGAGCTATAACCTTGTCAATTCCTGGCATATCTTGGTATGACCAAGCAAATACATCAACAAATTCACTAAGCAAGTTAATTAGCTCTTTGCGTTCATCTTGACTAAGTGTTAATCCAATTTTTACTTCTTTGATAGTCGTATCATTGGAAATATTAACTTTTTCAGTATCTTCAATAATTGCTGTTTTATTTTCGTGTTCTTTGATTGATTTTATTATTTCTTTGTCATTTTATCATTAGCAAAGCAATATTGATCAGGGTAAGGGGAATGACACGCATCGTAAGCAAAGGTATTCATTTTATTGAATTCATTGGTCATTACATCAAGGAGGGCAAGGTCAGCTGCGACCTCACTGGAATTATTTGGGACAAAAAGAGAAGGCTCAACAAGAGACTTAGGATTAGATTCTATAGTAGAAAGAGGGTCGGCCTCAAACCCTAAGGACTCGTCTACAGACTTAGACTCAGACTCGTACTCGGACCCAGACGACTCAGACTCATTAAACATAGGACCTTCGCCAGCGGTTATTTCCAATTTCTCTCCGCTTGGCTTAGTGATCTTCACTGTCTTGCGCCATCCCTTTGAAATATTATCAGCCTAGATGATTAACTCAGAGGGATAAAAATCCTTGCTTGATATAACAGCTTGAATGAGCTTGGAATCCTCATTCCAGTCAGGCTTGGATTCATTCTTTTCTAGTCCAAAAAGAAGGTTAATGTTTATATCATCAGAGCTTGGACTAGCTGGTTTCTCAGTTGTGAAGAGTTCTTTGCCTTTATCGACGAAGTCACAATCAAGGAACATCTCGATGTCGTCGAAGACCGCCCATCTCGTGCTATCTTCTCAAATCTTGGTAACAACCTCCACAATCTTAGCAAATGTCGTCGAAGACCGCCCATCTCGTGCTATATTCTCAAATCTTGGTGACAACCTCCACAATCTTAGCGAATGCTGTCTAAAATAACCTCTCTTGAAGTCATCCTCAGTTGTTGCGATAATATTCCGAAGAAAACTACTAAAGACCAACGTTTGTCGATCTTTAAAGCTCGCTTAAACTTGCTTTAGCCTGTGCGTCGGCGCTTCTGCTGCTTGTAAACCAGTATGTCGGTAATTTGAATTGTGAACCTGTGTGTCGGTGCTGTGAACCATTACGTCGGTGCTTCTGAACAAGTATGTCGGTGCCTTTGTGATGAGCCAATGTTTAGGCGCTTTAAGCTAAGTGAGACGGTCTTTCGTCAGGTTGATCACTTATTTGCAGTTGTAATCAAATCGACTACTCAATCATGTCAAATTGCTTATAGGGGCTAACTGGCGTACCAAGGAACCCGAAATTGTTGTTCTAGAGGCTTCGAGCTCTGTCGCTGCTGAAATATCTCTAGCGCCGCGATTTTGCTCTGTCGCCAGACTCCGGGATCTAGCGCCAGGAGCTAAAATCTATTGCCAGACGCTGGATTTTGTCGTCTGGCGCTGGAGTCGGGTCTTCCCTATTCTGCTTTTTCTGCCGCTGTTGTTCGGTTTCGCTCCAAACTTTGAGCATGGTCGTTTCCTTTCAACCAAATCCGCTAAAGTCTTTTGGAAATTAAAGCTCTTCATCTCTAATTTACTGATCAATGTAATTCCTCTTATCTTGGAAGAATCTCTTGTGTCATATTCGCGGTTTTTTTCGAAAAAATCCAGGAATTTCCTCACTTGTTGGGATGCATCTGCTTTTATATCTTTGATTATAGGGCTTTGCTTATCTTTCTTTAGGGTTGACCTAAGACTTAGTCTTGACTCAACTCATTGACTTGACATTACTCAAGGTATAAACTTGACTCGCTGTGATTGACTCGAGGTTGACTCAACTCAAATTGTTTGACACATGTGTTAGACTCAAATCAAGGTGATATGACACGACCTGACTCAATGTGTACATGACTCGTGTGTGCATTGTAATGTGATCGTGCAACTCAAAAATGCCAAAAAAAGCAAATATTTTCCGTCAGTTTTGTGGAGGGTACTGACTTTCTCCCGAAAAAGAAAGACGCGAAAAAGAATCGAAGTTTTCGAATGCATGTTGAATAAGCTTTGTCAAATGTTGTTTGATACTATCTCTCAAGGTGCAAGGATTAATCCATCCTAGGCTATATCAATGGTTGACTCAATGATGAAAGTATTTGGGTAACCTAGGCACGATGCTAAGCACTTCATACTTCGTGATGCAATGACAATTATGATTGATGAGTGATGTTGATATGACAAGGCATGCATCAACGTCCTGTTAAGATTCCATGACAAAGGGTTCCTTAGGGAAGTATATTTGGTCATGTATCTGTGATGTGTGTGAAAGTGACACTAAACTAGGCTGCAAGGGCTAAGTGTGTGGAGAGAAAAAAAATATATTATTTCAAGAAGAGTCAAATGATGGTGACTCTTAGGCTAGGTAAGCTAATGATGTAAGGATCAAGCCCCAAGTATAGCTCTAAAAAGATAGGTATGAGCATTGGAGATCCCTTGATATGAATGTTGTGTGTGAATGTGAATTTGAATGCATGTTATTACAGCCGCACCTCGATGTGAGGTTGCCTACGTATCTGTTAGGAATCAGGCCGAACGTAGCTCTAGCCGAACCTCGCACAAGTATGTGTATACCTCAAAAATGTCTTTTTAAGGGTTTCAACGTGTTTAGGCTAAAGGTTATAGAAGAAAGGGATAAAGCCTCAAGACCCTCGATAAGCCCCTAAGGTGTGCAACCTCGCTTTTGAATCTTTGTATTTTTTATGCTTGAGTTTCTACTCTTTTTTAGCTCTTTTTTGCTTTAGCATTTATGTTATTTTAATAAGTGTGGGCAATCCCGATCATGCGGTCTATACGCACTTGGCATTCATGTTTCTCAGGCACGGTACCGAGCACTCGATAAAAGACGCAATCTGAGACGTGTTCTTATCAAAGATATTTTCATATCAAAGACATTGGAACACTTGCCCTTTTTGTACACTTTTATTTATTTTTTTTCTTATTTTATTTATTTTGATCTTTTGAAATCACTCAAGCTTTTGAAATTGCATAAGTTACACACCGTCCCATCCCAAGGTTAGGTAGATATGGGTTGAAGAAGAAAGGTATATCGTTAGACGATGCTCAAAGTTGTTTATCAAAAAAGGATTGTATATTTGAAGAGTGAAAGGTAATATGATGTGGCTACAAGGGGTGCCTCAAATCATTGGTATACCTTGTGTTTAGTTCGACATGGATTTTTTTTTTTTTTTTTTTTTTGTGCAATGTAATGCGATGATCATATGCAAGAAAATAAATGCTCATTTTATTTAAAGGAAAAAAGAAAGAATCTACAAAATTAATCTAAGGGGAATAAAAAGGTGTCTATGCTAGACTTATTAGGGAAAAGGTAAATAAAAAGTAATAGAAAAAGAGGTCACGAAATCTTGTCGTTGAAGCTCGCCTCTTGTCTTGTGTTGTTTACTTTATCATCACTCTCTATTCTTGTTAACTGGAGGCATGGGAAGATTGTTATTATCAATCAAATGTAAGATAGCCTCCATTAGCTTCCAACAGCTCTCAGTAGCATGACCCCTACCTTGATGGTACTTGCAGTGTTCATCTGGATTCCAAGTAGGCAATCTCTTTTCAGGTGCGGGATCTTGAATATGTTCAATGGGAGTAATGAGTCCCTTGGCATGGAGTCGATCGAAGGCAGTATCATAGCTCATCCCAATGGGGGTGAAGTCTTTCCTTAGTTGCTTGTTTGATCCTTGGTTATCCATGGCTAAAACTTCACTGAGATCTAAGGTACTAACATTGTTACTAGAGTGGGCGTTTTTGGAAGAAGAAGGATTGTCGTTCTTTTTTCCTTTCTAGCCACCATGGTTACCATTGTTAGTAGCTTTTTTATTTGCGAGGTCGTCTTCAATCTCAATACCTATGTCATAGACGGCTCTGAAAGTATTCAAGTTGTGTTGACATTTTAAGTGCTTTGAATACTTTTCTTGGAGATTCTTGATAAACATCCTCACAGACTCTTTTTCGGTGGGGACCTCAATTATCTTAGCGGAAGTTTCCCTCCACTTATTGAAGAAAGAAGTAAAGCCTTCATTCTCTTTTTGTCCAGTATTTCAAGTTGTCTATAATCAGTTTCGACTTGGATATTGCATTTATACCTATCAATGAAAGAGTTCACCATCGATTCCTAGGTAGAGGTTTTCTCTTTGTCCAAGGAGAAGAACCATTGTTGACAAACGATTTCAAGAGATAAGGAAAACAAGGAATGAAAGGCTTTCTTATCAATCCCCTTAATGTTTATCATAGTATCAAAGGCTCCTAAGTGAAGATAAGGATTATCTGTTGCCTTGAATTTTGGGATGTCGTTGGCATTGAACTTATGCGGAAGAAGTTCTTTGTCCACCAAGACCCCTTGTGAACTAATGCCTTGAAACTTGTATTCACTAGACAACATGCTCAAACTTTCTTGCATGAGGTCCATCTGTTGTTGCTTCATAGGGTCATTGATTTTGAGGGTTAAAACCTTCAATGCCTCAGTCACGGTAGTTAATTGATTCTTGAGTTTGTTGACTTCTTCTTGAGTTGCCATTATCTTTTTAGCTTTCCTCTTTTGATGAATCGGTTTTTCAAAAAGTAAGACTTGAATAAAGAGGTTGTCTTTGATTAATCGCCCTTCTCTCCTCGACCAAGTACTGTGGAAAGGGAAATTAGGGACATGGTCTTGGTGATATATACTCAAAGTGTGTGCTAAGACTAATGAGTGTAATGAGTGTAGGTGAAATATTAAGACTCTTGTGTAAGACCATGTAGTTAGACTATGTGACTATACTCAAGCAAAGACTAGGTTAAGACCTCACGTATATGCATTAAACTGGACAGGTTGTGGTATTTTAGTCATAACTTCTGATCTGTGACTCTGATTGGAATGAAACCAACGCCAAATTTAAGAAAACACTCAGTGCTACAGATCCATATGTTGTACGACTTGTAGTTCTTCCTATAACTCCGGCTATGACCAAAACAGGTTGACGTTTGTGCAGTATACGGGAATAAAAATTCGGGTTGACTTAAAGGGACTATGACTCGATTTTAGACATATTTATTAGGTCAAATTAATTAGATAATTAATTAAACAAAATCCTTTAGTTATTAATTAGATTATTTAGTCTTAACACAAGTCAAACAAACGGTTAGGAAAAATCACATAGAGTATGCACAACAAATAATGCACAATTAGTCAAGTAGACACAATATGATGCAATGAGTGTGCAACCTAACCATGGCTCTAGTTCTCTAAAGTTCGGGATATGGGTTAGTCAATAAAGGGTCTATGGTTAATTGTTCGGATGCACCGCGCGGAAGCCTAACCGTGAAGGGTTGGCGCGAGTGGATGGGACACCGCGAGTTAAGAAAAACTCGCTTCCATGGTTTGGTGAATTCAACTTTCTCGGATGTACCCTTTGTTGCTCAGAGCGTTCAATTAGGTAGATGGAGCATGAATTCCCAGGGGGTTATGTCCATATGTAGAACACATATAGGTTTCAGAAAAGTGAGAAACACTCAATCACGAAGTAGGATCGAGCAAACAATGCTAAAAACTGGTCGAAATTAGAACGCATATTTCTGGCTCGGTATTGGAAGAACTTGGCGCCAGCAAACAGAGCCTAGCGCCAGCTTTTGGCTTTAGCGCCTAGCGAAAGAGGTTGTCGTCTGGCGCTAAGGTCAAAATACTAGCACTAATCTTCGTTCGCTGACGCTAGTTCCTACATGCCTCAGCAGCTTGTTGTGCTCGATAAAATTTTCCAGTTTCGCGCAGTGTTATTTCGATTCTAGTTGTGAAAGATATTCCTCAAATTTCCTATGTGTAAAAATCCTATGTTTTAACTCATTACGGATGGTCTTTCCAATGAGTTCTTTTTTATGCATATGACAATAATATTAATCAAAATTACGCACTTGAAATACTTAGAACTTTTCGAGTCTCATCCACTCATTCTAAATCATTGCCGAAATAAATTTTAGGAATTAAAATAGAAATCCTCCCCAGTGGAGTCGCTAAAAACTGTAGGGAATATTTCAAGCATTATCCCAAACTTGAACCCCACTGTGATCATACACTTAAGTATGGTGGCGTCCAAAGGGAAAGAAGATAGAGCAAAAGAGTCGCCAACAAGTTTAAAGAACTTGTAAACCGTTCACGAGGTGAAGGTTACACCCCTTAACGATCCAAGAGATCGTTAACTCCAATAGGTCTTGAACCATGACTGGTAGTTCGGGGATGAAGGTATAAATCCAACCTAAAAGAGATTGAACCTGCCCTAATAATAGGCCTCTACTTTATTCTGATCGTATTCATATGCGCTTTCTGACTAACATGCAATCAATAGGATTAACCCTAAACCTGTTTATCTATGTTGGTTGAATATTAATGCACAAATAAAACTATTATTGGAAATCACTTGAATTATAATCAAATTAACCCTAAACAAGATTATTAATTATCTTATTAAGCATGACTACAAGTACCAATTCCCTTTAAACATGCATAAAAGGTGTGATCAAGCAATAAAAATAAATATAATATATCAAGCAACATAATGATAGTAAAATTATAATCATAATAATAATATTTAAAATAATCATAATCATGTTAAAGCAAAATAATAGCAAAATCCTAGGCATGATACTAACAAGATTACTAACAAACCCTAGCATATCACTAAACAATAAAAATCAAAGCTTTAACCCTACATGATACTAACAATCATAAATATTAGGAAGAACATAAAAGGCATCATACTTTTAATCATACTTGATATTAAAGTTACCATAGACATGATACTAGGAAGATCAAACTACCCTAACATAACATTAGGAATCATAATAACAACCTAAGCATGATTTCCACATAATAACATCAATAAAAACCATTAAAGTACTTACTCGGATGTCTCGTACCTCTTTCTAATAATAAAATACACACGTTAGTAATTTCAAGGAAAATATAATCATATAATTAAATTAAATAATTGAAATAGAGATTTGGGACCAAACCCTCATAAATTAAAACCTTTCACGTCTAGGGAGAATGCAACTTCGAATATGGTTAGGTGTTTCTAAGTCTTGCGAGTGCGGAATTTTTTATTTTGAGAAAAGGATAGTTTAGAAAAGAGAGAGAAGAGCTTTTAGCTTAGAGAGAGAGTAATCAAGAAATTCTTGATGAGAGTTGGTGAAAAGAGAGAATTGGTGAATGAAAACGGAGTTTTTAGAAGGCTATTTATAGAGAAAATCAGCGAAAAAGATTAAAAAATTGAAACATAGTTCTGACGCGCAAAACGAGGTTAGCGCCAGACGCTGACATTAGCGTCAGGCGCAAACGCTAGCGTCAGGCGCTAATGCTGGCGTTTGGCGCTAACTTAATTATTGACGCGTTTTCTAAAATCAGATAGAAATTGCCGTACAGGAGGATAAAATCGTATTTTCTCCAAAAACATTCTTTTATTCTGATTAAAACTCTAAAAAGTCAACAAAAGTCAATTTATCAATGCTAATTGAATTAGGAATGAAAAGAACCTTCTAAAAAATTCTAGACGACTAAAACCATTCCTAATTGCATTAGGAATGATAAATCCATACTAGACCCTCCTCTAGATCATTGGGCCGCATATAAGGCTCAAATCAGGCCCAGTTCAGTAATTTGGCCATAACTTCCTCAATATTAATCGGAATTGGGCTTATAATATATCCTTGGAAAGCTCTTTTCAAGCCCCATCCAACTACACTACTATTGGACCCATATCATGGACCAACTAAACTTGATTGGCTGTTTTCTTAAAATAGGTTTTCATAAACAGAGAGAAGAGAAAAGAAATTAAAACTATCCGCAACACTAGACTTTCCACACTTTCACTTCATTCGATTATGATTCGGCGTGAAAGGTACTCATTACTGGGTTTGATTTTGGAGAGACACAAATGGGTGTCTACAAGCGCTCTATTGCAAAATAAATCCCTTCCTAAATTAAAGGATCCCGGTAGTTTTTCTATCCCTTATCATATAGGGAATGTTTTTATTGATAAAGCTTTGTGTGATTTGGGTGCCAGCGTTAGTGCTATGCCATCGTCTGTCTGTGCTAAACTTAATATGGGAGAATTAAAAGTTACTAATCTAACTTGGCAAATGGCAGATCGTTCTATAAAATACCCCTATGTAGTTTAGAGGATGTCCTTGTCAGAGTTGGTAAATTTTTTATTCCTGTTGATTTTGTTGTTTTAGACATTTCAAAGGTTACGCAAATAGCCATTATATTAGGTAGGCCTTTTCTCCATACTGTAGGAGCCATTATTGATGTGAAAAATGGCAAACTAACCTTTTCTTTTGGTGATGATAATGTTACTTTTAATCTAGGGAAAGTTTTGAAAGGGCCTATGCTAGAGGAAAATTGTTGTCATATTGATATAATTGATATAATGGAAGATATTTGTGATGATAGCTTGCCACAGGTTCTTGCAAGGGATCCCCTGGAGGAAATTCTTTGTGGGAATTTATCTACATACAATACAAGCATTTGGGGTAATGAGGTACAGGATATTGAAAGAGCTCTTTCCTTAAAAGAGTTAGACCCCAAGGAAACAATGAAGGTAGTAAATTTAGTTCAGGAATAGAAACATGCAGAGGTCAAGAAACCTGAACTAAAACCTCTCCCTTCTCATTTGAAATATATTTTTCTGGATAAACAAGAACTATACCCCGTGATCATCAGTACTGCACTTGATGACCTACAAACTTCCCAACTTCTAGGGGTTCTTCAAACCCATAAGAAAGCTATTGGGTACAATATTGATGATCTCAAGGGTATTAGTCCTGATTTTCGTATGCACAAGATACATCTAGAGGATAACTATAGGCCCTAAATTCAACCCTAAAGAAGATTGAATCCTAACATGTAGGAAGTAGTCAAGAAAGAGGTTATGAAATGACTTGATGCAGGTATTAACTATCCTATTTCTGACTCCAAGTGGGTAAGTCATGTGTAGGTAGTGCCTAAGAAAGGTGGGATGACTGTAATCACTAATGAAAAAAATGAATTAATTCTCACTAGAACTGTACGTAAAAGGGTGGCGTATGTGTATTGATTATCGTAGACTGAATATTGCCACTAAAAAGGACCACTTCCCCCTCCCTTTTATAGATCAAATGCTTGAGAGGTTAGCTAACCATAAGTTCTTTTGCTATTTGGATGGGTATTCAGGATTTTTCCAAATTTCGATTCAACCTGAAGATCAAGAAAAGACAACCTTTACATGCCCTTATGGCACTTTTGCATATCGTAGAATGCCTTTCGATTTATGTAATGCTCCCGCTACCTTTCAACGTTGTATGATGATCATCTTTTCTGATTTCATAGAGTCTATTATGGAAGTCTTTATGGATGATTTTAGCGTGTATGGTTCTTCATTTGATTCATGTCTAATTAATCTCGCTAAAATTTTAAAACGATGTGAAGAATGAAACTTAGTTCTAAACTGGGAGAAATGTCACTTTATGGTGACAGAGGGAGTAGTTCTAGGTCACATTGTATCTGATAAGGGCATACAAGTAGACAAAGCTAAGATTTCAGTGATTCAGCAATTACCTCCCCCAGTTATTGTTAAGGGAGTTAGAAGTTTCTTGGGTCATGCGGGGTTTTATCGTCGCTTTATCAAAGATTTTTCTAAAATTTCTAAACCACTAACTCAGCGTTTGCTCAAGGATGCTCCTTTTATTTTTACTGACGAGTGTCTTGAGGCTTTTAATAGGATTAATCAGGCTTTGATATCGACACCCATAATATGTGCTCCCAATTGGAATCTTCCTTTCGAGATCATGTGTGATGCAAGTGACTTTGCACTAGGAGCCGTGCTTGGACAAAGAAAGAACAAGGTTTTGCATGCTATTTATTATGCAAGCAAAACTTTGGATGAAGCCCAAGTCCACTATGCCACTACGGAGAAGGAGTTTCTTGCTGTTATATATGCTTTAGAAAAATTTAGATCATATCTTGTTGGTTCTAAAGTCATTGTTTTTACTGACCATGCAGCGTTGAAGTACTTGATAGCTAAAGCGGAATCAAAGCCAAGGCTACTCCAATGGGTTCTTTTTCTCCAAGATTTTAACATCGAAATAAAAGATAAAAAGGGAGCAGAGAACGTTGTGGCAGACCACTTGTCACGTATCATGTATGATGAGGGTAAGGATTCTATTCCTATAGATGATTCTTTCCCTGATAACAATCTATATGCAGTTGTAGAGCAACACCCATGGTATGATGACTTTTCTAACTATTTAGTTGGTGGTACTCTACCTCTTGACTTGTCCTACCAACAAAAAAAGAAATTCCTTTCTGATGTTAAGCATTATTTTTCGGATGATCCTTTTTTATTTCGTGAGTGTGCAGATGGATTATTTCGCAGGTGTGTTCCCGAATGGGAAGTCCACGGTGTGCTTACTAATTGCCACACCTCACCATATGGAGGACATCATGGCCCCACTAAAACGGCGGCCAAGATTAATTAGTCGGGTTTTTATTGGCCTACAATGTTTAAGGATGCTAACACTTTTATGCAGGCTTGTGACTCTTGCCAGAGGACTGGAAACATCTCGCGGCGGAATGAGATGCCTCAAACCGGAATTTTAGAAGTTGAAATTTTTTATGTTTGGGGTGTTGATTGCATGGGATCGTTCCCTTCTTCAAAAGGGAACCGCTATATACTTGTCGCCGTTGACTATGTATCCAAGTGGGTTGAGGCCATCGCTACTCCTACTAATGATGCCAAGGTGGTCCATAAAATTTTCAAGAAGACCATCTTTCCAAGATTTGGCGTGCCTAGAGTGATAATCAGTGACGGAGGATCTCACTTTCATGAGCGGAAGTTAGACACCCTCCTCAAAAAGTATGGTGTCTACCATAGGACAGGTTTAGCTTACCACCCTCAAACTAGTGGCCAAGTTGAAGTTTCTAACCGTGAGATCAAGGCCATTCTAGAGAAGGTGGTCTCAAAGTCAAGGAAAGATTGGAGCGATAAGTTGGATGACACCCTTTGGGCGTACATAACTGCATTCAAGACCCGTATAGGTACTACTCCATATAGACTAGTGTATAGTAAAGCATGTCATCTCCCGGTCGAATTAGAATATAAGGCATATTGGGCTATTAAGAAGCTCAATTTGGATGCCAAACTAGCGGGAGAAAAGAGGTTACTTCAACTTAACCAACTCAATGAGTTTAGGTTGACGGCCTATGATAGTGCTCGTGTCTACAAGGAGAAGACAAAGAGGTGGCAAAACAAGATGATCCTTCCGAGAGAATTCAAAGAGGCTGATAAAGTGTTGTTGTTCAACTCTCGACTTAAACTATTCCCAGGAAAGTTAAGGTCAAGATGGTTGGTCCTTTTATTGTAAAAAGGGCCAATAAATTTGGTTCCGTGGACGTTTTCGATGAACATGGTAACGAGTTCAAGGTTAATGGCCAAAGAATCAAGCTATATCATGAGGGGGCTACAATTGTTGCAGTTGAATTACTTCACCTAAGAGGTTCCGATACACTTTGAGCTTCAATGTGGTTAGAGGTTCGTGCGGGACCTAGATAAACCAGCGCTTTGCGGGAGGCAAACCGTATTTCTTGCTTTCTAGACTAGTTTTTCGTTATTTTTATTTTTATTTTTTTATCCTTTTTCTTAGAGAGGTGAAGAGAGTGAAATTTTACCTTTCATGAGTATTTTGTACAGGTTTTAGATCACAAAGTACAGAGTTTTTAAGAGAAAAAGGCGAAGAAAAGAGGAGCTCCAAATTGGGTACGGGCCCGGTCGGGCGAGGCTCGCCCGATCGGGTGCGCACCTGAGGGTCAGAATCGGGCATAATTTTGCCCGATCGGGCAAGGAGTCCCGATCGGGCGCGAAATATGGATTTTATCGGAGCATATAATCGCCCGATCAGGCGAGGCACGCCCGATCGAGCGCGCAAGTAAGGTAGAAAAACAAGGGTAATTTTGCCCGATCGGGCGGAATTTTGATGAAATCGAGTGCCACAAAAGAAATATCGGGCAAAGCTCGCCCGATCGGGCGAGCATTTTTGGCAATTTCGAACTTCGAGTTCGAGCCCGATTGGGCGCGCACTTCACATTTCACCGGAACCTATATTCGCCCGATCGGGCGCGCCTATTTTTTGGAGGATTAATTCCTTCTTCTCCCCCTTTATTTTCTTTTTCTTTCTTACTCTTTCTTCTTTATTTACACTTTCTCTCTCTAAAACCTCCATTTTCAAACCTTCAACCTCACTTTCCTTCCAGGATCTTCTCAAATTCATCCATCAAAACCTTAAAATTTTTACATATTCTTAATCCTCACACCTTCCTCTACATTTTCCACCCACTTTATCCCACTTTCTCTCATAATTTCTTGAAACCCTTAGAGAGAGAAAGCTTCAATACCCAAATTTCTCACTACAAATGGCTTCCAAACGATCTAGACAACAAAGGGGCGAAAGTTGGAGGCAACAACAACCAATGGTCGACCAAGAGCTTCAAATACCGGGGTGGGAGGAGGTTGTTATCACCTCAACGAAACAACGGGCAAGGATGCTCAACCTCATCGAGAGGCAGGTAATCTCTACCCGTTTTGTTCATCATCCTACATTATCTAGATTAGGTCTTGATAAACATGTAGAGAAATTATTTAAGTGTGTAGGCATGAGTGGTTTCTTCCAAATGCATCATGATACTTTTGATTACTTGAAATTAGAATTTATTTCTAGTTTTAATGTTATTAAAATGAATGCTTTGATCACTCAAGTACAATTCCGATTGCTAAACAATGATGTGCGATTAACTCTAAAAGAATTTGGAAAGTTGTTTGAGCTAAAATCGGACAAACCTATCAAACCCTCCCAAGACCACATTGTCGTGCTCTACAAGAGACTCACCGCTGAGGGTTTGATTAACCTCCAACACGCCAAAGGGACGTGGATTCAACATCCCGTCCCAAAGTTTTGGCAAAGGTTTGCCGGCCTCACAATTTTTGGGAGGCATGAACCGGAAAATGTAAGGAGGGATGAACTAGAATTGTTGGCATCCTATATGATCCCTAATGCTGAGAAATTAAACATACCTCATAGGATTTCCAACCACTTTCAAAGGGCGGCCATGCGGCCGAAACGAGAAGGTCTAGGGCGCCTATCTATTTTGGGGGGTTGGTGACTCATATTACTATTAAACACCTAGGATGGAAGCCAAATGGGCATAGGAAAATAGTGGGTTCAACCCTGATGAACCTTGCTTACTTAGGGAGCCTAAACTGGGTGCAACCCATGGGCGGTGAGACTTGGTGGATAGTCCATCGGGAATCGGGTAGGAGAGACCAAGCTTTTACCATACCCAACCCCGCCTTGACAAAATTTGAGAAGAGGAAGCCTTCTTACACATTCGAGACAAATGGTCAAGGCGAGGTTCAAGAACCTCACCTTTAACCACAACCCCACCATTCCCCCCAACACCATTCACCACACTACCCCCAACCACCACCCCAACCCTTTACCTATGGCATGCCCAACTCCTCCGTCGATTATAACATCGACCCCAATGCCCCTTATGAATTTTCGGCTTTTCCGAGCCAACTAGATCGTATAGAGATGGGGTAAGGGAGAGTAGAGGGCATGGTGCAAAACCTAGATTCTAGGTTAGGCACTTTGGATAGTCGGGTGGGTCATATAGAGAGGAACCTTAGGAGGGGTTTATACCCGATGTACGATGATTATGCACGCCGAGGGGCTATTCCCCTCGAGGCATTAGTCCTCGATTGGTTCCAATACCCCCAAGGAGGGTATTCCACCCTCGGAGCATTTGGTACTTATGTGGACTACTCTTCAGTCCATGGATATGGGGGTGATTCTCCATTTAGGGGTTGGCAGGAAATGTGAACCCTAACTACTTTGCAAGTGGTTCGGGTTACGGTGGTGCTGGAACGAGCCAGGGTGGTGCCGACTCGAGCTATGGAGGAGGGTACGAGAGGATGGATGATGAGGAGTAGCTTCTCCTAGCTACCTTCCCAAGTCAATGAGGGCATTGCTTGATTTGTCTTGGGGGGAGATTTCTTGTATATATGGTAACTCTCTCTCTTTTCTCTATTTATTTCTTTTCTAGTGTAGTTTTTATTACTTCCCTTTATGAAAAAATATAAAAAATTTGAAAAAAAAAAAAAAAAAATCAAAAATACGTTCCAATGAATTGTAAATCATGCTTCCCTGTGACCCATACTTAGAAAATATTGTTTTGGTTCTTGGTATATGATAATGAGCTTTGTGAATTTGTTAATCATGATTTGAAGTTTAATTGTTTGGATTCCTATACATGCGTCAATTTTGCCAATTATTTGTGAATATAGTGCTTGACTAGTTGATTTGGTTAGGAATGTGTGATAGTTTCTGGTATGTCAATGAATTTGAGTATTGGTTTGCAACTATTAGTAATGTTTATATAGCTCATATTATGCACATTGAGGAGGACGAAGGCATTTGTTCTCTTAGGAACCTTTAGACGATATTAGATACATTTGTTCCCTTCTTGTTACCCATGTTGTTGCTTGTGCCCTTTTATTGTTTATTTAGCCACATTACAAACCTATATGAGCCCCATTGGTTACTAGTCCCAAGCTTGGCTAGGGGGAGCTATTAGTTGGTGAGGTGAGGGAGTTGTGGTGTGCTTATCATTTGCACAATGTGGGAATAAAAGAAGAGTGATTGCTCTTTTGATATTGTGATTGGAAAAATGTTGATAGTTTGTGTTTCAAAGTTGAAAATTTTCCAATGTGAGATAAAAAGAAAAAAAAGAGCAAAGAAAAAAATAAGTTGTTTCATATGTTCAAATGTTCTATTTGAAGGTTGCTCAACAAAAAAAAAATTCAAAAGAAAAAAAAAGTTCAAGTTTGAAAAAAAAAGAAAGAAAAAGAATAAGTAGTTCAAAGTTTGTTTTAATTCGCTCTATTTCATATTATCATATTTTGTGAGTGAATATGTAAGTGTTAAGATTGTGTTGTGTATATGATTGTTTGGTGAACTTTTGTGGAGTTGAGTTGTGATTGGAGATGTTTTGGTCATCACTTGTTCTGACCATGGGGTTTATTAGGATATGGCTCCCTTAAGCATGGCTTTACTCTCACATTTTTCATAAATTTATCCTACCCTTTACCCTGGCCTTACATTACAAGCTTTAAAGACCTTCCGACCTTTGTGCATAAGAGTTGTATAAATGTGAAAGTGTTGTTTATCAATGCAAGTTATGATTTGACATATTTCGAGTCGACTAGTAGGTTGAGCGTTCATTGTTTTAAACACACGAGAGTGTGAGTTGGGGGGGGGGGCATTGTTCACAAATAAAGGGGTTGGTTGGAGAGCGATCGAGTACATCTTTTACTCGCCACATAAATGAGAGTTGAGTGCGTAAGCACTAGTATTGAATTTTATATGCTCATGTAGTTTGCTCTACTTGACAATTGTTGGGGAGGAAGAGTAATTAGATGGATGAGATTGGTTGATGTTGAAACATGTTTATTAGATTTGCCTTAAATTGTTTGTGCTTGATTTTGATTATTTGGGGTGAGGCATGTCTTTATTTATTCATTAATGAGATCTTTTCTTTGGGACAAGCAAAGCTTTGGCTTGGGGGAGTTTGATATATCCATTTTATATAGTGTTTTACCCCCGTCCCAAGGTCATAATTAGTAGTGTTTTTGGCTCTTTAGGGCCACTTTTATTACTACTTTATGTTTTCTAGTGTTTTTGTAGTTTTGCTTGAGTTTTGTAGGAAATTGCACACTTGGAGCGTTTTCCAGGTTTTTTCACGAAGCAACTATGAGCATTAGGAGGACACGACCATCCTCGAATCCCGGGACCGGTGAGAGCCGTTGATTAAGGGCTCGGTATGTGATACTGGGGCAATTGGATCAAGTAATCAAGACCCGATAAGGAAATCCGGATTGGGCCGAGGAATTGAGCCCAATCGAAATCCAAGCCTCGAAGAAGAAACCGGGCCCGATCGAGCAAGCATATGCCCGATCAGGCGGGCGCGCGCAAAGCTGCATTAAGAAAGAAGTCACGCCTGATCGGGTGAGCGTAGGCTCGATCGGGGGCAGGACACTAGCAAGGGCGTAGAAAAAAGGCGGGCCCGATCGGGCGGCCCTTCGCCCGATTGGGCGCGTGTTTTTCTAAGGACCTGATTAGTTTTCGTTTAAGGATTTGTTTTAGGGATGTTTAAGTACGATTTTTGTACGTAATTTTTTATTACCTTCTCTTTTAGATTTTCTCTCTCTACTTAGGATATTCTCTCTCTCTCTTAAACTCTCTCAACATTGTTCTTAATTATATTCGTTAATCCAAATTTCTTTTGGTAACAATTTCTTCTCTTCTAATTTCAATTATTTTATTTAATTCATTCATTATGTCTTGCTTTATTGATTTGATTAGTTTAGATTTAATTATGCTTGAGTAGTTTTATTTCTAGGGTTTATGGGGAGCTAATAAATAATATGAAGGGTTAAATTTGTGATTGTTGATTATCAATGCTTGGTTAATTTCCTATTGACTGATTTAATGCTATGCAATTAAGTTTGGCCAGATTTAATTGTATGAGTTTAGCAATATTAATTCGAGATTCGACAGATTAGAATTGATGTTTAGGTTTAGTTTCAATAGGCGGACTAATTTATAAATGGTTAAGTCGAGATTCGACAGATGAGATTTAATACCGGTAAATTAACTCTGTGATTATAATACGTAGCGAAAGCCCTTAATAATCTGATTAATCGATGCTTGATGATTGTTTATTATGATTTGCCCTGGAATATTATTTATTGGTGAACCTATGCCCTAGGCCTTTTAATATTTAATATCTCCCTACTTTATTTTCCCTGATCATATTCTTCGTAGTATAGTATTTGATTACAACAACATTGGTTACCTTGATAATTTAGATTATAATAATGTATTAGGAGTAGAAAGACTTGTTTCCCTTTGGATTCAACCCTACTTCCCTATCTGCATTAGTTATAGGACTTAGGTAATACTTTTGATTAGGGGATACGACTTTACCCTGTCAACAGTCACCTTCGACAATGTTCCTGAGGTACTGTGGAGGATTGTCACAAGCAAATGAAGATAGTGAGGCACTGTTACCTTTAGATGGCGTTCACGAGGCACTGTGGAGGTCGTCACCAACAATAATGCAGCAACAAATCGGTTACTCCAGAGACGTGTGATCGACGGTGCAAGATACGCATTTCTTAACTCTTTTATCTGTTTAAATAACGCTAGTTTGCAGGTATTGGCGTTACAATAATGATTTAGGATCACAGAACGTTCTAAATCATTCTCCGTCCCTATCGCTACTTTGACTTTTTTTTTGAAACTTGCGTTTTAATAATTCAGTTAAAGTGGGGGCTTCATAGACACCCAAATGTGTCTCCAAAAAACCAAACCCAGTGATGAATACCTTTCATGTCATTTGATTATCGAACGAAGTGAAAGTGTAAAAAGTCTAGTGATGTGGTTATTTTTTTATTAAAATATCTCTCTTGTTGTTTTTGAAAATATATCTTTTTACACTCTATTTATGAAATAGCAAGTCCGAAAATAGAATTACAATTAATATTGGAAGCAATTTAACAATAATTCCAACAATATAAAATCGTTAGAAAAATAATAGAAATAAAAGGAACATAATTCTTACTTTGATTTTGTTTGTTTGCAACTACAAAATAATATACGAGTTAGTAACTTCAAGGAAATAATAATAAAACAATAACTAAATTAAATTAAATAAAGTAGAGTTGATTTGGGGCCAAACCTTCAAACAGTTCTACCTTTCACGCCTTGGCTTAAGGACGGAACCACGAGTAAAGTATGGACTCCTTGGAGTACTTGAAGAAGGAATTTTGAAATAAGAAGGGTAGGCTAGTATTTAGGCTAAAGCATAGAAGAGTGAACAATAGAGAATTAATTGATGCCCCGTACATCAGAAATGAGGGGGTATTTATAGAGAAAATGTGCTGAGGGAACACACGGAACCCTAAAATGATAAAAACCCTAAAAAAGTATCCCGCGACACGGTAAAATTTACCGTGAAACGGGAAAATCCACCGTCAAACGGAAAACATTCCCGTGACATGGTGCAATTTTGGTGTGACGCGGGAAATGTTTAGCAAACGGGGAAGAAAGCGCGTTAATGGTTTACGCGGAAAGGACACGGAAATTCCCGTGTCACAGCAGGTTTCTCGTGTCAGGGGAAATACCACCGTCAGACGGGAATGATTCCCGTGACACGGTGGGTACCTGCCGTGGCGCGGAAATTTTCAGCCCGCTTTTCCGTCTAAATACATTTTTAACCCTAATTTCGTTCAGCATTTTAAATGCCGATTGATAATTTCGGGATTTTTTCTGATTTATTATTATTTGGGCTAAAATAAGAAAGTAAGTAAATAAAATAAATAAAAGGTTTGGGCCAAAAATAAATAATAAAATAATAATAATAAAAAAAAAGGTTTAGGCTGAAAATAAATTTGGGCTGAAATTAAAACTATGCTTTTACCAAACATCAAGACTAATCCATGGACTGTTCAAAAATAAAAATTTAATCAAATACGATTTTTAAGTACTCTCGGGATTAAATACTGAACCCGACCAATATTGGCGGTGAAAGGTTGTTCATCATCGGGTTTGGTTGTGGGGAGACATTTTTAGGTGTCTACAGAAGCCCCCACTTTAACTGAGTTTGTAGAAATGTCAGTTTCGAAAACGATAGTCAAAGTAGTCGATTGGGACGGAGAATGATTTAAGATGTTCTGCGATCCTAAATCACTCTGTATACGCTGATACCTGCAGAAAAATGTTAATTCCACAGATAAAAGAGTAAAAACGATAGAATACATATCTGGCACCAGTGTATTGGTGACAAACGAGTTTGGCAGCTTCCTATGCTTGAAGGAATCCACCGGATAATGTTTGTTGAAACACTTTCCATGCCTGAGGAAATCCGACTAAGGAGTTTGGTAGTTTTCTAAGCCTCAAGAAACCTACCGGATGATACTTTCCTTGCCTGAGGAAAGTCGACATATGAATTTGGTGTCATTCTATGCTTGAAGAAATCCACCTATGATGCTTTCCATGCTTGAGGAAAGCCGAAAAAGGAATTTGGCGGTTTTCTATACTTGAAGAAAATTCCACTGGTAATGCTTTCAAGCTTGAGGAAAGCCGACAAAAGAATTTGGCGGTTTTCCACCGATAACGCTTTCCATGCTTGAGGAAAGCCGCCTTGGCGGTTTTCTATACTTGAAGAAAAATCCACCGGTAACTCTTTCCATGCTTGAGGAAAGCCGACGACTACTGTAATCGCTGACATTTGCAAGTTTATGATGGTTCGATTAGCCCCGAACGTGGGCCACAGGTGATTCACTCCTTCAAGTCGATTATCCGACCATATTAGGTGCCTGAAATATCGACAAAATTGATTTTGACGCTTCTTAGGGGAAAAAAGGTAATTTTGATACCCTTCAACCGTCAGTTAGAATTTTCTACGTAATTTTACTAAAAAATTAACTGTCCAATTTTCGCGAAAAATCATGCAATTTTGGTCAAAATGCCAGGAATATTCGCAAATAGCTATGCAGGGCAGGCGCAGGACCACCGCGTCACGAAAAAGAATTTCCGTGACACGACACGGATCCCCATCACGCGGAGCAAATTACCTTGATGCAGGAAATTTGTTGGCTGAAAATGAGTCAACTGGCATCTTTGACCAGTCAAACCACGTGCGCCACGCCAATATATTACCGTTACATGGTAACGAAAACCATTGCACGGGAAACGGGATGTAACGGGATGCTTTTTTGGCTTTAAATTCAAGCTGCTTTCTGCCATTTTTGCTATTTCCGCACTTCCCCTTCTCCATTTTCTTTTTTTCTTCAGCTCAAACTATCGAGGCACGGCAAGATCTCACCGGCGCTCGGAGCTCTTTTCCGTCAGACAGAGATCACTCCCCGTGTCACGGCGGTTCTACGTTTTCCTGTTCTTTTTTTTTTTAATTTTTTTCGCTGAAATTTGCTACTGCTCGTCGCTGCTCACTGCCGTGCTGTTGTTGCTATTTATCGGAGCTCCAGCGACCTTTGGACTCACTGTGACACGGGATTTTATCCCCATGACACGTCATTTGTTCACCGAGTCGTGGCGTATTGTGACCGTGTCGTGGCGGCTGCTCTGATCTTCACGGTTTTTCGAGCTTTTGGAGCTCAAATCTTCATCAATTTTGCTCTAATTTTTTGCTAATTTCCTCATTTTCGATTCTCTACAAGGATCTATGTAATTTTCCCTTGATTTTTCCTCGAATTTGAGTAATTTCATGAAAAACCCTTAAAAATCAATTTGGGGATTTTTTTTATTTTGTGGTTTATATTGAAATTCTTGCTATGAATTTACTTGTAGATGTATGTATGCGTGTTTGTGAGCGATTTGAGACAAAAATTGCATGATTTGGTGAAGAATTGAGCAAATTACCATTTTTGGTACTACTTGTGGTAAATGGTGTTCCTTGTTGTTCATGTTGTTCTTTTGCACTTGAAATGATGACATGTTGGTTGTAGATCCTGTAAAATATGCTATGATGCGTCGATCTATTGTTTTTGTGCAATTTTGAGACATATTTTGTATTGTGTATGTACTACATTGTCATGGAGAACATAGTATCATGCAATTAGGAGAACATAGTATTAGTTCGTCATGGAGAAACTAAATACTATAAATAATTCCATTATTTTGCCAATTTTTAGCCTTGAGGTAAAAATTTAGCGTATAATGCGATAAATAACTAAATAACTTAGGAAGTGATGCTAAGCATTTAGATTTTTTATTAAAATGCAACTCGAACTAAATGTCTTAGGAAATGATGCTAAGCATTTAGATTTTTATTTTTATAATAGCATGCCTAGGCGACGGGATCGCGATCTTTCTACCCATGGCCGGCGTCAGGCTTTTTGGGAGGACACTCCCACGATTCCCGAGGGTATGGACGACGACGTCTTAGAGTCTGAGCCTCGGACCTCTACGGGTAGAGGTAGGTGGGTTCCACCTCTGTGGACTCCATACCAGGTTATTTTCTGTCGTGAGAAACACGTTTCTCATCGCCCACTTGCTGGCATAGTTGACGGCACGCTTCGCCACCACAGTTCTGGAGCCGGAGATTTGATTCCTCGACTTCACCAGATTATCACGAGGGATCCTGCTACGAACGCCTTATGGGAATCGACTAGTTTAGTGGATTTTTATTCGGAAGTCGTAGGGTTTCGCATCCCCCGGAGTTGTGGTGCGACAATCGTTCGCGCATTGTTGGAGTATTTCTAGGATACTACCAACACCTTTCACTTTGCTTGGGGGGAGATGACAGTGACCCCTCTGGACTTTAGCATGATTAGAGGTTTGCGCTTCACTGACCGGGCCGTAGCACAGATGTCTGATCTTTCTTGGGGAGCAGCTGAGGCAGCCGATTTGTTAGGTCCGATCGTTCAGCATATCAGGACCCAGCCAGTGTCTCGAGGTGGTCCTAGGAACGGGTGATCGAAGCTGGCTTCGGTTCTAGCTCGTGGTTTTGACATGGAGGAGAAGACATCGGCTTAGCAGCGAGTGCGGATCTTCATTCTGATTCTCATCTCCATGACTCTTTCTCCTGATAGGAGTTCACGTGCACTCCTTTGCTACCTCCCTTCTTTAGTCAGGATCAGTGAGATAGGATCCTTTAGCTAGGCCAGCCTCGGATACGCCGACCTTCTCTTGTCGTTACGTCATGGCTGTAGACAGCTGAACGACGAGTCTCCCGTCACTGTTTACGGTCTATGGAGAGTCGTAAATGTGACGATCCTTTCCTCTTCTTGTTTTATTTTAATTTGTTTGACTCATGTGCTCAAAGATTACTTTTCATTGCAGTTATGGTTCTACGAGTACTTCCCAGGATTGACTCCTCGACGGCATGACTTTCTTGTCGGGACCAGTTGGCGTGACCGAGGAGAGTCACGGGTGGAGTCTATCTCTACGCTGCGCGGGCTGCTACGCCGAGGCAGCTCTTTTGTTGGCGTAAGAATTAGTTTTGTAGCTTGTTATTTTCTCTCTAACGTTACTTTCGGTGTTTCATGCCAACTTTTTATGGTTTTCAGGTTGCCATTGATGTCCAGTATCGTCTTTGGGTTGGGATGACTAATCTTCCCGAGGCCTTGCATCTTTCAGCGCACCGCACTGTTTTGGTTGGTATCAGACGCTTTGTCTGGTATTTGGGGGAGCGTGTCGTTTGTCAGCACAGTGGTGATCGCTTTGTGGTGCCCTCATCTCCACCGGAGTCGATGCTGGACTCGCGCTTGCTTAGGGAGTTGATAAACAGGGGAGAGCGCTACACTTTTCCTTGGCAGGAGCTTGTGCACATGAAGGGTGATTATGCGCAGGACTTGCTTCCCTCTGTGGCTCCTCCACCCACCTTCCTGAGGCATGATTTCTTTTGAGGATTTTTGTCACTAGTCTCTGTTTAAATAGTCGAATAACTTGATTATTCGATCGTATTTTCAGATGACTGTTCGCCCCGTGGGGAGGATTAAGATTCCGCCTCAATCTGTTTGTTACCCAGGGCCGATTGGTATTACCGAGGACCACATTGCTGACGCGCCAGAGGGTTTAAGACAGGCGCAGGAGTCTCTGCCCGAGGTTTTTGAGCCGGTAAGTTTTTAATGCATTATTTATCCTTTTAACACCGTTTGTTAATGCTTTGTCTTTGTTTTGTTCTCAGCCTAACCACCCGGAGATGATGGGACTCATGAAGCTGGTTGGCACTCTGAAGTACTGCATCATCAAGCTTCAACGTGGTGCGAGTTGTCGGAGCAGTCCTAGCGATGTTCTTGAGGTATGCTCATTTTTTTTTACTTCTACCATTTGTTTTATTTTGCATTGTTGACGCCTTTTGATTTTGTATCTATCAGGATCAACGGAGGTCCCGCTCGCGCTCGAGGCATAGAGGCTCGGACGATGGGGAGCTTAGTCGTGGTAGACGATCTCCTGAGGTTCATCGGCATTCTCTGTCTCAGCGGGAGCCTTAGATTACTCAGCCGTTACAGGAGGCTCAGTGGCAGCAACCTCAGTCTTCCCAACGCTTTCAGGGTCAAGGTTAGAGGCAGCGACAGTCGTTTTCACAGCCTGAGTTTAGGCCTGTTTTTACTCCCGTGGATCCTGGTTTTTTTCAGCTCCATCGACTGGAATTCCTCCACTGGTGTCGGGCTTGTTTTCAGTTCCAATGTATGGGACGATGCCTCAACCGACGATTCCCATGTCTTTGAGTCAGTCGACACCATTTTCCAATTGGACGGGTCCTGCTTTGAGTTTGACTGCTGATGGAGTCACAGGGACTAGTAGGGACACTGCTCCCCGTACTCGGATGATGGCGGGACTCTTTGGCTCACCGTTCCCGTATTCACAGGCTGGAGATGATACTGATCCTAACTCTTCTAGTTCTGCAGATTTTTGACCGAGGGTCTTTATTTGTACATAATGTAATGACACTTGACACTACTTATTTATTATGGCTCATTTTGTACATTATTCACAGTTTATGCATTTATTAGTGTGTGTTAGTGGGTGATTGAGACTCATTGTGTGTGATTGTGTATGTATTAATGACGCGACAGAAAAAACGTAAGTGGAGTAAGTGGAGGGTACCGACCTTCCCCAATAGAAAAAGAAATAAAAAGACAAGAATAAATAAATAAGTATATAAAGGAAAAATAGAATAAAAATTAATAACATACTAAAAAAAAAGATAATAAATAAATAAATAAATAAAAATAAATAAATAAAAATAAAATGATAAAAAAGGTTGAGAATTTTATTGGGAATAAAACTCTCGAAAAACAGAAAAGTAAACGGTGAAGATAAAATACTAAAAAAAATCTGGATAGATACAGGAAAAGATAAAAAAAAACGCGTGGGTGCCACGACACGGTACTTTACACCGTGTCACGGCAAAATCTGCCGTGTCGCGGCAAAAATTCCCGTGACACGATGGGACTCCCCGTGTCACGGTGCGCGAATTCTACAACGGTGTGGTTTACGCGTATGGAAAGATAATTTCTGAGTAGTTCCGAGTGCTTTTGCTATAAAATAGGACTAGTATATTCGTGATATGAATAAATACGGAACACAAAATAATTAGAATTTCATATTTCAATAGTAATGTCTCAGAATTTTGATAATACATTGCGCGACTGGTCTTATTCATTGACCAATGCCGACAAAAGAGAGTTAGAATTTTTTCATGTCAGGGGTTTACTAGCCCTGAGGCATGTGGCGATTGAACATGATTTTCTTAGGGCAGCATTAGACTATTGGAGTCCAGAAACACATTGTTTCAAATTTGATTACGATGAAATCTGTCCCCTGCCGGAGGAATTCGGTGCCATCTATGGATTTCCTGCTAGAAATCTTATTGCCATGCCTACCCTACGTGAATATTATTACCAAGATTTTGAACGCCATCTGAATCTAACAGATCCAGATTTAAATAGAATTATTTGTGGTAATGAGGTAGACTTAGAAAAACTTGCAAATTTATATTTCAATCGCCCTATCTCTGAGTCTTATCATGTATACCGTAGAAGGGCACAAAACAGGCACCGTGTCACGGTGGCTCTCTACAGGTAAAAATACGCTCCGAGTAGCCCCTCGTAACACAAAACAGGCACCGTGTTACGGTGGCTCTTTACCGTGACACAGTGAAGTCTTCCGTGTCACGGGAAATCTGCATTTTTTTATTCGACTGATTTATTTTTTTTTTAATTTTTTTTTGTCGCAGATTTGAATGATGGAGCGTTTAAAACTATTTGAAGCCCTCGACGATATTGAAAAATATGGCCCTAACGATCTAGTCTGCAGGAAAAAAAATTACTCTGTGAACATGTCGTATGAAGACTGGAAAAATTTCATTGCAAAGAGGGAATTTTCCATTCGTCAGGTGGTGCCTTGGTGGAGGCTTACTAGGATGGTTGGTACAAATGATACTCCCTATTGTCGTGTTCCTAGTATCTCAAAACTGACTTTTTATTGTCCTTCTCGACTGATGCGGCATTATGGACTTGAACAAGTAGTTCCACGCTATAACGATAGTCCTCGTGAAGTATCGTTGCATGAAAGTAACGTTCACAAATATGAGACTTGTTGGTTTGGAAGACAATTGTGGACCGTTTCTGCAAGTAACCAAGCTCCTCCTCCTTAATCTAGTGCATACAAGGCATGGTTGAACCCTAGAAGTAGGAGGGAACGATTCGGATCCTGTAAATCTGATGTGAAGAGTCGTCTTGGCAATAAGAAAGCACCTCCTAAAGATCGTATAGGTCCAAGAACACAAGGGATTGAGTTTAAGACTCCTATAATGCCGAAAAGGAAGAATTTTGTGAAAGGGAAGGGTAAAGAGAAGATGGTCTATAGAGAGAAACAAACGAAAAATTTTAAGAAAGGTGAAAGGGATGAAAGTTCGACTAGGGGTTTGACGGTTCGGGCTACAAAAATTACATTAATGGTGAAGGCCGACCTAGTTGAAAAAGAGAATGAGGTTCCTAAAGTGAAGAAGGATAGATCAGTATTGCTTTGCTTTTATGATTTATAATTTTTTTTTAAAATAAGGCATATGATGCCAATAATTGTAGTCACATTTATTTTAATAATAATACCATATTTATTTTAGCCTTAAATAATTTGTTTTTTATCCGATTCAAGGAGTCGGAAGCAATGGAAGAATGAAAATAAAAAAACCTCGAACAAATAATGAATTCGCAAAGAATGTGTCACTAAAAAAAATCGAAAAACTGAAATTCCACAGTGCCACGGTGAAAAATTCCGTGACACGTTGGAAATTCCCGTGTCACGACAATTTTTTTTTAGTTTTTTTTTTTGCCGAGGTCCACCGTGCCACGGTGGACTGTACCGTGATACGGTGGAATGTCCCGTGTCGCGGCAAACCCCCCCCCCCCTTTTTTGCTTAGGTCCACTGTGCCACGGTAGACTGTGCCGTGACACGGTGGAATGTCCCGTGTCGCGGCAAAAAAACCCTTTTTTTTTTGTCGTGACACAATGCTGATCTGACGCGTATACTTGAACGACAGAGGGAGGATTTTTATTTTTTAAAGTGGCCGGGCCCCCTTGAGGGGTTGCCTACATATCCTTAAAAAGGAATCAGGCCGAATGTAGCACTATTGGGTCATGAACCCATGCAACTAGGCATAGAATTTCTTGAGTCGATCTAAGTTGGTTAAATTGTAGAAACCGTTACCGTCCATGCCTACCAATTGTGCCACTCCGCCAGACAAGATGGCTTTAACAATGTACGGGCCTGACCAATTTGGTCTGAATTTTCCACTTGGATCTTACACATTTTTACGAAGTGCCTTAAGCACCAAGTCACCCTCTTTGATGTTCCTAGTCTTGACTTTTTTATTAAAATGTCGCGCCATACGCTGTTGGTAGGTTTGGACATGATGCAAAGCTGCCAAGCGTTTTTCATCAAGTAAGACTAGTTCATCATATCTTGCTCTAATCCAGTCGACTTCGTCTAGTTATCTTTCCAATGCGATTCAAAGAGAAGGGATTTCGAGTTCTATTGGTTGTCCAGCTTCAACTCCATAGATCAAAGAGAAAGGGGTAGCCCCCGTTGATGTACGAACAGAGGTTTGAGAACCCCAAAGGGCGAAACGTAGCTTACTTGGCCAGTCCTTGTAATTTTCTGTCATCTTTTCGATGATAGTTTTTACATTTTTGTTGGCCGATTCGACCGCACCATTTGTTTGTGGTCTGTAAGGTGATGATCTGTGATGCTTGATATGATATTTCTGTAATAATTCCGCGCATTCGGCTTGGAAATGCGTTCCATTATCGCTAATCATCTCATGTGGTACCCCATAGCGGCATATGATATTTTTCTCAATTGATTGAGCTACGTTTTTTGCCGTTAGCTTAGCATATGAGGCAACTTCGACCCATTTGGTGAAATAGTCGACCGCTACGAGGATGAATTCATGCCCCCCTTGTCCTGGTGGCGTTATTTTTCCAATGATGTCAATGCCCCAAGTGGAGAAAGGCCATGGAGAAGTATATGTGTAGAGAAGCGAAGGTGGAACATGCTGTAAATTTGCGTAGACTTGACACTTCATACATTTCTTGACATATTCATGACAATCTCTCTCCATAATAGTCCAATAATAACCTTGTCATTGAATCTTTTGGACTAACATCTTTGCATTCATGTGTATTCCACATATACCGACATGTAGATTTTCCATATTTCTGTGTGCTTCTTTCTTGGCTATGCATAAGATATTTCTCCCCATTGCGGTTCACTTGTGGAGTTCTCCCCTGATGAGCACATACTGTGAGGCCAGGGCCTCAAAGCACGGTGTGCCCTTTTATCAATATTAGGAGGGTATTCTCCTCTTGTCACATAATTAAGGATATATGTATACCATGGCTCTTCATTTTCTCTTTGTGTTTCTTTTTCATCGTCGAGTGCGTGAACATAAGCCGGTTCATATCTTCTTTCTATGGTCAATGACATTCTGATTGTATCCGTTGGAATTCGCACCATTGATGCTAATTTAGCAAGAGCGTCGGCGAATTGGTTTTCTTCTTTTGGCAAGTACGTATATTCCACTTCATCTAGTTGCTCCGTGAGAGTTTCTAAATGAGCTTGATACGTAGTGAGACTTTCACCTCTCACCTTCCATCTCTTGGAGATTTGGTTAATGATTAGTGAAGAATCACCGTAGATTATGAGCTTCTTAATTCCCAAGGCGACAGCTGTTTCTAACCCCAAAATACATGCTTCATATTCTGTTGCATTGTTGGTGACATCAAAGTCGAGCTTCATTGAAATTTGGATGTGCTCTTCATTGGGTGATACAAGTAAGACTCCTACACCACATCCTTTTTGGTTTGAAGCTCCATTGAAATAGAGCGTCCTGCTATCATCTTCGGTCATGAGTAAATCTTCGTCAGGGAAATCATACTCATCTTCTTTTTTCTCAACTTCTTCTAGCGGAAAGTCTGCTAAGAAGTCGGAAACCGCAGAACCTTTAATGGCTTTTTGTGGTAAAAATTTCAAGTCGAACTGAGCAAGATTGACTATCCACCTTGATAAACTGCCATTGAGTGTTGCTTTTTCGAACAAGTATTTGAGAGGATCCATTTTGGACACGACATGCACTGTATGAGTGAGCATGTAATGTCTTAGTTTCTGTGCGGCCCACACAAGTGCGAGATACAACTTTTCAAGTGGTGTGTATCATGTCTCATATCCTTGAAGCTTCTTACTCAAGTAGTAGATTGCATTCTCCTTTCTTTCAATCTCTTGTGCTATTATTGCCCCCATTGTTTCTCTTATAACCTTAAGGTAGAGTCGAAGAGGAAAGTCGGGTATTGCTGGCGCTAGCACAGGTTGGTTTTCCAGGTACTCTTTGATTTTATCGAAAGCTTTTTTGGCAATCGTCATCCCATGTGACTGGGACGTTTTTCTTAAGCTTCTTGAATATAGGTTCACATATCGCTATGAGCTTTGATATGAACCTACTTATATACTTCAGCCTTCCAATGAAACCTCGAATCTCCTTCTCATTCTTGGGCGGTGGCATGGCCATGATCGCTTTTACTTTTGTGGGATCTATTTTAAACCCTCGAGAACTGATCACATATCCAAATAAGTTGCCTGACGTGACTCTGAATGCTCACTTTGCTGAATTTAATCTCATGTTGTACTTGCGGAGTCATTCAAAGAACTTGCGAAGTGCATTGATATGGCCTGGACGATCTTTAGACTTAACGTACATATCATCGACATAGACCTCCACTTCTTTGTGCATCATATCATGTAACAATGTTATAGCTTCTCTTTGGTAGGTGGCACCCGCGTTTTTCAACCCGAATGGCATTATCGTATAGCAATATGTACCCCATTGTGTGATGAATGTGGTTTTCTCCATATCTTCTTCAGCCATCAATACTTGATTGTATCCGGCGTAACCGTCCATGACTGATAGGGGTGCATGGTTTGTTATGTTATCGACCAGAATGTCAATATGAGGTAGAGGGAACCCATCTTTCGGGATTGCTTTATTGAGGTCCTTGTAATCAACACACATTCTGACCCTTCCATCCTTCTTTGGAACTGGAACCACATTTGCTATCCAATATGGATAATTGGATACTTTGATGAAACCTGCGGCCAACTGCTTTCTGTTTCTTTTTTTATTTTGAGAGCCACATCCTGTTTCATACGGCGCGGCTTTTGTTTGACAGGCTTCACACCTGGAATGAGTGGTATCGTATGCTGAGCTATATCCCTGTCAATTCCTGGCATATCTTGGTATGACCAAGCAAATACATCAACAAAAACACTAAGCAAGTGAATTAGCTCTTTGCGTTCATCTTGACTTAGTGTTAATCCAATTTTACTTCTTTAACAGTCGTATCATTGGAAATATTAACTGTTTCTGTATCTTCAATAACTGCTGTTTTATTTTCGTGTTCTTCCATTGCTTTTATTATTTCTTTGTCATTTTTATCATTAGCGAAGCAATATTGATCAGGGTTAGGTGAATGACACACATCGTAAGCAAAGGTACTCATTTTATTGAATTCATTGGTTAATACATCAAGAGGGGCAAGGTCAGTTGCGACCTCACCGGAAAGAGAAGACTCAACAAGAGACTCAGGATTGGGCTCTATAACAGAAAGAGGGTCGGCCTCAGACTCTAAGGAATCGTCTACATACTTAGACTCAGACTCGGACCCAGACGACTCAGACTCATCAAACATTGGACCTTTGCCAGCGGTTATTTCCAGCTTCTCTCCGCTTGGTGTAGTAATCCTTAATGTCTTGCCCCACCCCTTCGAATTATTATCAGCTCGGACGATTAACTCGGAGGGGTCAAAATCGTTGTTTGCTATAACAGCTTGAACAAGCTTGGAGTTATCATTGTAGACGGGCTTAGACTCATTCTTCTCCATTCTAAAAAGCAGGTTGATGCCTAGATCATCATAGTTTGGGCTAGATGGTTTCTCAGTTGTGAAGAGCTCTCCGTCTTCATCAACAAAGTCACAATCGAGGAACATCTCGAATCCTAGTTCACGCTTCCTATCGTAGACGAATGGCTCAGGGAATTCTTAACATGGGAAGTCTTCCCCCTCTTTGATGTACTGGCCATTGAGGGTGAATGGATATGGATCCATGGCCATTTCCCTCTTCGTGATTTGAGCATTATTGCGAGCCTTAATCTTTAAGAGGGCTTGTCTCACATCTTCTTTTGTCGGCTTGAATCCTAAGCCAAAAGTATCCTTCTTGAGTGCACCATGATGGCCCTAAAATTCAGCCATTTTCTTTTTGAGTCCGAGGGTTATTCCAGGGAAATTCCCTTGCATCTTTAGAATGGCATTAATATTGGTGTTTGAATAGGGATCGAAGTCGAGATGGCACTTTTGCTCTTCTTCAATCACGAGAACATCATCGAGTGAAAACCCCCAAAGATCTTCGTCTTCTTCGTCATGTTCGACATGGACAATAGGAGTATCGATAACTTGAATGCGCATAGGAGAGGCATCAATGGTAATTAGAACCCCTCCAAATATGGCTTTCACTTTTTGGTGCAGCGATGATGGAATCGCCTTTAGCTCATGAAGCCAAGGGCGTCCTAACAACATATTAAAAGAGGCCTTAATATCTACCGCCTGAAACTTGGTGCGACGTTGAATGGCCCCAGTAGTTATGTTTAGTGTGATAGTACTCACGACTTGACGGCGAGTATTATCATAAGCACGAATCCCTTGGGTCGAGGGAGTCAGTTTTTCATTCTTTATGCCCAACTTCTTGAAGTGCGGAGTGGGCATACATTGATTGCAGAGCCGTTATCAACCAGGATCATAGGAACATTCATCTTCCTACACACCATAGTGAGGTGTAAGGCCTTATTATGTTGATCCCCTTCCGGGGGCAGATCCTTATCAGAAAACAAAATTAGATTGCTAGTACTTGGCAATTCGGTAGTGAGAAAGTTGACCAGTCCTATTTTCACCAGAGCATTCATCACAGCCTTTCGATGCTTATGGGAGGTGGCCAAAAGCTTCCATACATTCATCTCCACCTTGTTCTTTTGTAATTGTTTGACCACGTCGCTGTTCACAGGGTGGATGGGATCAACTATCGGATGTGATTGTGGTGGAGGTGGATTAGGTTGTTGCAACCGTCCACTTCTGGTGAGAATCTTGACCTCAAAGTCTCCCCAAACATATTCACTTGTGCCAAGAGATGAACAAGCTATATCCTTGAGATAGACGTCTTCATCGTCACTATCCCAAATTCCATTCACTTTTTCAGAACTCGAGACAAATACAACTTCTGGCAGAGGTTCATTCATAGGTTGAATGAGTATTGATGGATCAAAGGAGACTTCATCTCCCATGATAGCCAAAGCATCAGAAAGAGGACCTGTTTGAATGTTAGGCTTCTTGCCCCCTGGAGGGACAGGAAGTTGATTAGCATCAATTAGGTCTTGGATTTCATCCTTCAACCTCCAACATTCTCAGTATTATGACCCTTGCCTTGATTAAACATGCAATAAGCATTAGGGTCATAGCTAGCGGTCCTATTCTCTAGTCGAGGTTCTAGAAATGGTCCAATTGGCATAATCAATCCTTGACCATGCAAACGGTCAAAAGCAACATCATAAGTCATTCCCAAAGGCGTGTAAACCCTCCTTTGCCTTTGGAATCTTTGAGGAGGAGCATTAAGGGCCAGCACATCATTGATATTGATATTGTTGGTAGCGTTATTAGGCTTGGAAGACGAAGAAGAAGGAGTGTCGTTCTTCTTGTTTTTCCAAGTGTTGTTATTATTGTTGCTACCAGCAGTCTTCATTAGTTCGTCCTTGATATTGATTCCAATATCGTATACAACTTCAAAGGTACTTAGAGGCAGAAACTTCAAGTGTTGCTTGTACTTATGAGTCAGAATGGAAATGAACAAGCGAACCATCTCTTTTTCCTTGGGGGGATCCACCAAGAGCACGGCTGTTTCCCTCCACCTGCTTAAGTAAGTGGTGAAGCCTTCATTCTCTTTCTGTTTGAGAATGGAGAGTTCACGTTTAGAAGTCTTGGCCTGATTGTTACACTTGTAACGATTCATAAAGCTTTCAGCAACATCCTCCCAGGTCGTGAAATCTTTGGATTCCAATGATTAGAACCACTGTTGACAGGCATGCTCCAAGGAAAGAAGGAACACGGTAGGGAAGAGTGTCACATCTACTCCCTTAAGAGCCATGGTTGCAGAAAAAGCATTCAAATGGAAAAGCGGATTATCAATGGGCTTGAATTTGGGAATTTTAGCAGTGGAAAACTTCTCAGGAAGCTTGTCCCTTATGGACGAAGAGGTGACACGCTGTTCCACATAAGTGAATTCTTTAGAAATCTTACTCATTTGTTCCTTAATCTTGTCCTTTGTAGCGGTAGTGACATTGTTTTGATTGTCTTGCTCTACCGTGTTGACTCTAGTGGTGAGTGTCTGCAGCATGTTAGACAACATTTCAATTGTCTTGTTGATGTTCTCGATGTCTTCCTTAGTAGCCATTGGTTAAAAGTAGACTGGAGATGGATCTTGTGGAGATTATTGTGGTGGTTTCCTTGTACGCCTCTTTGGTATAAGACGTTGTTGAGGTATAGACTCGAACAGTAACAACCTACCCCTGCTTCTTGACCAAGTACTGTGACACCGAAACAAACACACCTTTAATGACCAAACTTAACCTTAACCTATCCGGATAAAAAAAATTGAATTTTTTTACAAAAATCTATAATTTTGAAATTCTATTTGTTTTTATTTTTATTTTTTTAAAAACATAATTATGGGAGGATAATCCGACTTACTCCGAAAAAAAAAACGACACAAAAATAAGACTACCCTAAAATACGGTCAAAAAGTGGTGCACGACTAAGGAAAAAAGTGTGTGAACACGATATGTGAGTGATTAAGTGAGGTTATGGAAGCGTGTTTCGTCCGTACAGCTAGACATAACACCAAACTAGACACATAAACCACATACGTACGCTCAAAAACCGAAAAAAGACTGACGGGAAACTTTTTCAGGGCACCGTGTCACGATGCTGAATGTCGTGACACGGTGCAGTCTACCGTCAGACGGTAGATAGGCCCGTGTCATGGCATTGTTCACCGTGACGCGGCAGAACATGTCGTGACACGGTGGAAAGTTCAAGGTCTGTTTTATGATTTTTCCAGATTTTAATTGATTTTAGGTCCGTACTTATTACTATGTGAAATTAAAAACCCTCGGTCATGGGTTAAACAAAGAATAAACACATGAAGGTTAGCACCAAACAACCATGTAGCATTTAGGCACGATGATGTAAAAACGTTCGCAACCTATATTCAAGATCTATGTTCAACTATTAGACAAGCTTTGGGTGTCAAAAGGGTACCATGGTTAAAAGTTTGGACGCGTTAGCAAGGTAGCCTCCCTTAAGGGTGTATGCCAACAGGCAGCTCCGCGAGTTCGTGATGAAATCGAACTCGACTCCATGGTTTGGGTGGATTTAATAACTTGAATGAACCTTTATTGCCATGAGCGTTTTTTGGTTGATAGAGCTTAAATTCCCCGGGGCTAAGACGCATGTAGAACACATACGTTTTTTTCAGAAAAATCAAAGTAAGTTGACTGTGAGAAGAGAAAATAAGCCACCGAACTGATTTAAGGACTGTTGTGACACGGCAAAAATTCCCGTGCCACGATACTGCACACCGTCAGACGGTGCACTGTACCGTGACACAGCAGATTTTGCCGTGGCACGGTAGTCAGAAAATCTGACTGGTGTCCTGTTTTCCTTCGTGTGCAATCAAGATATTCAATATTTCCTACGGGACAGACCTAAATGCGACGTTAAAATGTCTATTCATATGCAAAAATGCCAAATTAATCACAGGAATATTTTTTCAAGAATCTTTCAAGTCTCATCCACTCATCTTAATTAAATAACGATCACTCAAATCGATAAATAACTAAGAATCCTTCCAGTGGAGTCGCCAAATGGTAGGCGTCGTTCGAAGTGCGCCTACGTTAAAGCGTGTGTGAATAGGCTTGTCACTCATAGGAAGAGGGAATTGGTTGAATATTAATGCAACACGTAATTCTAAAATATTTGTGACCACTTGATTAAAAAATAAGATTAAAAAGGATCCTCAACCGGTTGTCCAAATTATCTTATTACGCATGACTTTCAATTACATATTCCCTTTAAACATGCAATATAGTGATCAATAAAAATAATAGAATTACCATTAATATTGGAAGCAATTTAACAATAATTCCAACAATATAAAATCGTTAGAAAAATAATAGAAATAAAAGGAACATAATTCTTACTTTGATTATGTTTGTTTGCAACTACAAAATAATAAACGAGTTAGTAACTTCAAGAAAATAATAATAAAACAATAACTAAATTAAATTAAATAAAGTAGAGTTGATTTGGGGCCAAACCCTCAAACAGTTCTACCTTTCACGCCTTGGCTTAAGGACAAAACCACGAGTAAAGTATGGACTCCTTGGAGTACTTGAGGAAGGAATTTTGAAATAAGAAGGGTAGGCTAGTATTTAGGCTAAAGCATAGAAGAGAGAAAAATAGAGAATTAATTGATGCCCCGTAAATCAGAAATGAGGGGGTATTTATAGAGAAAATGTGCTGAGGGAGCACACGGAACGCTAAAATGATAAAAACCCTAAAAAAAATATCACGCGACACGACAAACTTTACCGTGACACGGGAAAACCCACCGTCAAACGAGAAACATTACCGTGACACGGTGCAATTTTGGTGTGACGCGGGAAATGTTTAGCAAACGGGGAAGAAAATGCGTCAAGGGTTTACGCGGAAAGGACACGAAAATTCCTGTGTCACAGCAGGTTTCCCGTGTTCACGGGAAATCCCACCGTCAGACGGGAATGATTCCCGTGACACGGTGGGTACCTACCGTGGCGCGGGAATTTTCAGCCTGCTTTTCAGGCTAAATACATTTTTAACCCTAATTTTGTTCAGCATTTTAAGTGCCGATTGATTATTTAGGTGTAACACCCCCGATTTACTAACTGAAAATAAACAAGAATTAAAGGAAAAATAAACAACCTTTAAATAAAATTGCAGAAGCATACACCTAAATCGGAAGTATCACCGCCACATTCAACAATCTGTCGAGTGTTAAGGCTTACAAATCCCAATAAATACAACCCAATAAATCTAGGTGAGCTATTTATACAACTTTACAAAATGGTTATAGCATACTATTCGAAACACTTGAGCTCCTTTAGCTACAATCACTTGATCAACCTGCTTAAATAATCTTGACTGCTCACCATTAAGGACAAATTCCAAAATAGATCGTCGCAGGGCCACCATAAGAAAAAGACATGGCCGCAAACACAAGTAGCACAACAAAACAACACACACGTCAGCAAAAGCTGAGTAATCACCACATATCAGAATATAGATTATAATATAATAATTACATTACTAGATCAATTAAATAATGTAGTTCGAAACTACATTACACATTGTACTCTGAAAAAATAACCTTTAACAACTCAACCTCGAATAATAATACGAACCTTTACTCAACTCATAACCAATAGTGTGCCATGCTCTTTGCTTTATACCTAGCCTTGGACATGGGTAATTCGAATAAAACCAACAAGTATAAAAAATTGAATACTCCCAATAATTAGAAAACACCTTGAACAAGACCACAAACGGGTCAATTCCCACTGTAGGGGACCATAGAAAAATAAATAAAGATTGTACCTCATTCTTAACTCATGATCACCATCTCCTTACCAACATGCTAAGGACTAAGGTATATAACACCGAAACTCAAACCAAGAACAAAATAATAATCTCAACCCTTTTGATCTCATACATCGATCAAATAATCATAAACTTGATAATAAATAGTATCTCAATAATGGCACGAGTTCCCAAATTACAAGACAATTCGATTTATAATTTCTCAACTCTAAAAAAAATACTAATAACCCAAATATAATCAAATCTCAACCCAAAAACAATACTCCGTGTTAACAACCCTAAAACCTCAATAAAACAATACTCCCTATAACAACAACATTAAAAACCCTAACATGTTTATACGAGTCATCATATACAACAATAATAACAAGACATTAAATTTGATCAAATCATGAAATTTTATACATTAATCATACATATAAATTAAAGCATATGATAAATTAATCATTCAATAATAATATAAAACAATTATATAAACAACTCTAAAGTTGATACGTGCGATTACCTTTAGGACGAATACCAAAATAAAGAGACACAATTGAGAACGAAATATGAAATAAATACTCCAACACTTCAAGTAGAATGACACACAAATTCCACACTGAGTGATGAGCAAAATAATTGAATCAAATAGTTGTACGCCACTCGAAACTCACGTCCAACAATTAATGAGTAAATAAAAGGCTTGATGACACACAAATTCCACAGTGAGTGATAAATCATGATGATAATCACTATAGCTTGAGGTATTGCTTGATAATAAAATCAAGATTCTGAATGTTCAAAAGTGACGAGATGAGCAAGCACCAAAAAAGAAGAACAAAAGTGACGAGCAAACGGCAAAAGAATAAAAACAATTAAAATAATAAGGGTTTATTAATATAAATAGGTGTTAATAAAAGAGTCTATTTAAACTATAAAGGGTTTTAAAACTTTCCGAACTCTAAAATAAAAAAATATGAGATTAGGAAAGTTATTTAATAAATAAAAATAACTATTTTTTTTATAAAATATAATATATAAAATCATAAAATATCTGGGTATTACATTAGGGCTTTTTTCTGATTTATTATTATTTGGGCTAAAATAAGAAAATAAGTAAATAAAATAAATAAAAGGTTTGGGCCAAAAATAAATAATAAAACAATAAAATAAAAAAAAAGGTTTGGGTTGAAAATAAATTTTGGCTGAAATTAAAATTATGCTTTTACCAAACATCAAGACTAATAGTGGCGGTTTTTTAATCAAATACGATTTTTTAAGTACTCTCGGGATTAAATTTTGAACCCGACCAATAGTGGCGGTGAAAGGTTGTTCATCATCGGGTTTGGTTTTGGGGAGACATTTTTAGGTGTCTACAACATGGAAGAAAGCCTTAGCACAAATTCCAACGATTATAAGTATCAAGGAATTAGCTCGCAAGGGGTCTTAGGGGACAAGGAACTTCTTTCGTAGACATTCAATGCCAACGAAGTACCAAAGTTCTAACCAACTGATAACCCTTACTTCCATTTAAGAGCTTTCGAGACCATAATGAACATTAAGGCAATTGATAAGAAGGTTTTCCCTTCATTATTTTCACTACATCTTGAAATCGTTTGTCAACAACGGTTTTTCACCCTATATAAGGAAAAAATCTCTACTTGGGACTCAATGACAAATGTTTTCATTGAAAGGTACAAGTGCAATATCCAAGTGGAAACTGACAACAAAGAACTTAAGAAGTTAAAGCAAAAAAAAAAAAAAAAAAAAAAAAAAAGAAAAAAAAAAAGGAAGGGTTCACCTCTTTCGTTAAGAAGTGTAGGGAGACTTCTAGTAAAATGGTCGAGGTCCCTACTGAAAACAACTCTGTAAGGATGTTCATTGAGAACTTTCAAGAGAAGTATACAAAGTATTTAAAATCTAACCACAACTTGAATACTTTCAAGGCCGTCTATAACATAGTCATTGACATTGAAGATGACCTTACAAAACAAAAAGCTATTAACAATAGCAACAGTGGCTGGAAAGGAAAGAAGAACGACAACCCTTCTTATTCCGAAACACCTAATCTAGTAACAATGTTATTACCTTCGATCTTAATGGTGTCTTAGCCATGGATAACCAAAGAACTATAAAGAAACTATGAAAAGAATTCACCCATATTGGGATAAACTTCGATATCGCTTTCGATTGACTGCATGCTAAGGGACTTATCACTCCCATTTAACCTCTTGAAGATCCAGCACCCGAAATTAGATCACCCAATTGGGATTCTAACGTTCATGGAAAGTACCACCAAGGTAGGGGACATACTACCCAGATTTTTTGGAAGGTAAAAGAGGCCATTAAGTATTTGATCGACAATAACAAGCTTATTGTACCTCTAGCGGGAAAAAAGACGAAGTGATGATAAACAGAAGACACGAGGCAGACTTTAATGACAAGATTTCATGATTTCTTTTGTTATTCTTGATTCCCCTTCCCCATTATATCTAGAATAGGCACCCTTTGTATTCCTTAGATTTATTTCATAGGTTTTTTCTTTTTTCCCTCTAATAAAATGAGCATTTATTCCTTTTCGTATGATCATCGCATTTTTAAACAAAATGATTTGGGGCACCCCTTATAGCCATATCGTATCACTTTCACCCTTTTTTATTACAATCCCTTTCATGATAAACCACTTTGAGCCTCGTAAAATGATAGACCTTTCTTTTTTTAACACACATCTACATAACCTTGGGAAGAGATGGTGTTTCGGGGTTTTCTGATGTCCTGCAGGAGAGTTACAATTCCGAGACTGGAACCGGACGCCTGTACCTGCAAAACAAACGGATGCAACGGATGATTGGAGATCTGCCTCCGACGGTCAAGTTAGTACTTGATTAAGGAGTAATTAATGCGGAAATTAAAGTGATTGGGTCTCTCTAGGTGAGAGTGTTTAATGTGTGTAATCTGCGTTTTTTGCGTCATCTCCCTTAATGAGGATTAAGGGAGGTATTTATAACCTCAGGAAACGTGCCAATCTAGGTTTAGGTTAACCTTGGGCTGATTGGGCTTCCCTCGGAAGTTGGGCCTAGGTGACCGGTTATCCCAGGTGTCATGGGAAGGACACGTGTCGTGTCGTAATTGGTCCACAGTGGACGGATCATTCCTTGACACGTGGCAGGCTCCTATTGGCCCATGTTACGGACACATGGCGAAACCTGATTGGTCCACTTGTCAGATGGTGATTGGTGGGAAAAATCCACTAATCATTTTTCCCTCACAGGTGGCACCTGACTGGTCACGTGTTACCTGTGACAGGTATCGCCCTGTAACAGGCGACGGCCTGCTACAGGTGTCACTCGGCGAGAGGCCGAGAGATTCTCCCGCCAAAATTTTGAATTCTGGAAGTGACCCTTCGCCTTCTCACTTCGCTTATATAAAGGAGTGTTGACTTCGGTCATTTTCACACTTGAAAACTTTGTGAGAGAACATTCGGACCCCTGAACTTGCTCTGACATTTTGGACCCTTTCTGCCTACCGTCTGCTCTGACAAGCCGACTGCAAAGGATTTTCAGAACTTCATCAATCGTCACTCGTTCAGGTAACCGTCGGTTCTCTTACTCTTAATTTTCTCTTTACTTTATTCTTTTTTGAAATGGCACCACGGAAGCACACGACACGACCTAGGTTAGTGATCAGCCGGTCACCGGGGACGGCTGAATCTAGGACTAGGAGTGCCGCCTGCCCTTTTCTGGACCCATCATTGCCCTTTATACATAGTCCGAATGTATCTGTGTCTATGCAGAGCATGATGGCCAGAACAAAAAAGACTGCCAGGATCTCAAACTCAGACGGCTCCTCCCACAGGGTGCCGATTAGTGAAACATCTGACCAGGCGCCAGATGTGGAAGTGAAACAAAGCGGCTTGAAAGCCGGCAGTTCTGAGGGAGGAGTCAAAGTGACCCCTTCCCATTTTACAGTTGACAATTCTACATTCTCTCCTGCTCCTTTTAAAGGAGAGGAGGCGGGCCCCTCCGGGAGAGGGGAGGAGTCGTCCTCTTCGGACTCGTCAGAGGATGATTCCGAGTCTAGCTCTTCTGGCTATGCTTCCCTGGACACAGAAGAGAAAAACAGTCGCCTACAAGAGGCGAGACTTTCTCACGCAGTTTAGAAGGGGGACGATTGGGCGGAGCCATCCGCCTCTCACCGAGAGCAAAATACCCCCTACTACTGCACGGTACCTCGGGGCCGGATCAAAGCCATGCAAGAGAAAGTGGAGAGCTTTATCGCAAACCACACAATGGGCCCCGGCTTTTTAGTATTCGTGCCGGATCTAGAAGACACAGTCGTATGGCCGGCTGGTACCAGTAATGATGGCGCCTGCTTTGGCAGCTACGAGGCGGCCATCAAGGCTGGGCTGCGCTTCCCACTACATCCGGCTGTTCAGCGGATCTTGGTGGGTATGAGCTAGGGTTATGGCAGTTAGCCCCGAAATCCTAGGACAACGTACTCGGCTATGTGGCCGGGTGCAAACTGCACGGGGTGGAGCCGAGCTTCGAGGCTTTCGCCCACATGAACTACCTCAGCCGGACCCCTAAGGCAGGCGGTACCGGCTGGTATCAATTGACGAGCCACAGGGGCTACCTCATGACGAGAGGTAAAGCAAACAAATGGAAGGACTAGCGGAGCACCTTCCTCATCATTGGGATTTCAGACACAAACTGAACAAGCGCTTCAACAGGTGGAACAGGAATCTGCCCCTTCTTGCAGGCGGCCGCAGTATGCCGCCTGTTCCCCCCAAGGCTAAGAAAGAGATCCTAGATAAAGGACTCTTCAAAGTAGAGTCGAAGGTGAACTCTACTTCAGGGGTACGAGAGCAAGTACCCCTGCACTGCGTCCCAAGCTTCAAATGGCTCTACGACGAGTACTTTTTTGCCGCCTGTGGCCTCAGCAGTCGGTGCTCAAGAGGTAGCCGGCCTGTCGAATACTCTGTTGTTCCGTGCATTTCTTGTTATGACTTTGATTAACTTTGCTATTTGTTTTTGCAGCGGACGCCATGAGAAAAATTACCGCCTCCAAGACTGCGGCGGCCATGTTGCTGGCCTCCATCATGCAACAGTCTTCAACCGACTCCCCCAACAAGGGGGCACCCTTGGTGGGCTTCGAACCTTTCACCCTCTTTTTGGAGTTGTGTTTATGCATATACTGACTCTTTTCTTCTTTTTTAGACGGGCGCTCCAAGAGCTTCTTCTTCCCAACAGCCGGACCCCAAGGCCCGGAGGACGACTGTTGCGAGCTCTCCTTGTTATGCCAGGAAACATGCGGCGGCTGAGAAACAGCCAGCCACTTCTTCTAAAACTCCAGCTGGGCCACCTAGAAGTATGAAATTGTCCTTGTAAATTTTAGACTTGCTCCCTTCTTTACTAGGTCTAATCCGTTTGTTTATGCTTGATGCAGCCGTCCCTCAGGAGCCTGACTTGGTCGAGGTGGCCAAGTCTATGATCAAGGCCGTTCCTCCAGCTGAAAGGGAGGCGGTCAGGGGTGTTGGCACCCTTGACCTAGACGGGATTGCAGGGGTCCTTGTTGAGGTATACTTAGTGATTAGGGGATTTTTATCCACCAATCACCATCTGACAAGTGGACCAACCAGGTTCCGCCACGTGTCCTTCACAAAGGCCAACAGGAGCTTGCCACGTGTCAATCACAGATACGTCCTCCATGGACCACTTAAGACACGCCACGTGTCCACCCATGCCAAATGGGACAACCGGCCATTAAGGCCCAATTCAGTCTAGAGGCCCGATCAGCCCTAGGTTTACCTTAAACCTAGAGAGCTGCACGCTTCCCAAGGCTATAAATACTCGATTAATCCTCATTAATCAGAGGACGGAATAATTAAGAGATCAAGCAGAGAAGAACAGACTTATTAACAACCGGCTAATCTCGCTAACAACGCAGATTACCAACACTAAGCACTCTCACCTAGAGAGATCTGATTACTTTAATTTCTGTATTGATTACTCCTTAATCAGGTACTAACTTGACCGTTGGAGGCGGAGCTCTCAGGAGTCTCCGTTATTTTGCAGGTACAGGCGTCCGGTTCCAGTCTCGGAATTGTAACTCTCCCGCAGGACATCAGAAAACCCCGAAACATTTGGCGCCGTCTGTGGGGAGAGTACTTCAGAGATGGCATCCAAGTCTGTACCGATTCCAGAAGAGAGGCGTCCCCTAGACGACCCTCAAGTTCAGTCGGACCATGATACCGAAAGTGAATTTGAAGTTGAAACTCATACAGCTCCAGACGGGACCCTAAGGGCCCGCCGTACCCGTCATACTGAAATAAGGGAACGGGAGTATCTTCAAACAGGAAGCGAGCCAGCAGGCGCACCGCTTGCTCGGCAACAGCCGACTGATGGGTCTGCTCCCATCACAAGGAACGAACTCATGACCTTCATGAGGGGCTTCAAGGGAGAGATCCAAGAGTTGATCAACAAAAAACCGCCTGCTTCAGTCAAAGAGCAGTCGGCCAAAAAACCTTCCACTTCACTGAAGAGGAAGCCAGTTCAAGGGCGAGAGGCGACTCCCCATCCTAAATCTAAGAAGCGGGAGCCGTCTGCTCTTGATTTCACAAAACTCCGTTATCCTACGGGAAATAGGAAACCGGTTCGTCATATTCAGGCGGACGGGTCAAAGCAAACGTTCACAGATGCTCGGCACCTGCTAGAGCAGAAGAAGAGTGACCGATTATCAGAGTCGGCTTCTACTTCAAATTTTCAGGACAGTTTGCGAAATGCCTCGATGAGGCCAACTCAGTCGTACCATGAGAGTCAGTCAGGCGGCACCTCCCGTCAGTTCGGCTTTCATAGTGCGCAGGCGGTACCAAACTTGCCATTTGTGCCGCAACAACAGTATTTTATGCAGCCACCTCCATTTGGTGGACCTGCAGCAAAAAACGTCCAACCTATGGACTGGCAGCTACGGCTGCTTAGACTTGGTGAACAGCCGTCGGCCTTCTCCAAGGAAATTACTGAAGCCGCTCAGCCGGCCAAAGTAAAAAATGTTTTAGTAGGCGCCTATGATGGCACTACTAACCCGGAAGACCATCTGATGGCATTCACCAACCTGATGTACCTTCAAGGGTTGGATGATCCCACTTGGTGCAAGTGTTTCCCAGCGACTCTCAAGGGAATTGCACAGCAATGGTTCGGCAACCTGCCGACTGGTTGTGTAAACAGCTTCAGGACGCTTGCTTACTTATTTGCCTCCAACTTCGCAATGAACATCCCTGCGAAGAAAACGACCCTTGATTTGGGAACAATTCAGCAGGGTGAAAAGGAGGGGCTTCGTTCCTACATCAGGCGGTTCAACCTGATGAGAATACAGATTCAAGGGTTACCGGATGAGGTAGCTTACACTGACTTTTTTAGAGGTCTCAAAGACGGGTCTACCTTCAAATTTGATTTAGTTCGAAAAAGGGTGGCGACTCTTCAAGAGGCCTTGATTGAAGCAGAAGCCTATATACAGGCGACTGATCTGTGTACGATGAAACAGTCGGACGGGAAGAGGTTCGACAATAGAGAGGGACGACAGAAACAGTCGTCCAACAAAGATGAAAAAAGAAAAGGGGTCTGGGCGGCTGATTCCTCTAAACAGCCGGCCCAGAAAAAGAAAAAAGAATTCAAACCATACTCCCCAAAGTATGTGTTTAACAAGGATAACCAGTTTATCCTAAAAGAAATAAAGGGACGGCTCTCAATTGAGAAGCCGCTCCCCATGAAGGGTTCCGCGAGCAACCGGAACCAAGACAAAATCTGCGCTTATCATGATGACATTGGTCATCACACCAATGACTGCATCAGTCTCATGCGGTACCTAGACCGCTTGGCTGATCAAGGTGATCTTGACACTTATGTCAAGAAATCTACGGGGAATACTTCCTCAAAAAAGCAGTCGGCCAAAAAGAACCAACAGGCCGACAGTTCCGATACAGATGATGCAGTCGTCTACACCATTGCAGGCGGCTTCTCAGGAGGCGGTCCCACTATTAGGGGCAACAAAGATAATATAAGGCGGTTAGATGTAAATTCCGTTCACCAAGAACGACCGTCCAAATATACCTTTCCTGAGATTGTCATCACTGAAGAGGATCTAGGAGGAATAAGAGGGCCGCATGACGACCCTCTCGTCATTGAATGTAAAGTGGCCAACCAGAGAGTTGGCCGAATCCTCATAGATACCGGGAGTTCTTCAGATCTCATCAGCAGCAAATGTCTGTCAAAACTGAAATATCAGACGGACTGCATACATCCGGCCTCCCACCCTTTAATAGGTTTTGGAGGAGGAGTCGTCCACCCACTGGGACGAGTAGATCTACCGATCCGCCTGGGCGAAAAAGGGGAAGGACGACACATGGTAGTCCGGTTCCTAGTGGTAGAGGAACTCTCGGCCTACAACATGATTCTGGGTTGACCAACCCTGAATAATTCCAAGGCTGTTATAATCCCGTCACTTATGCTGCTTAAGTTTGAAAGGGACAATGGAACAGTCGGCTCCCTAAGGGGAGATCAGAGGATGGCCCGAGAGTGCTATCTCTCGGATGTCAAGCCCACTGTTATGGCCACTGGGTCAAGTGGAGAAAAAACAGACCTTGACAATGTCAAGGAAAGTGCGCCTGTTCAAGAAACAGGCGACAAAAAGAGAAAGGCACCCCAGACTGAGTCCGCAAAAAAAGCAAGAAAATAGCAATCATTGGCAGAGGACCGGCCGGATGAGTTCCGCCCTCAGCCGGCTGGTGAGCATGAGGACCTGATATTAGACGACTCCAATCCTGACCGAACAGTCAAAGTAGGGACGACTGCTCTGAGAAACCTTGGTGACGACTTTCACAACCTGTTGAAAGAATACAAGGACATCTTTGCATTTGAAGTCCATGAAATGCCAGGCATTAGTCCTGATCTGGCAGTACACAAACTCGCTGTGGATCCGAAAAAAGAAGCCGGTACGACAAAAGAAACGGAACCATGGTGAAGAAAGAGGTCAGGCGGCAGCCGCCGAAGTCAAAAAATTACTTGATGCAGGGTTCATTCGGCAATGTTACTTCCCAGATTGGGTTGCAAATGTGGTACTTGTTAAAAAGCCGAATGGCACCTGGCGAATGTGTGTAGACTACACAGACTTGAACAAGGCGTGCCCCAAAGACAGTTACCCTCTGCCTAAAATTGATAACCTGGTCGACTCAACAGCCGGCCATGCGTTGATGAGTTTTATGGACGCCTATTCTGGTTTTCATCAAATTCCTTTGTGGAAGAAAGATCAGGAGAAGACGACCTTCGTCACTGATCAGGGATTATACTGTTACACGGTCATGCCGTTTGGTCTTAAGAATGCCCCGGCTACCTTCCAACGAATGATAAACACAGTGTTCTTTGATCAGATTGGGAGAAACGTCGAGGCATACATTGATGATATGATTGTCAAGACTAAACTTCAGAAAGATCATCTGACGGACCTCCGAGAAACTTTCGCCACACTCAGGCGGCACCATGTCATGCTCAATCCCAAGAAATGTGTATTTGGAGTTGAGTCTGGGAAATTTCTCGGATTCCTTATCAACCAGAGAGGAATAGAGGCGAACCCCGAGAAGGTACAGGCGGTCATTGACATGCAGTCGCCTCGTACCGTTCGAGAGGTTCAGAAGTTAACAGGTTGTCTGGCGGCCTTGGGAAGATTTCTAAGCCGATCAGGCGACAAATGCCTATACTTTTTCCAGGCAATTAAGAAAAAGGCAAGGTTTGAATGGGGGCCGGATGCTGAGGCCGCCTTCCAGAAATTAAAGGTTCACTTGCATTCCTTGCCGAGGCTGGTCAGCCCTTTGCCCAAAGAAAATCTGTACATGTACCTGGCCGTCTCTGATCATGCGTTAAGCGCGGTGCTCCTTGCTGAAAGGGACGGCTGTCAACTTCCGGTCTACTTTGTCAGTCACGTACTGAAAAATGCCGAGTTGAGGTATCCCCTAGTGGAGAAATTTGGTCTTGCACTCTTCATGGCTGTTAAAAAATTGAAGCCCTACTTTCTGGCACATGCAGTCGTCGTGTATACCGACCAACCGATCAAGCGGCCCCTTACCACCATGGAGTCCTCCGGACGAATGATCAAATGGGCCATAGAAATGCAGAGTCTCGAAGTTACTTTCGAGCCTAGAAAAGCAGTGAAGGGGCAAGCCTTTGCTGACTTTATTGTAGAGATGACCCGTCCTCCTGACTCTCAAGTTCCAGACCAAGTCTGGAAGGTATATGTGGACGGAAGCTCTACTTCAAACGGTTGTGGAGCAGGCGTCGTATGTCAATCTCCAGAGGGCGACAGGTTCGAGTATGCTCTACGCTTCAGTTTCCAGGCTTCAAACAATGAGGCAGAATATGAAGCTTTACTAGCCGGGATCCGCATGTGTAAGGCGGCAGGGGCAAGGAAAATAGACGCCTGTTCTGATTCACAACTGATAGTGAGTCAGTACAATGGCGAATACGAAGCAACACATCCGGCCATGATCAAGTATTTACAGGCGGTCCGACAAGCAGTCGGCTCCCTTGAGGATTTCCATCTGATCCAAGTGCCGAGATCAGAAAACAACCAGGCAGATGCACTTTCGAAATTAGCATCATCCGCCTCCTCCGATACTCCTCGAACTGTGTTTTGGGAAGTAATGGAGAAGAGAAGCATCGAGGAAAATCCTATTGGAATTCTAGACAGAAGCTCAACCTGGATGGATTCAATCAGGGCATATCTGACAAACGGTACACTGCCGGATGATCCTCAACAGGCGGCAGCACTGAAAAAACGAGCCTCCTGTTTTGAAATGATACAGGGAGAACTTCACAAGAGGGGGCACCTTCAACCCTTCTTAAAGTGTGTTACTCCTGAAAAGGGACGAGAGATACTAGATGATCTTCACTCTGGTTTCTGCGCTTCCCATATAGGTGGTAGGATGCTTGCTCAAAGGACAAGGCGGCAGGGCTACTTTTGGCCTACTTTGGAAGCAGATGCAATGGAGATGGTGAAAAAATGTGACAAGTGCCAAAGGTTTGGCAAATTAATTCACCGTCCGGCTACTGACCTCACTACCATTCACAGCCCACTACCGTTTGCTAAGTGGGGCATGGACATTCTGGGTCCATATACGCCTGCTACAGGCGGCAGAAGGTATATACTTGTTGCCGTTGACTACTTCACTAAATGGGTAGAGGCGGAGGCTGTAAAGGGAATCAAGACGAAAGATGTAATTTCATTCATTTGGAAAAACGTCATGACTCGGTTCGGGGTTCCCATGTCTATGGTTTTTGATAATGGTCCCCAATTTGAGACGCCTGTTCTCAAAAGCTGGTTGGGAGACCAAGGAATTGCACATTACTTTGCATCTGTCGGCCGTCCACAAGCAAACGGCCAGGTAGAAGCCTTTAATAAAATCATCTCAGACGGTCTCAAGAAAAAGATTGAACGAGCAGGCGGCCTATGGGCAGATGAACTACCACATGTTCTTTGGGCCATTAGGACGACTGAAAAAGGGGCGACTGGAGAAACTCCCTTCCTCCTAACTTATGGTGCAGAAGCTGTTCTTCCAATAGAACACTACGAGCCGACTCTTCGAGTAATGCTATATGACGAAGAGGCAAACTGGGAAGCTATGCGCCTGGCATTAGACTCACTTCCTGAAAAAAGGGGCAATGCTGTTTTGCGCCATGAGATCTATCGCCTAAGAATGACTAGATCATACAACAAGAAAGTACACAGGCGTCCACTCAAAGTAGGGGACTTTGTACTTAGAAAAATGGAAGCAGTTGGTAGGGCCAATGAGTCTGGAAAACTAACTCCCAACTGGGAAGGACCCTACCGAATCTATGCGGAAGTCAGGGACGGTACCTACCGTCTGGAAACACCAGACGGACAACCGTTGCCTCGAACCTGGAACGTAGATAACCTTAAAAAATATTTTTTCTGAATGATGTAAAGTAAAGAGCTACTTAATAAAGTTTGCACTTACTATTCAATATTGTATTACGAGGGGCATGCCGTCTGTACCTTTACAGTCGGCTACTCTCCGTTGAGTTTCACTCTTTATCTTTAGAGGGGCATGCCGTCTGTTCCTTTACAGTCGGCTACTCTCCATCGAGTATTTTACTCACAATACTTAGCTAAAAAAGATTAGGGCCTGGCCGATCCTGTAACTAACAGGCGGCTACCCTTCTTTTACTTAGCACCTACGTTCACCAAGAACTTACCAAGGCCACCGGCCGAATGATCAGACCAGGCGCCAAGCCACCTGATCAAAACTACAAAACTAATTCGACCTGTCCCAACATCATAGCAGGCGTCCGACGGCATCCCTCCGGATGAAATTCGTCGCAGAGAGCAGCTCCCTTTTGGGTGGAACATTGTTCTATAAACTAATTACACGGCACCTATACGACTGTCCCCAAGGGCAACCACGTAGCCGTTTTTGAGACAAAGATAACTCTATCACTAACCAAACGAGTGGTAGCAGTTGACATCTGAGTCAGATAACCGCCTGTATTACTTGGGATAAATGCAGGGGGTACCTATTGAGTTAATAGCCAACAAACATTGGCGAATCAAGGGGTCTAGCCGGCATACGCCGCCTGGTACCTCTACTTCTCAAACAAAAGTGACGGCGACTGAGTAACTCCAAAGTTAACTCATAGTCACTCCTTCAAATTTGGTATGGAACCTAAAAGGTTTGAGTCGTCCGCCTGTTTTAAACAAACAAGGGCACTCGAACCCCTATTCCTACTGAATAACCTATTGAGTTAATAGCCAACAAACATTGGTGAATCAAGGGGTCTAGCCGGCCTACGCCGCCTGATACCTTTACTACTCAATCAAGATTGTGACAAAGACTAAATAACTCCTATGTTAACTTAATAGTCACTCAAACTTAGTATGGAGCCTAAAAGGTAAGAGTCGTCCACTTGTTTTTAAACAAAGGCGCTCAACCAATACTCTTGCTAGGTTAACAAATAACGAGTTAAAAGCCAACATTGGCAATAAAGGGAAACAACCGGTACCCGCCGCTTGTTCTCCTACTTAATTCCTTGGCTACTAGGTAATTCTATTTACTTGGTCAAATTGAATAAAGAGTTCGAATACCGATTGATTAAATGGCCGACTGATCATCTATCCTGGAAACAGACAACCAGTCGTCCAGGGGCATAGGCGGCATACTTACTATTTGTACCTGTCTTAACGTTCGGCCATACACAACAGTCGGTCAAGTGAGCAAATTTCAAATACTTAGACAAATTTGAACAAAAACAAAAAATTTGATTAAAATGAGCCGGCCATAAAAGACCAGCAGAATATTCAAAACCCCGGCCCCCTGGCCGGGTAATTACAAAGCAAACGGCACGCAGGCCGTGAAAAGGAAAAAAAAAAAATAAAAATAAAAAATACTTAAAGCTTAAGAAGGGGGCAGTTCAGTATCAGCAGCAGCCGCCTGGTCAGCACTCTTCTTGCTGGACTCGGCCTTAGCTGCATCATCTTTTGATGCCTTACCCCCAAGTGGCACAAGCGCCACAACCGGCTCTTCCTCCTCCAACGCAACGTCCAACGCCTCTTCTTCAGCAGCCGCCAGGATCTGTTGATTATATATTTCCGAACACTGGCGGTACGTTCTTTCCCATGAGGCAAAGTCGGCACTGGGGAACAGTCGTTCCCAGGTCATGCGTTGGATTTGGGCGGAGTCTTCCACCATCTCCCGGACGAGCTCTTGTTTCTCTTGCTCGGCCTTGTCCGAGAGCTCTTGGGTAAGACTCTTCTCCTGGTTCACCAGGCGTTCTTTTACGTTAGCCAAAGATTTCTCCATGGCTTCGTAAGAGTGCATTTTCTGGCGAAGGGGTTTCAGCTCGGCTTTAAGTTTGGTGACGGTCCCCTCCAGCTCGTCAACCTTCTTTTGGGCCGCCTCTAGCTGAGCCCGAACAGCGGCGGTCGCCTGCGCCTGATAATAAAGAAGATCAATGGTCAGTACTTCATTTTGGGCAATTTGAAACATTGCCTTATCACAGCTGGAGGCGGCCATAGCCTTTGCGGCCTTTACCTCTTTGTTTTTCCGATCAATCGGCTTGCGAAGGCTGTTGACTCGGAGCAGGGCCTAAGTACAAAGAAAAACAGGCGTCAGTTTCCAATCAAAAGAGTTAACAGGCGTCCTGGAACTCAAAAGCTCAAAAAGGTGCTAAGTATACCTCAGCTAGGATCCCTGAAATTCCATCGAGGTCAAGGGTGCCGGCACCCTTGACCGCCTCCCTGTCAGAGGGAGGAACTACTTTAACCATTGACTTGGCTACCTCAACCAAGTCAAGTCCCTGGGGGCCGGCTGCATTAAGTAAAAGGATAAAACAAGTTAGACTTAATCAAGAAGGAAGCAAGGGTGAGTTTTTTACAAGTGAGGGTCCATACATCTAGGCGGCCCCGCCTGGGTTTTTGAAGAAGTGGCCGGCTGCTTCTCAGCCGCCACTGTTTTCCTGGAAGACCCAGGAGAGCTGGCAACAGTCGTCCTCCGGGCCTTGGGGTCCGGCTGTTGCGAGGAAGAAGCCCTTGGAGTGCCAGACTGAAAACAAAAAGAGTTAGTATATGCATAATACAACTAAAAGGAGAAGAGTTTTCAAAGCTTACCAAGGGTGCCTCCTTGCTGGGGGAGTCGGCGTACGACTGCTTCATTAGCGAAACCCGCAGCATGGCCGCCGCAGTCTTAGATGCTGTTATTTTACTCATGGCGTCGGCTGAAAGAAATAAACAGCAAAGTTAGTAAAAATCCCAAGTAAACAAGGCGTGAAAAAACAGAGTATTCGTCAGGCCGGCTACCTCTAGAACACCGACTGCCGAGGCCACAGGCGGCCAAGAAGTACTCGTCATAGAGCCACTTGAAGCTCGGGACGCAATTTAGGGGTACTTGCTCTCGTACCCCTGAAGTAGAGTTCACCCTAGTCTCTACTTTGAAGATTCCTTTGTCTAGGATCTCTTTTTTAGCCTTTGGGGGAACAGGCGGCATGCTGCGGCCGCCTGCGAGAAGAGGCGGATCCCTGTTCCACTTGTTAAAACGTTTGTTCAGCTCCGTGTCTGAACTCTCGATAATAAGGAAGGTGTTCCGTCAATCCTTCCATTTGTTTGCCTTACCTCTCGTCATGAGGTAACCCCTATGGCTTGTTAATTGATACCAGCCGGTACCTCCCGACTTAGGGGTCCGGCTGAGATAGTTCATGTGGGCGAAAGCCTCAAAACTTGGCTCCACCCCGTTCAATTCGCACCCGGCCACATAGCCGAGTACGTTTACCCAAGAGTTGGGGGCTAACTGCCATAACCCCAGATCATACCCATCTAAAATCCGCTGAACAGCCGGATGTAATGGGAAGCGCAGTCCAGCTTTGATGGCCGCCACATAGCAGCCAAAGCAGCCGTCACCATAGCTGGTACCAGCCGGCCAGACGACAGTATCTTCTGGATCCGGCACAAACAGTAAGTACTCCGGGCCCATTTTGTGGTTAGCAATAAAGCTCGCCACGTTGTCTCGCATTGTTGCGATCCGGCCCCGGGGTACCCTGCAGTAGTAAGAGGCGTTTTCCTCTCTGTAAGAGGCGGACGGCTCTGCCCAATTGTCCCCCTTCTCCACTGCATGAGAACTTCTCGCCTCTTGTAGGCGGCTATGTTTTTCTTCTGAGCCAGAAGAACTATGGTCAGAAGAGCTGGATTCGGACTCGTCCCCTGACGAGTCCGAAGAGGACGACTCCTCCCCTCTCCTAGAGGGCCCCGCCTCCTCTCCCTTAGAAGGAGCAGAAGGAAAATTAGACATGTCCACGGTAAGATGAGAAGGGAACACCTTGGTCCCTCTCTCAGAACTGTCAGCTTGACAGTCGCCTCGTTCTACATCTGGCGCCTGGTCAGATGTTTCGCTAAGGAGCACCCTTTGGGAGGAGCCGTCTGAGTTTGATATCATAGCAGTCTTTTTTGTTCTGGCCATCACGTTCTGCATAGACACAGATTCAGTCGGACTTTGTATAAAGGGCAAAGATGGGTCCAGAAAAGGGCAGGCGGCACTCCTAGTCCTAGATTCAGCCGTCCCCGGTGACCGGCTGATCACTAACTTAGGGCGTGTCGTGTGCTTCCATGGTGCCATTTCAAAAAATAAAAAGAAAATTAAGAGTAAGAGAACTGAGTTACCTGAACGGGTGACGGTTGATGAAGTCCTGGAAGTTCGGGTCAGTCGGCTTGTCAGAACAGGCGGTAGGCAGAAAAAGTCCGAAAATGTCAGAGCAAGTTCAGGGGTCCGAATGTTCTCGCAAAAGTTCTCAAATGTGAAAATGACCGAAGTCAGCACTTCCTTTTATAGGCAAAATGAGAAGGCGAAGGGTCGCTTCCAAATTCAAATTTGGGCGGGAAAATCTCTCGGCCGTCTGCAAGGTGACACCTGTAACGGGCCGTCGCCTGTCACCGTGCGACACCTGTCACAGGCGACACGTGACCAGTCGCGTGCCACCTGTGAGGGGCAAATGATTAGGGGATTTTTATCCACCAATCACCATCTGACAAGTGGACCAACCAGGTTCCGCCACGTGTCCTTCACAAAGGCCAACAGGAGCTTGCCACGTGTCAATCACAGATACGTCCTCCATGGACCACTTAAGACACGCCACGTGTCCACCCATGCCAAATGGGACAACCGGCCATTAAGGCCCAATTCAGTCTAGAGGCCCGATCAGCCCTAGGTTTACCTTAAACCTAGAGAGCTGCACGCTTCCCAAGGCTATAAATACTCGATTAATCCTCATTAATCAGAGGACGGAATAATTAAGAGATCAAGCAGAGAAGAACAGACTTATTAACAACCGGCTAATCTCGCTAACAACGCAGATTACCAACACTAAGCACTCTCACCTAGAGAGATCTGATTACTTTAATTTCTGTATTGATTACTCCTTAATCAGGTACTAACTTGACCGTTGGAGGCGGAGCTCTCAGGAGTCTCCGTTATTTTGCAGGTACAGGCGTCCGGTTCCAGTCTCGGAATTGTAACTCTCCCGCAGGACATCAGAAAACCCCGAAACACTTAGCATGTTTTTTAGTATTTGAATTCCAGGACGCCTGTTTTTTTTTGTTTGGAAACTGACGCCTGTTCCCTTTTCACTTAGGCCCTGCTCCGAGTGAACGACCTTCGCAAGCCGCTTGACCGGAAGAACAAAGAGGTAAAGGCTGCAAAAGCTATGGCCGCCTCTGACTGTGATAAGGCAATGTTTCAAATTGCCTAAAATGAAGTTCTGACCATTGATATTCTTTATTATTAGGCGCAGGCTACCGCCGCTATCCGGGCTCAGTTAAAGACGGCCCAGAAGAGGAATAGCGAGCTGGAGGCGACCATCAACAACCTCAAGGCCGAGCTGAGACCTCTTCGCCAAAAGATGTCCTCATACGAAACCTTGGAGAAATCCTTGGCGAGCTAAAGGAACGCCTGGTGACCCATGAGAAAAGTCTTACTCAGGAGCTCTCGTAAAAGGCCGCGCAAGAAAAGAAAGAGCTGGTCCGATAGATGATGGAAGACTCTGCTCAAATCCAGCGCATGACTTGGGGCCGCCTCTTCCCCAATGCCGACTTTGCCTCATGGGAAAAAACGTACCGCCAGTGTTCTGATAGATATAATCAAGAGATCCTGGCGGCTGCTGAGGAAGAGGCGTTGGAGGAGGAGGAGCAGCCGGCAGTGGCGCTTGTGCCGCTTGGGGGTAATGCATCAAAGAAGGATGCAGCTGAAGCCGAGTCCAGCAAAAAGAGTGCTGACCAGGCGGCAGCTGCTAATATTGAAGATCTGCCCCCTTCTTAAGCTTTATGTCTTCTTTCCACGGCCTGCATGCCGTTTGTTTATATTTACCCGGCCAGGGGCCGGGGCTCTAAATATTTTGCCGGTCTTTAATGATCGGCTTCCTTTTAATAAATATTTTAATTTTGCTTCAAACTTGTTCAAGTATTGAATATTCTGATATCCAATTGTACACTATACCGACTGTTTTACATGGCCGATAGTTGCAGACAGGTACAGATATTTAGTCACGCCGCCTATGCCCCTGGACGACTGGTCGTCTGTTTCCAGGCTAGACGATCAGTCGGCCATTTATCCAATCGGTATTCGAACCATTTTAAAGACTGGATCCCCTTTAGGCAGGCGGTTCTGTCATATAAAATTAACCAAGTAGGAAAGTGGTTTCCTACTTGTCATGTTTTTAGGCTAGAGACTTTAGGCCGCCTAGGCCGACTGTTCCCCACCATATTTAATCTAGTGTGAACAGGTGCTGTATGAACACCTTTTTAGTTTCATACTAAATTTTTAAGGAGTGACCAAGTAAACATGATTGTTACCTAGTCGCCAAGTAACTGAGTAGTAGAGGTATCAACCGGTGGGTACCGGTTGTTCCCCTTTATTCGCCAATGTTTGTTGGCTTTTAACTCATAGGTTGTTAACCTAGCAGGAGTAGTGGTTGAGAGCCCCTGTTTGCTAAAAACAGGCAGACGACTCATACCTTTTAGGCTCCATACTAAGTTTGAGAGAGTGACTATGAGTTAACTTTGGTGTTACTCAGTCACCGTCACTCCTGCTTGAGTAGTAAAGGTACCAGGCGGCGGAGGCCGGCTGAACCTTTTGATTCGCCAATGTTTGTTGGCTATTAACTCAAGAGGTACCCCCTGCATTTATCCTAAGTAATACAGGCGGTCATCTGACTCAGATGTCAACTGCTACCACTGGTTTGGTTAGTGATAGAGTTATCCTTGTCTCAAAAACGGCTACGTGGTTGCCCTTGGGGACAGTCGTATAGGTGTCGTGTAATTAGTTTATAGAGCAATGTTCCACCCAAAAGGGAGCTGCTCTCTGCGACGAATTTTATCTAAAAGGGATGCCGCCGGACGCCTGCTATGATGTTAGGACATGTCGTATTAGTTTTGAAGATTGGATCAGTTGGCTTGGCGCCTGGTCTGATCATTCGGCTTATGGCCTTGGTTAGTTTTTGGTGAACGTAGGTGCTAAGTAAAAGGAGGGTAGCCGCCTGTTTAGGCACAGGGTCGGCCAGACCCTGATCATTTTTAGTTAAGTATAAGGGGGGTGGCTGTGTGTTTGGAACCAGTCGGCCCTCTTCTATGGAGAGTAGCCGACTATATGTCCAGACGGCATGCCCCTATGGTGATAGAGTAAAATATTCAATGGAGAGTAGCCGACTGTAAAGGTACAGGCGGCATGCCCCTCTGAAGATAGAGTAAAATACTCAATGGAGAGTAGCCGACTGTAAAGGTACAGACGGCATGCCCCTCTGAAGATAGAGTAAAATACTCAATGGAGAGTAGCCGACTGTAAATGTATAGGCGGCCTGCCCCTCTTAAGTAAGAATAAAAATTAAACATGGAGAGTAGCCGACTGTTTGTCAGCAGGCATGCCCCTCTTAAATAAGAATAAAAACTATGGAGAGTAGCCGACTGTTTGTTAGTAGGCGTGCCCCTCTTAATGCAAAATTGAATATTAAGTATGCAAACTTTTATTAAGTAGCCCTTGACTATTTACATCATTCAAAAGAAATATTTCTTAAGATTATCTACATTCCAAGTTCGAGGAAACGGTTGTCCGTCTGGTGTTCCCAAACGGTAGGTACCGTCCCGGACCTCTTCACAGAGTCGGTAGGGTCCTTCCCAGTTGGGAGTTAGTTTTCCAGACTCATTAGCCCTACCAACTGCTTCCATTTTTCTAAGTACAAAGTCCCCCACTTTGAGTGGACGCCTGTGTACTTTTTTGTTGTATGATCTAGTCATTCTCAGGCGGTAAATTTCATGGCGCAAGACAGCATTGCCCCTCCTTTCAGGAAGTGAGTCTAATGCCAGGCGCATGGCTTCCCAGTTTGCCTCTTCGTCATATAGCATTACTCGAAGAGTCGGCTCGTAGTGTTCTATTGGAAGAACAGCTTCTGCACCATAAGTTAGGAGGAATGGAGTTTCTCCAGTCGCCCCTTTTTCAGTCGTCCTAATGGTCCAGAGAACATGTGGTAATTCATCCGCCCATAGGCCGCCTGCTCGTTCAATCTTTTTCTTGAGACCGTTTGCTTGTGGACGGCCGACAGATGCAAAGTAGTGTGCAATTCCTTGGTCACCCAACCAGCTTTTGAGAACAGGCGTCTCAAATTGGGGACCATTATCAAAAACCATAGACATGGGAACCCCGAACCGAGTGATGACATTTTTCCAAATGAATTAAATTACATCCTTCGTCTTGATTCCCTTTACAGCCTCCGCCTCTACCCATTTAGTGAAGTAGTCGACGGCAACAAGTATGTACCTCCTTCCGCCTGTAGCAGGCGTATATGGACCCAGAATATCCATGCCCCACTTAGCAAACGGTAGTGGGCTATGAATGGTAGTGAGGTCAGTAGCCGGACGGTGAATTAGTTTGCAAAACCTTTGGCACTTGTCACATTTTTTCACCATCTCCATTGCATCTGCTTCTAAAGTAGGCCAAAAGTAGCCCTGCCGCCTTGCCCGTTGAGCAAGCGTCCTACCGCCTATATGGGAAGCACAGTAACCAGAGTGAAGAACGTCCAGTATCTCTCGCCCTTTTTCTGGAGTAACACACTTTAAGAAGGGTTGAAGGTACCCCCTTTTGTGAAGTTCTCCCTTTATTATTTCAAAACTGGTTGCTCGTTTTTTCAGTGTTGCCGCCTGTTGATGATCATCTGGCAGGGTACCATTTGTCAGATATGCCCTGATTGGATCCATCCAGGTTGAGCTTCTGTCTAAGATTCCAATAGGTTCTTCCTCAATGCTTCTCCTCTCCATTACTTCCCCAAAAACAGTTCGAGGAGTATCACAGGAGGCGGATGATGCTAAATTTGAAAGTGCATCCGCCTGGTTGTTTTCTGATCTCGGCACTTGGGTCAGATGGAAATCCTCAAGGGAGCCGACTGCTTGTTGGACCGCCTGTAAATACTTGATCATGGCCGGATGGGTTGCTTCGTGTTGCCATTGTACTGACTCACTATCAATTGTGAATCGGAACAGGCGTCTATTTTTCTTGCTCCTGCCGCCTTGCACATGCGGATTTCGGCTAGTAAAGCTTCATATTCTGCCTCATTATTTGAGGCCTGAAAACTGAAGCGTAAAGCATACTCGTACTTGTCGCCCTCTGGCAACTGACATATGACTCCTGCTCCACAACCATTTGAAGTAGAGCTTCCATCCACATATACCTTCCAGACTTGGTCTGTAACTTGAGAGTCAGGAGGACGAGTCATCTCAACAATAAAGTCAGCAAAGGCTTGCCCCTTCACTGCTTTTCTAGGCTCAAAAGTAACTTCGAGGCTCTGTATTTCTATGGCCCATTTGATCATTCGGCCTGACGACTCCATGATGGTCAGTGGCCGCTTGATAGGTTGGTCTGTATACACGACGACTGCATGTGCCAAAAAGTAGGGCTTCAATTTTTTAACAGCCTTGAAGAGTGCAAGACCAAATTTCTCCACTAAGGGATACCTCCCTCGACATTTTTCAGTACATGACTGACAAAGTAGACCGGGAGCTGACAGCCGTCTCTTTCAGCAAGGAGAACAGCGCTTAACGCATGATCAGAGACGGCCAGGTACATGTAGAGTACTTCTTTGGGCAAAGGGCTGACCAGCCTCGGCAAGGAATGCAAGTGAACTTTCAATTTCTGGAAGGCCGCCTCAGCATCCGGCCCCCATTCAAACCTTGTCTTTTTCTTAATTGCCTGGAAAAAGTATAGGCATTTGTCGCCTGATCGGCTTAGAAATCTTCCCAAGGCCGCCAGACAACCTGTTAACTTCTGAGCTCTCGGATGGTACGAGGCGACTGCATGTCGATGACCGCCTGCACCTTCTCAGGGTTCGCCTCTATTCCTCTCTGATTGATAAGGAATCCGAGAAATTTCCCAGACTTAACTCCAAAGACACATTTCTTGGGATTGAGCATGACATGGTGCCGCCTGAGTGTGGCGAAAGTTTCTCGGAGGTCCGACAGATGATATTTTTGAAGTTTAGACTTGACAATCATATCATCAATATATGCCTCGACATTTCTCCCAATTTGATCAAAGAACACAGTGTTTATCATTCGCTGGAAAGTGGCCGGGGCATTCTTAAGACCAAACGGCAAGACCGTGTAACAGTATAACCCCTGATCAGTGACGAAGGCCGTCTTCTCCTGATCTTTCTTCCATAAAGGAATTTGATGGAAACCAGAGTAGGCGTCCATAAAGCTCATCAAAGCATGGCCGGCTGTTGAGTCGACCAGGTTATCAATTTTAGGCAGAGGGTAACTGTCTTTAAGGCACGCCTTGTTTAAGTCTGTGTAGTCTACACACATTCGCCAGGTGCCATTCGGCTTTTTAACAAGCACCACATTTGCAACCCATTCTGGGAAGTAACATTTCCGAATGAACCCTGCATCAAGTAATTTTTAAACTTCGGCGGCTGCCGCCTGACTTCTTTCTTCGCCATGATTCCGCTGCTTCTGCCGTACCGGCTTCTTTTTCGGATCCACGGCCAGTTTATGTACCGCCAGATCAGGACTAATGCCTGGCATTTCATGGACTTCGAATGCAAAGATGTCCTTGTATTCTTTCAATAGTTTGTGAAAGTCGTCACCCAGGTCCCTTAGAGCAGTCGTCCCAACCTTGATTGTTCTGTCAGGACGCGAGTCATCTAACATCAGGTCCGTATGCTCACCAGCTGGTTGAGGGCGGAATTCATCCGACCGCTCCTCTGCCAATGATTGCTATTTTCTGTCTTTTCTTGCGGCCCCTGTCTGGGATGCCTTTCTCTTCTTGCCGCCTGCTTCTTGAACAGGCGCACTCTCCTTGACATTGTCAAGGTCTATTTTTCCACCACTCGACCCAGTGGCCATAATAGTGGGCTTGACATCCGAGAGATAGCACTCGCGGGCCATCCTCTGATCTCCCCTTAGGGACCCGACTGTTCCATTATCCCTCTCAAACTTGAGCAACATAAGAGATGGGATTATAACAGCCTTGGAATTATTCAGGGTTGGTCGTCCCAAAATCATGTTATAGGCCGAGAGTTCTTCTACTACCAGGAACCGGACTACCATGTGTCGTCCTTCCCCTTTTTCGCCCAGGCGGATGGGTAAATCCACTCATCCCACTTGGTGGACGACTCCTCCTCCAAACCCTACTAAAGGGTGGGATGCCGGGTGTATGCAATCAGTCTGATATTTTAGTTTCGACAGACATTTGCTACTGATGAGATCTGAGGAGCTTCTGGTATCTATGAGGATTCGGCCAACTCTCTGGTTGGCCACTTTACATTCAATAACGATAGGGTCGTCATGCGACCCTCTTACCCCTCCTAGATCTTCTTCAGTGATGACAATCTCAGGAAATGAATATTTGGAGGGCCATTCTTGGTGAACGGAATTTACATCTAACCGCCTGATATTGTCTTTGTTGCCCCTAATAGTGGGGCCGCCTCCTGAGAAGCCGCCTGCAATGGTGTAGACGACTGCATCATCTGTATCGGAGCTGTCGGCCTATTGATTCTTTTTGGTCGACTGCTTTTTCGAGGAAGTGTTCCCCGTAGATTTCTTGACATAAGTGTCAAGATCACCTTGCTCAGCCAGGCGGTCCAGATACCGCATGAGACTGATGCATTCATTGGTGTGATGACCAACATCTTCATGATAATCACAGAATTTTTCTTGGTTCCGATTGTTTGCAGAACCCTTCATGGGGACCGGCTTCTCAATTGAGATCCGTCCCTTGATTTCCTTTAGGATAAATTGGTTATCCTTGTTAAACACATACTTTGGGGAGTATGGTTTGAATTCTTTTTTCTTCTTCTGGGACGGCTGTTTAGAGGAATCAGTTGCCCAGACCTCTTTTCTCTTCTCGTCTTTGTTTGACGACTGCTTCTGTCGTCCTTCTCTTTTGTCGGACCTTTTCCCGTCTGACTGTTTTACCGTACTACAAAGATCAGTCGCATGTATATAGGCTTCCGCTTCAATCAAGGCCTCTTGAAGAGTCGCCACCCTCTTTCGGACCAAATCAAATTTGAAGGTCGACCCGTCTTTGAGACCTCTGAAAAAGTCAGTATAGGCTACTTTATCCGGTAACCCTTGAATATGTATTCTCATCAAGTTAAACCGCCTGATGTAAGAACGAAGCCCCTCCTTCTCGCCCTGCTGAATTGTTCCTAAATCAAGGGTCGTCTTCTTCGCAGGGATGTTCATGGCGAAGTTGGAGGTGAATAAGTAAGCAAGCGTCTTGAAGTTATTTACACAACCAGTCGGCAGGTTGCCGAACAATTGTTGTGCGATTCCTTTGAGAGTCGCCGGGAAACACTTGCACCAAGTGGGATCATCCAACCCTTGAAGGTACATCAGGTTGGTGAATGCCATCAGATGGTCTTCTGTGTTAGTAGTGCCGTCATAGGCGCCTACTAATACATTTTTCACTTTGGGCGGCTGAGCGGCTTCAGTAATTTCCTTGGAGAAGGCCGACGGCTGTTCACCAAGTCTAAGCAACCGTAGCTGCCAGTCCATAGGTTGGACATTTTTTGCTGCATGTCCACCAAACGGAGGTGGCTGTAAAAAATACTGTTGTTGCGGTACAAATGGTAAGTTTGGTACCGCCTGGTCGCTATGAAAGCCGGACTGACGGGAGGTGCCGCCTGACTGACTCTCATGATACGACTGAGTATGCCTCATCGAGGTATTTCGCAGACTGTCTTGGAAGTTTGAAGTAGAGGCCGACTCTGATAATCGGTCACTCTTCTTCTGCTCTAGCAGTAGCCGAGCGTCTGTGTATGTTTTCCTCGACCCGTCCGCCTGAATATGACGAACAGGTTTCCTATTTCCTGGAGTAGGAAAACGGTATTTTGTGAAATCAAGGGCAGGTGGCTCCCACTTCCTAGATTTAGGATAAGGGGTCGCCTCTCGCCCTTGAACTGGCTTCCTCTTCCGTGAAGTGGAGGGTTTCTTAGCCGACTGCTCTTTGTCCAGAGCAGGCGGCTTCTTGTTGATCAACTCTTGAATTTCTCCCTTGAAGTCCCTCATGAAGGTCATGAGTTCGTTCCTTGTGATGGGAGCAGACCCATCAGTCGGCTGCTGCCGAACAGGCGGTGCGCCTGCTGGCTCGCTTCCAGTTTGAAGATGTTCCCGTTCCCTCCTTTCGGTATGACGGGTACATCGGGCCCTTAGGGTCCTGTCTGAAGCTGTGTGAGCTTCAACTTCAAATTCATTCTGAGTATCGTGGTCCGACTGAACTAGAGGGTCTTCCAGGGGACGTCCCTCTTCAGGAGCCGGTACAAACGTGGATGCCAGCACAGAAGTACTCTCCCCACAGACGGCGCCAAGATGTTTCGGGGTTTTCTGATGTCCTGCGGGAGAGTTACAATTCCGAGACTGGAACCGGACGCCTGTACCTGCAAAACAAACGGATGCTCCGGATGATTGGAGATCTGCCTCCGACGGTCAAGTTAGTACTTGATTAAGGAGTAATTAATGCGGAAATTAAAGTGATTGGGTCTCTCTAGGTGAGAATGTTTAATGTGTGTAATCTACGTATTTTGCGTCATCTCCCTTAATGAGGATTAAGGGAGGTATTTATAACCTCGGGAAACGTGCCAATCTAGGTTTAGGTTAACCTTAGGCTGATTGGGCTTCCCTCGGAAGTTGGGCCTAGGTGACCGGTTATCCCAGGTGTCATGGGAAGGACACGTGTCGTGTCGTAATTGGTCCATAGTGGACGGATCATTGCTTGACACATGGCAGACTCCTATTGGCCCATGTGACGGACACATGGCGGAACCTGATTGGTCCACTTGTCAGATGGTGATTGGTGGGAAAAATCCACTAATCAGATGGTGTGCATCTTATGCAAGTTCTAAAAAAAAGGCTTAAGTGATTTTACCAAGTACTCAAAAATTCAAAAGAGGAAAGCAAATACCAATAAAATTGTGCAAAAGGGCAAGTGTTCCAATGTCTTTGAAATAAACATATCTTTGATAAGAACACGTCTCTGATTGAGTGCTCAGTATCATGCCTGAGAGACATGAATGCCAAGTGAGTGATAGAATGCATGATCGGGATTTCCTACCCTTATAAAAAAGTATTTGAATTTGAAAAAATTAAATTAAAATTAAAATTAAAAAAAAAAACAAAAATATAAACAAAAGAGAGTTCAAAAGTGAGAGACCTCAAGCATAAAAATACCAAGATTCAAAAGCTTGGTTGCACACCTAGGGGGCTTATCTAGGGTCTTGAGCCTTTATCCCCTTCTTTTCAACTTTTAGCCTAACCCCGTTAAAATCCTTCAAAAGACCACTTTGAGGTATACACACGCCTGTGCGAGGTTCGGCTAGAGCTATGTTCGACCTGATTCCTAACGAATACGTAGGAAACCTCACATTGGGTGTGTCTGTAATTAAAATGCATTTACATTCATATTTACATTCATACATGATCATATAAAGGGATCTCTAATTCTTATCCCTATCCATTTACATCTAGACTTGTGGGCTTGATCCCTACTTCATTAGCATACCCAGCCTAAGATTCACCATTATTTGGCTTTTCTCAAAATATATTTCCACATCCTTAGCCTTTGCGTCGTAACCGTAGTGTCACTCTCACACACGTCACACATACATGGCTAAATAATCCTTCCATTAGGAACCTTTTTTCTTGAAATTTTATACAAATTTGAAGCATGCCTCGTCATTTTAGAATCACTCATTATCATCATCATCATCATTGCATCAAAAGTATGAAGTTCATAACCTCCGTGCCTATGTTACCTAACTACTTTCATTATCGAGTCAACAATTGAGATAGTATAGGATGTTACAATGCTTGCACCCTGAGATACAACGATCGATGAATACATTAGATCAAGCTCATTCAATATGCCCTATAAAACACTTTACTTCTTTCTTTTCACGTCTTTCTTTTTCAGCATAAAATGTGTACCCTCCAAAAAAATGAAATTTATTTCTTTTTATTTATTTATTTGTTTTTTTTATTTTCATTTTCGAGTCGCACGATCACGGTCATAAAATATAATGAACACACGAGTAATGTACGTTCAGACATGTCATGTCACATCACATTACATCGAGTGAAGTTTGCACCTTGAGCCATATCGAGTCACACATATCAAAGAATTTTGAGACAAGTGGATTTAAAGCACATTGAGTCAAATAGCACCAAGCCTTAGGTCAACCCTAAGAAAAACAATGGCAAAGTCCTACAGTATAAAAATATAGATGCAGGTACACTAAGAGGCAATTTTATTTAGCGCAAATGAACAAAAGACGACATGAATAAAAGAAAATCTAAACGAGAAGAAAAAGCTCTGACTTTGATTTAAGCACATTGCAGTATAAACAACGCAGCACGATGCTCCCTAACGTAGTGCGATACACTATGACGTAGCGCAATAGACCTGTTGCTGCGTGACGTCTGTGTCAGCCTTCGATAGTCTTACAATTTTTGTTGGTTATGTTAGTTGAGAAGATTAATTCAAGAGGGGGGGTGAATTGTATTGAGTTCCTAATGTCTACTTTTGCAGAATAATAAATAAATTCATATAGGAACTTGCAAGGACACACAGATTTTACGAGGAAACCTTCCAGGGGCTAACCGGAAGTAAATCCTCGACCCTACCTTTGGATTTCAAACACAAACCACTTCACTATAATAGGGCAAACACCAAGTTACAACCTATTAGCACAGACCTTTATTCACAAGTTCCACACTTGCTACTCGATAGGACCCTATCGTACCCAATATAAGCACCACACTTAGATTCACTCGTACTTCTAAAGTAAAAAACTCTAAGCTTCACACTAGAAGCTTACACAATCTGTATGCGATGTAAAAATAACAAATTCACCTAAATAACCTTACCAATACAAATGTATGATACCTAGTATATGATAAGGAAGCTATGCACAAAATCCAAAACTAATATGACAAGTTCGAAGCTTGGTAAACTGACTTTATTAATGCTCAGTGATTTCTCCATGCATAAACTCACAAAAATCTTAAACCATTTCGATCTCTACTATTTATACGAGTATGACTTGTATAGCAAGTAGGTTTTCTAAAAGATAAATAAGTTAACTTAACTTCTTCAAGACACGGTTTTAAGTAAATTATATTTGAAGAATATCTTTTCCGGAAAATAATATAGAAAGATATAGAATAAAAAAATTTTAAAACCGATTTTAAGAAACCAATTTTAAATAAAATATTTTAATAAAATCTATCTTTTTTTCTTTTCCAATTTTTATCTTTATTTACCAAGCAACTTGTCACGCTTCTAATAAATCTCATGCATAACCTACATAACATATTTAACAATAAATCTAGAAGATAAAATCTTAACTAAATTAAATTGATGTGCCGCGCTTCTGTACAAGTAGGTTACTTGGGCTCCACGCAGACTAAGTTCCTTTAATACAAGGACCTTACCTTGCAGACTTCAAGTTCATGTTAGGGAACTCAGTTCTTGTTAGAGAACTTGGTTCTTGTTAGAGAACTCTTCTTCTTTTCTGTTTAACTTTTTGTATATAGATATCCTCATGTCTTATTAGTTCCAATTATTTCTTCCATCACCACGATCAACTTCACCTAAACTAATCAAACACTTGAAAACCTTTATTAGTTGAGTTTTCTTTAGTTAAGTTCCTCATCATCAAAACCTTTAAGCTTCAACAATTATCCCCTTTTGATGATGACAAACTCAAGCAAACTCTTGAGAAAATTTAAACAAAATAGAAGGTCGTATTTTTTTGGTTTTTGATTTATTGACAGAAAGTAAACACAACAACTAAAATAAAAACAAATACAAAAAGCAAAAATAAACAAGACAAAAAGTAAACTAAACTATCAGCATCATAATCAAAAGAAACTTCTGATATTTTCTCAACTGGAACCCAGAACAACTTCAACCTCCAAGTTTGCTTCTTCTATTCCCCCTTTTGCCATTATAAAAAAGTCCTGCTTTTTCTAGTTTATTAAGCATCAAGCCACAACTCCACAAGAAATTCATCGAGTGTGGGAAACTGAAGGAAGCGCTGCTAACTTCCCTTAAGTCAGTTCCACTTTCCTGCAACATTTTTCATAATGCACAAATACACACATGTATAGGTAGTTCCAAAATCATTCATTAAAACCAAAATAAACAACCTGCTGAACAACTTTTAACAAAACCAAAATAAAATTGTTCAGAAACATAAAAACATAAACTGAAAATGTTCATGACTGAAATAAGAAAGGGCTAGGATAGGCTAAATAGGCTAGGATAGGAATAAGGTAGATCAGGTCAGAAGGAGCTCAAGAATCTTCTTGTTGTCCTCCTTGGTTTGCTGTGCAGATGCTTCCAGCTTGTCTTTCATGCACTTCATAGCCATCTGGAACTCCACCTTTTGACACCTGATATTGCTCTCAAGTTTCTGCACAGATTTCTCCAACTGTTGCATCTTCTCAGTGATAACCTTGATCTCCCCCGTGGCTACCTTAAGCTGCTTCTCAGCAGTTTCAACTCGATCATTAAGCTCAGCCATTTGCCCAACCATAAACTTATCTTCTTTAGTATCAAGCTCTAGAGGTTCATCCATGCTTGTCTTAGGAGCTGAACTGGCAGACAGTCTCCTGTTCTTCCTTACAAGCTGCTTTGGAACCTCTTTCCCTTTTTTTCCTCCTGCACTCTTTTTCTCTTCTACTGTCCTCACCTTTACATTCACTACCTCCAAACTAATTCCCTGTAGTGTATCACATTTATCACATTCTCAGGTTTTTCTTCCAAACCTTCATAGACCCCTCTTAATTTTACACCAAGTGACTCAAAAACAGTTGACAAAACAGCTCCATAGCCCACTTTGTTCTTTCTTGGAACATAGTGTGCTAAATGTTGATACATTAGTGAAGGAAAGTTCACTTTGGATTTTCTAGAGAGACAAAAGATGACAGCCATATCCATGAAACATGCTTCACTCTTCTTTGGAGTTCTAGGTAGAATTGTTTTTCGAACCAAGTTGAACAACAACTTGCTCTGTAAGTTAAGATCATTGTGGATCATGATATTCTTCCCCCTTTTCCTCCTAGGGCTTCAAAAATATCACCCCCTAAGTACTCACCTACTTTCACAGTTCCCTTTCCCTTAAGGTACATCTCATAACCCTCAATTGGTACTTTCAAAAATTTTCCCAATTTTGCAACATCAAACTCAATTTTCTTTTTGTTAACTAAACTAGATATTTTTCCTTGTTTTACTTGGAATTTTCTACGGAATTTAGTCATTGCAGCAGGATACATAACATTATTTGAAGCATTAGTTAACAAGTACTCCCACCCTTGAAATTTGATTAAATCGAGAAATTTCAAAAACCTAGACTTCTTACACCAAGATAAATCAAGTCTATGGCCAACAACATACCTCTTAGCATCGGCATTGAGTTTTGATTGCTCACCATCATCTTCTTCCTCAGCCTCCTCTCCGTCCTCTGATTCGTTCTGTTCCTCTCCTCCTTCCTCTTCTCCATCGTCTTCATCATCATCTGACTTAACACCTCTAGCAAAATCAACAACCTCTGCCATTTTTTCTTCAAGTGTTTTTTCCTCTAAACTTCTTTTCTTTCCATTATTTGATCCTCTTAAAAATAGAGGATTCCTCTTGTTCACTCTTGCTTTCCACTTCTTCATTGAGTTTAGGGTTTAACATTGAGGGTTTAGGGTTTTCTGAGTCTTTGATTGATGTTGAGAAGCTTTGTAGTTTATCATAGCTAAAGGAGAGGTTTCTTCTTGGATTCTTCTTTCAGAGTTGTGTGAGTTTTCTGATGAAACAATTTCAGCAATGATAACCATGGTTTTTGAATGGTGGTTTTGAGCTTTGATGGTTTTTACTGAAGGAAGGTTAAAGTGATGTGATAGTGAGGTGAAAGTGGTGGGTGAAAGATGCTTTTATAATCAATGAAGCGGTGTGATGGAAATTAATGGGTTCACTGTTCAGTCATTTAATTGAACACGTTCAATTAATTTTGTAAAATCATTTAGGCAGGATGAATTTACCCAAAATCTTTACTTTCCAAATTCAAATAATTTCCGAAAATAAGAATTCTAAAAAAAAAACACGCAATTGGAACACGCTTTCTACACACATGCAATGTATATTACTACTAATTATTAAAGTTAAGTGTTTAATGAACTTACCTCCAGTGATCAACAACAGTGACACTTCAGCTATGTTTGGCACACCTAGATTGTGCTAAATGCTCTTTTAACTCTATTTACATTATTTTTGACTTTGCCATATCTTGGAACTTCAGAAGCAATCAATTCAGCTTGATCATCCCAAGTTCCAATCTCAATTTCGCAAATCTTTCTCTACTCAAGGGCTTGGTTAGAATATCTGCAATTTGATATTCAGTATGACAAAATTCTAACATAATATTCCCTTGCTCCACATTATCTTTTAAAAAGTGATGCCTAATGTGGATATGTTTTACCTTTGAGTGTTGAAATGGATCCTTAGAAATACATGTAGCACTGGTATTATCACAGTAAATAGGCACACATTAAAAAATAATACCAAAATCTCTAACCTGTTTCTTTATCCAAAGTACTTGTGAACAACATGCTGCTGCTACCACGTACTCAGCCTCAGCTGTAGACATTGCAACTGTGTTTTGCTTCTTGAAACCCCAAGAAACTAAACAAGGTCCTAAAAATTGTAACATACCTAAAGTGCTTTTTCTATTGACCAAATCACTTGCATAGTCAGCATCAGTAAAGCCATTTAAATCAAAGAAGTCACTTCTAGGACAAAAGAGACTCAAATCATCAGTTCCTTTCATGTATCTAAGGATTCTCTTTACTGCTTTCAAGTGAGACTTCTTTGGGTTTGCTTGGAACCTGGCACACAAACCTACACTAAAAGATATGTCAGGTCTACTAGCTGTTAGATAAAGCAAAGAACCTATCATACCTCTATACATAGATTGATCAACACATGTTCCAGTTGGATCTTCATCCAATCTGGTTGCTATACCTATTGGAGTGTTTTTGGTTTTAGCATTATCTAGCTTGTACTTCTTGATCAGTTCCTTGATATATTTTTTTGTTAATGGATCATGATTCCTTCTTCATTTTGCTTGATTTGCAATCCTAGGAAGAAGTTTAATTCTCCCATCATGCTCATTTCAAATTCTTCACTCATAAGGTCAGCAAAATACTTGCACAAAGATTCATTAATTTCACCAAATAAAATATCATCAACATAAATTTGTACAACTAATACGTCAGTTTCATTTGATTTTAAAAACAAATTTTTATCTATTTTACCACATTTAAAACCATTTTGCAATAGGAACTTTGACAATCTTTCATACAATGCTCTAGGAGCTTGCTTCAACCCATAAAGAGCTTTGTCAAGCTTGTAGACATGGTTTGGGAACTCCGAATTTTCAAATCCAGGAGGTTGTTCCACATAGACCTCTTCATTTAGAAATCCATTTAGAAATGCACATTTAACATCCATCTGGAACAACGTGAATCCCATATAAGCAGTAAAAGCAATAAGTAAACGAATAGCCTCTAACCTGGCCACTAGCGCAAATGTTTCTTCATAGTCAATTCCTTCTTGTTGATTGAAACCTTGAACAAAAAGTCTTGCTTTGTTCCTGACAAAAATACCATGCTCATATAGCTTGTTCCTAAACACCCACTTTAGACCTATAGTCTTCTTATCCCTGGGTCTTGGTTCCAGATGCTAAACTTTATTTCTTTCAAACTCATTTAATTCAGCTTGCATAGCATTAATCCAGTCTGCATTAGTTAAAGCTTCAACATAGTTCTTAGGTTTCATAGAAGAAAGGAATGCATATAATCCACAGAAGTTTCTAAGCTGAGATCTAGTATGAGTTCCTTTTGTAATATTACTCATGATTGCATCCACATGATGTGAAGTCTGATATTTCCATCGTTTTGGTGTAAAGTCCTTGACTGGATACAACCTTTCCTGATTATTGTTGCTGGTTCTTCTTTAGGAACTTGGTCTTGAGTCTCAGTTGGAATTTCAATAGGATATTCCTCAATCTGATCTTGATTTTGTTCTTGAGGAGGAGTTCCTAGTGCATTCTCCATTTTAGGTTTCACATTTGCTTCTGGATTCGTTTCCTCTACACTTTCAAATTGCTGCTTCTGCAATGATGTTGATTCCTCATCTGCATCTGGCTTGCACACCAGTCCAATTTCAAAATCATCATCACAATCATGTACATCATTTAACTGTTCAGTTTAATCAAATATAATATGTACAGATTCCTCAACACACATTGTTCTTTTATCATAAACTCTATATGCTTTACTATTAGAGGCGTATCCTAAGAATACTGTCTCATCACTACGTTCATCAAATTTTCCCAAGTTCCTTTTACCATTATTATGAACAAAGTATCTACATCCAAAAGATCTAAAATAAGAAATATTAGGCTTTCTCCCTTTGATCAGCTCATAAGGAGTTTTGTTGGTGATGGCTCTAACAGATACTCTGTTAAGAATATAGCTTGCTGTATTCACTGCTTCTGCCCAGAAGTTCCTAGGCAGTCCACAAGAGATCAACATTGTTCTGGCCATGTCTTTAAGGCTTCTATTCTTGCGTTCCACAACTTTATTCTGTTGTGGAGTCCTTGGTGTAGAGAAGTTGTGATCCATTCCATGCTTAGTGAAAAACTCATCAAATTTTGAGTTTTCAAATTTAGTTCCATGATCTGATTTAAGGTGAATCAATGGACTGCCTGTCCTTCTCTGTTCTTTCTTTACAAAAGCTACAAATTCATCAAACGTTACATCTTTGCTAACAAGAAAGAAAACCCAAGTACATCTTGAAAAATCATCAATAATAACCATTACATATCTCTTACCACTTCTTCTTTGGATTCTCATAAGACCACATAGATTCAAATGAACAAGTTCTAAAGGACTTTTGGTGCTTACCGTTTTCTTGGACTTGAAAGAAAATCGAGTTTGTTTTCCTCTGACACAAGCATCACACACTTTGTCATATAGGAACTTAATGCAGGGAAGTCCTTCCACTAGTTGCTTAGATCTAAGTTTATCAAGTAAAGTAAAACTTGCATGGCCAAATCTCTTGTGCCATAATAGAGGATCATCCTCAATAACACTAAGGCATGTTAAACTGCTGTTAGGAACCTCGTTAAGATCAACAACATACGTGTTCCCTTTACGAGTTCCTTATAAAATAATGTTCCAGTGTCATTGTGAATGATTGTGCATTTTTTGGAAGTAAAGCTTATAGAGTTACCTTTGTCACATAATTGTGAAATACTCAACAAGTTGTGTTTTTGACCCTTGACCAAAAATACATTATCAATAGTATGGGAACTTGACCTTCCTATCTTGCCAATATCAACTATATCTCATTTCATGTTATCACCAAAGGTCACAGTTCCCCCGTAGTAGGCATCCAGTGAGAGAAATCTAGATTTATCTCAAGTCAAGTGCTTAGAACAACCACTGTCAAGGTACCAAGTGTTGTTCCCCCTCACTAGAACCTTCATGAACAATCAAACATTAATATCAAGAGCCCAGGTTTCCTTGGGTTACTATGTAACATGAGTGGGATTATTTTTCATAATCCAAATCTGTTCAACATGTTTTTCATTTTTCCGTGTACTCTTTTCTTTCTTAGAATACTTAACCTATTTATGTCATGTGTTGCCACAGAAATAACAAACAATACTACTAGGCAGGTCAACATACTTCTTTTCCTTTTTAAACTTATTTTTGAAACCTAAACCTTCTTTTGGTTTGAGCTTTAGTGATCCAATCAGGAACTCTGTACTCTATAGGTTGTTTTCCTATCCTAGCTTTCTCAAGTTCCCCCTCAAGTCGTGCCTTATTCGATCATAGATCTTCCAAATCAGATTTTAGTTTTTTGAAATTCGGATATTGTGAAAGTGGAGGAACATCAGAATTAGGAGCACCAAGACAGAGTTTCATCAAGGACAGTTCAACATTTAACATTATATTATCATGTTTCAACCTGTCTAAATATTCTTTCAAATAATATTATCATCAAACAGACTAAAGAACCTATATTGAATATCAAATTTCACATTGTTAACCCACTCAGTGTTTTCTTGAAAAGTTACTAAAGGTTCATCATTTTTCTGTTTAGCTTTATATAATTCCTTTAATTCGTCTTGCAAATCCAACATAGCACATATCAAATTATCTCTAGAGAAATGTTTTAAATATTTTTGAGAAAACCATACCTCAGATTCTTGTTCCTTCAGTTTTGTTTTTTCATCTGTTTTCGCCATCAAACATAGATGTGTTGTTTCCTCTAATGGTTGGTCCTCTTCTTCCTCTGAATCTGAATCTCCCCAGGCAACTACCATAGCTTTATTCACATTGTCGTTGGTGAAGTAAGGTTTATAGACTCTTGAATCCTTGGATTGCTCCTTGCCTTTTGTCTTTCCTTTATCACCATCCGGTACTGGACAATCCTTAATGAAATGATCTTTAGACCAACACTTGAAACAAGTTGTGTTCCTGGAACTTGTGTACTTCTTGTTCTTATCGAACTTATTGTTGTTCATCATCCTATTAAACCTTCTTACTAGCATTGCCATCTCTTCCTCATCAACTTCAGATTCCTCTAAGTCTTAAGCCTTAAGAGCAAGACTCTTGTTCTTTGAACTATCAGTGTTGGAACTCAGGTGAAGTTCATGAGTCATCAATGATCCAGCTAGCTGTTCCATGTTGAACTTAGTGAAGTCTTTAGCTTCCTGCATGGCAGTAACCTTGGATCTCCAGCGTTCATCTTGTGGTAGGCTCCTTAAGATCTTCCTTGCCTGTTCATCAATAAGAATGCGTTTGCCAAGGGAATTCAATTTATTAATAATATCATTGAACCTAGTAAACATTTCCTCTATAGATTCCTTAGATTGCATTGCAAACCTTTCATATCTAGACATTAATAAGTCAATCTTAGAACGTTTTACCTCATTAGTACCTTCATGAGTTACCTAAAGTAGTTCCCAAATTTGTTTAGCAGACTTGCATCCCATGATACGATTATGTTCATGATAATTATAGTTAAAACATTTAATTCAAGTTTCTGATAATCTTCTTTATCATAATCAGAAATAAGTTTAGGAGCTAACTCGTTCTTTTCATTGGTTGAGATTATTTCAAAATCACCAGATTCAATAACACGCCAAACCTGGTAATTTTAAGCCTTGATGAAGATCTCCATCCTATTCTTCCAGTAGGTGTAAAACTTACCATTGAACATTGGTGGACGTTGGGTGGAATACTCTTCTTCAAGTTTCTCCTTGTAGTTCATATCTCCAGGAAGTTACTCAGCAAAGTTATCTGTTTACACCTGAGAACCTTGCTCTGATACCAATTGTTAGTTGAGACGATTAATACAAGAGGGGGTGAATTGTATCGAGTTCCTAAAGACTACATTTTCGTAATAATAAAACAATGCATATAGGAACTTGCAAGGACACACAAATTTTACGAGGAAATCTTCCAGGGCCCAAGTGGAAGTAAAAACTCCACCCTACCTTAGGGATTTCAAACACAAACCACTTCACTATAATAGGGCAAACACCAAGTTATAACCAATTAACACAAACCTTTATTCAGAAGTTCCACTCTTGCTACCCAATCTAAGCACCACACTTAGAATCACTTATACTGCCAAAGTACAAAACTCTTAGCGTCACACTAGAAGCTTACACAATCTGTATGGGATGTGAAAGTAACAAACTCACCCAAATAACCTAACCAATACAAATTTATGACACCTAGTATATGAAAGGCAAGCTACGCACGAAATCCAAAACTAATATGAAAAGTTCGGAGCTTGGTAAACTGACTCTATTAATGCTCAGTGATTTCTCTACGCATAAACTTAAAAAATCTTAAACCATTTCGATCACTACTATTTATACAAGTATGACTTGTATATCAAGTAGGTTTTCTAAAAGATAAATAAGTTAACTTAACTTATCTTCAAGACACAATTTTAAGTAAATCATATTTGAAGAATATTTTTTCCGGAAAATAAGATAGAAAGATATAGAATAAAATATTTTTAAAACCGATTTTAAGAAACCAATTTTAAATAAAATCTTTTCATAAAATCTATCTTTTTATCTTTTCCAATTTTTATCTTTATTTACCGAGCAACTTGTCACGCTTCTAATAAATCTCATGCATAACCTACTTAACATATTTAACAATAAATCTAGAAGATAAAATCTTAATTAAATTAAATTGCTACGCCGCACTTCTGTACAAGTAGGTTACTTGGGTTTAACGCATACTAAGTTCCTTCAGGGACCTTAGCTTGCTGAATTCAAGTTCCTATTAGGGAATTCAGTTCTTGTTAGAGAAATTAGTTCTTGTTAGAGAACTCTTCTTCTTTTCTGTTTAACTTTTTGTATAAAGATCTCTTCATGTCTTCTTAGTTCCAGTTTAAGTTCCTCATCATCAAAACCTTTAAGCTTCAACAGGCTAGTTTGTGACTATTCCATTTGAGCCTCTTGATAAGCATTTGATCCTTTTGAGCTATTGATGGATATTTGATTGGTAATCGGCCCAATCACAGTCTTAATTAAAGATCGGCCTTATGATGATCGTACTAAACACCATTGAAATGACACCTTTGGTTAGTAATCAGCCCGATTACAACTTGATTGTTGATCGGCCTGATGATGATTAAATTATCGATTGGATATTGAGTAACAGGATTTGAAAAATGATTAAGATGATCACCAAGAATTCCTTGGATTGATGATTTCTACAAAAATGAATTTGAAGACTATAAAAAGATGAATTTTCCAAAGATGGAAAAGTCAATTTGTAGGGAATATTTCAAGCATCTCACACTTGAGCCCCATTGTGATCGTGCATTTAAGTATTGTGGCGTTTAAAGGGAAGGAATCTAGAGAAAAAGAGCCGCCAACAAGTTTTAGGAACTTGTAAACCATTCACAAGTGATGGTTACACCCCTTCACGATCAATGAGATCGCTAACCCCATAGTGGTCCTGAACCATAACATGATATTCAGGGATAAAAGTACGAATCCAACCTAAAAGAGATTGCACCTGCCCTAAATAAACCTCTACTTTATTCTTCACATATTAATGTGCGCTTTCTGACTAACATACAATCAATATGTTAATGCTAAACCTTTTTAGTCTATGTTAGTTGATTATTAATGCACAAATAACTCTTTTATTTGAGATCACTTGAATTAAAATCATATCATCCTAAAATCAAATTATTAATTATCTTATTAAGCATGATTTCAAGTACAAATTCCCTTTAAACCTGCAAGAGAGGGCGTGATCAAGTAATAACAATAATATCAAGCATCATAATAACATTGATACAACAAATCATCATTGTTTGGCGTAATTTTACCCCACAAGGTGGTCTAATAAGAGAGTGACACGTGTCAGCCAAAGGTTAGTCCAAAATGTACCAACCCTTTTTTGACACGTGGCATTCTAAAGAATTGGGAAAAAGCGGCCTTCATGGCCCAAATCAAGGGAAAGCCGCAATGCGGTGCAGCCCACCAATGATTAGGGATCGATGACCTAATCAGGGGCACAATTCCCGAAGACCCTATTAATAGGGAGATTCCCTCCATTTGGAGGACAGGTTTTACCATTTATTACATAATTACTCTTCGATAGAGACATCTTAAGCTTAGAATCCGAGCAGATACCCAACTAAATTTCTGCACCTTTTTATTCCTATTCAAGTTACTACCTTGATCATCTAAGGAAGAGCTCTAACCAATCGGAATCTCCGTTATTTTGCAGGTACAGCTCACGCCGGACTAGACATTGTAACGTAACTCTCCCGAGGGACAAAAACACCCAAAACATTTGGCACCGTCTGTTGGGAGAGTACCTCAAAGATGGTTCAAGAGTTTGTACCACTTATTGATCCAAGCAACCCACATCCTATTACCCGACCGGAAATACAAGCAATCCTCAACCGGTTCATCAACCAGGTAGTTCATTCATTCCTCAACCAGTACATCAGCCAGAGGTCTTTACTAACCAAGATGATGATGATGATGATAATAATGATGTGGAGACGTATGTGGCCAAAGATGGCTCATTCATTTCAAAATACTCCTGTTCCAGAGATCAGCTGGAACGTGAAATAGACCAGGCGGGTCGAAGCAGGCCTACCGGGAGGCTAGAAGGGGAATCCTAGAAGGCCAGAGGATAAGCCCAGTCACCCAAGACGAGCACATGAATTTCATAAACTCCTTCAAGGGTGAAATTAAGGATATGATCAACAAAAACAAGGCTGGCCCCAACAAGGGTCATCCAGCTAAAAAGACTCCTCCATTTGGGAGAAAGAATCCGGACAAGGACAAGCAGCCTACTCCTCACCCCATGGAGAAGGAGAAGCCAGTTGCAAGACTTGACTGGACTAGTATCCTCTTACCAAGGGATCCTTTTACCAAAGAAATATGTTTCGGACGCTAGACAAGTAATTGAGCAGAGGAGACACCAGCTGCTGTCTGAGTCAGCCTCCACCTCGAGCTTTCCATACATCTTCAAACAAAATTTTGTAAGGAACTCACTGTCCTTACATGAGAGTCGGACAGGCGGCAAGTCTGTCGACACCGATCCTCAAATGATGATAGGGTTTGTCCCATTTGCACACCAAGCACAATATAGGCAATATGGCCTCCCATTCATGTAACCACCTTCCTTTGGAGGTCAGGCGGCATTTAACAGCGTCCAACCTTTGGACTGGCAGCTCCGAATGCTCAAACTTGGTGAACAATCTTTTGTGTTTACCAAGAATAAACCGAGGCGACACAGCTGGCCAAGGTTAAGAATGTGTTGGTAAGTACTTATGTTGGTACCTCCAATGTAGAAGACCACCTAATGGCATACACCAACTTCATGTGTCTATAGGGGTGGGACGATACCACTTGGGGTCGATGTTTCCCGGCTATATTAAAGGGCATTGCCCAACAATGGTTCGACAACCTTTCAGCCAGTTCTATTGATTGCTTCAAGAAGCTAGCCTACTTGTTTGCCACAAACATCTCAATGAACATCCCTGCTAAGAAAACGAGCCTTGATTAAAGCATTATTAAGCAGGGAGAGAGAGAAGGGCTACGCTCATATGTCAGGCGGTTCAACCTGGTCAGAATTAAGATCCAGGGGTTGTCTGACGAGGTAGCATACACAGACTTCTTCAAGGGTCTGAGAGACAGGTCGAACTTTAAGTTTAACCTCGTCATAAAAGGGGCATTTGCGGTGCAGGCGGCCCTAAGGGAGGCGGAAAGCTAAATTGAAGCAACCGACCTCTGCATGCCTAGTAGCCATCAGTCGGACTCCAAGAACTGTGACAAGCAAAAAGAAAGCCGGTCTGCTTAGCTGGCAAAAAAGAAATAAGAGAGAAAGAAGAGAAAAGAAGTCTGGGAGGTTAGTGTTTTTGACCAGCTAGCCTAGAAGAAAAAGAGGGAGTTTAAATCGTACGTCCCCAGGTACGAGTTTAGAGAAGCTGAATCCAATAAAGAGTTCCGTCCAGTCACAGAACAAGAATAAATTCTGCCAATACCTTGAGGAGGTTGGCCAAGACACCAACGACTGCTTCAGCCTTCAACGGGCGTTGGACCGTCTGGCTGGCAAAGGGATGTTAAATTCCTACATTTCTAAGCCTAAAGGGACTAATAAGAAGAACAAAGGGCAGTCGTCAAAGACACCCCAGCCTACTAGTAGTTCGGACTCCGATAAGGAGTCGGTCTACATCATAGCAGGCGTGTTCTTATGTTGTGGCCCTACCATCCGGGGCACCAAGAGCCATCTTCAAAAGATGGACAAGGATGATGATGAGCAGGCATCAGCTAGCCCCTCCTTCCTAGACATTTTGATCACCGATAAAGACAGGTGCAGCATCCGCTGTCCGCATGACGACCCGGTTGTCACAAAATGTAAGGTCGCCAACTAGCTGGTTGGGTGAATCCTTATTGACACCGACAGCTCATCGGACATCATCAGTCTCTGGTGCTTGCAAAAGCTGAAATACAAACCTAACAGCTTGCATTTGATTACCCACCCCTTGGTTGGTTTTGGGGGTAGGATGGTTTACCCAGTCGGTATGATCGATTTACCTATCCGACTGGTAGAAAAAGGAGAAGGATGACACCTGGTCGTCAAATTCTTGGTCGTTGAGGAACTGACCGCGTATAACATCATCTTAGGTCGTCCAACCCTCAACAAAGCCAACGCTGTAATCATCCCTTCTCTCATGCTCATCAAGAACGAGAGGGATAATGGCTCTGTTGGTTCCCTGAACGGGGATCAGAAGACCGCCCAGGAGTGCTACCTCTCAGCCGTTAGAGACATTGTGGCCCCAAACGACCAAGGGCATGAACCAGTAGACCTTGACAATGTCAAGGATGCCAGCCCAGCTCCATTAGGAGCCGAAAAGAAAAGAAAAGATGCTTAGCTAGTGGAGGTGAAGAAATAGAAAAAATAGCAATCACTGACCGGAGAGCGGTCAAACGAGCTCCTTCCCTAGCCAGCCAGAAAGAACATTGATCTATCTCTAGATGACAGCCGTCCAGAGCTTACTGTCAAGGTCGGGCATCTGGTTACGCTAAGATGGAAGCAGACTTGCACCTTCTGCTAAAACAATTCAAAGAAATTTTTTCCTTTGAAGTGGAAGAGATGCCAGGTGCCAGCTTTGATCTCGTTGTCCACAAACTCGCCGTGGATAGGGTTGTACACCGGTCCAAAACGGACCGGACCTGGACCGGACCTGTTAGGACCGTAACCTGAATCAGCCAATTCTTAGGACCAGGGACCGGACCTGATTCAGCAGGTCCGGGTCAGGTCCAGACCTGAACAGACCTGTTTTGTGTCTTTTTTTTTGTTTTTTTTAAAGAAAATAAATAACCTGTTGGACCTGATTATAGACCTGTTTACATAAAATCTGAAAATATTAATGACAAAAACTACATAAAATCTATAAGTCTCAAATATAACAAATAATTCATTAAATTACATAAAGTCTCTAAGTCTCAAATACTAGAAATACATAAATTATCCAAAGACAACTTGAATTTTGGCGAGTTGCTTTCCCTTTGATTGCGTGATTCACACTAATGAGTCAACGAAAACAACTTCATCGTCTCCATCGTTAGATACATCATGTTGCACCTCTAAATAAAAAAACATTATAGAATATATTAATGAATGATAACAATGAAATAATAAATTTGGTGTAACAAAATTACAAGTACATAAAATTAATACTACCTTTCTCTATTTCTTGTAACTCCTTCAAATTTTCTTCCATATCCTCTTACTTTTTCTGTTCCATATGTATTCCTGCCCCGCTTTTAACTTCTTATCTGGAGGCAAAGTAGATTGCAATTCTTCCATATCCTTTTTAGAAAGTGGCTGTGACATTTCTTGAGAAAAAGCAGCAGATCTTTTGGATTGAGAGCTCTCCATCTTCAATATAATTATACACAATCTTCAATATAATTATACACAATATAAGTAATTTTTAAGTAACAATTATAAACACATAACATTTTATAAAAAAATGTGAGAACAACTTACATTGCAAGAGTAAGAATCCGTGATTCTTGTTGATCCTAAACATATAAAACGATAGAATTCAATTACAATTCAAATTGAATTCACAAAATAAACAGAATACATACAAATATACAATACATCAGCAAGGCAGCAAATTCTACAATATGAACTAAATTCGAAAGAAACAAATTTTAAACAGATTTATCAATCTACTTTAAACAGATTTATCAATCTTTTCTGATTTATCAATCTACTCCCAGCAAATTCACGGAATAAACAGATTTTAAACACACAAATCGAAAGAAACCAAAATTCAACATGCATTCGAAACAAATGAACTAAAATAATTAAAAAACAGTTAATTAAAATAAATAAAAAAACCTCAAAAAAAATCATGAATTCGAAAAAAATGAACTAAAAAACAGAACTTGCAAACATCAAACAATCATAATAAGCAATTGAAATACAAAATACCCAATTCAAATATAATTAGATTTAATATAAAAAAAAAAGAACTTACAGGATACCAAAATTCAACATGAATTCGAAACAATGAACTAAAATAATTCAAAAACAGTTACTTAAAATAAATAAAAAAAACCTCAAAAAAAAAATCATGAATTCGAAAAAAAATTAACTAAAAAACAGAACTTACAAACATGAAAACATCAAACAATCATTATAAGCAATTGAAATACAAAATACCCAATTCAAATATAATTAGATTTAATTAAAAAAAAAAGAACTTACAGTGAGATGCAGATGCAGGGTGTAGTCGTCGACTCGTCGTTGCAGGATGTACAGCGTGTAGTCGCTGCTGGTCTGGACGTCTGGTGGGCGGTGGCGACTTCCGACTTGTGTCTGGGCGCCTGGGCGGTGGTCTGGAGGGAGTGGGTGTTGCCATGTGTGCTTGGCGGCTGAGAGAGAGAGAGAGTGAGTGAGGAGTGAGTTAGGGTTAGTGTGTTAACAAAAATGAAACTGACTTCTTTTGAATTTCGGGATTTTTTTTTTTTTTTTTTTTTTTTTTTTTTTTTTTTTTATAAAAAACGCATTTTTACGGGTTTCAGGTCCAGACCTGAAAACCCCGGGTTTGGACCTGATCCGGACCGGGATCGGAAACCTTGATTTTCAAGGACCGGGACCGGACCTGAATCTACAGGTCCGGGTCTGGTCCGGTCCCAACAGGTCAGGGTCAGGTCGGTTTTCAGGTCCGGTCCTGTTCATGTACACCCCTAGCCGTGGATCCATAAAAGAAGCCCATCCGGCAAAAGCAAAGATATCACGGCGAGGAAAGAAGTCAGGCGACAGTTGCCAAAGTAAGAAAACTGCTAGACGTTGGGTTCATTCAGCCATCTAATTTCCCCGACTGGGTTACCAATGTTGTCTTTGTAAAGAAGCCGAACGCTACCTGGCACATGTGTGTTGATTACACAGATCTCAACAAGGCGTGTCCCAAGGATAGTTATCCGCTCCTAAAGATCGACATTCTGGTCGACTCTACAGCCGACCACGCCTTAATGAGCTTTATGGACGCCTATTCTGGCTTCCATCAGATACCCCTGTTGAAAAACGATTAAGAGAACACGGCCTTCGTCACTGATCAGGGGTTATTCTATTATACAGTTATGCCGTTTGGCTTGAAGAATGCGCCTGCAAATTTCTAATGGATGATTAATACGGTCTTCATTATTCAAATTGCAAGGAATGTGGAGGCGTACATTGAAGACATGATAGTCAAATCCAAGCTACAGATGGATCATCTTGCTGATATCTGAGAAACTTTCACCATCCTTAGGCGGCATAAGGTCATGTTGAATCCTAAGAAATGCGTCTTTGGTGTTGAGTCTGGGAAGTTTCTCAGATTCCTGATTGATCAAAGGGGGATAGAGGCTAACCCCGAGAAGATACAGGCAGTAATTTACATGAAGTCACCCCGTACAGTCAAGGAAATTCAAAGATTAACTGGTTGTCTGGTGGCATTGGGGAGATTCCTTAGCTGGTCAGGGGACAAATTCCTTTACTTCTTCCAAGCAATCAGGAAGAAGACTAGATTTGAATGGGGGGATGATGATTAGGTGTCTTTCCAAAAACTTATAGAGCACTTGCACTCCTTGCCGAGGCTCGTTAGTCCTCTTCCTAGAGAGACGCTGTACATGTACAAAAAACGGGTGTGGTGCAGGCGTAATCTAAGAATCTCCAGAAGGATACAAATATGAGTATGCACTACGGTTCAAGTTTCAGGCCTCAAACAATGAGGCGGAGTACGAAGCCCTGCTAGCGGAATCCGCATGAGCAAGGCAGCAGGGGCAACAAAAATTGACGCCTACTCTGATTCTCAATTGGTCGTGAGCCAGTACGAAGGTACATATGAAGCTACCCATCCGAGAATGATGAAATATCTTCAGGTAGTAAAAGAAGAGGCCCAAATACTTGGAGGGTTCACTCTGAGCCAAGTGCCCAGGTCCGGCAACAACTAGGCGGATGCCTTGTTAAAATTGGCATCCTTCGCCTGCTATAATACGCCTCGGTCAGTCTTTTTGGAAGTTCTTGAAAAAAGAAGCATATTTGAAGAGCCCGTTGGGATTCTGAACCGAAGTTCTACCAGGATGGATGGCATCCAGGCTTTCTTAACAGACAGCACGCTCCCTAATTCACCACAGGAGGCATCCATCTTGAAGAAACGAGCAGCGAACATTGAGATGAGAAACGGAGAACTCTTTAAGTTAGGGTTTCTAAAGCCTCTTTTGAAGTGTGTTACCCCATAAAAGGGAAGGAAGTTCTCAAAGATTTGCATGCGGGATACTGCGCCTCCCATATAGGCGGCAAATCCCTAGCCGTCGGAGCTAGGAAGCAATATTTTTAGCCTACCCTTGAGGAAGACTAGAAATCCATAGCCGTCAGAGCTAGTGAAGAAATGTGACAAATGTTAGAAATTTGGCAAACTTATTACGCTCGGCTACTGATCTAACGGCAATTCATAGCCCACTCCCGTTTTCTAAATGGGGCATGGACATTCTAGTTCCTTATACATCTGAACCAGGCGAAAAACAAAGGACATTAAAACAAAGGATGTCTTCTCGTTCATTTGGAAGAACGTCATCACCCGGTTTAGGGTGCCTATGTCTATGATGTTCTATAATGGCCCTCATTTTAAGACGCCTCAGCTCAAGACTTGGTTGGGAGATAAAGGAATCTCAAACTGTTTCGCATCAGTCAGACGACCCCAAGCAAACGACCAAGATGAAGCCTTCAACAAACTTATCTCAGACGGCATTAAGAATTGGTTGGGAGATAAAGGGTCGTTGGTTTATTGGTAGAAAACGTAATTCATGTCTTATGGGCCATCCGGACAACAATATAAGGGGAAACCGGTGAAACCCCCTTTCTCATGGTTTACGGTGCTGAAGCAGTCTTGCCCATTGAAAGTTACGAGCCGAATCTTAGAGTCATGCTAATGAAGAGGCAAATTAAGAGGCCATGCGTCTGGCATTGGACTCGCTCCTAGAACGCAGGGGCAATGACGCCTTGCGTCATGAGATATACCGTATGAGAATGACAAGAGCCTACAACAAGAAAGTGCACAAGCTCCCTTTAAAAGTTGTTGACTTTGTGTTACGAAAAATGGAGGCAATCGTTAGGGCCAATGAGCTTGAAAAGCTAACTCCTAAATGGGAAGGCCCCTACCAGATCTATGTAGAAGTTAGAGACGACACCTGCTGCCTGGAAACTCCAGACGACAGACGCGTGCCTAGGACTTGGAATGTAGACAATCTAAAAAAGTATTACTTATGAGTTGTAAATTTATGTAAACAAGAAGTCTGTTAATGAGAAAATTATTTTTGTTTTCAATCTTATTATTTCCTTTTTATTTTTTAAATCGTCTAGGCAATACTCAGACGGCCCAACTCTTGAACCGTCTAAGTTTAAAACTTAGTAACAAATTCAATGTCCAAGTGACACGAGGCCAATGGCAAGATAACCAAACTAGGCACACAAATGCTTAGTGGCTATACATCCGGTCTCAACCTAGACTAGAGGCCAATGGCCGAATGGTTGTTTGTTTCATAAACTCGCCTCTCCCGTCATGGACAATGGCGTCCGGCGACACCCCTTCGGGTGCAATTGTCGAAGAGTGCAGCCTACCTGTTTGCTCTACGTACCTATGTAGACGGTTAAGATTTAACGACCAAAGTTGTCAACTCATAGCTGTCTGACTAGAAAAGTCTAAAGAACGACTAAGTTTTTGGAATACCGAATGTCCTAAGACATCATTCAGTGACCGATCGAAGTTCTTACTTAGGCTTTTCATTCCAAAATTGCACAAACTCTCCCATTGGGGCAAAAAGAGTTGTGCAATGGCTATACAACCGTCTTGAAAAAGACATGAGGCCAATGGCAAGATGGTTATACATGTTATAAATTTTCCTGCTCCAAAGAGATATGGTATCCGGCGACACCCCTCCGGGCACAATCATCGCAGAAGGCGCTCTATCTTTTGCCTTATGTACGCAGACAGGCGACAAAAATTTCAGGACCTCATTGGTTAACTCATCGCCTTTTGACCTAGGTAATCTAGAGAACGACCAAGTCTTCGGAAACCGGATGTCTAAAAGACATCATCCGGTGACCGACCAAAGTTCTAATCTAGAGTACCTTCTGAAATTATAAAAGTCCTCCCAATGGGGTAAAAGGACATTGAAAGTGTAATTGGATTACAAACACCCCAAGCGGCCATTCGCCTCCTACCTTATGGGATGTCAAACGTCTCAAAATTATTCTAAGTCACCCAAAGGTCATATGACCACAATAGTGGGGCAAAAAGGGTTGTGTAATGGCTGTGCAATCTTCTTAAACGGTCTTTTTCCGTCTGGTCAGTAGGCTGGAACGCCTGTTGTTTGGACGACTGTGCACTTTGTTTGGGGTAATCACTACTATGATTGATTTGCTTTCGAACATATCATGCTCTTTTAAGATTCCGACGTTTCCAAGCCAATCAATCGACTTAAAGTTGAAACCAATCACACAGCCGCCCAGAGGGAAGAACAACCGGATAATCAATTGTCGCATGCTTTTCATAAGTTAGGCAAAAATATCAAGTATACTGATGAGTGGCATTTATTCCACTCTTTTATCCTTTTTCTCTAAGGATTCTCCCCTCATTTGCACTTGTTTGGCCCTTTTTCTAAGCATTTTTACTTAGTTTTGCTTCCTCTTTTCTTTCTCCTTTATCTTCCATTTTCTTAGTCTTCTCGCTTTATTCTTATTGTGATTTTCATGCTTATGCTTTGTAGGAACCATCGGGATTGTCAAGAGGAGGAAGCTAAGCTCAAGGGAAGCTAGAGGAAGCGTGATTCAGAAGAGGTTTAGTCGAACCTCCTGAAGGCGTGGCCGAACCAAGGTGTGGCCGAACTTGCTCAGTGGTTCAGCCGAACGTCGAGGTAGGGACAAGATGAAATTTGGCAGTTTTGCAACCAGACCAGGATCAGGGAGGTTTGACCGAACCTACCCTGTAGTCCGGCCGAACCTACCTTGTAGTCCGGCCGAACCTTCCCATTGTTCGGTCGGACCTCTCCTTCTATCAGCTGGCTCTGTACGGACTATATAAGTCCCATCTTAGAACGTTTTGAGAGATTAGATTAACTTAGTTTTAATTTTTCTACATTTTTAGCTTAATCTAGAGAGAGAAACACTATTAGTCTTCATTGGTAGAGAGAGAAAGTGTGGTTTTCTTCATTAATGAACTTGGATTTTGAAGAAGGAGTTTGTTCAATCCTTTGTAGAACTTCATCTTCAATTAATGAGCAATCTCTTACTCTTTCTCTTTACCTATGTTATTTTTTTTGCTTATTTCCTTTGATTTTTCTTCTTTGCTTAATAATAATGTTGATGCTTATTGATTTGATGATTGATATTGTTTTCAATATGATTTGTGAGTAGTCACCTAGCCAAGGGTGTGAGGATGGTGTAGTTGCTAATTGTTCATGCTTATAATGTTGGGGTTATGTTAATGGTGATTAAAGTCTTTGCATGCTTCATATTCTTTAGTCTTTCTTGCAAGTGCACATTATTAGTTGATCAAAGATGAGTCTTTAATAACAAGTAATGGAAGTTGACTTAGTTGAGATTCATTACTATCGATAATTCTTTGTTTGCACCTTCTAATATATGGTTTTAATGTGGAAACTTAGAGGCTATGTTAGGAGAAACCAGTTAACCCCGGAAGGCGGTTAGATTGGACCCCTTTACTTCGGTATTCATGCATGTTTAGTTTACCATTGATATGCTACTTTGTTATTTCATGATCAAGCATCAACTTCACCTACCCATTTCCCTTGGTGCCTAGCTATATTAATTTTAATCCATTTAATTCTTAGTTTAACCTTTTAGTTATTCACACTTCTTGTTCCGAGATAGCTTAGACCCTAGGTAATGAATGCAGTGCTTAAGCATTTCTCCCTGTGGTTCGACCCCTCTATTTACCCTATACACGTATTAGGTTAGTAGAGCGTTATAAATTCATTTGATTTAAGTGTAGTCGCTCAACAACACGATTATTTACTTGTCATATACATGCAAAACAAAGAATGAAATATTCAAGCACTAAATGATAAAATGATTATAACTGACTCAGTCGTCACATTCATTAAAATCTACTCAACCAAACAGCTGTGGTAGAGCAATGTTAACCAGACCCCGTCCGGGAAAGTGAATTGTAAATTAACCCGGCTCCTCAGCCGGTCAAAACAAGAAATACTCGGCACACAGGCTGGAAAGAAAGTTGATTTGGCATACAACCGCTGAACAAGAAAAAATAAAAAATGGCATAATGCCGCAGAAATCATGGTTGAGCCACAAACGGGTCCTCCTGGTCAATTTTCTCTTCATCCTCTTCTTCAAAGGGGATCTCATGCACTTGACCATGGACAGGATGCTCAGGATGTGGCAGCTCAAGATTGGCCCAAAATTTGAATGACTCCGGCTCTGGCTCGCCCTTCTCTCTCTAGTATTCAACCTCCTCAGCATACTTGTGAGCTAGTTCCCAGAAGCCATACTCCTTTATTGGGTACAAGGCGTTCCAAAAAATCCTCATTCGGGCGGCACTATCTGCCTCACTTTCGGCAACCAGGCACTCTTGTTCAGCCTGCAGGGTCGCCGCAAGTTCAACTGCGCATGAGCAGCCGCGTCCTCCAGTTTCTTCACCTGGGCCTTGAGATTGGAGTTCTCTTGGGAAACACCTTTGAGCTTGTCTAGATCCGCCTGAGCCTTGCCAAGGTCCTCCTGAGTCTTTTTTAGCGCCATCTCTGCTTCGCTGGCCTTTTGCTTGGCTGCCCATAAGTCCGACTCTAGCTGCTCAATCCTCGCTACCTGTGTCATCACCGTGGCTTTAGTCTCAATTTCATTTATGGTACTACCTCTGGTTGAATTTAGTTGCAACAATTTCCATTTTGGGGTGGTTCAAATTACTTGCAATAATTTTTTTTTCCTTATTTGGTAACTTTTGGATTGTAAAATGACATATATGCCCTTACTTTTTCTCTTAAATTACCTTATTTAATTACAAATCTGATTTCATTAAATTAAACCCCAAGCTTAATTAATTAAACTCTCACCCCTTTAATTTTTTCTCTCCTCCTCCAACCCCCTTTTTATGGTGGCTTCGTGGTGTTAAGAGCGGTGGGGGTTGCAGATCGGCGGCGTCGTGGGTTTTGTTTTGTGGGTAGGTTTCGTGGTTTCAGATCGTCAGATTTCGTGGGTTGTTTTCGTGGGTAGGTTTCGTTGGTTTGGTGGGTTAGTGGTGCTGGGTTTCGTTGTTGAAGATAGGCAACATGTGGGTTCGTAAATGCTGGATTCGTGGGTTGCTGGGTGCGGAAAGGCGGTGGTGGTGGGTCGACGGGTAGCTGGGTTCGTGGATTGCTGGGTTGCTGAGTGTGTGAAGTGGTGGTGGGCTAGAGGGTTCTTGAGTTTCTGTGGTGGCTGGGTTCGTGGGTTGCTGAGTATGTGAGGTGGTGGTGGATGGTTTGGGTGACGATTGGTGTTGTTGGTGGTGGTGAGTTTCTTAATTTATTTAAGGTTAAATTTGTTTTTTCTTTTTTTTTGGTTGAATTAATAGTTAAGCATATATCATTATTTGCCCATAATCAAATTTTCAATCTTTTGTCTTGGTTTCCGCAAACATGTCCTTTGTTGCAACTAAAATGATTCGGAGGTAGTATAAGAGTATAGAGCAACGTTGTCAGCGTCTCTGGCTGACTTATTGGCTCTCTTTACCTCTTCCCGCTTCCAAGAGTAAGGACATTTGAGACCGCCTACCCGCAACAGCGCCTTCAAATACAAATCATGTCAGATATGAAGGCGGAATAACACTTGGTATTTATCTTGTTTGCATCTCACCTCAGCCAGAAGGGAAAAAATGCTTTCAAGATTGAACGTCTCAATCCCAGGGATAGCCTCATTGTCCCTATTGCAGACGACATCAAGCATGGCCTTGGCATGCTTCTGGACGTCTGGCCAGCGGGGGGATTGATCTGCACCATAAACAACATTTGATGAGTGTGAAATAAAGGCGACACCAATCTGTTATTGACCGTCTGAGGAAGAACTCTTTTGGGAGTTGGATTTCACTCGCAAAGGCAACCCTAACTCAAGCGAGGACTCAAATAGGTTTGCCTTACCTTTAGAGGTGGCATGGCAAGATCCACTCACAGGCATTGTAAAACCTTCGCATGTGGACAGAGGGTTGGTAAGGTCAACACCCAGGCTTGCGCCTATATCCTGAGTCTTCCCCCCGATGCGCATTTAAGTCTTCCTAGCTGTGGCTCAAGGAGCCACTATGGAGGCAGACTTCTTACACTTGTTAGGGGTAGAGGCGGAGTCCTCCCTTGCCAGTTTGAGTCTCTTCTCAAACGTTTTCGGTATCACTCCTCCGTGCAAAAAGCATTCAAATTAGATATACATCTGGTAAAACAACTTGCAAAGTTAATTAAAGGAAAAAGAGTCAGGTGTCTTACCTTGGCCCTAATCTCGGCCGCCTATTTCTCTACAATCTCTCTGCGGATAGTGGCCGAGGACCGTTTGGTTGTTTTCTTGTCTGGGAGCATTGCCAAAGCTTATTCTGCAAAGAGAACAAGGAAATCAGTACACAACAGCTCTAACATAGAGATAGTACAGATGGTCATAATACTTAAGTGCATACGTTTGGTAAACATGGTGCTGAGTCCATAGGCAGAAAAAAAGCACTCGACACTGAACCAAGCGCTCTTAGGAATCCAGTTCTTTGGAACCTTTATTGATTCCCCAGTTGAGAGGGTAGAAGTCTCTAGACCAAAAATGTCGTTCTCTATTATTTTGTCATAATCTTCATCCGGAATCCGGGGAAGACAACACTTCCTTCCCATCAGCTCGAGTTTCTTATTGTATCGGCGGAGCTCAAAATTCTCTTGCCGACTTGGGGCATACAGCAAATAGAATCGATGCTTCCACCCGTCAAACTTGGACACCTTATCCAAAGTCATTATATATTCAGGATGCGTGGTCAAAGTATACCACGCCCTCCAACCGCCAGGGTTGCGGCTAAGATAGTGCATATAAGCAAAGGCCTCCCAGCTGGGATGAAGCCCTTGAAATTTGCAGCCGGCAACATACCCCAAAATGTTGGCCCAAGAGTTGGGGGTTAGTTTCTACACTCCAAGGCCGTATCCTCTCAGAATTGCCTTCACCGCCTCGTGAAGAGGAAACCTTAGCCTGACCAGGAACGCTGCCGCATAATAGCCAAAGTAAGCGTTGGCGTTCCTCTCATCATCATTCTAGGAGACTGTGCCTTCTTCATGCGGCACCCGGGTGCTATAATCGCCTCCTAGTGGGCGCATGAGTTTAAACTTCTCCATGCTCGCCTTATCTTTGGCAAAGACATGGATTTTGAAGGGATCATCCTTCTCACTCCATTTTTTCCTCTCCTCCAGCTCGCTATCCTCAAGCGGCGACATAGATTTGTCACTGCTCTCAGAGCTGGAGGCGGAGCTCTCTTCCGATGACTCCTCATCTTGCGAGCAGGGCATATATACGGCCTCATCACCGTCTCCCAAATCGCATTCGTCAATGAAGGAATCCGCAGGGGTTTAAGAGGCACGCGGAGGGGACCTCTCAACAGCCGTTGGGTTTTCCTTACTTGACGTCTCCCCCTCAGGCGACTGGTCGCCTGAGCCCTCACTTCTTTAATCAAGATCTGTGGCCGTCTGCATTATCCGAGCCATTGTGTCATGCACAAACACATAGATGGTCGTATTCCAAGCATAAGGGTGGTCCCAATACCCCAAGGCGGCACTCCCAGTCCTAGACTCAGCCGTATCCGGGGACCGGCTGGACTATAACCTAGGTTGTGCCGTGTGTGTTGGTGATGCATCCATTTATTGCTAGTAATATGTACAAGCGGGAAAAAATGAAAAGAGCAGAGAGAGAAAGATACGGTACCTTGAAATTTGACATCTGAAGGTAAGACGACACCGGCTGTGGAAGACGGGAACGAGATTGATTGCTTGCGCTTGACACAGAAGAAAAGGCATACTCTCTCTCTCTAGGTTTATCTCTGTTGAAAATTAACGATTGACAGGTGGCATTCCAAAGAAATGGGAAAAAGGCAGCCTTCATGGCTCAAATCCCGAGAAAGTCGTAACGCGACGCAACCCACCAATGATTAGGGTTCGATGACCTAATCAGGGCACAATTCCCAAGGACCCTATTAATAAGGAGATTCCCTCCATTTTGGAGGATAGGGTTTCCCATTTATTACACAATTACTCTTTGATAGAGACATCTTGAGCTTGGAATCTGAGCAGATACTCAACTAAATTTTCGTACCTTTTTATTCCTATTCAAGTTATTAACTTGATCGTCGAAGGCGGAGCTCCAACTAACCAGAGTCTCCGTTGTTTTACAAGTACAGCTCACGCCGGACTAGACATTGTGACGTAACTCTCCCGAGGGACAAAAACACCCAAAACAATCATAATAATATAATCTCATCAAAGCATAATAATGTTGGCAAGATACTAGGCATGATACTAACAAGATAAATAACAAATCCTAGCATGTCACTAAAAAATAAAGATCAAATATTAAGACTGAACATTATACTTACATGATAGAAGAAAAAAAAAAAGGCAGCCTAAAAATGATACTAGAAAGCAATTAACAACATCCTTGTTGGGGTTTGGTGAGTCCGACTCACCACCGAAGAAACCCCAAAAACAAGACCGCACTCGCAATAAATAAACCATAAACATAATTAACTTAATGACAAGATTATGATAATAAAAATACCTTTAGAGCGTGCTTCGCCCGACCACTAGGGCTCTTACTTGAAAGCTAGCCTTGAAATTACAAAGGCCTGCAACGATGATCCACCCGCAATACGATCACCGACTAGGTCCAATGCTTTGGGGTTAGCAAGACCCGACCGAAAAAACCCGAGTAAGGGAGTTCAAAGGCTTTCACAAAGGTTATACCTTTTTCAACTCTTGAGTTCAAAGGTTTTCACTATTAGTGATCCCTTTTCCATCTTTTACTCAAGCAAGTAATCCCAAGCCATGCCTTGGCTATTTATATGGAAAGCTTCCTTGTGAATTTCACTCATCTTTCAATGTGGGAATTTTTAACAAATTCCATTCACTTTTTCAGAACTCGAGAATACAACTTCTAGCAGAGGTTCATTCGCAGGTTGAATGAGTATTGACGGATCAAAGGAGACTTCATCTCCCATGATAGCCAAAGAATCAGAAAGAGGACCTGTTTGAATGTTAGGCTTCTTGCCCCCTGGAGGGATAGGAAGTTGATTAGCATCAATTAGGTCTTGGATTGCATCCTTCAACCTCCAACATTCTCAGTATTATGACCCTTTCCTTGATGAAACATGCAATAAGAATTGGGGTCATAGCTAGCGCTCCTATTCTCTGGTCGAGGTTCTAGTAATGGTCCAATTGGCATAATCAGTCCTTGACCATGAAAACGGTCAAAAGCAGCATCATAAGTCATTCCCAAAGGCGTGTAAACCCTCCTTTGCCTTTTGAATCTTTGAAGAGGAGCATTAAGGGCCAGCACATCATTGATATTGATATTATTGGTAGCGGGTTATTGGGCTTGGAAGACGAAGAAGGAGTGTCGTTCTTCTTGTTTTTCCAAGTGCTGTTATTATTGTTGCTACCAGCAGTCTTCATTAGTTCGTCCTCGATATTGATTCCAATATTGTATACAGCTTCAAAGGTACTCAGAGGCAGAAACTTCAAGTGTTGCTTGTACTTATGAGTCAGATTGGAAATGAACAAGCGAACCATCTCTTTTTCCTTGGGGGGATCCACCAAGAGCACGGCTTTTTCCCTCCACCTGCTTAAGTAAGTGGTGAAGCCTTCATTCTCTTTCTGTTTGAGAATGGAGAGTTCATGTTTAGAAATCTTCGCCTGAATGTTACACTTGTAACGATTCATAAAGCTTTCAGCAACATCCTCCCAGGTCGCAAAATCTTTGGATTCCAAAGAGTAGAACCACTGTTGACAGGCATGCTCAAAGGAAAGAGGGAACATGGTAGGGAAGAGTGTCACATCTACTCCCTTAAGAGCCATGGTTGCAGAAAAAGCCTTCAAATGGAAAAGCGGATTATCAGTGGGCTTGAATTTGGGAATGTCAGCAGTGGAAAACTTCTCAGGAAGCTTGTCCCTTATGGACGAAGAGGTGACACGTTGTTTCACATAAGTGAATTCTTTAGAAATCTTACTCATTTATTCCTTAATCTTGTCCATTGTAGCGGTAGTGACATTGTTTTGATTGTCTTGCTCTACCGTGTTCACTCTAGTGGTGAGTGTCTGCATCATGTTAGACAATATTTCAATTGTCTTGTTGATGTTCTCGATGTCTTCCTTAGTAGCCATTGGTTGAAAGTAGACTGGAGATGGATCTTGTGGAGATGATTGTGATGGTTTCCTTGTACGCCTCTTTGGTATAAGAGGTTGTTGAGGTATAGACTCGAATCGTAACAACCTACCCCTGCTTCTTGGCCAAGTAATGTGACACCGAAACAAACACACCTTTAATGACCAAACTTAACCTTAACCTATCCGGATAAAAAAAAATTGAATTTTTTTTTTAAAAATCTATAATTTTGAAATTCTATTTGTTTTTATTATTTTTTTAAAAAAAAAATTATGGGAGGATACTATCCGACTTACTCCGAAAAAACGACACAAAAATAAGACTACCCTAAAATACGGTCAAAAAGTGGTGCACGACTAAGGAAAAAAGTGTGTGAACACGATATGTGAGTGATTAAGTGAGGGTATGGACGCGTGTTTCGACCGTACAGCTAGACATGACACCAAACTTGACACATAAACCACATACGTACGCACAAAAATCGAAAAAAGACTGACGGGACACTTTTCCTGGGCACCGTGTCACGGTGCTGAATGTCGTGACACGGTGCAGTCTACCGTCAGACGGGAGAAAGGCCCGTGTCACGGCATTGTTCACCGTGGCGAGGCAGAACATGCCGTGACACGGTGGAAAGTTCCAGCTCCGTTTTATAATTTTTCCAGATTTTAATCGATTTTGTCCGTACTTATTACTATGTGAAATTAAACCCTCGTTCATGGGTTAAACAAAGAATAAACACATGAAGGTTAGCACCAAACAACCATGTAGCATTTAGGCACGATGATGTAAAAAAGTTCGCAACCTAGATTCAAGATCTATGTTCAACTATTAGTTAAGCTTTGGGTGTCAAAAGGGTACCATGGTTAAGAGTTTGGACGTGTTACCAAGACAGCCTCCCTTGAGGGTGTATGCCAACGGGCGGCTCCACGAGTTCGTGATGAAATCGAACTCGACTCCATGGTTTGGGTGGATTTAATAACTCGAATGAACCCTTATTACCATGAGCGTTTTTTTGTTGATAGAGCTTAAATTCCCCGGGGCTAAGACGCATGTAGAACACATACGTTTTTTCAGAAAAATCAAAGGAAGTTGACTGTGAGAAGAGAAAATAAGCCACCGGACTGATTTTAGGACTGTCGTGACACGACAAAAATTCCCGTGCCACGATACTGCGCACCGTCAGGTGGTGCACTGTACCGTGGCACGGCAGTCAGAAAATCTGACTAGTGCCCTGTTTTCCTTCGTACGCAATCAAGTTATTCAATATTTCCTACGGGACAGACCTAAATGCGACGTTAAAATATCTATTCATATGCAAAAATGCCAAATTAATCACACGAATATTTTTTCAAGAATCTTTCAAGTCTCATCCACTCATCTTAATTAAATACCGAATACTCAAATCGATAAATAACCAAGAATCCTGCCCAGTGGAGTCGCCAAATTGTAGGCGTCGTTCGAAGTGCGCCTACGTTAAAGCATGTGTAAATAGGCTTGGCACATATAGGAAGTGAGAATTGACATATACGATTTGGGACAAATCAAGTAGAGAGCCTCCAACAAGTTTTTAAAGAACTTGTAAACCGTTCACGGATCATAAAAAGGCAACCACGATAAGGGACAACGATAGGCAACAACGATTGACCCGTGAAGGTTACACCCCATTCATAATCCATGAGATTACTAACTCCATATGGTTCGGAACCACGAAAGGAGAATCGGGGATGATGGTACGAAGTGAGTCATGGAGTAACATTCGCCCGTATTGGCCTCTATTCAATTCTTATAGTGAAAAGTGATTCTTGCAGTCTCAAAGGCATGCAAACAAAATATTAAATTTGCTCCAAACTATTATTGAGCTAAATTGGTTGAATATTAATGCAACACGAAATTCTAAAATATTTTTGACCACTTGATTAAAAAATAAGATTAAAAAGGATCCTAAACCGGTTGTCCAAATTATCTTATTACGCATGACTTTCAATTACATATTCCCTTTAAACATGCAATAGAGTGATCAATAAAAATAATAGAATTACCATTAATATTGGAAGAAATTTAACAATAATTCCAACAATATAAAATCGTTAGAAAAATAATAGAAATAAAAGGAACATAATTCTTACTTTGATTTTGTTTGTTTGCAACTACAAAAAAATAAACGAGTTAGTAACTTCAGGAAATAATAATAAAAAAATTACTAAATTAAATTAAATAAAGTAGAGCTGATATGGGGCCAAACCCTCAAACAATTCTACCTTTCACGCCTTGGCTTAAGAACAGAACCCCGAGAAAAGTATGGACTCCTTGTATTACTTGAAGAAGGAATTTTTAAATAAGAAGGGTAGGCTAGTATTTAGGCTAAAGCATAGAAGAGATAAAAATAGAGAATTAATTGATGCCTCGCACATCAGAAGTGAGGGGGTATTTATAGAGAAAATGTGCTGAGGGAGCACACGAAACCCTAAAATGATAAAAACCATAAAAAAGTATCCCGCGACACGGCAAACTTTACCGTGACACGGGAAAACCCACCGTCAAACGAGAAACATTCCCATGACACGGTGCAATTTTGGTGTGACGCCGGAAATGTTTAGCAAACGGGGAAGAAAACGCGTCAAGGGTTTACGCGGAAAGGACACGGAAATTCCCGTGTCACATCAGGTTTCTCGTGTCACGGGAAATCCCACCATCAGACGGGAATGATTCCCATGACACGGTGGGTACCTGCCGTGGCGCGGGAATTTTCACCCCGTTTTTCCGTCTAAATACATTTTTAACCCTAATTTCGTTCAGCATTTTAAGTGTCGATTGATAATTTAGGGCTTTTTTTCTGATTTATTATTATTTGGGCTAAAATAAGAAAATAAGTAAATAAAATAAATAAAAGGTTTGGGCCAAAAATAAATAATAAAACAATAAAAAAAAAAAGGTTTGGGATGAAAATAAATTTTGGCTGAAATTAAAATTATGCTTTTACCAAACATCAAGACTAATCCATGGACTGTTCAAAAATACAAATTTAATCAAATACGGTTTTTTAAGTACTCTCGGAATTAAATACTGAACCCGACCAATAGTGGCGGTGAAAGGTTGTTCATCACCGGGTTTGGTTTTGGGGAGACATTTTTAGGTGTCTACAGCATGGAAGAAAGGCTTAGCACAAATTCCAACGATTATAAGGATCAAGGAATTAGCTCGCAAGGGGTCTCAGGGGACAAGGAACTTCTTTCGTAGACATTCAATGCCAACGAAGTACCAAAGTTCAAACCAACTGATAACCCTTACTTCCATTTAAGAGCTTTCGAGACCATAATGAACATTAAGGCAATTGATAAGAAAGTTTTCCCTTCATTATTTTCACTACATCTTGAAACCGTTTGTCAACAACGGTTTTTCTCCCTATATAAGGAAAAAATCTCTACTTGGGACTCTATGACAAATGTTTTCATTGAAAGGTACAAGTGCAATATCCAAGTGGATACTGACAACAAAGAACTTAAAAAAAAAAAAAAAAAAAAAAAACCGAAGGGTTCACCTCTTTCGTTAAGAAGTGTAGGGAGACTTCTACTAAAATGGTCGAGGTCCCTACTGAAAATGAGTCTGTAAGGATGTTCATCGAGAACTTCCAAGAGAAGTATACAAAGTATTTAAAATCCAACCACAACTTGAATACTTTCAAGGCCGTCTATAACATAGTCATTGACATTGAAGATGACCTTACAAAACAAAAAGCTATTAACAATAGCAACAGTGGCTGGAAAGGAAAGAAGAACGACAACCCTTCTTCTTCCGAAACACCTAATCTAGTAACAATGTTATTACCTTCGATCTTAATGATGTCTTAGCCATGGATAACCAAAGACCTATAAAGCAACTATGAAAAGAATTCACCCATATTGGGATGAACTACGATATCGCTTTCGATTGACTGCATGCTAAGGGACTTATCACTCCCATTTTACCTCTTGAAGATCCAGCACCCAAAATTAGATCACCCAATTGGGATTCTAACGTTCATGGCAAGTACCACCAAGGTAGGGGACATACTACCCAGATTTGTTGGAAGGTAAAAGAGGCCATTAAATATTTGATCGACAATAACAAGCTTATTGTACCTCTAACGGGAAAAAAGACGTAGTGATGATAAACAGAAGACATGAGGCAGACTTTAATGACAAGATTTCATGATTTCTTTTCTTATTCTTGATTCCCCTTACCCATTATATCTAGAATAGGCACCCTTTGTATGTCTTAGATTTATTTCATAGGTTTTTTCTTTTTTCCCTCTAATAAAATGAGCATTTATTCCTTTTCGTATGATCATCGATGGTGTGCATCTTATGCAAGTTCTAAAAAAAAAAAAGCTTAAGTGATTTTACCAAGTACTCAAAAATTCAGAAGAGAAAAGTAAATACCAATAAAATTGTGCAAAAGGGCAAGTGTTCCAATGTCTTTGATATAAACATATCTTTGATAAGAACACGTCTCTGATTGAGTGCTCAGTATCATGCCTGAGAGACATGAATGCCAAGTGAGTGATAGAATGCATGATAGGGATTTCCCACCCTTATAAAAAAGGATTTGAATTTGAAAAAATTAAATAAAAATAAAAATTAAAAAAAAAATATAAACAAAAGAGAGTTCAAAAGTGAGAGACCTCAAGCATAAAAATACCAAGATTCAAAAGCTTGGTTGCACACCTAGGGGGCTTATCTAGGGTCTTGAGCCTTTATCCCCTTCTTTTCAACCTTTAGCCTAACCCTGTTAAAATCCTTCAAAAGACCACTTTGAGGTATACACACACCTGTGCGAGGTTCGGGTAGACCTATGTTCGATCTGATTCCTAATGAATACGTAGTCAACCTCACATTGGGCGCGGCTGTAATTAAAATGCATTTACATTCATATTTACATTCATACATGATCATATAAAGGGATCTCCAATGCTTATCCCTATCCATTTAGAGCTAGACTTGTGGGCTTGATGCCTACTTCATTAGCATATCCAGCGTAAGATTCACCATTATTTGGCTTTTCTCAAAATATATTTCCACATCCTTAGCCTTTGCATCGTAACCGTAGTGTCACTCTCACACACGTCACACATACATGGCTAAATAATCCTTCCATTAGGAACCTTTTTTCTTGAAATTTTATACAAATTTGAAGCATGCCTCGTCATCTTAGAATCACTCATTATCATCATCATCATTGCATCAAAAGTATGAAGTTCATAACCTCCGTGCCTATTTTACCTAACTACTTTCATTATTGAGTCAACAATTGAGATAGTATAGGATGTTACAATGCTTGCACCCTAAGATACAACGATCGATGCATAAATTTGATCAAGCTCATTCAATATGCCCTATAAAACACTTTACTTCTTTCTTTTCACGTCTTTCTTTTTCAGCATAAAATGTGTACCCTCCACAAAAATGAAATTTATTTTTTTTTATTTATTTGTTTTTTTTTTTTGCATTTTCGAGTCGCAAGATCACGGTCATAAAAAATAATGAACACACGAGTAATGTACGTTCAGACATGTCATGTCACATCACATTACATCGAGTGAAGTTTGCACCTTGAGCCATATCGAGTCACACGTATCAAAGCATTTTGAGACAAGTGAATTTAAATCACATTGAGTCAAATAGCACCACGCCTTAGGTCAACCCTAAGAAAAACAATGGAAAAGTCCTACAGTTTAAAAATATAGATGCAGGTACACTAAGAGGCAAATTTATTTAGCGCAAATGATCAAAAGACGACATTAACAAAAGAAAATCTAAACGAGAAGAAAAAGCTCTGACTTTGATTTAAGCACATTGCAGTATAAACAACGCAGCACGATGCTCCCTAACGTAGTGCGATACACTATGACGTAGCGCGATAGACCTTTTGCTGCGTGACGTCTGTGTCAGCCTTCGATAGTCTTACAATTTGGTTGGTTATGTTAGTTGAGAAGATTAATATAAGAGGGGGGTGAATTGTATCGAGTTCCTAATGACTACTTTTGCGGAATAATAAAAAAATGCATATATGAACTTGCAAGGACACACAAATTTTACGAGGAAACCTTCCAGGGGCCAACCGGAAGTAAATCCTCGACCCTACCTTTGGATTTCAAACATAAACCACTTCACTATAATAGGGAAAACACTAAGTTACAACCTATTAGCACAAACCTTTATTCACAAGTTCCACACTTGCTACTCGATAGGACCCTATCCTACCCAATCTAAGCACCACACTTAGATTCACTCGTACTTCTAAAGTAAAAAACTCTAAGCTTCACACTAGAAGCTTACACAATCTGTATGTGATGTAAAAATAACAAACTCACCTAAATAACCTTACCAATAAAAATGTATGATACCTAGTATATGATAAGCAAGCTATGCACGAAATCCAAAACTAATATGACAAGTAAAAAGCTTGGTAAAATGACTCTATTAATGCTCAGTGATTTCTCCACGCATAAACTCACAAAAACCTTAAACCATTTCTATCTCTACTATTTATACAAGTATGACTTGTATAGCAAGTAGGTTTTCTAAAAGATAAATAAGTTAACTTAACTTCTTCAAGACACGGTTTTAAGTAAATCATATTTGAAGAATATCTTTTCCGGAAAATAATATAGAAAGGTATAGAATAAAAAAATTTTAAAACCCATTTTAAGAAACCAATTTTAAATAAAATCTTTTAATAAAATCTATCTTTTTATCTTTTCCAATTTTTTTCTTTATTTACCAAGCAACTTGTCACTCTTCTAATAAATCTCATGCATAACCTACATAACATATTTAACAATAAATCTAGAAGATAAAATCTTAACTAAATTATATTGATGCGCCTCGCTTCTGTACAGGTAGGTTACTTGGGCTCCACGCAGACTAAGTTCCTTCAATACAAGGACCTTAGCTTGCAGACTTCAAGTTCCTGTTAGGGAACTCAGTTCTTGTTAGAGAACTTGGTTCTTGTTAGAGAACTCTTTTTCTTTTCTGTTTAACTTTTTGTATAAAGATCTCCTCATGTCTTCTTAGTTCCAATTACTTCTTCCATCACCACGATTAACTTCACCTAAACTAATCAAACACTTGAAAACCTTTATTAGTTGAGTTTCCTTTAGTTTAAGTTCCTCATCATCAAAACCTTTAAGCTTCAACAATTTCCCCCTTTTGATGATGACAAACTCAAGCAAACTCTTGAGAAAATTTAAACAAAATAGAAGGTCGTATGTTTATGGTTTTTGATTTATTGACAGAAAGTAAACACAACAACTAAAATAAAAACAAATATAAAAATCAAAAATAAACAAGAAAAAAAGTAAACTAAACTATCAGCATCATAAACAAAAGAAATTTCTGATATTTTCTCAACTGGAACCCAGAACAACTTCAACCTCCAAGTTTGCTTCTTCTATTCCCCCTTTTGGCATTATCAAAAAGTCCTGCTTTTTCAAGTTTATTAAGCATCAAGCCACAACTCCACAAGCAATTCATCGAGTGTGGGAAACTGAAGGAAGCGCTGCTAACTTCCCTTAATTCAATACCACTTTCCTGCAACATTTTTCATAATGCATAAATACACACATGTATAGGTAGTTCCAAAATCAGTCATTAAAACCAAAATAAACAACCTGCTCAACAAATTTTAACAAAACCAAAATAAAATTGTTCAGAAACTTAAAAACATAAACTGAAAATGTTCATGACTGAAATAAGAAAGGGCTAGGATAGGCTAAATAGGCTAGGATAGGAATAAGGTAGATCAGGTCTGAAGGAGCTCAAGAATCTTCTTGTTGTCCTCCTTGGTTTGCTCTGCAAATGCTTCCAGCTTGTCTTTCATGCACTTAATAGCCACCTGGAACTCAACCTTTTGAGACCTGAGATTGCTCTCAAGTTTCTGCACAGTTTTCTCCAACTGTTGCATCTTCTCAGTGACAACCTTGATCTCCCCCATGGCTACCTTAAGCTGCTTCTCAGAAGTTTTAACTCGATCATTAAGCTCAGCCATTTGCCCAACCAGAAACTTATCTTCTTCAGTATTAATCTCTAGAGGTTCATCCATGCTTGTCTTAGGAGCTGAACTGGCAGACAGTCTCCTGTTTTTCCTCACAAGTTGATTTGGAACCTCTTTCCCTTTTTTTTCCTCCTGCACTTTTTTTCTCTTCTACTGTCCTCACTTTAACATTCACTACCTCCAAAATAATTCCCTGTAGTGTATCACCATTTATCAAATTCTTAGTTTTTTCTTCCAAACCTTCATAGACCCCTCTTAATTTTACACCAAGTGACTCAAAAACAGTTGACAAAACAACTCCATAGCCCACTTTTTCTTTCCTGGAACATAGTGTGCTTGATGTTGATACATTAGTGAAGGAAAGTTCACTTTGATTTTTCTAGAGAGACAAAAGATGACAGCCATATGCATCAAACATGCTTCACTCTTCTTTGGAGTTCTAGGTAGAATTGTTTTTCGAACCAAGTTGAACAACAACTTGCTCTGTAAGTTAAGATCATTGTGGATCATGATATTCTTCCCCCTTTTCCTCCTAGGGCTTCAAAAATATCACCCCCTAAGTACTCACCTACTTTCACAGTTCCCTTTCCCTTAAGGTACATCTCATAACCCTCAATTGGTACTTTCAAAAATTTTCCCAATTTTGCAACATCAAACTCAATTTTCTTTTTGTTAACTAAACTAGATATTTTTCCTTGTTTTACTTGGAATTTTCTACGGAATTTAGTCATTGCAGCAGGATACATAACATTATTTGAAGCATTAGTTAACAAGTACTCCCACCCTTGAAATTTGATTAAATCGAGAAATTTCAAAAAACCTAGACTTCTTACACCAAGATAAATCAAGTCTATGGCCAACAACATACCTCTTAGCATCGGCATTGAGTTTTGATTGCTCACCATCATCTTCTTCCTCAGCCTCCTCTCCGTCCTCTGATTCGTTCTGTTCCTCTCCTCCTTCCTCTTCTCCATCGTCTTCATCATCATCTGACTTAACCCCTCTAGCAAAATCATCAACCTCGGCCATTTTTTCTTCTAGTGTTTTTCCTCTAAACTTCTTTTCTTTCCATTCTTTGATCCTCTTAAAATTAGAGGATTCCTCTTGTTCACTCTTGCTTTCCACTTCTTCATTGAGTTTAGGGTTTGACATTGAGGGTTTAGGGTTTTCTGAGTCTTTGATTGATGTTGAGAAGCTTTGTAATTTATCATTGCTAAAGGAGAGGTTTCTTCTTGGATTCTTCTTTCGGAGTTGTGTGAGTTTTCTGATGAAACAATTTCGGCAATGATAACCATGGTTTTTGAATGGTGGTTTTGAGCTTTGATGGTTTTTACTGAAGGAAGGTTAAAGTGATTTTATAGTGAGGTGAAAGTGGTGGGTGAAAGATGCTTTTATAATCAATGAAGCGGTGTGATGGAAATTAATGGGTTCACTGTTCAGTCATTTAATTGAACACGTTCAATTAATTTTGTAAAATCATTTATGCAGGATGAATTTACCCAAAATCTTTACTTTCCAAATTCAAATAATTTCCGAAAATAAGAATTTTGAAAACAAAACACGCAATTGGAACACGCTTTCTACACACATGCAATGTACATTACTACTAATTATTACAGTTAAGTGTTTAATGAACTTACCTCCATTGATCAACAATGGTGACACTTCAGCTATGTTTGGCACATCAAGATTTGTGCTAAATGCTCTTTTAACTCTATTTACATTATTTTTTACTTTGTCATATCTTGGAACTTCAGAAGCAATCATTTAGCTTGATCATCCTAAGTTCCAATCTCAATTTCGCAAATCTTTCTCTACTCAAGGGCTTGGTTAGAATATCTTCAATTTGATTTTCAGTATGACAAAATTCTAACATAATATTCCCTTGCTCCACATTATCTTTTAAAAAGCGATGCCTAATGTGGATATGTTTTACCTTTGAGTGTTGAAATGGATCCTTAGAAATACTTGTAGCATTGGTATTATCACAGTAAATAGGCACACATTCAAAAATAATACCAAAATCTCTAACCTGTTTCTTTATCCAAAGTACTTGTGAACAACATGCTGCTGCTACCACGTACTCAGCCTTAGTTGTAGACATTGCAACTGTGTTTTGCTTCCTGAAACCCCAAGAAACTAAACAAGGTCCTAAAAACTGTAACATACCTAAAGTGCTTTTTCTATTGACCAAATCACCTGCAAAGTCAGCATTAGTAAAGCCATTTAAATCAAAGAAGTCACTTCTAGGATAGAAGAGACTCAAATCATCAGTTCCTTTCAGGTATCTAAGGATTCTCTTTACTACTTTCAAGTGGGACTCCTTTGGGTTTGCTTGGAACCTGGCACACAAACCTACACTAAAAGATATGTCAGGTCTACTAGCTGTTAGATAAAGCAAAGAACCTATCATACCTCTATACATAGATTGATCAACGCATGTTCCAGTTGGATCTTCATCCAATCTGGTTGCTATACCAATTGGAGTGTTATTGGTTTTAGCATTATCTAGCTTGTACTTCTTGATCAGTTCCTTGATATATTTTTTTGTTAATGGATCATGATTCCTTCTTCATTTTTCTTGATTTGAAATCCGAGGAAGAAGTTTAATTCTCCCATCATGCTCATTTCAAATTCTTCACTCATAAGGTCAGCAAAATACTTGCACAAAGATTCATTAGTTGCACCAAATAAAATATCATCAACATAAATTTGTACAACTAATATGTCAGTTCCATTTGATATTAAAAACAAATTTTTATCTATTTTACCACGTTTAAAAATATTTTGCAATAGGAATTTTGGCAATCTTTCATACAATGCTCTAGGAGCTTGCTTCAACCCATAAAGAGCTTTGTCAAGCTTGTAGACATGGTTTGGGAACTCCGAATTTTCAAATCCAGGAGGTTGTTCCACATAGACCTCTTCATTTAGAAATCCATTTAGAAATGCACATTTAACATCCATCTGGAACAACGTGAATCCCATATAAGCAGTAAAAGCAATAAGTAAACGAATAGCCTCTAACTTGGCCACTAAAAACATTCTTCATAGTCAATTCCTTCTTGTTGATTGAAACCTTGAACAAAAAGTCTTGCTTTGTTCCTGACAAAATACCATGCTCTACTAGCTTGTTCCTAAACACCCACTTTAGACCTATAGTCTTCTTATCCCTGGGTCTTGGTTGCAGATGCTAAGCTTTATTTCTTTTAAAATCATTTAATTCAGCTTGCATAGCATTAATCCAGTCAGCATTAGTTAAAGCTTCAACATAGTTCTTAGGTTCCATAGAAGAAAGGAATGCATAGAATCCACATGAGTTTCTAAGCTAAGATCTAGTATGAGTTCCTTTTGTAATATTACTCATGATTGCATCAACATGATGTGATTTCTGATATTTCCATCGTTTTGGTGTAAAGTCCTTGACTGGATACAACCTTTCCTGATTATTGTTGCTGGTTCTTCTTTAGGAACCTGGTCTTGAGTCTTAGTTGGAATTTCAATAGGATATTCCTCAATCTGATCTTCATTTTGTTCTTGAGGAGGAGTTCCTAGTGCATTCTCCATTTTAGGTTCCACATTTTCTTCTGGATTCGTTTCTTCTACATTTTTAAATTGCTGCTTCTGCAATGATGTTGATTCCTCATCTGCATCTGGCTTACACACCAGTCCAATTTGAAAATCATCATCACAATCCTGTACATCCTATTAGAGGCATATCCTAAGAGTACTGTCTCTATATGCACATTGTTCTTTGATCATAAACTCTATATGCTTTACTGTTAGAGGCATATCCTAAGAATACTGTCTCATCACTACGTTCATCAAATTTTCCCAAGTTCCTTTTACCATTATTATGAAAAAAGTATCTACATCCAAAAGATCTAAAATAAGAAATATTAGGCTTTCTCCCTTTGATCAGCTCATAAGGAGTTTTGTTGGTTATGGCTCTAACAGATACTCTGTTAAGAATATAGCATGTTGTATTCATTGCTTCTGCCCAGAAGTTCCTAGGCAGTCCACATGAGATCAGCATTGTTCTGGCCATGTCTTTAAGGCTTCTATTCTTGCGTTCCACAACTTTATTCTGTTGTGGAGTCCTTGGCGTAGAGAAGTTGTGATCCATTCCATGCTTAGTGCAAAACTCATCAAATTTTGAGTTTTCAAATTTAGTTCCATGATCTGATTTAAGGTGAATCAATGGATTGTCTGTCCTTCTTTGTTCTTTCTTTACAAAAGCTACAAATTCATCAAACATTTCATCTTTGCTAACAAGAAAGAAAACCCAAGTAAATCTTGAAAAATCATCAACAATAACCATTACATATCTTTTACCACTTCTTCTTTGGATTCTCATAGGACCACATAGATCCAAATGAACAAGTTTTAAAAAACTTTTGGTGCTTACCGTTTTCTTGGACTTGAAAGAAAATTGAGTCTGTTTTCCTCTGACACAAGCATCACACACTTTGTCATATAGGAACTTAATGCAGGGAAGTCCTTCCACTAGTTCCTTAGATCTAAGTTTATCAAGTAAAGTAAAACTTGCATGGCCAAATCTCTTGTGCCATAATAGAGGATCATCCTCAATAACACTAAGTCATGTTAAACTGCTGTTATGAACCTCGTTAAGATCAACAACATACGTGTTCCCTTTACGAGTTCCTTCTAAAATAATGTTCCAGTGTCATTGTGAATGATTCTGCATTTTTTAGAAGTAAATCTTACAGAGTTACCTTTGTCACAGAATTATGAAATACTCAACAAGTTGTGTTTTTGACCCTCGACAAAAAATACATTATCAATAGCATGGAAACTTGACCTTCCTACCTTGCCAATATCAACTATATCTCATTTCATGTTATCACCAAAGGTCACAGTTCCCCCGTAGTAGGCATCCAGTGAGAGAAATCTTGATTTATCTCAAGTCAAGTGCTTAGAACAACCATTGTCAAGGTACCAAGTGTTGTTCCCCCTCACTGGAACCTGCATGAACAATCAAACATTAATATCAGGAACCCAGGTTTCCTTGGTTTACTGTGTAACATGAGTGGAATTATTTTTCATAATCTAAATCTGTTCAACATGTTTTCATTTTTCTGTGTACTCTTTTCTTTCTTAAAATACTTAACCTGTTTATGTCATGTGTTGCCACAGAAATAACAAACAATACTACTAGGAAGGTCAACATACTTCTTGTTTTGGGTGTTTTTGTCCCTCGGGAGAGTTACGACACGAAGACTGATCCGGGATGAGTTGTACCTGCAAAACAAACGGAGACACCGGTTGGGTGGTGCTCCGCCTCCGACGCACAAGTTAGAAGCTTGAAGGGAGGAAAAAAGGTGCGGAAATTTAGGTAGGGATCTGCTCGGATTCCAAGCTCAGGATTTCTCTATCAAAGAGTAAAACGTGTAATAAATGATCAAAATGTGTCCTCAAAATGAGGGAAATCTCCCTATCTATAGGGTCTTTGGAAATTGTTCCCCTTATTAGGTTACGGAACCCTAATCATTGGTGGGTTGCGCCGTTTTGCGGCGTCCTCGGGATTTGGGCCTAAAGGCCGCCATTTTTCCTTTATTTCTGGAGTGACATGTGTCAAGCAAGGATTGGTCCACTTCAGGCCATCTTTAGGCTGACACGTGTCATCCTCTGATTGGACCACGTGGCGGGGTAAAATTACCCTAAACATTTGCCCCTCATAGATGTGACGTGGCATGCCACGTGGCATCTGTGACACATGTCATGCTCTGGTTGGTGGTAATTTTACCATTAATGAGTAACCGTTCACCTTCCGAGTAAATTACGGAAATGCCCCCAAATTTACCCTCTATATATAGCCGTTTTACCCTCATAATTTTGTACGTTTACAAAAATTTCCTAGAGAACAAAACTTTGAGAGAGAAGAAGTCATTCGTTTGATTCAGACGCGAGTAAGAAAGTTTGTTCTTCGACGACCCAGCCGGACCCGCCTTCCTTCAGATATCAAATCCAAAGGTACCGTCTCTGTCTCTCTCAGCTCTTTTCTTTTTTCACCGCTTGTACATATTTCTTGCAATAAATGGATGCATCACCAACACACACGGCACAGCCTAGGTTAGAGTCCAGCCGGTCACCAGGGACGGCTGAGTCTAGGACTAGGAGTGCCGTCTCGGGGTGTTGGGACCACCCTTTGCCTTGGATTCCGACCAGTTATGTGTCTGTGCAGGACACCATGGCTCGGACAATGCAGACGGCAACGGATCTAAATTACAAAAGCAAAGGCTCAGGCAGCCAAACGCCTGAGGGAGAAACGTCTGGTCAGGGAGACCAAACGGCTCTAGAGAGATCCCCTCCGCGCGCCCCTTCAACCCCTGCTGACTCTTTCTTGGAAGAGTGTGACCAAGGCGGCGACGAGGCCGTCTCTACCCCCTTGGGTCAAAGCGAGGAGGAGACGGAGAGTAACAGCTCCACCTGTACCTCTGAAAGCAGTGATGACTTACCCCCGCTTCCTGATAGCGAGGAGGAAGAAAGGAAAAAGTGGAGCGAAAAGGATGATCCCTTCAGCATCCACATCTCTTCCAAAGACCGGATACAAATGGAAGAAAACTTAAATAACTTTACGAAAATGCACCAGCTAGGAGACGGGTATAGGATCCGGGTGCCGCCTGAGAATGGCACCATCGCATGGGAGGACGATGAACAGAACGCCAACAGCTATTTTGGCTGTTATGAGGCGGCGTCCAAAGCTGGCCTCCGCTTCCCCCTTCACCAGGCGGTGAAGGCAATTTTAAGAGGCTACGGCCTTGGGGTCTGGCAACTTACCCCCAACTCCTGGACCAACATTCTGGGGTATGTTGCCGCCTGCGAGTTTCAGGGGCTTAACCCCGGTTGGGAGGCTTTTGCAAGCATGCACTATCTTAGCAGAAGCCCATGCGGCTGGAGGGCGTGGTACACTCTAACCACGCAGCCGCAATATATGATGACCTTGGACAAGGTCTCAAAGTTTGATGGCTTGAAGCACATGTTCTACCTGATGTCAGCCCCAACCAGGCGGGAAAATTATGAATTCCGTCTGTACAATAAGAAGCCCGACTTGTTGGGAAGGAAGCGAGCTCTTCCCCGGATCCCAAAGGAAGATTTTGACAAAATAATTGAGGCAGACTTTTTCGGCCTCACAAACGCAACTCTGTCAACCGGGGAAACAATAAAAGTCCCCAAAAATTGGATCCCCAAGAGCGCCTGGTTCAGGGATGAGTGTTTTCTAGCCGCCTGCGGGCTAGGGCACATGTTTACAAAACGTATGCGCCTGAGTTTATACTGTCTGTAGTATTTTTCTATCGAAATTGATTTATGATATTGACCAATTTCTTTCTTTTTGCAGAAGAAGCTCTAAAAATGCTGCAGTCGGAGAAAACTCCTAAACGGTCTTCTGCAACCATCCGCAAAGATCTTGCGGAGAAAGCTACGGCTGAGCTCAAGGCCAAGGTAACTAACGCCTGACCCTTTCATACGTTGATCCTTTAAAATCATTTTCCCGGATGCTAACCTTAACTTTGGTTATTTTTTCACGGAGGAGAGGTTGGAAAGTCGTTTGAGAAGCAACTCAAACGGACTAGGGAGGAGAACCCTACCGTTCTCAACAAAATCAAAAAATCCACCTCTGCATCAACTCCTGGCGCCTCAGCCGGGGCTAAGACGATGCGGATATTGGGGCGACTCGAGAAGGTAGGCGGCAGCGTGTGCCTTAATCTTGTCAACCCCTTATTAGCAGCTGCGGGGTTCACCACGCCTGCAAGCGGTTCCCGCTTGGTCGACTCTGAAGGTAAGAACCCTTTTGAATCCCTGCTTGAGCTGGGGTGGCCTTTACGGGTGAAATCCCACTCCCAATAGACGTCATCCTCAGACGGTCGGCAACAAATAGGTGTTGCCTTAGTTTCGCACTCATCCCGTATTGATTGTGGTGCACATCAATCTCCCCGCTGGCCAGACGTCCAGAAGCATGCCAAGGCCATGCTGGAAGCCGTCCGGAAGAGGGATAAGGACAATATCTCTGGGATAGAGACGTTTAATCTTGAACGCATTCTATCCCTTCTGGCTGAGGTAAGAAACTTGTCAATTCAATTTTATTTTTTCCAAGTGTCTTATCCCGCCTGCCATACTTATGCCGCCTGACTGTTTGCAGGCCATGCTGCGGGTGAACGGGCTCAAACGCCCTTATTCCCGCAAACGGGAAGAGGTAAAAAGGGCCAAGAAGTCCGCCATAGACGCTGATAATATTGCTTTACACTCGACTATCGTAAATGAACTTGAAACTAAAGCAATAATTATGACACAGGCGTCTAAAATCCAGCAGCCGGAGGCGGATCTGAAGATGGCCAAACAACAGGCGTCGGATGATGAGACGACTAAGAAGGCGGCGGAGGAGGAGGCCCAGAAGAAGGCGGATGAGAGCGCCAAGAAGGCTGTGGAGGCGCTCAAGAAGGCCCAAACGGACCTTGGCACACTTAAAGGTGTTTCCGAAGAGAACACCAAACTGAAGGCCAAGGTTCAAAAGCTAGAGAAGGAGGCTGCTCGGGCTCAGAAGAACTTTGCAGCAACCCTGGAGGCGGAGCAAAACCGCCTTGTTGCTGAGAGTGACGCTGACAATGACGCCCGTATGAAGATTGCCTGGGCTGCCTTGTACCCAGACGCGGATTATAGCATCTGGGCACTAGCGCACAGCTATGCCGAGTATGTGGTGTACTTGAGAGAACAAGGCGAGCCAGAGCCTGCCTCTTTCGAAACCTAGGTCAACTCCAACAATGAGTCGTTCGTGCCTGATCTTCCTGGTCCTGGTGAAGCACAGGAGATACCCTCAGATGGTGAGGAGGAGGGGGACCAGGAGGATCCGTCTGCAGGCCAGAAGTGACCACTCAGCGGCAGTATGCCAATCTTTGCTTTTTATTCTTTTATTCAGCGGCTGTATGCCAAAACTTACTTTTTTCGGCCTGCGTGCCGAGTATCTTTGTGTTTACCGGCTAAGGAGACGGGTTAATTAACAATTTCTTTCACCTGGACGGGGTCCAGTTAACATTTGATCCACTACAACCGTTTGGTTAGGTGGACTTTTATGAAATGCACCGACTGAGTCGGTTTTAATCATTTTGCATTTAATTTTTAATATTTTATTTTCGCCTAACTTATGAAAAGCATGCGGCGATTTTTTGCCTAACTAGTCAATAGTCTGGCTGTCCTTGCCCCTGGACGGCTGTGTGATTAGTTTCAAGTGGAGTTGGTTGATTGACTTAAAAACGTCTGATGCTGCAAAGAGCATGATATTTTTTTATGTCCATTAATCACAGTAGTGATTGCCCCAAACCAAGTGCACAACCGTACATCAACAGACGTTTCTGTCACTACACAGACGGCGTTTGTCCGTCTTGGTAGAGATTTCATAGCCATTGAACAACTTTTTTGTCCCAATTGGGGTGGGAAGTGCAATTTTGTAATAAATAACCTAAGTGAGAACTTCAGCCGGTGACCGACTGATGCCTATGGGCATCCGGTATCCGGAAACTTAATTCATTCTTCATAGGTTATTTTGGTCAAACGGCTATGAGTTGACCAATTTGGTCGTTCAATTTTTGACGTCTGCATAGGTACGTAGAACCGACAAATAGTCTATTCTCTGCGACGATTGCACCCGGAGGGGTGTCGCCGGACGCCTTTATCCATGTTGGGATAGGCGATTTTATAAAGTGAGCAACCACCCGACCATTTTAGCCTCTGGTCTTGTTTGAGACCGGTTGTATAGCCACCAAACATTTTTGTGCTTAGTTTTTAGTCAGTATTGAATTTACACTAAGTATCGAACTTAGTTTTTTTTTTTTTTTTTAAATAAGCGGGTTAGTCTGGGTATTACCCAGGCAGATAATTAGGCAGTTGAATAAATAAAGTATCAAACTTAAATAAACAAGGGATCCGAGTATTACCCAGGTAGTCTAACAAATGTAACCTTTACTAAGTGTCAAACTTAGTTAGGTAACGAAGAATCCGCCTAGGTATTACCCGGATGGATAATCAAACAATAACTCAGTTTTGCAAACAAAGTCTGGATCTTCATTAATTGACTCACTATTTACAAAAAGTTTACAATCTTAGAAGTTGTACTTTTTTAGATTGTCTACATTCCAAGTTCTAGGCAGACGCCTGCCGTCTGGGATTTCCAGGCGGTAGGTGTCATCCCTTACTTCTTCATAGATCCGGTAGGGGCCTTCCCAATTTGGAGTTAGATTTCCCAGCTCATTGGCCCTACCAGTTGCCTCCATTTTCCGTAACGCTAAGTCGTCAACTTTCAAAGGACGCTTGTGTACCTTTTTGTTGTAGGCTCTAGTCATTCTCAGACGGTAAATCTCATGACGCAAGGCGGCGTTGCCCCTGCGTTCTGAGAGTGAATCCCATGCCAGGCGCATTGCTTCCCAGTTTGCCTCTTCATCATATAGCATGACTCTGAGAGTCGGCTCGTAATGCTCGATGGGCAAGACGGCTTCAGCACCGTAAACCATGAGAAACGGGGTTTCACCGGTTGCCCCTTTCGTCGTTGTTCGGATGGCCCATAGGACATGGATTAATTCTTCTGCCCATAAGCCACCGGCTCTTTCTATTTTCTTTTTAATGTCGTCTGAGATGAGTTTGTTGAAGGCTTCAACTTGGCCGTTTGCTTGGAGCCGGCCAACAGATGCAAAATAGCTTGAGATCCCCTTATCTCCCAACCAAGTTTTTAGCTGAGGCGTCTCAAACTGAGGACCATTATCAAACACCATAGACATAGGTACCCCATACCGGGTGATAATGTTCTTCCAAATGAAGGAAATTACGTCTGAGGTCTTGATGTTTTTAACCGCCTCAGCCTCCACCCACTTGGTGAAATAATCCACAGCCACCCAGATGTAACGCTCTCCGCCTGGAGCAGGCGTGTAAGGACCTAGAATGTCCATGCCCCATTTTGCAAACGGGATTGGGCTGTTGATGGCCATCAGATCAGTAGCCGAACGATGAATAAGTTTGCCAAACTTTTGGCACTTGTCACATTTTTTCACCAACTCCTTGGCGTCTGCGTCAAGAGTGGGCCAAAAGTAATGTCGTCTAGCTCTGACGGCTAGGGACCTGCCGCCTATGTGGGAGGCGCAGAATCCTGAGTGCAAGTTTTCGAGAACTTCCTTCCCCTTTTCAGGGGTGACACACTTCAACAGGGGCTTAAGAAACCCCGCCTTGAAGAGTTCTCCATTTTTCAACTCGAAGCTTGCAGCTCGCTTCCTCAGGACGGCTGCTTCCTGTGGCGAATCAGGAAGTGTATCGTCTGAGAGATAAGCCCGGATGCCATCAATCCAGGTAGAGCTTCGGTCCAGAATTCCAATGGGATCTTCATAGATGCTTCTCTTTTCAAGAACTTCCCAAAAGACAGACCGAGGCGTATCATGGCAGGCGGAAGACGCCAGTTTTGACAATGCATCCGCCTGGTTATTTTCCGACCTAGGCACTTGACTCAGACGGAATTCCTCAAGTGCCTTGGTCTCTTTTTGACTGCCTGAAGATATTTAATCATAGCCGGATGAGTAGCCTCGTAACTTCCCTCATACTGGCTAACGACCAATTGAGAATCAGAGTAGGCGTCAATTTTCATGGCCCCTGCCTCCTTACACATGCGAATGCCGGCTAGCAGGGCTTCATATTCCGCCTCATTGTTAGAGGCCTGAAACTTGAAGCGTAGTGCGTACTCAATCTGTCCCCTTCAGGAGACTCATAAATTACGCCTGCACCATAGCCGTTCTTAGTAGAGCTCCCGTCTACATACACTTTCCAAACCTGATCAAGATTATCCGGAGCCACCGGACGAGTCATTTCAACAATGAAGTCGGCAAACGCCTGACCTTTCACTGCCTTTCTTGGTTCGTAAGTGATTTCAAGACTTTGCATTTTAATAGCCCATTTTAACATTCTCCCGGATGAGTCCAAGGTAGACATTGGCCGCTTGAGTGGCTGGTAGGTGTAAATCACCACCGGATGTGCCAAAAAGTAGGGCTTCAGTTTTTTGAATTCCATATACAAAGCGAGGCCAAATTTTTCAACCATGGGGTACCGGAGTTCAGCATTTTTAAGAACATGGCTAATGAAGTAAACCGGGAGCTGCACGCCGTCTCGCTCAGCAAGGAGAACGGCACTGAGGCCATGATCTAAGACGGCTAAGTACATGTACAACGTGTCCCTAGTTAAAGGACTGACCAACCTAGGTAGAGAATGTAAATGCTCTTTCAACCTCTGGAACGCCGCCTCAGCCTCATCTCCCTATTCAAATCTGTACTTCTTCTTGATTGCTTGGAAGAAGTAAAGGCATTTGTCGCCTGACTGGCTGAGGAACCTCCCCAAGGCGGCCAGACAACCGGTAAGCCTCTACACTTCCTTGACAGAACGGGGTGACTTCATGTTTATCTGACAAGGGAATAAACGCGTCGTTAATCGTCTATCCCTAGATCAAATACAATTTATACAACCTAAACAAACCTAATACGAGTATAAGGCAAGCATAGGGGTCGAACCACATAGAACAGTAAACACCACCAAATGTTATCGACAATTAAGCTAGTCCGGAATAGGAGATAAATAAACTAAAGTCTAAAGATGCTAAAACAAGAAATAAAACATTAAGGCACCAAGGGAAATGGGTAGGTGAAGTTGACGCTTGACCATACAATAACAAAGTAGCATATCAATGGTAAACTAAACATGTATGAATATCGAAGTAAAGGGTCCAATCTAGCCGCCTTCTGGGGTTTTTGGCTTCTCCTAACATAGCCTCTATATTTCCACATTAGAACCATATACTAGGAGGTGCCATTAAATAACAATCGATAGTAATGAATCTCAACTAAGTCAACTTCCGTTACTTGTTAGTAAAGACTCATCTTTGATCAACTAACAATGTGCACTTGCAAGAAAGACCAAAGAATATCAAGCATGCAAGACTTTAATCACCATTAACATAACCCCAACATTAAAAGCATGAACAATTAGCAACTACACCATCCCCACACCCTTGGCTAGATGACTACTCACAAATCATATTGAAAACAATATCAATCATCAAATCAATAAGCATCAACATGATTAATAAGCAAAGAAGAAAAATAAAAGCAAATAAGCAAAATCAAAAACAAAGGTAAAGAGAAAGAGTAAGAGATTGCTCATTAATTGAAGATGAAGGTCTACAAAGGATTGAACAAGCTCCTTCTTCAAAATCCAAGTTCATTAATGAAGAAAACCACACTTTCTCTCTCTACCAATGAAGACTAATCCTAACCTAACCTAAAACTAAAACTAATTAGAGAGAAGAATAGATAGTTATTGAATATCCCTAAATTACCCAAAAAATGGGTATTTATACTAACTTAATAAATCTAGGGAAAAAAATAGAAAAAGAAAAGAAAATAAAATAAATTAAAAAGGAAAAGTAAAAAATAGAAAACCAAAAAAAAATAGAAATAAAAGAAAGAAAATAAGAAAAGAGAAAAGAAAACAAAGAAAATAAAAATAAAAGAAAAACAAAACAAATCCCCCACCCACAAAACAATCAGACACCCTTCTTCGAATAACATGGCTGCTCTTTTTTTTTATTATCATACCACCATCATCAACCATTATCATTAAATCAATGCTCCAAATCAATGGCTATCAACACCAATTGCATCATCACCGTTCGATCCTCATTAAAAATCATGTGCGAGGCTCATAAAATGGTTCGACCGAACTACGGGGTTGGTTCGATCCAACCATGGGTATGTTCAACCACTCCTCTTCGAATAACAAAACCCCCAAAGTCTCTGACTCGACGTTCGGCCGAACACTCATAGGTTTGCTCGAACTTGATTAATTTGCAATTTGTTCTGATTTTTGGGTCGCTTGGTTGCTTAATTGGTGGTGGTTGTCGACGGTGGTGTAGGTGCGCTGATTGTGGTGGAAGGAGGAGATGAATTGTGATTGGAGGCTGGTGGTTGATTGCGAATTGGAGCAGGGGCTGTTGCTCTGAGTTGCGGTGGTCAGGTGGTTGGTGCTGCTGTGTGATTGCTGTTGTTGTGAGGTGAATTGGAGCAGGGGATAGGAATGCGTGGCTGGTTTGGGCAATTGCGGGTTGGTTTGGTTGGTTGAATGGTGGTGTATTGGTTGCGGTAGGGGAGGTGTATTGGTGTGGGTTTGGTTTGGGGTATGGTTGTTGCGGCAGCTGTGCGGTGGTGTGAGGGTGGCTGTTGTTGGTTTGTGGGAACGGTGGGCTGTTGTGACTGGTGGTTTGCATGGTGGAGGTTAATGTTGCTGTTGGTGTTGGTGGTGTTGCGGGGTGAAGCAGGGGAAGAGCTGCTTGTGTTGTTGGTGTGTGTGTGGTGGAGGATAAGGTGTGGGGTGTGGTGAAGGATAAGGGGCAGCATGGGTTGGCTCAAGTTTTGCGCCTCGAACCTTGGACCTCCGAACACGAATATGACCTTGAAACCCGGGACACCTACAACCAAAAACACGAGGGTATACAAGGTAAAATAAAGTAAAATAAAATAAGATAAATAACACTAAACTAATAAAAATTAAATAAAACTATACAAGTAAAGAAAGTGAAATAAAATAGACTCAAAACTAATTAAAATAAATAAAAGTAAATTAGAAAACTTTCAAGGAAAAATAAAGAACGAAATGTAACAAATCAAAAGCAAATAAAATACGAAAATAAACTAAAAACTACGAAAAGAACTAAAACACGACAAAATTACCAAAATAAACTAGAAACTTTATTAAAGAGAAAACAAGAGAAAGAAAGGGAAAATATGATAAAATAAACACGAAAATGACTCTAAAAATACTTCCTAAGAGAGACATAAATGTCACTCATCACTATCACCGCCTGTATCTTTTCAGGGTTAGCCTCTATCCCCCTTTGATCAATCAGGAATCCGAGAAACTTCCCAGACTCAACACCAAAGACGCATTTCTTAGGATTTAACATAACCATATGCCGCCTGAAGGTCGTGAATGTTTCTCAAGTGATTCGTCTGTAGCTTGGATTTGACTATCATGTCATCATTGTACGCCTCCACATTCCTCCCAATCTGATTAATGAAGACCGTATTAACCATCCGTTGGAAAGTGCCAGGCGCATTTTTCAAGCCAAACGACATCATGGTATAAGAGAATAACCCCTGATCAGTGATGAAGGCCGTCTTCTCTTGATCTTTCTTCCACAGGGGTATCTGATGGAAGCCGGAGTAGGCATCCATAAAACTCATCAAGGCGTGACCAGCTGTAGAGTCCACCAGACTGTCGATCTTTAGAAGCGGGTAACTGTCCTTTGGACACGCCTTGTTGAGATATGTGTCATCAACACACATGCGCCAGGTCCCATTCGGTTTCTTAACAAGGACCACATTGGCCACCCAGTCGGGGAAATTACAAGGCCGAATGAACCTGGCGTCTAGCAGCTTTTTGACTTCGGCAGCTGCCGCCTGACTTCTTTCCTCGCCGTGGTTTCTTTTCTTTTGCCGGATGGGCTTCTTTTTAGGATCCACGGCGAGCTTGTGGACAACAAGATCCGGGCTGACGCCTGGCATCTCTTCCACTTCAAAGGCAAAAATGTCTTTGAATTCTTTCAGCAGAAGGTGCAAGTCTGCACCCAAAGTAGCATGAGCAACCGTCCCAACCTTTATAGTACGTTCCGGACGGCTGTCATCCAGAACAAGATCAATGCTTTCACCAGCCGTTTGGGGACGAAGCTCATTTGACCGTTCACCGGTCAGTGATTGCTATTTTTTCTTTTTCTTCACCTCCACTAGCATAGGAGCCTTTCTTTTCTTTCTGGCTGCTGGTGGGGTAGGAGCTGGGTCGGCATCCTTGACATTGTCAAGGTCTATGGGTTCCTGACCGCCTGGGGCCACGGTATCTCGAACGACTGAGAGATAACACTCTAGGGCCGTCTTCTGATCCCCATTCAGGGAACCCACAGTGCCGTCATCCCTCTCATACTTGATGAGCATGAGAGATGGGATGATTACTGCCTTGCCTACGTTGAGGATCGGCCGGCCAAGGATAATGTTGTAGGCGGTCAACTCCTCAACGACCAAGAATCTGACGACAATATGTCGTCATTGGTCCTTCTCTCCTAGCCGGATGGGTAAGTCAATCCTTCCGGATGGGTAGACCATCCCACCCCCAAAACTAACCAAGGGGTGGGTGGCCGGATGCATGCTGCTAACATTGTATTTCAGCTTTTGCAGGCACCGGAGGCTGATGATGTCTGATGAGCTGCCGGTGTCTATAAGGATCCGTCCAACCAGCTGGTTGGCAACCTTACATTCAATGACCACCGGGTCATCATGAGGGCGGCGGACGCTGCCCTTATCCTTCTCAGTGATCAAGACGTCTGGGAAGGAAGAGCTGGCAGACGCCTGCTCATCATCATCTTTGTCCATCTTTCGAAGATGGCTCTTGGTACCCCGGATGGTAGGGCCACCACATGAGAACCCGCCTGCTATAGTGTAGACCGGCTCCTTGTCGGTATCCAAACTACTAGCAGGCTATGGGGTAGTCTTGGAGGACTGACCCTTGTTTTTCTTTTTTACCCCGGCTGGGGACTTAGAAATGTAGGACTTCAACAGCCCTTTGTCAGCCAGACGGTCCAACGCACGCTGACGACTGAAGCAGTCGTTGGTGTCATGGCCGACCTCTTCATGGAACGTACGGTTTAAATTCTTTCTTGTTTCGTGTCTGGACAGAACTCTTCATAGGATTCGGCTTCTCAATGGACAGCCGGTCCTTTACCTCCATGAGGATGGAGTTGCAGTCTTTATTAAACTCGTACTTGGGGACGTACGGTTTCAATTCTTTCTTTTTCTTCTGGGACGGCTGGTCAGAGTTAGTAACCGCCCAGACTTCTATTCTTTTCTTGCTCTCTTCTTTGTTTTTGACCGGCTGAGCTGACCGGCTGTCTTTCTGTTTGTCGGACTTCTAGGAGTCCGACTGGCTACCAGGCGAGCAGAGGTCGGTAGCTTGAATGTAGCTTTCTGCCTCCCTCAGGGCCGCCTGCAGGGTGAAAGCCCCTTTTCTGACTAGGTCGAACTTAAAGGTCGACCCGTCTCTCAGACAACCCCTGAATCTGATTTCTGATCAGGTTGAACCGCCTGACATATGAGCGTATCCCTTTTCTCTCTCCGTGCTTAACAGTGCTCAAATCAAGGCTTGTTTTCTTAGCAGGGATGTTCATTGAGAAGTTAAAAGCAAACAGAAAGGCGAGCTTCCTGAAGCTATCGATGGACCCGGCTGGCGAATTGCCAAACCATTGTTGGGCAATGCCCTTCAATGTAGCCGGGAAGCACCGACACCAAGTGGCATCATCCAACCCCTGCAGATACATGAGGTTGGTGTAAGCCATAAGGTGGTCTTCCGGGTTGGTGGTACCATCATAGGTACCAACCAACACATTCTTAACCTTGGCCGGCTGGGCCGCCTCGGTTATCTCCTGGGTGAACGTAGAAGGTTGTTCACCCAGGCGCAGCAGACGGAGCTGCCAGTCCAATGGCTGGACATTTGGGTATGCCGCCTGACCTCCAAAGAAGGCCGACTGCATGAAATGAGGGGAATACTGTCCGTAAGCCTGAGTGGGCACATACGGTACAACTCCAATCATGTGAGGGCCAAAGTGGACGGTATTACCGCCTGTCTGGCTCTCATGCAAGGAGGGTGCACTCCCTGCAAAAATGTTGTTGAAGCTGTCTGGAAAGTTCGACGTGGAAGCCGACTTTAAACAGCGATTGGCTTCTCCTCCGGTTTATGATTTCCCGGCATCAAGCGTTGATTTTTTACTTCTCACCGGCTGCTGGGTCCGGCGAGTGTTATTGGTGTTCCTACTAGGAAGGAGAATTTTTTACCAATCACTTGTACCGGCTGCCTTCTCCTTTGGATGGGGAGTGGGCTGCCGGTCTCTGACTGACTTCCCCTTCTCTGGAGGAGTCTTTTTCGCCGACTGACCTTTACTTGGGCCAGCCTGGCTTTTGGTGATCAGCTCTTTAATTTCACCCTTGAAACTTGTCATGAATCTCATGAGTTCGTCTCGGGTGACAGGGGCTGATCCAGCTGCCGTTTGGGTTTCCCCTTCCGGCTGCCCATTGGGTCTGCTCGGACCCGCCTGGGAGGCACCCCGCTCCAGAGTGTCTCTAGGCCGGATGAGTTTAGTTCTAAGAGAGCCGTCTTCGGCTGTAAAGGCTTCGAACTGAGGTTCTTCATCCTCCTGTTCTATAAAAACTTCTGGGTCATCGCCTAGACGGTTAGAGGGTGGTACAGACTCTTGAACCATCTTCGGGTACTCTCCCCACAGACAGAGCCAAATATTTTGGTTGTTTTTGTCCCTCGGGAGAGTTACGACACGAAGACTGATCCGGGATGAGCTGTACCTACAAAACAAACGGAGACACCGGTTGGGTGGTGCTCCGCCTACGACGCACAAGTTAGAAGCTTGAAGGGAGGAAAAAAGGTGCGGAAATTTAGGTAGGGATCTGCTCGGATTCCAGGCTTAGGATGTCTCTATCAAAGAGTAAAATGTGTAATAAATGATCAAAACGTGTCCTCAAAATGAGGGACATCTCCCTATTTATAGGGTCTTTGGAAATTGTGCCCCTGATTAGGTTACGGAACCCTAATCATTGGTGGGCTGCGCCGTTTTGCGGCGTCCTCGGGATTTGGGCTTGAAGGCCGCCATTTTTCCTTTATTTCTGGAGTGACACGTGTCAAGCAAGGATTGGTCCACTTTGGGCCATCCCGAGGCTGACACGTGTCATCCTCTGATTGGACCACGTGGCGGGGTAAAATTACCCTAACACTTCTTTTCCTTTTTGAACTTCTTTTTGAAACCCAAACCTTCTGTTGTTTTGGTTTGAGCTTTAGTGATCCAATCATGAACTCTGTACTCTATAGGTTGTTTGCCTATCCTAGCTTTCTCAAGTTCCCCCTCAAGTCGTGCCTTATCCGATCATAGATCTTCAAAATCAGATTTTAGTTTTTCGAAATTCGGATATTGTGCAAGTGGAGGAACATCAGAATTAGGAGCACCTAGATAGAGTTTCATCAAGGACAGTTCAACATTTAATATTATATTATCATGTTTCAACCTGTCTACATATTCTGTCAAATTATTATCATCAAACAGACTAAAGAACCTATATTGAATATCAAATTTCACATTGTTAACCCACTCAGTGTTTTCTTGAAAAGTTACTAAAGCTTCATCACTTTGCTGTTTAGCTTTATATAATTCCTTTAATTCGTCTTGCAAATCCAACATAGCACATATCAAATTATCTCTAGAGAAATGTTTTAAATCTTTTTGAGAAAACCATACCTCATATTCTAGTTCCTTCAGTTTTGCTTTTTCATCTGTTTTCGCCATCAAACACAGATGTGTTGTTTCCTCTAATGGTTGGTCCTCTTCTTCCTCTGAATCTGAATCTCCCCAGGCAACTAGCATAGCTTTCTTCACATTGTCGTTGGTGAAGTAAGGTTTATAGACTCTTGAATCCTTGGATTGCTCCTTGCCTTTTGTCTTTCCTTTATCACCATCCGGTACTGGACAATCCTTAATGAAATGATCTTTAGACCAACACTTGAAACAAGTTGTGTTCCTGGAACTTGTGTACTTCTTGTTCCTATCAAACTTATTTTTGTTCATCATCCTATTAAACCTTCTTACTAGCATCGCCATCTCTTCCTCATTAACTTCAGATTCCTCTGAGTCTTGAGCCTTAAGAGCAAGACTCTTGTTCTTGGAACTATCAGTGTTGGAACTCAGGTGAAGTTCATGAGTCATCAATGATCCAGCTAGTTGTTCCATGTTGAACTATCAGTGTTGGAACTCAGGTGAAGTCTTTAGCTTCCTGCATGGAAGTAACCTTGGATCTCCAGCGTTCATCTTGTGGTAGGCTCCTTAAGATCTTCCTTGGCTGTTCATCAATAAGAATGTGTTTGCCAAGGGAATTCAATTCATTAATAATATCATTGAACCTAGTGAACATTTCATCTATAGATTCCTTAGATTGCATTGCAAACCTTTCATATCTAGACATCAATAAGTCAATCTTAGAACGTTTTACCTCATTAGTACCTTCATGAGTTACATATACTAGATCCCAAATTTGTTTAGCAGACTTGCATCCCATGATATGATTATCTTCATGATAATTATAGCTAAAACATTTAATTCAAGTTTCTGATAATCTTCTTTATCATAATCAGAAATAAGTTTAGGAGCTACCTCGTTCTTTTCATTGGTTGAGGTTATTTCAAAATCACCAGATTCAATAACACGCCAAACCTGGTAATTTTAAGCCTTGATGAAGATCTCCATCCTATTCTTCCAGTAGGTGTAAAACTTACCATTGAACATGGGTGGACAATGGGTGGAATACTCTTCTTCAAGTTTCTCCTTGTAGTTCATCTCTCCAGGAACTTACTCAGCAAAGTTATCTGCTTACACCTGAGAACCTTGCTCTGATACCAATTGTTAGTTGAGACGATTAATACAAGAGGGGGTGAATTGTATCGAGTTCCTAAAGACTACATTTGCGTAATAATAAAACAATGCATATAGGAACTTGCAAGGACACACAAATTTTACGAGGAAACCTTCCAGGGCCCAAGTGGAAGTAAAACCTCCACCCTACCTTAGGGATTTCAAACACAAACCACTTCACTATAATAGGGCAAACACCAAGTTATAACCAATTAACACAAACCTTTATTCACAAGTTCCACTCTTGCTACTCGATAGACCCTATCCTACCCAATCTAAGCACCACACTTAGATTCACTTGTACTACCAAAGTACAATACTCTTAGCTTCACACTAGAAGCTTACACAATCTGTATGGGATGTGAAAATAACAAACTCACCCAAATAACCCAACCAATACAAATGTATGACACCTAGTATATGATAGGCAAGCTATGCACGAAATCCAAAACTAATATCACAAGTTCGAAGCTTGGTGAACTGACACTATTAATGCTCAGTGATTTCTCCACGCATAAACTCAAAAAACCTTAAACCATTTCGATCTCTACTATTTATACAAGTATGACTTGTATAGCAAGTAGGTTTTCTAAAAGATAAATAAGTTAACTTAACTTATCTTCAAGACACAGTTTTAAGTAAATCATATTTGAAGAATATCTTTTTCGGAAAATAAGATAGAAAGATATAGAATAAAATCTTTTTAAAACCGATTTTAAGAAACCAATTTTGAAATAAAATCTTTTCATAAAATCTCCCTTTTTATCTTTTCCAATTTTTATCTTTATTTACCAAGCAACTTGTCACGCTTCTAGTAAATCTCATGCATAACCTACTTAACATATTTAACAATAAATCTAGAAGATAAAATCTTAACTAAATTAAATTGTTGTGCTGCACTTCTGTACAAGTAGGTTACTTGGGCTCAACGCAGACTAAGTTCCTTCAAGGACCTTAGCTTGTTGACTTCAAGTTCCTGTTAGGGAACTCAGTTCTTGTTAGAGAACTTAGTTCTTATTAGAAAACTCTTCTTTTTTTTTGTTTAACTTTTTATATAAAGATCTCCTCATATCTTCTTAGTTCCAGTTACTTCTTCCATCACCACGATCAACTTCACCTAAACTAATCAAACACTTGGAGACCTTTATTAGATGAGTTTTTTTCAGTTAAGTTCCTCATCATCAAAACCTTTAAGCTTCAACTGGCTAGTTTGTGACTATTCCATTTGAGCCTCTTGATAAGTAGTTGATCTTTTTGATCTATTGATGGATATTTGATTGGTAATCGGCCCAATCACAGTCTTAATTAAAGATCGGCCTTATGATGATCATACTAAACACAATTGAAATGACACCTTTGGTTACTAATCAGCCCGATTACAGCTTGATTGCTGATCGGCCTGATGATGATTAAATTATCGATTGGATATTGAGTAACAGGATTTTAAAAATGATTAAGATGATCAGCAAGAATTCCTTGGATTGATGATTTCTACAAAAATGAATTTGAAGACTATAAAAAGATGAATTTTCCAAAGATGGAAAAGTCAATTTGTAGGGAATATTTCAAGCATCTCACACTTGAGCCCCATTATGATCGTGCATTTATTAAGTATTGTGGCGTTTAAAGGGTAGGAATCTAGAGAAAAAGAGCTGCCAACAAGTTTTAGGAACTTGTAAACCATTCACAAGTGATGGTTACACCCCTTCACGATCAATGAGATCGCTAACTCCATAGTGGTCCTGAACCATAACATGATATTCAAGGATAAAAGTACAAATCAAACCTAAAAGAGATTGAACCTGCCCTAAATAAACCTCTACTTTATTCTTCTCATATTCATGTGCACTTTATGACTAACATACAATCAATATGTTAATGCTAAACCTTTTTAGTCTATGTTAGTTGATTATTAATGCACAAATAACTCTTTTATTGGAGATCACTTGAATTAAAATCATATCATCCTAAAATCAAATTATTAATTATCTTATTAAGCATGATTTCAAGTACAAATTCCCTTTAAACCAGCAAGAGAGGGCGTGATCAAGCAATAACAATAATATCAAGCATCATAATAACATTGATACAACAAATCATCATTGTTTGGGGTAATTTTACCCCACCAGGTGGTCTAATAAGAGAGTGACACGTGTCAGCCTAAGGTTAGTCCAAAATGTAACAACCCTTGTTTGACACGTGGCATTCTAAAGAAATGGGAAAAAGGCGGCCTTCATGTCCCAAATCAAGGGAAAGCCGCAATGCGATGCAGCCCACCAATGAGTAGGGATCGATGACCTAATCAGGGGCACAATTCCCGAAGACCCTATTAATAGGGAGATTCCCTCCATTTGGAGGACAAGTTTTACCATTTATTACACAATTACTCTTCGATAGAGACATCTTAAGCTTAGAATCCGAGCAAATACCCAACTAAATTTCCAAACCTTTTTATTCCTATTCAAGTTACTAACTTGATCATCGAAGGAAGAGCTCCAACCAACCGGAATCTCCATTGTTTTGCAGGTAAAGCTCACGCAGGACCAGACATTGTGACGTAACTCTCCCGAGGGACAAAAACACCCAAAAAATTTGGCGCCGTCTATGGGGGGAGTACCTCAAAGATGGTTCAAGAGTCTGTACCACTTCCTGATCCAAGAAACCCACTTCCTATTACCCGACAGGTTAATACAAGCAATCCTCAACCGTTTCATCAACCAGGTAGTTCATTCATTCCTCAACCGGTACATAAGCCAGAGGTCTTTACTGACCAAGATGATGATGATGATGATGATGATGATGATGATGTGGAGACGTATGTGGCTAAAGATGGCTCATTCATTTAAAAATACTCCTGTTCTAGAGATCAACTGGAACGTGATATAGACTAGGCGGGTCGAAGCAGGCCTACTGGGAGGCTAGAAGGGGAAACCCAGAAGGCCAGAGGATCAGCCCCAGTCACCCAGGACGAGCACATGAATTTCATGAACTCCTTCAAGGGTGAAGTTAAGGATATGATCAACAAAAACAAGGCTGGCCCCAACAAGGGTCAGCCAGCTAAAAAGACTCCTCCATTTGGGAGGAAGAATCCGGTCAAGGACAAGTAGCCTACTCCTCACCCCATGGAGAAGGAGAAGCCAGCTGCAAGACTTGACTGGACTAGTATCCTCTTACCAAGGGATCCTTTTACCAAAGAAATATGTTTCGGACGCTAGAAAAATAATTGAACAGAGGAGACACCAGTAGCTGTCTGAGTCAGCCTCCACCTCGAGCTTTCCAGACATCTTCAAATAAAATTCTGTAAGGAACTCACTGTCCTTACATAAGAGTCGGACAGGCGGCAAGTATGTCCACACCGATCCTCCGATGATGATAGGGTTTGTCCCATTTGCACACCAAGCGCAATATAGGCAATACCGCCTCCCATTCATGCAACCACCTTCCTTCGGAGGTCAGGCGGCATTTAACAACGTCCAACCTTTGGACTGGCAGCTCCGACTGCTCAAACTTGGTGAACAACCTTCTGTGTTTACCAAGAATAAACCGAGTCGGCACAGCTGGCCAAGGTTAAGAATGTGTTGGTAAGTACTTATGTTGGTACCTCCAATGCACAAGACCACGTAATGGCATACACCAACGTCATGTGTCTATAGGGGTGGGACGATACCACTTGGGGTCGATGTTTCCCGGCTACATTAAAGGGCATTGCCTAACAATGGTTCGACAACCTTTTAGCCGGTTCTATTGATTGCTTCAAGAAGCTAGCCTTCTTGTTTGCCACAAACATCTCAATGAACAACCCTGCTAAGAAAACGAGCCTTGATTTGAGCACTATTAAGCAGGGAGAGATAGAAGGGCTACGCTCATATTTCAGGCGGTTCAACCTGGTCAGAATTAAGATCCAGGGGCTGTCTGATGAGGTAGCATACACAGACTTCTTCAAGGGTCTGAGAGACAGGTCGAACTTTAAGTTTAACCTCGTCAGAAAAGGGGCATTTGCGGTGCAGGCGGCCCTAAGGGAGGCGGAAAGCTATATTGAAGCAACCGACCTCTACACGCCTAGTGGCCATCAGTCGGACTCCAAGAACTGTGACAAGCAAAAAGAAAGACGGTCTCCTCAGTTGGAAAAAAAGAAATAAGAGAACAAGAAGAGAAAAGAAGTCTGGGAGGTTAGTGTTTTTGACCAGCTAGCCTAGAAGAAAAAGAGAGTTTAAATCGTACGTCCCCAGGTACGAGTTTAACAAGGTATGAAACTCCATCCTCATGGAGATAAACGACCGGCTGACTATAGAGAAGCTGAATCCAATAAAGAGTTCCGTCTAGTAAAAGAACAAGAATAAATTCTGCCAATACCTTGAGGAGGTTGGCCATGACACCAACGACTGCTTCAGCCTTCAACGAGCGTTGGACCGTCTGGCTGGCAAAGGGATGTTAAAGTCCTGCATTTCTAAGTCTAAAGGGACTAATAAGAAGAACAAGGGGCAGTCATCAAAGACACCCCATCCTACTAGTAGTTCGGACTCCGATAAGGAGTCGGTCTACATGATAGCAGGCGTGTTCTCATGTTGTGGCCCTACCATCCAGGGCACCAAGAGCCATCTTCAAAAGATGGACAAGGATGATGATGAGCAGGCGTCAGCTAGCCCCTCCTTCCCAGACGTTCTGATCACCGATAAGGACAGGTGCAGCGTCCGCCGTCCGCATGACGACCCGATTGTCACATAATGTAAGGTCGCCAACTAGCTGGTTGGGTGAATCCTTATTGACACTGATAGCTCGTCGGACATCATCAGTCTTCGGTGCTTGCAAAAGCTGAAATACAAACCCAACAGCTTGCATTTTATTACCCACCCCTTGGTTGGTTTTGGGGGTAGGATGGTTTACCCAGTCGGTATGATCGATTTACCTATCCGACTGGTAGAAAAAGGAGAAGGATGACACCTGGTCGTCAAATTCTTAGTCGTTGAGGAACTGACCGCATATACCATCATCTTAGGTCATCCAACCCTCAACAAAGCCAAGGTTGTTATCATCCCTTCTCTCATGCTCATCAAGTACGAGAGGGATAATGGCTCTGTTGGTTCCCTCAACGGGGATTAGAAGACCGCCAGGAGTGCTACCTCTCAGCCGTTAGAGACATTGTGGCCCCAGACGACCAAGGGCATGAACCAGTAGACCTTGACTATGTCAAGGATGCCAGCCCAGCCCCATTAGAAGCCGAAAAGAAAAGAAAAGAAGCTTATCTAGTGGAGGTGAAGAAAGAGAAAAAATAGCAATCACTGACCGGAGAGCGGTCAAACGAGCTCCTTCCCTATCCAGCCAGAGAGCACATTGATCTCTCTAGATGACAACCGTCCAGAGCGTACTGTCAAGGTCGGGCAGCTGGTTATGCTAAGATGGGTGCAGACTTGCACCTTCTGCTAAAACAATTCAAAGACATTTTTGCCTTTGAAGTGGAAGAGATGCCAGGTGTCAGCCTTGATCTCGTTATCCACAAACTCGTCGTGGATCCAAAAAAGAAGCCCATCCGGCAAAAGCAAAGATATCACGGCGAGGAAAGAAGTCAGGCGGCAGTTGCCAAAGTAAGAAAACTGCTAGACGTTGGGTTCATTCGGCCATCTAATTTCCCCGACTGGGTTACCAATGTTGTCTTTGTAAAGAAGTCGAACGCTACCTGGCGCATGTGTGTTGATTACACAGATCTCAACAAGGCGTGTCCCAAGGATAGTTATCCGCTTCTAAAGATCGAGAGTCTGATCGAAACTACAGCCAGCCACGCCTTAATGAGCTTCATGGATGCCTATTCTGGCTTCCATCAGATACCCCTGTTGAAAAACGATTAAGAGAACACAGTCTTTGTCACTGATCAGGGGTTATTGTGTTATACAGCTATGTCGTTTGGCTTGAAAAATGCGCTTGCAAATTTCTAATGGATGATTAATACGGTCTTCATTATTGAAATTGCAAGGAATGTGGAGGCGTACATTGAAGACATGATAGTCAAATCCAAGCTACAGATGGATCATCTTGATGATCTCTGAGAAACGTTCACCATCCTCAGGCGGCATAAGGTCATGTTGAATCCTAAGAAATGCGTCTTTGGTGTTGAGTCTGGGAAGTTTCTCAGATTCCTGATTGATCAAAGGGGGATAGAGGCTAACCCCGAGAAGATACAGGCAGTAATTTACATGAAGCCACCCCGTACAGTCAAGGAAATTCAAAGATTAACTGGTTGTCTGGCGGCATTGGGGAGATTCCTTAGCCGGTCAGGGGACAAATGCCTTTAATTCTTCCAAGCAATCAGGAAGAAGACTAGATTTGAATGGGGGGATGATGATGAGGTGGCCTTCCAAAAACTTAAAGAGCACTTGCACTCCTTGCCGAGGCTCGTTAGTCCTCTGCCTAGAGAGACGTTGTACATGTACAAAAAACGGGTGTGGTGCAGGCGTAATCTAAGAATCTCCGGAAGGAGACAAATATGAGTATGCACTACGGTTCAAGTTTCAGGCCTCAAACAATGAGGCGGAGTACGAAGCCCTACTAGCCGGAATCCGCATAAGCAAGGCATTAGGGGCAACAAAAATTGACGCCTACTCTGATTCTCAATTGGTCGTGAGCCAGTACGAAGGTACATATGAAGCTACCCATCCGAGAATGACGAAATATCTTCAGGTAGTCAAAGAAGAGGCTCAAACACTTGGAGGGTTCACTCTGAGCCAAGTGCCCAGGTCCGGCAACAAGTAGGCGGATGCCTTGTCAAAATTGGCATCCTTCGCCTGCTGTAATACGCCTCGGTCAGTCTTTTGGGAAGTTCTTGAAAAAAGAAGCATATTTGAAGAGCCCGTTGGGATTCTGGACCGAAGCTCTAACCAGGATGGATGGCATCCGGGCTTTCATAACAGACAGCACGCTCCCTGATTCACCATAGGAGGCATCCGTCTTGAAGAAACGAGCAACAAACTTCTAGATGAGAAACGGAGAACTCTTTAAGTCGGGGTTTCTAAAGCCTCTATTGAAGTATGTTACCCCATAAAAGGGAAGGATGTTCTCGAAGATTTGCATGCGGGATACTGCGCCTCCCATATAGGCGGCAAATCCCTAGCTGTCGGAGCCAGGCGGCAATATTTTTGGCCTACCCTTGAGGAAGACTAGAAATCCATAGTCTTCAGAGCTAGTGAAGAAATGTGACAAATCTTAGAAATTTGGCAAACTTATTACGCTCGGCTACTGATGTAACGACAATCCATAGCCCAGTCCCATTTTCTAAATGGGGCATGGACATTCTAGTTCCTTATACACCTGAACCAGGCGGAAAACGCTAAATTTTAGTGTTTGTGGATTACTTCATCAAGTGGCTGGAGTCGAAGGCGGTCAAGAACATTAAAACAAAGGATGTCTTCTCGTTCATTTGGAAGAACGTCGTCACCCGGTTTGGGGTGCCTATGTCTATGGTGTTTGATAATGGCCCTCATTTTAAGACGCCTCAGCTCAAGACTTGGTTGGGAGATAAAGGAATCTCAAACTGTTTCGCATCAGTCAGATGACCCCAAGCAAACGACCAAGCTGAAGCCTTCAACAAACTTATCTCAGACGGCATTAAGAAGAAGATTGTAAGGGTCGTTGGTTTATTGGTAGAAGACGTAATTCATGTCTTATGGGACATCCGGACAACAGTATAAGGGGCAACCAGTGAAACCCCCTTCCTCATGGTTTACGGTGCTGAAGCAGTCTTGCCCATTGAAAGTTACGAGCCAAATCTCATAGTCATGATTTATGATGAAGAGGCAAATTAAGAGGCCATGCGTCTGGCATTGGACTCACTCCCAGAATGCAAAGGCAATGACGCCTTGCATCATGAGATATACCGTATGAGAATGACAAGAGCCTACCACAAGAAAGTGCACAAGCGCCCTTTGAAAGTTGGTGACTTTGTGTACGAAAAATAGAGGCAATCGTTAGGGCCAACGAGCTTGGAAAGCTGACTCCTAATTGGGAAGGCCCCTACCGGATCTATGAGGAAGTTAGAGACGACACCTGCTGCCTAAAAACTCCAGACGGCAGACGCGTGCCTAGGACTTGGAATGTAGACAATCTGAAAAAGTATTACTTATGAGTTGTAAATTTATGTAAACAAGAAGTCTGTTAATGAGAAAATTGTTCTTATTTTCAATCCTATTATTTCCTTTTTACTTTTTAAAGTGTCTAGGAAATACTCAGACGACCCAACTGTTGAACCGTCTAAGTTTAAAACTTAGTAAAAATTCAACGTCCAAGTGACACGAGGCCAATGGAAAGATAACCAAATTAGGCACACAAATGCTTAGTGGCTATAAAGCCGGTCTCAACCTAGACTAGAGGCCAATGGCCGGATGGTTGTTTGTTTCATAAAATCGCCTCTCCCATCATGGACAATGGCGTCCGGCGACACCCCTCCGGGTGCAATTGTCGAAGAGTGCAGCCTACTTGTTTGTTTTACGTACCTATGTAGACGGTTAAGATTTAACGATAAAGATGTCAACTCATAGCTGTCTTAATAGAAAAGTCTAAAGAACGACTAAGTTTTCGGAACATCGGATGTCCTAAGACATCATTCAGTGACCGATCGAATTTCTTACTTAGGCTTTTCATTCCAAAATTGCACAAACTCTCCCATTGGGGCAAAAAGAGTTGTGCAATGGCTATATATTTTCCTGCTCCAAAGAGATATGGCATCCGGCGACACCCCTCTAGTCGCAATCATCGCAGAAGGCGCTCTATCTTTTGCCTTATGTACGCAGACAGGCGACAAAAATTGCACGACCTCATTAGTTAACTCATCGCCTTCTAACCTAGGTAATCTAGAGAACGACAAAGTCTTCGGAAATCAGATGTCTAAAAGACATCAGCCGGTGACCGACCGAAGTTCTAATCTAAAGTACCTTCTGAATTATAAAAGTCCTCCCAACGGGGTAAAAGGACATTGAAAGTGTAATTGGATTACAAACACCCCAGGCGGCCATTCGCCTCCAGCCTTATGGGATGTCAAACGTCTCAAAATTATTCTAAGTCACCCAAAGGTCATATGACCACAATAGTGGGCACTTTTCACAAACAAAATTCCGCATTCACAAGATCTAGACACACCTAGCATAATTCGAAGTTTCCTTCGCCCTAGACGTGAAAGGTTTGATATTTCTTAGGGTTTGGTCCCAAATTATTATTTTAATTATTTAATTTAATTGTCTTAATTTATTATTTTCCTTGAAGTTACTAACGTGTGTATTTTGTTATTAGAAAGAGTTATGAGGCATCCAAGTAAGTGTTTTAGTTGATTTATTGATATTATGATATAGAAATCATGCTTAGATTGTTATTTTGATTCCTAGTATCATGTTTAGGATGTTTTATTGCTTTGTAGTATCATGTTTAGGGTAAAAACTAAAAATTCCTAAATTCAAGTATGATTGTTTGGTGCTTCCTACTTTCTTTCCTAATATCATGTTAGTATCATGTTAGGGCTAAAGCTTTGATCTTTGATGTTTAGTGACATGCTAGGAGTTGTCATTAATCTTGTTAGTATCATGCCTACGATCTTGTTATTATTATTATTATTATTATTATTGTTGTTGTTGTTGTTGTTGTTGTTGTTGTTGTTGTTGTTGTTGTTGTTGTTGTTGTTGTTGTTATGATTATTATTGTTGTTGTTGTTATTATTGTTATTATTGTTATTATTATTATTATTATTATTATTATTATTATTATTATTATTATATTATTATTATTATTATTGTTATTATTGTTATTATTATTATTATTATTATGTTGCTTGATGTTTATTATTGTTATTGATTGATCACGCCTTTTATGCATGTTTAAAGGGAATACTTGTAATCACGCTTAATAAGATAATTAATAATCTTATTTAGGGTTAATATGATTATAATTCAAGTGATCGCCAATAATAGTTTTGTTTGTGCATTAATATTCAACCAACATAGATAAACAAGTTTAGGGTAAACCTAATGACTGCTTGTTAATCAGAAAGCGCACATGAATACGAGAAGAATAAAGTAGAGGCCTTTTATTAGGGTGAGTTCAGTTTATTTTAGATTGGATTTGTAACTTCATCCCCGAACTTCTAGTCTTGGTTCCAGTCCTATTGGAGTTAACGATCTCTTGGATCGTTAAGGGGTGTAACCTTCACCCTGTGGACGGTTTACAAGTTCCTAAAACTTGTTGGCGACTCTTTTGCTCTATTTACCTTCCCTTTGGACGCAACCGTACTTTAGTGTATGATCACAATGGGGTTCAAGTTTGGTGTATTGCTTGAAATATTCCCTACACCTATAGTTATACTAAGTTAGGTTTGGTAAATTTTTTAGACTTTTTAATTAATTAATTAATTAAGCAAAATCCTTTAGTCATTATTTAGTTTATTTAAACTCATTCACAAGTCTAACAAACGGTTAGTGTAAGTACACATAGGCTATGAATAAGTAAGAATGCACAAGTAGTCAAGTAAGTATTATATGATGCAATGAGTTTGCAACCAAACCATGACTCAAGTTCTCTAAAGTTCAAGATATGGTTTAGTCAAAAAGGGGTCCATGGTTATGAGTCCAGATGCACCGCGTGGAAGCCTTACCTTTGGAAGGGTTGGCGCGAGTGGATGGGACCCCGCGAGTTAAACTTGCTTTCACAGTTTGGTGAATTCAACAAACTCGGATGTACCCTTTGTTACCATGAGCGTTCGATTGGGTAGATGGAGCGCGAATTCCCATAGGATTATGGCCATATATAGAACACATATAGGTTCAGAAAAGTGAGAAAAACTCAATCAAGAAATAGAACCAAGCGAACTGTACTTGAATCGGTTGAAACAAATAAGGCAGACTTCTGGCTCGGTATTGGAAGAACATGACGCGAGACAACAGAGTTTGTCGCCAGAAGATAGCTCTGTCGCCAAACGACATTGTTTTCGCGTAGCAACAGAGCCAACGTATGGCGCTGCCTCTTTTTTATCGGCGCCGGTTCCTACATGCCTCAGCAACTTTATGTTCTTTTAATTTTCCGATTCTTTGTAGCGTTTTTTCGATCCTAGTTGTGGAAGATATTTCCCAAATTTCCTACGTGTAAAAATCCTATAGTTTTTTTACGCATTATGGATGGTTTTTCTAATGTGGACCTTTTTTATGCATATGTCAATAATGTCAATCAAAATTACACACATGAATACTTAGAACTTTTCGAGTCTCATCCACTCATTCTATATTATTTCCAAAATATATTTTAGGAATGAAATCCTCCCCAATGGAGTCGCCAAAAAACTGTAGGGAATTTTTCAAGCGTTCCACACTTGAGCCCCAATGTGATCATACACTTAATTATGGTGGCATCCAAAGGGAAGGAAGCTAGAGTAAAAGAGTCGGCAATAACTTTTAGGAACTTGTAAACCATTCACAGGGTGAAGGTTACACCCCTTCACGATCCATGAGATCACTAACTCTATAGTGGTCTAGAATCATAACTTGATATTTGGGGATGAAGGTACAAATCCAACCTTTTTATCTATGTTTGTTGAATATTAATGCATAAAAAAATTCCATTATCGGCGATCACTTCAATTATAATCATATTTACCTAAACAAGATTATTAATTATCATATTGAGCGTGATTACAAGTATAAATTCCCTTTAAACATGCATAAAAGGCACGATCAAGCAATAACCACAATAATATACATCAAGCAACAATAGATAATAACCAATAATCATTATAATAATCAATAAAGCATGATAATATTAGCAAGATCCTAGGCATGATACTAACAAGATTAATAACATATCCTAGCATGTCACTAACATTAAAAATCAAATCATTATGCGTAACATGATACTAACATGACATAACAAAGAAATAGGAAGCAACCTAAGCATGATAATAGAAAGCAATAAATAACATCCTAACATGAACTAAGAATTAATATAATATAAACATGCTTTCTATATCAAAAGAATAATTAAATTACGTACTTGGATGACTCGTATCTCTTTCTATTAACAGAATAAACGCGTTAATAACTTCAAGGAAAATGTTAAACCAAATAATTAAATTAAATAATTAAGATAGGGATTTGAGACCAAACCCTGAGAAATTATCAACCTTTCACGTCTTGGGCGAAGGAAACTTCGAACTTGGATAGGTGTGTCTAGAACTTGTGAATGTGTCATTTTGTAAAAGGGGAAGGTTTAGAAAGAGGGAGAAAAAACAAGCTTCTAACTTTTAGAGAATAGAATTAAATGATTGTGAATGAATTAAAACAGAGAAATATGACCCCTATTTATAAGAAAATAGTTTGGAATTGATAGAAAAGAAACAAAATTTGAATCAGAATTAAACTGACCCCTGTCGCCAACGATAAAGCCTAACGCGAAATGACAAGGATCACGCATGGCGATAGGCTCTGTCGTTTGGCGCTAGTTAAAAGATAAAATGTGATTTTTTACGAAATCCTCTTATTAATATAATTAAGCAATTTAAACTCCGTTTTAATTAATTTTAAATCAGATTTTATCAAAATAAAACACTTGTTTTATTTCAAACCAAATTCATTATTTTTCTAAAAGAATAATTATAAATTCTTATGCTATTAGAACTCAAAATAACCTTCTAGATTATTCTAAAAAATCATAATCAATCCTAATAATTTTAGGATTAATAATTAATGGGCCCTCTACTAGATCTTTGGGCCATAAAACCATTTCAGACCCAAAATAGTATTTGGACCATAACTTCCTTATTGCTCATTGGAATTGGGCTTAGAATATATCACTGGAAAGCTCTCTACGAGCCCGATCCAACTACACTGTTATTGGACCCTTATCATGGACCAAGCTATATTGGACTAGCTATTTCCATAAAAAAGAGAAGATTTTTGAAAACATAAATAAAGAGATTTTTATCAAAACAAACACATCACAAGACTTTTCAAACTTTCACTTTATTCGATAATCAAGCGACGTGAAAAATATTCATCAATGGATTTGATTTTTGGGGAGACACAATAGGATGTCTACACAAGCTTATGCGCCCAAAGACTCCCTATCAACAAACAGATAGCACAACTTCTAACCACGGTCGTTCACATTCCCTTCTCGCTCAACTACAGTGGATGCCCTCTCTTTAGCACTAAGGTACATTTATTTTTCTTAGTGATCTACAATTTGTTAGTATAAAGCAAGTCTGACAGGTCGAAAGGATCACTCTAATCCTTGTTCACCTTTTTGAGGATGTGAGCAATCCTTCAAAATTGAGTAATTACTTGTACTGGGCTCACATCTGACACCTCCATCAAAGATCTAGACAGACGACCAAACTGAAAGGATTACCCCAGCTTGAAAGGATATTCATATAGCACAATGTGCCTAGCAAGGTAGTTCTCTGGCATTTCATCTTTCGTTGATATTTGCACTAAAGCACACTCTAGCATCCCTACTAAAGCAATGAAAGACGACACGTCTCCCTCGCCAAAGTCACTAGGAGAATCATCACTATCTGCTTTATCGTTGACAACTTTACTCTCACCCCTTTCCAAAACCCTAAGTGAAAACCTAGTTCGTTGAGGCAAATTCGATCTACCAGACATGCGCAAACAACAATTTAAGAAGAAATTTAACCAAGGATTCGGAAATTACGCAGAATAGGTAGCCAGAATTCTTTGACAAGATCTAAAACACCTCATAAAATCAAAGAAGATTAAGAGAATTTGGGATTTTTTTAGGGAGAGAAGGTGCGAGTGAACAACTCTAAAGAAGAAGCAGGGCGTGGTTATTTATTCAAAGGACAGTTGGGAAGTTATTACAGTTGGCATTAAACCTTTAATGGGATAGTGGGAAGTTAAAATTGTCTCCTCGAGTTACCCACGATCAAGCCAACAATTCGGGGCAAATTGTTATGGTCAATTTTCAAGCACGTCCCGACACACAATTTTAATAAAAATGATGTCCTTCAAACAAGTGTATTATTCAGATATAGGGTTTGGAATTATTAGAAAGATAATTATTCAATGAGGTCAATTGATCAGAATGCCTAGTTGGAGGCAACTTCCGATCAGTAATATTAATGTGTAATTAATATTACAGCTTAATCTTGACTGAACCCTTTAGGTCAAACCCAAGCAAATTAACGATCCGTCACGAAAAATTAATCCAAAATGAATTAATGAGTCATTGAGTATTATGAGTGTAGACATCGGATATTGAGCTAAGAGCATCGTGACCGAGCGTCGCAAGTTAATTAATCAACAAAGTAACAAAATACCCCTATCATCGGAATGCTCCCAAGCGAACCAAATGCTAGGGGCAATGGTGCTAGCATAGAAGCTAGCAAACGCATGACACCAAGCCAAGGGTGCTGGCAGAACTAGGCTGGTGCGGGGGGGGGGGCTCAACGTACTAGCATGTGCGTGCCATGCCTAGCAGAAATTGTTTGCTGGGTTGGCGCACGAGAGATGCTAGCAGCAGCACCCACTAGGGCGCATAATTGCAAGGCGTGCTAGCGCGGGCTACTAGCCCTCTCAACTAGCTGGCAGGCCTAGCCAATGGGCCAGGCAGCCTTGCCACCTAGGAAGCCTTGGCACCCAAGGCTGGCAATGCCAGCTGGCGCGCGCCTAGTGGATCCAGTTGAGAGGTTGTGTGAAGTTATTTTGGGGATCCTGGGGAGGGCAAGGCTTTAGTCCCCCCTTGTGGTCCTCACTTACTCTCTCCCTCCTTACTTGACACTTGTTGATTAATCATTACATTATTTTTTCTTTTGATTTATAAATAAATTGGATAAAGGATTTTTACCAACTCTTCCACATTGATGGGAGAGAGGAATGCTGGTGGGAATTCTCTATAGATACCAAAATATTGGGATTTGAGAAACCCACTTGAGTTGAACTGAATAAGGCATCTCCTAAAGAGATATAACCTTTAATTTCATAAAAACTAGAGTAGTTTATGTTTTGTCTAGCTCGGCTAAACTCCGAGTAAGGACCGGACGGGTCGTTGTTGTGGGTGAATTTCCGAGGGAGGTCTACGCACTTGCGGGACTTATGCTTCCGAAGTAAGATCTCATTAAGAGTGCGAAGCACGTGCCAATGGTAGTATTGTCTTTCTCCTTATCTTGTTAATTATGCTTATTAGTTAAATTAATTGTGAGCGGGTCTTGGGTTCGGGTTTTATTTCCGCGGAAAGCCAGATTTCCCGAAACCCAACAGTGGTATCAGAGCCTTGCTCATTTATTTTTGTAACTAATATTTTCAAGGTGTTAAAATGACTTTAATTTCTTATTGTGGTTGCTAATTAGATTAGTATCTCCATTTTATTAATTTTAACCTTGTGTTAATTAGAATTTAGGCTCTCGAACCCATATTTTCACCCAAGCCTAGTGAATTTTGGGTGGAAACAACGTTTTGGAAGAAAGTTAACCCTATTAAGACTGTGAAAATACCAAATTCTGCCCAGAATTTCCTGTTTTGAGGGATTATTTGTATTAGAAAAATTTTAAATCTCTTAAACCTTGAATCTTAATGGCATATTAATTATGATTAAGTGTTTGATTCTTTCCTTTAAGCTTCTGCAGTTTTAGACCACTTTCAAGCATGATTACTATAGTAATTGGTGCTTAATGGTTGGCTCAATTTTTCACATAATTGCAAATAAATTGCTTTAAGTGAGAAAATTTTGTGTTTTGAGAGGAGGGAGTAGGGTACACATGGTGTACTAAATAATATTGTACACAAGTCTCCCATTGAGGGAATGAGAATCTTTTTTATGTGTAGGTCATCCTTATTTTTATTTGAATTTGAAACCTTTTATTTTTTTGAATATTGAATTTCGAATGTATCCTAACCATTCAACTACTGATTTAATTTAATATATAATCCCAAAAAAATTGCATCCGATTTTTTCCCCTCATTTTTCTCTCTCTTTATTTCTTCCTCTCTATAGATAGCAATAAAGAATGAAGAACATTTAAGAAATATGGAATTCTTAGTTTCTTCATGCAATCATTTACCACAGTCGGTGATTTTCATTTCCTTTGGCTTGTATTGTTTACTGTCGTTTGCCGTTTTTTTGGTCGTTTTCACCAGCGTGTTTACCGGCCTTTTTCACTAGTGGTTCATAAATATCAAGGTGAATTTAAATATTAATAATTTTGAAGAATAGAATTATAGGAATACGAATTTGGTTGATACATTAATGTGGTAAAATTTTCGTAGAATGTATAGCTGGAAATTGGTTTAATGTTGTTGCCGCAATTATAATTGGACACACAAAATTTTGTCGGAATTGTAATGGACATAAAAGTTTTGTTGGAATTGTAATTGGAGATACTAAAGTTTCGCCAGAATTGTCATACACACATTTCAATAAATAAATTTCTTTTCACCTATTCAACGTCCTGATACCCCTTAGCCCAATGGTCTAGGATACAAATTTCGTGTGTAATTTCTATAGTTGACATGAGTTCGAACCTTGTGACAATACATACGTTTTTTTTTTCAATATTACGAAATCATATTTTATTTTAAAATACCAAAATAACAAAAACATACATTATTTTTATTTCATTGAAGGGAGAAAAGATATACTTTTAGATGTGTAACTCTTCGATATTTAATAAAAAAAGGTACCTACAACTAATCTTTAATATCTACTTTATTTTCTCAAAATAAAAAAAAAAGTATTTTTCAATAGTCTAATTAACAAACCCCTGGAGTGATGATGGATACATCTTGTGTTCGAATCTTGTGGAGGTACAAAAGAAGCACGTTTTGCTTTTTTATTTTTTATAAATTTTCATTTTAACTATCATTTATATATTTAAAAAAATCATAACTAATTGTTATCAATTTCAAAGGAATCACATTTGTATATATATAAAGTCAAAAAATACACCATATTTCAAAGTGGAAAAAAATAATTAAAATAACTCTTTTTATTTTAAATGTTCTATATGTAAATTATTTTTGGGTTGTTTCCAATAAATTATTTTTGGGCATATTTTTTTTTCTAGAAAACAAGATGAAATAATATGCCAGGAAATTTAGTCTAATGAATAATAAAATTTATTTGTTTTCATTCAATGTATGTGTCGATACCCCTTGGTTTAGTAATAAACAAACCCCTTCAATGACTATGGATAATCGTCCTGTAGTGTTCGTATCTCGTGGAAACACGTTTTGATTTTTTATTTTTTATAAATTTTCATTTGAAATATTATTTTTGTATTTAAAAACTCAAAAATAATTATTATCAATTTTAGAGGAATCATATTTGTATTTGTAAAATAAAAATTACTCCATAAACTTATTGGAACTTACTATACCTCATTGAACTTATTAGAACTTATTGAACCTTGTAAGACCTTATTAAACTTATTATACGTTCTTGAACTTATCAGACCTTACTGAACCTATTTGAACTTATTATACCTTATTGGACCTTATTAGTATAGGTTTCCACCATTCAGATTAAAATCGAAATTTAATCCAATGAAAATTGAATTATTAATTCGGATCGGATCCGAACGTTAAATCGAATCGGATCGGATTGATTCTTTTTAAAAAAAAAAAATTCGGACGTTCGAATCAGATTGGATTGACCTTATTTGAATCAAAAAAGCTCAAATAAATTAAATATGAAATTGTTAGTTTATAAATAAGTATTGGTACTATAATCATGCTAACCTATGATTATATTTATTAATATTTATCATGTAAACTACCTATGTTTTCAATACTTCTATTAATCATGTATAACTATATTTGCAACGTATTTTAATTTCCCATCTCGTATCGGGTCCAAATAACCAAATTTTAAATCGATTTAAATCGGATTGGATTTGTTGAGGAATTCAGATTGGATTGGATTTGATAATTGAAAATCAAAATGTTTTTCGAATCGAATTGGATTTGGGCTAAATTCAAACCAAAAATCGAATGGACACCCCTAATTATTAGACCTTATTATTAGACTTGATTAGAACTTATTGAAATTAATAGATCTTATTTAACTTAATGTAACTTATTAGACCTTATTTAACTTATGAGACCTTATTATAACTTATCTGAACTGATTTGAACTTATTAGACATAAAACTTATTTTTATAAGGTGAAAAGAACAACCCCTAAGTGAATGACGGTGTGCAATTAAAATAGTATTAAATTTGACCGTCTATTAAAATATCTCACTTTGATTAATATATTTAAGATTGAAAAATGAATTTAGGATCCTAACACTGTTATTAATATCAAATCATATTTCAATTTCTCGTATATATTCTAGGCTATAATTTGAAAATGAAATTCTTAGTTTAGTAGCATCATTGTTCAATTCTTTTTTGCCCTTCACTAATGTTATAATTTTACTCCTTCTTCACTTATATGCAAAGTATTTATAATGATGAATCTACATCTATACTTAGTATTTAAAAAAGAAAACCAAAAAAGACATATGACATCATTCTATTACACTTCCCTATCATCTTCTTCAACTCAATGTGCCACATGTCGTTTTATATTTTATATTTTTAATTATACATTTCTTCTTAACTCTTTCATTAAACACTTTATCTTCATCTCCCCTCTTTAATTCAACCTTTTTATTTTCTCTCTTTGATTTTAGTCCCTCCATCTTCTTTCTATTAAGTCTCATTTTAAATTAAAGTCCCAAAATTTTTATTTCTTTAATTATGTTTTCAGTTACATATTACACTCATAATTATTTATTGGTATTTCCTCACTCATCTCTCAATGCAATTTTCTATGAACAAGCCGTGCATTGCACGGGCCAGAAAGCTAGTTCATGTTAATATCTCTTACCATTTTAACTTTTGTTTCTTCCTTTACAATAAAGTATGCATACAATATACTTTGTATTTTATTATCTAAATATTTTTATGACAATAAAGCCCTAATAAATTTCATTGGTATAATTTCCAATTTTATTCAGCTACTCCTAGTTTACTTTTAATCCCCCATGACTTATTTTTATATTATTTATAATAAGAATTATTCAATGTTATACGAGCACTGTCCAGTTCATTCCCTAGATAAACAAAAATTTGTGTAATTGTCTTTTCAAGTATCATTGCAAGAGTACATGCTTCATTTGTGTTGGATGACCAACTAACTACTATAGAGCAATAATTCCATGAATGGATGGACAGTTGTCCAAAATCAGTGAACTAATGGCCATGGTATTTGAACATATTTACGAAAAGTGCAACCAGATTAACAACTTTTGTGAATCTGGCATTTCAACTTGTATTTGCCGTGTTTATACTTTTCAAGTATATTAGCTCACTACTACAAAAATGCTCAAAGAGACCCAAACGAAGAGACCCGATAACTATATAAGTGGTCTTTGTGAAAAGAGAGACTCGTTATCTTCGTTAACTGGTTTCTCAAAATATCAAAAAGACCCATCATTTAAGCTAACTGATCTCATGGTATAAAGAGAGACCCGTCCTTTTAAATAACAGGTCTCTTGATTTTTATTTTTTTAAATTTGAGAGTAAGAGAGAGCTGTCATTATAAAGGAAGGGTCTCCTAAAATTCCCAAAATTGTGCGCGTGGACCGTGGTGTGATAGTTCAAAACCCTAACCTTTTCACTCTCTCATTCTTCTCACTCCACCTCCTCTCTTTCTATTTTACTTTTGGGAGTTCTTTCTCCCTCATCCTTTAATCTCTTATAGTTTTATCCTTCTCACCCCGATTTAATTTCTTTCATGTGTTTCTAAATTTCAAGAAGTGATCTTCACTCCGGCATGTAAAATTTCAGGATCTATATCAAGGCGAGTTTGTATTTTATTATTATTAATTTATTTTTTTTCAGTTTTTAAGTGTTGATCTTCATTTCTTTAAAACAAATCTGACTATCTTATAATTGATTATAATCTTTGTTTTTAAAATTTTGTTTATACTACAATTCTTCGTTACTTATGATAATATTATTTCATTTAGTTTTATTCCCTTTTTCTTTTTTACGTTTTTTTACAATTTTTCCCCTTAGATCTTCTGTAGTGTTAGATCTAGTTTAGTTGATTTTTTGTTCACTTTTTTTATATTATTTTTTAGTTTTATTCTTCTTTAATTATAGCCAGATCTGATATGTTGCTGTATTTTTTTTTTCATTTTCAATATCGTTTTTTAGTTCTTCAGATTTTTTTTTCGTTTTTAAAATTTATCTTTTTAGTTTTTCTGTCAATCATTCTTTTTCTCATTTTTTAAATTGGTTAAAATTATTTTTACAAAATTTTGTTTTTATTTTTTCTTATTGTGTTTTCAATCGCCATTTAACCAAATTTTTAGTTTACATTCCCGTATTTCACCAGTTATGAATTTTTCTTTTCAATTTTTAGATCTTTGTTTTTGTTTGTTTTTCATATGTTTTAAATTACGTTTTTGGTTTTTTTTTTTTGTTAAGTTTTCATAATTTTCTTTTTTTTGATTTTTTTTTATTTTTAATTATGTTGATAAATTTTTCTTTTCTTTTTTTTTTACGAAGTTTATGATTTATTTTATTTGAGACTAATTTTTGTTTGGTTTTACTATGTGTATATTTGTGGTTATAGGTAAAGATTTCTACAACTTATCATCTTGAAGATCTTAGGAATCGGAAGTTATCTTTTATAGAGTTTTGTGTTTATATTTTATTTTTGTGTATTGTATTCTTATTTATTTTATGGTATTGGATTTTCATTTTTTTCATAGTTTTATTTACTTTTTGTTGATTTTGATTGTATATCATGAATTCTATTTAGTCCAATGCTATTTTGTTTGGTCTTGAACTCCAGAAGTTACTATTGAAATTTTTCGCCAATTTTAAACTTAAAAATACAAATGCCAAATGTGAATCGTAGTACATATGAAAAGAAATTTTTCCCTTATTTTTTTTATTTTTCAAAAATACAACAAACATATCCGCTATTTAACATAACAGGTTTCACTGATACCACTAAAGAGACCCCCTATCTCAGATAACGGGTCTGTTTACCTTCTAAAATATCAATTTCACACCTTACCTAACAGACCCCTTACCTCTAACAACGAGTCTCGTTGTTCTACTAAACGTACCCTTCTAATGAGGGATCACTTTATCAAAGAGACCTCTGAGATAGAGACCCGTCCAAATGAGGTCTCTTATGCATATTTTAACGGGTATCTTTGCCCTTTTTTGTAGTAGTGGTTTAAAAAATAACAATAAATATTGCATTGTTGATTTTTATAAAATATACTGGTCATGATATCAAATATTCAATACATTAATTTTATTTATATTTTTATTGCACGTAGTCGATATTAAATGAATCAAGATGCAGAGTCAAGTGGTGCCATAGACTTGTTTTCGAATTATATTTCTTGGTACCATGTCAATAATAAAAGTATTCACTGAACATTCTTAGTATCTGTAAACAAATGAATGTATCAAATTTTATTATATTGAAGGAGATGAAGAAACTTTAGTTATGCGCTAATGGTGAAAAAGGAGATTAATTTTCCTCTCCTATTACAATTTCCAAAGCTAAATGTTGGTGCCACATGAAATTTCACCATCTTTCAGAGTTCATTGTATGGGATTTTAGCGAAAATCTTCCAACTTTTTATTTTAATAAAATATTTAATGTTAAGTAATCAATTTTGTTTTTATAGAATCATAACTAACAAAAGTAATGAACGAATCATATACGTTTTAAAAAAAATAGAAATTAACTACCATATTTGTTCGAACTCTGTGACAGTACATAAGTGTTTTATTTTTTGGTATGGTAACTTTCCAATTTGGTGCGGCCGGTGGTTTCGATGGTAAGGTGACGTGAGAGATGATTAAGGGCAGCAGATGGCTGTTTGGTTTGAGAAGAGGGAGCAGGGGAGTTTGGTGAGATGTTGCGAGTGGCAGGAGGTGGGAGCGGGTCGTTTGCGCGGCTGATTTTGGGCGAAAATAGTGGAATCAGGGTGAGTAATTGTGGCGGTGAAAGGTGAGTGTTAATTGGTGTTGTGAGGGGGCATAGCATCTCGTTGAGTAGGAGAAGGGGGTTGACCAGGTAGTCGTTTGAAGTGGTTAGAGCAGGTGGTGCTACAATTATTGTGGTGTGGCGGAGGCTAACAAAGGTGGGGTGAAGGATAGGCAATAGGCAGCAGCCTAGTAAATGAGCGATTGGATTAAACCTCGAACTTTGGAGTTTTAAACACGGCCTCAAATTAGAACACAAACCTTGACCCAAGCACATACCTACACACGTCAAGTAATCCGAGAAGAGAAGTAAAATAAAAATAAAATGAAAATAAATAAAGCAAAATAGAAAAACGATAAATAAAACTAAAACTAAAAATAAAATAAAACAACAAAATAAACTAAAAACTAAGAAAAACTAAGAATTAAACTAAAACACACTTAAAATATTAAATAAACTAAAAACATTATTAAAAAGAAAACAAGATAATAAAGAGAAAATAAGATAAAATAAACACGAAAAAGGACCTAAACACTATTACTAAGAGTAACATTAATGTCACACATCAAATTCTCCCAAGCTAAACGTTTTCTCGTCCTTGAGCAAAGCTAGAGGAAAAGAGAACAAGATGAATTATTGAAAACGAAAGAAACAAACTAAAAAGAACGGGAAAGAATGTACGCTAAGTCATTGCCGTAGGAATCACAGATTCATTTAGCGTATGCATCAAGCCCTTTAAACCTCAATATCGCCAAAGAGGACGAGTATGCTCTTGTGAGGGTTTCTTAAGAAGTTTAACCCACAACTCTTGACAACACATAACATTCAAGGCAAAGGTGAAATCAAGAAAACTCAAGTTTTGATATTTCAAACCAAACACAAAAAACGGGCTACGTGCACAAGAATTCAATCCTTTATGGATATTAAAGGTAGCCAAGCAAAATAATAGCTAAGGTTGGTACACACATAAAGCATGCAAAGGATAGATAACTTAGAGGGACTTACACTCCTCCTTATTGTAGGAGTTTATAGGTACTACACATTGGAAAATAATGGATCATATTCATAACATTACCTAATCCCAAGATCATATGCATACACACAAGACACATAATAATACCTTTGAAGCGTGAATTACACGTAGAAATAGATTGGCAAATCAAGGAGAGAATAGATTCCTAAGCGTTGCTCCTCTACTTAGTCCACGAGCTTCGAACGAGCTGTCCAATAATACTAGATTGGTTGAGTGATTGAGGAAAACCGCGATCACCACCTTTAAAGGACTAATCGACCACCAAGATCCACCACCACCACAATCCACCATAGTGGCCCCAAGGGAGGAGGAAAGAGCCGTGAGAAAGAGAGGAGAGTTTGAGAGGGCTAAGTCTCGTGTTTGCTAATTAGAGTTTGATCACACTAATTAGTTAATTGCATACTTTTTTCAAACCTTTGGCAACTAGTCTATTTATAATCATATTACAATTAGACTAGGGTTAGGAAGCCTAAAACCCACAACCTTACTCCTCATGGCCGGCCATACTAGGGGATGAGACCCATCTTTGGCCTCGTCCTCTCGTGCCCGATCTAGACCCTTTGCGTGACCTTATAGGATCCATATAATTGGACTTTGGGCTATTTTACTAGCTCAAAGATCGTTATTACCTCTAGCTATGATAAAACGACGACCCGAATGTCTCAACAAAATTATCTCCATAATTTGATCCATTTATCTAGTAATTGCACATGACGAAGACATAAATCCTTGAATCTCTCACTTGTCTGAGACAAGTGTGCAATATTCAAATTCCTTAAGTTAATTTTTGTCGATTTAATAAAATGATTGCATCACACATCGAGATCATATTAATCTACTAATTGTTTCTTGAAAACTGAGTTAGAATTACAAAACCAAATGATTATTGAGTAATGCATTTGAACGCGAGCACATATTTTCTGAGTTCTCCCTCTTCAAGCGGCCATGACACATTCCTTAATTTAATAAGTAGACTCAATCCAATCTTGTGGCAATGAGGATCCCACTCAAATTTTGAAATAACAAGGAAACACTCTTTATAATCTCCAGTTACGAGAAGATGTTTGAGTGTACCACAATCATAACATCTATTGATTGAAATCAATGTTCCACTCATGTCACGACTAATATATCCGGAAGCTCTATACTTGAACTTCAAAGTAGGTCATTAGTTCGATCATGCATCATTTGTGCATAACCAAGTGACTGACTGAGCATCGCTATGCCCCTATAGCCCATGAAATTGCGCTATCCAATCAATATTACATGCTAGTCCTTTTATTGAAATAATTTATGTCCACTTTTATTATTTTGATCTAGGAACTTAAATAATATAAGAATTTTGTTCACCTGTGGGGTTTCATTCACCAGGTCATTAACCTGATGAGCGCATCAATTCATAATTATATTGGACATTTTATTTAATTTCTAAAACCATAATTAAATATAGAAATAATAGTTTCTATTTTAAAAATAATTCTGCAAATTAATGCATTCCTTATGTAACATGTTTTCTCCAAACATATACAACTTGAATTACATAACTTGCTTCAATAAAAGTCTTTAATATGACTCTCATATCTTAGTTTATGGAAGGGGTTTAGTGATTTCTCACTCATAATAAAACTTTGCAGATCATGACATCATGCTTGTCACTAATCTCATAAATGAGGTGATATCTCATATCTATTTGTTTGGATTTGTGATGTAACCCTGGCTCCTTTGTTTTGGCAAAGATGTCCTTTTAGTCATAACAGATTTTAATCCAAACTTTCTCCTTAACTACTCTTACTTTAGCTAAAACAAACATATCTGATATTGGGTATGCAACAGTGCTTTGCTTTGAACTCTTCAAGCTTACTGTCCTTCACCATTCAAACACAAAATGTATTTAGATCAACATCTAAATTCATCTTGCCTGTATTGAAAACTTGCATCCCTTTTTAACAACTTATTCACTTTAAACACCATTAGCTAGAAACACTCTTGTAGTTCTTCTCAAGTACTCAAGGATTTGGTCTTTGTAACTTTCAGTATGCTTGTTCTGAATTTACTTGAAACTTGCTACACATGCAGACGTCATATGTAACATTTTACTATGTACATATCATGGCACATATAATGGTTCCTTTTGCAAAAGCACAAGGTACATCATCCATACAACTCAACTCTACTAGCTTTTGAAGGCATTGAGTTTTACTGAGCGTAATACCATGAAACATGGGAAGATATCCTCTCTTAGAGTCTTGCCTCACGAACTTGTCAAGAACCTTATAAACATAAGTCTCTCGATGTTGTCCAATCATTCTTCAAGATTCACTTCATGGATATTTATTCCCAATATGTACTCAACATCTCTTAGTCTTTCATATAGAAACAACTCTCTGAACACTGCTTGACTGATTTAAGCATTGATATGTCATTTCATATGAATTGTATGTCATCTATATACATGATCAAGAAGACCAATTGCTCCCACTAAACTTCTTGTCTCTATAAGATTCCTTTTCATTCTTTTAGTAAATCAAATTGTTTGATTGCCTAATCGAAACGAATGTTCCAACTCCCTGATGCTTACTTCAAACCGTAGATAAATTTCTGAAGTTGCAAAACTTTCTAGGATTTCTTGATTTCAAAACTCTTAGGTTGTATGATTTACATATCCTCCATCAAAAACGTTTCAAGAAGGTGATTTTGATCTCCAATGCTAAGCTTCGTAATCGAAATTAGTAATCACTAGAATAATTCGAATATGCTTACCAAACTAATAGTTTTGACCCTATTTTAAGAATATTATGGAATAACACATCTTTACAAACACAGAGTCCATTTTCTGAGTTGGGACTTATCCAAAGCTTGCTTGTAGAGCATGGGTTCCAACCATTCCAATAAAAAAAATTTAGAATCCACCTTTATTCAGAATTTCGACAAACTGTTTGTTTTGATCCCAAGTAACCTACAATAGGTATACTTGGCAACAATAGAATTATTCTCTTCAACTTTTTGAAGCCTTTCATTCAAGTGAGACGATAGAAGCCTCGCTAGTGGAATTAGCTTGCTTTGACATATGTTTTATCAAATTAGCTGATTTCACATGCCTTCGTCTCTTATGTAGTGTTATCCACAGACATTAGTTTCTCTTCTCGAATCTCATCGATATCTAACTTTACTCCCACTTAGCTTTGTAGGAAGAGATTTCGTTCTATAAAGACACTATTGCGAGCAACAAACACTTTGTTATATACGCGATTGTAGGAATAATACTAACAAGGGAATAATCGCGTCGTTAAACGACTATCCCCTGATCAAATACAATTTATACAACCTAAACAAATCTAATACGAGTATAAGGCAAGCATAGGGGTCGAACCACAGGGAACGAATAAACACCACCAAATGTTATCGACAATTAAGCTAGTCCAGAATAAGTGATAAATAAACTAAAGTCTAAAGACGCTAAAACAAGAAATTAAATATTAAGGGAAATGTTTTAGGTATAACATTAACTTGAACATAAACAAAGGCATAGAAATTAAATTAATTATGAACTAAACATGCTCGAATATTGAAGTAAGGTCCAAAATAATAGCCTTCCGGGGTTAATCGGTTTCTCCTAACATAGCCTCTATGTTTCCACATTAGAACCATATACTAGGAGGTACTATTAAATAACAATCAATAATAATGAACCTTAACTAAGTCAACTTTCGTTCCTTGTTAGCAAAGATTCACCTTTACTCAACCAACAATGTGCACTTGCAAGAAGATCAAATAATTTAAAGCATATAAAGACTTTAATCACAAATAAATAAATTCTAAACCCTAGAACATGCTCAAGGTCCAACTACACCACAACCATCCCCTTAATGGGGAAATTACTCACTAATCAATCTAATAACAAGAATAATTAACAAATAATCAAGAATAAACATGGTTAACAAGCAATACCAACAACTAAAATAATAATCAAAAGAAAGCAATAAAAATAGAGGAGAGAGAGTTAGAGATTCTCATTGATTGAAGATGAAAGTCTATAAAAAAGATGATCAATTTCTTCTTCAAAATCCAAACTCAACAATGGTGAAACCCTTACTTTCTCTCTCTAAACTATTCTAATCCTAACCTAAACCTAGAGAGAGAAGCTCTTCTAAAACTAATTAGAGAATAGAATAATTGGTAATTCTCCTCTTCTAATTACCTCAAAATTGGGTATTTATACTAAGCTAAGAAAAAAGAAGGAAATTAATAAAAAAAAAGGAATTAAAAAGAATTAAGAAAAGGAAAATAAAGTAATAAAATAAAATAAAAGAAAGAAATAAGAAAAGGAAAGTAAAAGAAATAAAATTAAAAGAAAAAGAAAAATAAATCCCAAAATCAAAACATCAGACCCTTTTCTTTCTTCTTCGATTTCTTAGCTGCTCTAAACTCCATCAAAGCGCATCACCATCACCACCGTTCATCAACCATCATCATCAAATCGTCACCGCTCATCCTCCTCGTTTATCATCAAGCATCAAATAAAAACCGTTCGATCTTCATTAAGAATCACGCGTAGAGCTCGTGGAGTGGTTAGGTCGAACATGGGTTGGTGTGGCCGAACTACGAGGTTGGTTCGGTCGAACCATGGGTGCGTTTGACCACACCTCTTCAATTTAGAGAACTTCGAAAGTTTCTGACTCTTCTGACATTTTTGGCATTTCGATCGAACTCCTCAACGATTTGCCCGAACCATGATAATTCGTAATTTCCTCTGATTTTGCTCAATTTCTTGCGCGAATTTGTAGGGTGGTGGCCGGAATTTGCACGGCTGCTACTGTAATTGTTGCTAGGCTGGTGATGAAGTGGCTGTAATTGTTGGTGATTGAGAATGGTGGTGCGGCTGCTAGGTGCTGCTGTTCGAATTGGAACAGGGGAATTGGTTGATTGTTGTGGGTTTTGGTGGACGATAGTGCAGGGTTTGAGCAGGTGGTCGTTTGGTAGCTGTTGATTGTGGCTGATTGTGGTGGAAGGAGGCATCAGTGGTGTGGCTGGGTTGGTAATTGGTGGTTGCGCGGAGAGGTGTATTGAGGTGGCTGGTGCTGCTGAATTCGGGGGCTAACGGGTTGGTATAAAATGGTGGTGGCACTGTGGTGATTTTGGTGGTAGATTGGAGGTGAGTGCGGTGGCGATGGTTGTTGGGTAGGTGGTGATTGATGGCTGCTGGTGATAGGTGCGGCGGGTGTGAGGGCTGCGATATGTGGAGGTTGTTGTTGCGGTGTGGGCTGCAATGTGCGTGGAGCAGGGGAGTTGATAGGTGGGTGGAAATGGGAGTAATTTGAGCTGGGTTTGCCGGCGGTGTTGGTGGCTGACGATGGCTGCGTTGTGGTGTTTTCTAGGCAGCATTGCTGCTGGTTGTTTTTGTGGAGTGAGTGAGGAGCTGGGAGCAGGGGAAATAGGTTGTGAATTTGGTGTGGTGAAGGATAGGTGATTGTGGGGTGAAGGTTAAGGGGCAACAATAGATTGGTGTGTGAGCATGTCTTGGTAATTCGCCTTGGACCTCGAACTCGAACCTACACACAAACAAACCCGAGGAAGATTGAGGAGAGGATTGGGACAAAGAATAAAATAAATAAAATGGAAATAAACAAAATAAAATAGAAAATAAAAGAAATAACACTAAACCAATAAAAATTAAATAAAACTATACAAGTAAATAAAATCAAATAAATAACAAAATAAATTAAAACTAATAAAAACTATGAAAGTAACAAAGAAAAGGAACGAAATAAAATAAATCAAAAGCAAATAAAATACGAAAATAAACTAGAAACCAATTAAATAAAGAAATTAAATTAAAACATACTAAAACTAAAAAATAAACTAGAAACTTTATTAAAAAGAAAACAAGAGAATAAAAGGGAAAATAAACACTAAATTAACTCTAAAACTACTCCCTAATAGTGACATAAATGTCACTCATCAAATTCCCCAAGCTACACCTTTGCTCGTCCTCGAGCAAAGCTAAGGAAAAAGAGAACAACATGGAAATATTGAAAGCAAAAGAAACAAAATAGAAACAAAGAGAAAGAATGTACACTAACTCACTGCCGTAGGAATCACGGATGCATTTAGCGTATGCATCAAGCCCTTTAAACCCCTATGTCGCCAAAGAGGACGAGTAAGCTCTCGTGAGGGTTTCCTAAGATGTTTAACCCACAACTCTTGGCAATACATAACATTCAAGGCAAAGGTGAAATCAAGAAAACTCGAGTTTTAACATTTCAAACCAAACACAAACAACGGGCTAAGTGCACAAGAATACAATCCTTTCTAGACATTAAAGGTAGCCAAGAAAAAGAATAGCTAAGGTTGGTACACACATAAATCATGCAAAGGGTAGAGAACTTAGAGGGACTTACACTCCTCCTTATCTCCAACCAAACTTCAGCGTCCTCACTAATTTTGCATCCACTTTTAAGGTGATATATCGAGATTCTTTGAAGGAACCGAAAGAAATAAACAATGAAAAACATTTAGGCTACCCGACATCTTGGCATCGATAACTTTCTCAATAGGCTTGGCTTGATTACCCTCCACCAGTAGTAACTAAACCTCACAAAGGTCAAAAGGTCTTAAAAGGGTTGAAACGTTTAGGATAGGGTAAAGGGTATGGAAATAAATTTGGAAATTGGTGGTAAACTTAGAAGTGAAGCAAGGTTGATCATTCCTCAATTATAACTCAATAAACTACCAACTTTCAAATAAAAAATTAGCAATAGATTACAAATCAACTCCTCCCCCAAGCTTATTCTTTTTCAACCAAACAACAAGTATTTTTGTATTTTCTCAATATTTTTTTTCTTTTTTCTTTTTTTTCATTTCTTTTTTTTCTTTGCTCTCGCCTCTTTTAACTTTGAGCGGCTTTTTCTTTCTTTCCTTTCTTTTCTTCTCATTTGCTCAAACTATTCAACATAACAAAGCTAATCACAAGCACCAAGATTTGAGTTTTTCACTTCTTTATCATTCTCTTTCTCACTTTCATTAACCAAAAATACAATTCAAGTCCCAAGAATGCTTCACAAAAACTAATAAAGGTGAAAATAAAGCAAAGGTCCATTGGTTTGTAATGTGGTTATGCCAAAGAAGGGAAAATGGCTGAAATTGGTGTACTAATTGAGCAAATGTAAAAGAAAAAAGAATAGAAAAAAATAAAATAAAATAAAAATCCTAATTGCCTTTGTCTTCCCCTAGGTTGGTTCGGTCTCGATCTCGGGTAGAATCAAGCCAAATTATCGATATAAGCTAGAAATTCCAAGGATCCAAACACCACACATGCAATAAATGTAGAAGGCTAGAACAATATAGACACATCCACAAGAATGACGGTAGTGGAATAGCAAAAATCACCTTTAAAGCTTCAACTAGCTAGAGAGCGACAACCATCTTACCACAAAACCGAGTGAGCTAAGGTCTCATAGCCCTTAAGTTCTACTACCTTGACAATGATATATGTGTGAACCAACCCCGACATCCAAGTGCACGAAAACCTCTAACAACTAGGAAAGAGAGTATTCTAGGTGCTAAAGCCCAAATATGACCAATATTGAAACAAAACATTTTGAATCCTTGACTTGAATGCCATGGAAAGACACTATACACACGAATATTCACAAAACAACAATACTCAAGAATGCATATACAATTGTGCAATATGAAAGCATGATCAATCAAAACTACATATACCAAAAGTCAACTCAATAAGGCGCTCATGGCCATCCAAACATAGAAAACTAATCTCAATAATAGAATTTGGCAAGTATGGGAGAAATCAATCAAGCAAACAAGAGACTATGGATTAAGAAACTACCAAGAGATATAGATAACCTCCACGCTAGCGAATAGCTACTCCCCAAGCTAGAATGGAGCATTGTCCTCAATGCTCAAAATAAAGGCACAAAGGGGGGGAGAGAGGGGAAGAAAGAAACCATATCCACACAATAAATCATATTTATTCAATCCAAATGCATATAAGAAAGCAAATCCAAGATGAGGGAAGAAGGAAAGAGTAAACCAAATGTGAGGTGGGTGTTGGAACCTGCAATTGAGCACATTGTCCACATTTTCATCTAATTCCTTGTCTTTGTTGCTTTTCCAAATGCAAGCAATCATTAGTGTGCTTCTTCTCAAGGATCTCAATCCAAAATCCTTGCACATGAGTTTATGCATCAAGTACCTATACACATAGACAAGAGAGTAAACAAAAATGAGAAACGTAAAAGAAAGAAAAAGAAAGCAATAAAACACGGGTTACTTCCCGAGAAAGGCTTGCTTAACGTCCAAGCATGACCAATCTAGTAAATAACTCGACAAAGAATGCAAAAGCTTGTCATATGCACCGGCAAACATATCAAGAAATAGAGCATACGCGATGCTCATATGACAAACAAACATAAAGTAAAAGGAGACTTTATGCTTGAGAGAAGGGAGAAAAGAAAAAGTAAAAGAATCAAAAGAAAAATCAAGTAAATAGGAAGAAAAATTAGAAGAAGAAAAAGAAAAATAGGGAGGCAAACTCTCCTCACAAAAATCTTTTTGGTTGGCCTTATAACTCTTTTCCTCATCAACAACGAAAGAGTTGGGGGCTTCAGAAGCATGGATAGGAAGAGGATCCCTAAAAGGTTCTTTGAGAAAAAAAGGGAGGAACATAGGATAGTAGGAGATATGGTTAAACCTTTGGGAGAAAGGTGTATGAGATAGGGAAAAAGGGGTAGCTACTCCCTCATCACAAGATCTCACATCACTAATGAGGAAATGAAAATCAATCATGGAATCTTCAAATGAAGAACCCTCACGTTCTACATCTCCCTCAAGCTCAAAAACTCCAAATGATTCAACCTCAACCTCCACTTCACAACCTTGAACAACATCTCCCTTAAATTTCTCAAGGCCTACCATCTCAAAATCAAGAGTGAATGGGGGCAAATTTCTCTCAAACTCATCTCTTTCTAATGAAGCCTTATCAATGAACTCACTCATAAGGTTATGGGCTACCGTTTGAAACTCAAGAAATATTTGGGCCATAATCTCAAATGAGTCCAAATCATCATGGATAGATGAGTCAAAAGCTTGCTCATTGGAATCATCTAGGGGACTATGGGGCACACCTTTAGAATTCATGCAAAAATCGGATGCAATATGAGAAAGAACATGCACTTCATCATCATTAGAATGTACCTCATTACATTGAGCTATAGAGGGAGGGGAGTTGAAATCATGAATTACATGGTCACTATGGGGAGCATCAAGCACATCATGGGAATTCATATTAGACAAATCATGACAATTAGCATCAACATTAAAAGCATGAGAATCCCGAACATAAGTCTCATGATTGGCCCTCTCCCAATCATAATTATCCCTAGCTAACCATGAATAGAAATCCCAAGCTTCATCCGAAGACATGTCTTGAAATCTACCGTTTAACATATTGTTAACTACTCCTCTAAAATGCTCATTTAATCCCAAATTAATGATTTCAGAATAATCACCCTTGGTAAAACCTTTAACACCGTCTAGGAAATCCTCAAGTCTATTGAAAGACACCTAAAACGGTTCATTATCAAATTGAGGAATAAAAATATAAGCCATTTTTTCAAATAAATCAACACAAATAAAAACCAACAATTAGAATGAAAATTATATGCAATGGACTAGTCTCAATAAGATAACACAACGGTAATGGAAGCCGATCCCCGGCAACGGCGCCAATTTGACAAGGGAATAATCGCGTTGTTAAACGACTATACCTAGATCAAATACAATTTATACAACCTAAAAAACCTAATACGAGTAAAAGGCAAGCATAGGGGTCGAACCACAGGGAAAGAATAAACACCACCAAATGTTATCGACAATTAAGCTAGTCCGGAATAAGAGATAAATAAACTAAAGTCTAAAGATGCTAAAACAAGAAATAAAACATTAAGGGAAATGGTTTAGGTATAGCATTCACTTGAACATAAACAAAGGCATAGAAATTGAATTAATTATGAACTAAACATGCTTGAATATTGAAGTAAGGTCCAATCTAACCCCCTTCCGGGGTTAATCAGTTTTTCCTAACATAGCCTCTATGTTTCCACATTAGAACCATATACTAGGAGGTACTATTAAATAACAATCGATAATAATGAACCTTAACTAAGTCAACTTCCGTTCCTTGTTAGCAAAGATTCACCGTTAATCAACCAACAATGTGCACTTGCAATTTCAAGCATATAAAGACTTTAATCACAAATAAATAAATTCTAAACCCTAGAACATGCTCAAGGTCCAACTACACCACAACCATCCCCTTAATGGGGAAATTACTCACTAATCATGCTAATAACAAGATTAATTAACAAATAATCGAGAATAAACATTATTAACAAGCAATACCAACAACTAAAATAATAATACAAAGAAAGCAATAAATATAGAGGAGAGAGAATTAGAGATTCTCATTGATTGAAGATGAAAGTCTATAGAAAAGATGATCAATTTCTTCTTCAAAATTCAAACTCAACAATGGTGAAACCCTTACTTTCTTTCTCTAAACTATTCTAATCCTAACCTATACCTAGAGAGAGAAGCTCTCCTAAAACTAATTAGAGAATAGAATAATTGGTAGTTCTCCTCTTCTAATTACCCCAAAATTGGGTAGTTATACTAAACTAAGAAAATAGAAAAATAAAGGAAGGAAATTAATAAAGAAAAGGAATTAAAAATAATTAAGAAAAGGAAAATAAAGTAATAAAAAAAATAAAATAAAGAAATAAGAAAAGGAAAGTAAAAGAAATAAAATGAAAAGAAAAAGAAAAATATGTCCCAAAATCAAAACATCAGACCCTTTTCTTTCTTCTTCGATTTCTTAGCTGCTCCGAACTCCATCAAAACGCATCACCGTTCATCAACCATCAACATCAAATTGTCACCGCTCATCCTCCTCGTTTATCATCAAGCATCAAATAAAAACCGATCGATCTTCATTAAGAGTCACGCGCAGAGCTCGTGGAGTGGTTCGATCGAACCATGGGTTGGTGTGGCCGAACTACGGGGTTGGTTCGGTCGAACTATGGGTGCGTTCGACCACACCTCTTCAATTTAGAGAACTTCGAAATTTTCTAACTCTTTAGACATTTTTGGAATTTCGATCGAACTCCTCAACGGTTTGCCTAAACCATGATAATTCGTAATTTCCTCTGATTTTGCTCTATTTCTTGGGCGAATTGGTAGGGTGGTGGCCGAAATTTACGCGGCTGCTGCTGTAATTGATGTTGGACTGGTAGTGAAGTGACTGTTGGTGATTGAGAATGGTGGTGCGGCTGCTAGGTGCTGCTGTTTGAATTGGAACAGGGGAATTGGTTGATTGTTGTGGGTTTTAGTGGAAGGTGGTGCAGGGTTTGAGCAGGTGGCCGTTTGGTAGCTGTTGGTTTGTGGCTGATTATGGTGGAAGGAGGCAACAGCGGTGTTGCTGGGTTGGTAATTGGTGGTTGCGCGGAGAGGTGTATTGAGGGGGCTGGTGCTGGTGAATTCGGGGGCTAATGGGTTGGTGTGAAATGGTGGTGGCACTGTGGTGATTTTGGTGGTAAATTGGAGGTGAGTGCGGTGGTGATGGTTGTTGGGTAGGTGGTGATTGATGGATGCTGGTGATAGGTGCGGCGGGTGTGAGGGTTGCGATATGTGGAAGTTGTTGTTGCGGTGTGGGCTACAATGTGCGTGGAGTAGGGGAGTTGTTAGGTGGGTGGAAATGGGAGTAATTTGAGCTGGGTTTGTCGGCGGTGTTGGTGGTTTACGATGGCTGCGTGGTGGTGTTTGCCAGGCAGCATTGCTGCTGGTTGTTGTTGTGGATTGAGTGAGGAGCTGGGAGCAGGGGAAATAGGTTGTGAATTTGGTGTGGTGAAGGATAGGTGATTGTGGGGTGAAGGTTAAGGGGCAACAATAGATTGGTGTGTGAGCATGTCTTGGGAATTCGCCTTGGACCTCGAACTCGAACCTACACACAAACAAGCCCGAGGAAGATTGAGGAAAGGATTGGGCCAAAGAATAAAATAAATAAAATAAAATAGGAAATAAAAGAAATAACACTAAACGAATAAAAATTAAATAAAACTATAAAAGTAAATAAAATCAAATAAAACAAAATAAACTTAAAACTAATCAAAACTGTAAAGTAACAAAGAAAAGGAACGAAATAAAATAAATCGAAAGCAAATAAAATACGAAAATAAACCAGAAACCAATTAAATAAAGAAATTAAATTTAAACATACTAAAACTAAGAAATAAACTAGAAACTTTAATAAAAAGAAAACAAGAGAATAAAAGGGAAAATAAACACGGAATTAACTAAAAAACTACTCCCTAAGAGTGACATAAATGTCACTCATCAAATACCTCTTAGTTTCCATGAGATAACCCATGAAGAACTGTTTATGTTGATTTAGGGTCTATTATGTCATCTTTGTAAACATTTTACATTGATTTCATAACCTACAATCCTGTTTAGAAACCAGATAACTTTTGGAACATTTCCAAATCATAACTCTTATGACATCTTTTCTTCTGCTTTGGTTAAGTTTCTTGTTTAGTATATTCGCAATTGTTGTTGTAATGTATATCCTCAAAACGATGTTTGTAAATCATTAAAGATAAGCAGGGATCGAACAATGGCAAGCAAAGTTTGATTCCTTCTTTAAACATACGTTTTAATTGTAATGTATCTGGCTTCTGAACAAATTCAACAATTCCCTTTAGATGCTCATTTACTTTTGAGTTAAGTATTTATCGCAACAATCATATTTTGGTGTTAAATTGTTTGTCTCAAACTGATTTTACATTTCATTTTGGAATTCTTAACATTTCAATGATTCCAAGCTTTACTTCATTAAGTAATTATCGATATATTTACTTAAATTGTTAGTTTAAGCAATGAAATAGTCAAATCTCTTTGCTAATTCTTGAACTTAACGTCCACACACATCATATGTTTGTGTTCCAAAAGGTCATTTTAGCTCTTTCACCCTTTCAGCTAAAAGGCAACTTGGTCATCTTCCCTTATCAAGCATGACTTCTTATTCTCATGTGATTGATAATCAAATTAGAATAAAAGTCTATCCAATGTAACTTTGGATGTGCAAAATTGTTATGTGACCTAACCTTACTTTGTTGTAAGTAAGTTTATCTTTGAATCATCTAATATTTCTTTTGTGATCTACTTATATCAATGTCATAAAACAAAATTAACTCATATCTTGCAAAATGAAAACAATTTATTACCTTGGTCATGGGTCAATACTTGTCCAAGCCAAGTAAACCAAATCAGTATTCAAACTAACACTGGAAATTGTCTCATCAAAAACAGGAAATTGTTCTAAAATCATAATAAACTGATCTGAAAATAAATTTATGAAGCTATCTCTGGTCACTCAAACACTTCTTGTGCACCTTCAAACTCCATTTCCATGCTAGCCTCACTTGTTTGCAATTCCTGCGCAACATTCATAATTTTAAGCACTGCAACTTGGTATCACATACCTAAGTGAAAGTTAAAATGTTTATAACATAATACCTGAGGTTGATGCTCCATTCTTCTTGAGGAAATCAAGGTATTTTTGGCAATTGCGTTTCCAATGCCCCTTCTTCTTGTAGTAAAAGCATTCACTTTCACTTGCAGACTTGGGTTTTGGACTCGCCTTAGGCTTCTCGGGAGCCTTAGCAACTTTCTTTCCCTTGCTCTTGGCATTAGCCTTTTACCCCTTCTTCTTGAACCCCTTTCCCTTTTGAATCATAAGAACTTCCTTCTTAGGTTCCATAGGGATTTGCTTTTCAGCACTAACCAGCATTGCGTGCAATTGATTCATAGTCTTTGCAGTCGCAGTCATGTTAAAGTTCATGATAAAGTGGTTGAAACTTTCAGGAAGTGAGTGGAGAATTATGTATGTTGCCATCTCATCAGTGTATGGGTGCCCCAGTTTCTTCATACTTTGAATAAGGCCGATCATTTTGAAAACATGATCATGAACTGTGGCACCCTTCTCCATCCTACAATCCATAATCTCATGATAGAGCTCGTACCTTTCAACTCTAGCTTATTTCTTAAACAAAGCTTTGAGTTCTTGCATGATTGTGTACGCATCCTGATCCTCAAAACTCTTTTGAAGACTAGGTTCCATAGTAGCAATCATCAAGCAAGTGATAGGCACAGCTCTATCATAAGCTTCCTTGTTCTTCTTGACTTCTACCGTAGTTGTAGTTTCTAGAAATGGTCTTGGTAATGGGGTGTCAATGAAATCCTCTCTACCTTCAGATTTTTTAGAACGAGCCTTAGCATTCTTTCCCAAGTGGAAAAGTTTTTGCTCTTGTTGTAGGCATCGTTTGAAGTGCGCCTACATTAAAGCATGTGTGAATATGCTTGGCACTCATAGGAAGTGGGAATTGACATTACGATTAGGGACAACGACAGTAGGGAGTCGCCAACAAGTTTTTAAGGAACTTGTAAACCGTTTACGGATCATAAAAATGAAACCACGATAAAGGGACAATAATAGGCAACAACGATTGACCCGTGAAGGTTACGCCCCATTTATAATCCATGAGATTACTAACTCCATATGGTTCGGAACCACGAAAGGAGTATCGGGGATGATGGTACAAAGTAGTCATGGAGTCACATTCGCCCGTATTGGCCTCTACTCGATTCTTATACTGAAAAGTGATTCCTGAAATCTCAAAGGCATGCAAACAAAGATTTGATTTGCTCCAAACTATTATTAGGATAAATTGGTTTAATATTAATGCAACATATAATTCTAAAATATTATAATCACTTGATTAAATAACAAGATTAAAAAGGATCCTAAACCGGCTGTCCAAATTATCTTATTAGGCGTCATTTTCAATTACATATTCCCTTTAAACGTGAAATATAGTAATCATAAAAAATATAATAGAATAAACATTAATATTGGAAGCAATTTAACAATAATATCGTCAGTCAAATCAAATATAAATAAACCTAATCATGATAATAGCAATATTAAAAATAAAATAAGTAATTAAATTAATTAATTACTCACATTCCGCGCGTTCCTTTATATCGCTACATCATGAATAAATTGTTAGTAACTTCAATAAAAAAATATGAATCAAATGGAAATTAAATTAAATAAATGTAAATTTGATTTGGTCCAAACCATCAGTTATTTGTACCTTTCACACCTTGGTTTAAGGATGAAACCTCGGGTGCCATATGGACTCCTTAGACTGCTTAAGGGAAGAATGGTGTAATTATGAATAGAGGTTTAAGGCTCAGAATATGAGAGAGAGAGAGAAGAGAATGATTTTTGGTGTAAAAGAGGGGAAGAGAGAATGATTTGATGCCCCGAACTGCAGAAAGGAGGGTCCTATTATAGGGAAAATGAGCAGGGGGAACACACAGAACCCTAAAAAGAATAAAACCCTAAAAGGCTACCGCGACACAACATATTCTACCGCGACATGGCAGAAAATCCCGTGACACGGGGGAATATTTTGTGACGCGGGAAATATTTAGGCTATGCAAGATAAAACGCGTAAAGGGTTTACGCGGAAAGGTCACGGAGCTGCCCCATGTCACACTATGTGTACCGTGACACGACAAAGTCTACCCTGACACGTACAGTATACCGTGACACGATAAAAAAATCGCGTGGTTAATGACGCAGAAAAGAACCGTGTTACGGTATGTGTACCGTGACACGGTACCAAGCCCCGTGCCACATCAGTAACCCTCACGACGCAGTGGTTTTTAAAATTGCGATAACTTTTGATCCGTAACTCGGAATAAGGCATATAATATATCATTGGAAATATTATCAAGTATAATTTCCAACCCAATTATAATCAGGTCAAAATTATTTTAGATTTTAAGATATGACCGTTTTGTAGAAGGGTATCGGTTTTGGGCCGAGTTTATTATTTGGCTCATACCTTCTTCTTTTTAAATCGGAATTGGGCTTATGATATATTGTTGTAAAGCTTTTCAAGGCCCATCCAAAAAAATAAAAATTGGATCAAAATTATGAGGCCAAAAATTCTGTTTCTCTCGGTTTTGCGATGTGGACACGAAAAGAGGATAACAAGTTATGGTTTAGGGAAATGAGCTACGAAATGGATTGGTTTATGAAATGCATTGAATGGAAACATGGCTTTAAGCACTCCAAAGATTAAATACTCAACCCGACTAATAATGGCGGCGAAAGGTTGTTCATTGTCGGGTTTAGTTTTGGGGAGACATTTTTAGGTGTCTACAGAAGCCCCCACTTTAACTGAGTTTGTAGAAACCTCAGTTTTGAAAATGATAGTTAAAGTAGTCGATAGGGAAGGAGAATGATTTAAGATGTTATAAGATCCTAAATCACTCTTTATACGCCTATACCTGCAGAAAAATTTTAGTTCCACAAATAAAAGAGTAAAGGGATAGATTGCTTATCTAACACTAGTGTATCGGTGACAAATGAGTTTGGTAGCTTCCTATCCTTGAAGGAATCCACCGGATGATGTTTGTTGAAATTATTTCCATGCTTGAGGAAAGCTGACAGATGAGTTTGGTAGCTTTCTATGCTTGAAAAAATCTACCAGATGATACTTTCCATGCTTGAAGAAAGTCGACATATGAATTTAGCGGTTTTATATGCTTGAAGAAACCCATCGATAATACTTTCCATGCTTGAGGAAAGTCAACAGATGATTTTGGCAGTTTTCAATGCTTGAGATACTTTCCATGCTTGAGGAGTCGACATATGATGTAATCGCTTACTTCTTCGCTTTGAGAGATGACAACGACCGACAATTTTCCATGCTTGAGGAAAAACTAGTCTAATAAGATTGTAAGTCTCTGTGTATCAAGAACCTTGCGCCATGAAATGATGGTGGTTTGATTGTCCCTGAACGTGGGCTGTAAATAGTTCGCTTGTCCCCAAACGTAGGCTGTAGATGGTTCTCTTGTCCACGAACGTGGGCTGTAAATGGTTCGTTTATCCCCGAACGTGGGTTGTAGATGGTCCGCTTATCCCCGGATATGGGCTATAGATGGTCCGCTTGTCCCCGGATGTGGGCTGTAATTAAGACCTGCAAAATAAAATTTGCCAAAGGACTGTATAGACTATGATTGACTTGACCAAGTTTGACTTGACATGACATGACATGACATGTATATAACTTGTGGCTGTGTGTGTATATGGTGTGTGTGTGTGCAAACACAAGCAACAGAAAATGCAAAAGAAAATTTTTTTTGTCATTTTTGTCATTAGACGAGTGGAAGGTACTGACTTTCTCCCGAAAAAGAAAGACGGGAAAAAATGAAGTTTTGTTTTCGAACTTCCTGATATGTCCATTTTATATAGTGTTTTACCCCCTTCCCTTGGTCAATATTGGTAGTGTTTTTGGCTCTTTAGAGCCACTTTTATTACTATTTGGTGTTTTCTAGTGTTTTCGTAGTTTTGGTTGGCTTTTGTAGGGATTTGCACTTTTGAAGCATTTTCCCAGGATATTATAAAGTGACTACGAGCATTGGAGGAGCACGACCATTTTTTATAGCCCAGGGCCGGTTAGAGTCATCAAACCGATGATTTAGGGTTTAGCATTTGATATTCCGAGGCATTTGGACCGAGTATTCAAGACACGAAGAGGAAATCCGGATTTGGTCGAAGAATCGGAGCCCAAACGAAGTCCAAACTTGCATAAATGTCCGGGCCCAGCCAAAGTAAGCTCTCGCCCGAAGGTGCACCCGGTCGGGTGAGGAAGATTAGTTCGCGCCCAGCCGGGCGCGATAGATGCATATATTGGAAAAAAGGCGGGCCCGATTGGGCGGCCCTCCGCTCGATCGAGCGCGAGGTTTTTAGGAGCTGATTTCGACGATTTATCTTAGTTTTAAGAAGGAGTAATTATTTTTTGGTATATATACGATTTTAATTTTTTTTGTTTAGCACTTCTTCTCTTAGACATTCTCTCTCTACTTAGTTTTAGATTATTTTCTCTCTCTACATTTTTGTTCTTTATTTTGTTCTTAATTCAAATCCTTAATTCTGATTACTGTAGTAACGATTTCATCTACTTTACTCTTAGCTATTTACTTTATTTCTTTCATCATGTCCTGTTTATTGCTTTGATTAGTTTAATTTTAATTATGTCTGAGTAGTTTTATTTCTAGGGTTCATGGGGATCCATAAATAATATGAAGGGGTAATTTATTGTTGTTGATTATCAGTGCTTGATTAATTTCCTATTGATTGATTTAATGCTCTACAACTAGATTAGCGCTTGTCTTTTATGTATGAGTTACGCAATTCAAAACTTTGCCCAAGAGCCAGATGAAACTTTGTATGAGGATTGGGAAAGATTTAAAGATCTGCAAAGGGAGTGTCCCAACCATAATTTAGCATAGTGGCAGTTAATCTAAGTATTTTACAATGGGATTGGAAATTCATCTAGAACAATATTGGATTCTGCAGCTAGTGGGAGGTTTATGAACCTTAATGTTAATGATGCAGGTCAAGTTTTTGAAGATATGGCAATCTATAATTCCCAATATGGGAATCCTAGAGGCTTTGTTAGCTAAGGGAAACATAGTGTCGACTATGTATCCTTTTTACAAGCTCAATTAACCTCTATTTTCCAAAAATCAGATAATCTTAGTACTGTAAATATAGCTAATGTTTCTGCAATTAATAATAATTCTAATGAGGCTTTCTGTGAAAATTGTGGAATTGTAGGTCACTGGGAGCAAGATTGCAGGAGTTTCATGGAGCAAGTCAATGCCTTTCAAGCTTATAGGCAGAATGATCCATACTCCAACACCTTTAATCCTGGGTTCCGGAATCATCCATATCTTTCCTACCGGAGTACCAATGTTCAAAATCCGCCACCTCCAAAACAATCATAGGCGCAACAACAAACACAACAGAAATATTACCACCCCAATGTTGGCCAGAAGAACCAACCACAACAACCCTCCTCATTTTCTTACCCTTCTTTAGCAGAAATTAGAGCGATGCTGGCTAGTATGAAAAAGCACATAGAGAGTAGAGATGCTCAAATTGATTTGATCATAGCACACAATAAAATTGTAGATAATCAAATTGCACAGATTTCTTCTACTCTACAAGCCCGTCAACAGGGAACCCTGCCAGCACAGCCAACCAGGCCTACAGATCAAGCTTTCGCAATTACTCTAAGGAGTGGTTCACCCTATAAAGAGCCCCCTATGCCTAGAGATGATGAACATGTTTTAATGAATAATGCTAATCTTGATTCTATTAAACCTGATAATGTTGCTAATAGCCCTACAGGGATAAAGAGTAATACTAATATTTTTTATAATACATTGCAGGGTACAACTTCAGGGAAGGTAGCAGCCCCAAAAAAGAGCAGTAATGCTCCAAAGCCGGTTATCAAACTTCTATTCCCCAATCATCACTTAAAAACAAATTTGGATAAGCAGTTTGGTAAGTTTTTGGAGATGGTTAAAAATTTGCAGGTAACGGTTCCCTTCAAAGAATTAATTACACAAATCCCTACATATGCTAAATTCATTAAGGAAATATTGACTAGAAAGAGATCTATTAGTGAGGTAGAGATAGTCGTTTTACTGCAGAATGTAGTTTCGTACTACAAAATGAATCTCCACCTAAACTAAAAGATCCGGGTAGTTTTTCTATCCCTTATCATATTAACAATCAGATGATTGATAATGCATTATGTGATCTGGGTGGTAGCGTTAGTGTCATGCCATTGTCTGTGTGTTCCAAGTTAAATATGGGTAAATTAAAAGCTACTAATATTACTCTACAAATGGCCGACCGTTCTTTTAAATACCCCTTACGTGTTATAGAGGATGTTCCTATTAGAGTAGGTAAATTTTATATACCTGTTGATTTTATTGTTCTTGACATGGCTGAGGATTTGTAAACCCCAATTATTTTGGGTAGACCATTCCTTAACACTGCAGGAGCAATTATAGATGTGAAATGTGGCAAATTGACACTATCAGTGGGGACGATAAAATTACTTTCAATTTGAATAATACCCCTAAAAGCCCCATGACAGAGGAGAAGTGTTTTAGTGTTAATGTGGTTGATAATTGTTCTAATAAGCCCTAAGCTCTTGTAAAAGATCCCTAGGATGCAGTATCTTGTGTTGCATATTCTACAGATGAAATAGACAAATGGCAAAAGGATGTTGATGCAATAGAAAGAGCCCTCTATATTGTCGCTCTTGGCTTTGAAGATGAGAAGGTGGAAATAAACAAGCAAGTTGTGGAAATTGAGCCTATAGTGAGTGTTCCACCAGATGGAGTTGCAATTGCTCAATCTAGTGATAATTTGAAGCAACCATCGGTCAAAGGGGGGTCTCTAGTGTGTAGTAGTAAAGAACCCCCGGTTCATGACAAGGAGGATCCACCAGATAAGGTACATTAGTGTCCCACAGGTTATGTCAAGAAGTCGCGTCGTGGTCTAAACACCGCTCGACCGGGTGAGAAACCACCTGATCAAGCGGTAAGCCAAGGGTCCTAATTTTTAAACTTGGTAAGAGGGTCATGCGGGACCTAGATAAATTGTTGGAGGCAACTCGTATTTTATTTTTTAATTTTTTTAGTCTAGCTTTCTTTCTTTTTCTTGTGAGGGGAAAGTGGAGGGAGTCTAATGTGTTTATTGAGTTTTCGTACAGGTTTGAAGGAAAACGAGTTAGTCAAATATAGAGAAAAGAAAAGAAATTCTCTCGTGCCAAGTATAATCTCGGGCCCGACCGGGCGAAGCACCGCCCGACCGGGCGCAATAGTAAGGGCTCAAAATCATGAATTTTCGCCCGATTGGACGAAGAGCACCCGACCGGGCACGAGAATTGACGAAGTACAGAACCTTTGATCGCCTGATCGGGCGAAGGGTATTCGAGCGTTATGTCGCCCGACCGGGCAAACGGCACCTGATCGGGCGCGAGAGCAATGCAAATTTGAAGTTAAGATCGCCCGACCGGGCGCGAACATCGTCCGCCCAGCATTTCTTCTTCTTCCTTCTTTCTTTTCTCATTTCTTTCTCCTTCGACCATTTTTCTCTCTTTAAAACCTTAAACTCTCTAACTTCTTTCTAAGATTTCTTCTCCATTTCTCACCTAAATTTAATAATTTTTACATATTTCTAACCAACTCTTCATCCTTTACATTTCTATAACAAAATCCCCAAATTCCAATCAGAAAAAAAAAACATACCCATTTTTAAAATATGGCATCAAAGAGGTCAAGGACGATTCTAGGGAGGAGTTCTAGCTCAAATCAATAATATGAGCCCGAATGGCAATTTCCTCAATGGCCAACCATCCGAATTGCTACCCCGGAGCAAAGAGAATGGCTTGAGCAACTCTACGGGCGTGAGGTAATCCCTTAGCTTCACGGTGGTTACACCTCCCTACTCTTGAATCCTATGGTTTATTTGATTATGTTAAATGTTTTTTGAACGATATAGGAATGAAGAAATTTGTAGATATGCACTACCTTACTTATCGTGAATTAACGTGTGAATTCCTTTCCTCTTTGTCTATTGTAAATAGCAAAAATGGTCCGAAATTGATATTTAGTTAAATAATAGAGATATTGTTTTAACCTTTGTTGATTTTTGTAAGATATTTTTATTTGAATTCTGAACTACCCATCCAATGGCATGAACAATATAAAATGGAAGATATATATCATGTTTTGACTGGTTAACCGCCACCTAACGCCCAACATGCTAGTGCCAAATCTATCCATCACCCCGTACCTAAAATCTGGCAAAGATTTGCATGTGTTTGTTTTTTAGGTAGGAATGAGCCGCATAACGCCCAAACCAATGAGCTAGCTGTAATTGGACATTAGGTGTTTGGGTACGGTAAACTAAACATTTCTAGATACATCATCTTTCACCTTGGTAGACATGTCTCGGCTAGTAACCATGCTACTACCCCGATTCGTCTAGGAGGCCTCATTACTAGGATAGCAGTTAAGAAGGTCGGGTTTGTTGATAGAGGACCTCACAGTCTCACTAACTATGGACCAGACACCTACATGACTGCTAGGTACCTAGAGGATTTAGGATGGGTACGTTTGGATAGCCAGCGAGTCCCCCACTGGTGCATTAGGGCAGGGTTGGAACAATCATTACCTATCTTTCCCCTACCTAATCCCGAGTTGACCGCTTTTACCCCTGGGAAAGATTCCAATAGATATGACCTTTTAGTTGCCCACGCTAGGGGGCAAGCACCACCAGTTCCACCACCACCCCAGCCTGAGCCCCAAGTAGTGTCTTCAGCACCTCGCATGTCTCATACAGCCCCACCTCCTCCCCATAGCGACTCTGAGACAGTCTAGGATCTTCAAAGTATAGGTTAGGCTATAGTACGCATAGAGTTTTCACATAGCGACCTTAGGAGGATGGTAGGCTACCTGGACCAGCGATTAGGGTACCTTGAGAGAAACCAGGGTGAAGCCTTGTATCCTATGTATGATGATTATGCTCATCGAGGCAATATTCCCGACGATGCTATTTACCCTGATTGTTTTTAACCCCCACCCAGGGATATGATAGAGATCCCACCGCCCGTGGTATTTATATTGACTATTAATCTTTCCACAGGTACAGCAAGGACATACCTTTTGGGGGACCGACTGGGGGGTTTCAACCTAACTATTTTGGTGGTAGCTCTTCTAAGGCAGGTGGTGCAGGTGGTAGCGATGGAGGATTCGGCTCTATGGATGAGGATGGTGAGGATTAGCCAGCTGAGCTAGTTCCCGAGTCAATGAGGACATTGTTTGATTCTGGCTTGGGGAAGATTTTTTGATTTGGTATCTTTCTTTTTCCCTTTTCTTTTATTTTGGTGTGTTTTCTTAGGTTAGAATTATTGATTTCTAGTATAGTTTTATTGCTCTCTTTTATGAAACATACAAATAAATTGAAAAAAACATCCAAAAATACGTTTCAATGAATTGTAAATCATGCTTCCCTGTGCCCCATACTTGGAAAAATATTGTTTTGATTCTTGGTACATGATGATGAGCATTGTGGATTTGTTGATCATGATTTGAAGTTTGATTGCTTGGATGCCCTAACATGCGTCAATTTTGTCCAACTGCTTGTGAATGTAGTGCTTGACTAGTTGATTTGGTTAGGAATGTGTGTTAGTTCCTGGTATGTCAATGAATTTGAGTATTGATTTACAACTATGATTAGTGTTTCATGACTCATTATTATGCACATTGTGGAGGACGAAGGCATTTGTTCTTTTAGGTGGCCTTTAGATGATTTTAAATACATTTGTTCCCTTCTTGCTACCCATGTTGTTGCTTTGACTTTTTTGTTGTTTATAAACCACATTACAAGCCTATTTTTCCCCATTGGTTATTAGTCCCAAGCTTGGTTTGGGGGAGCTATTAGTGAGTGAGGTGAGGGAGTTTGTAGTGTGCTTATTATTTGCACAATTTGGGTGGATTTTGAGAAATTGATCGTAGTTTATTTTTGATGAGCTTGAATTTTTAATCTTCTTGAAAAAAAATAAAGTATGATGTTATGAAAAATAAAGAGAAGTTCAAGAAAAAAAAGTAAAAAGAAAAATAAGTGAACTTCAATAGAAAAAAAGAGCAAAAGAAAAAATTGTTTAATGTTCAAATGATCTAGTTGGAGGTTGATCAAAAGAAAAAAAAATAAATAAATAAGTGAGTTTTAATGAAAATCAGTGTTTGGAAAATAAAGTTTGATTATTCACTCAAGTTCTCTATTATTATACTTTTGTGAGTGATATTGTAAGTGTTGGGACTGTTTGTTATGTTTGATGTTTTATTTGGTGAACTTTTGTTGGAGTTTAGTATGTTGGAGATGATTGGTCATTATTTATTTTTTACCTTGGTTTTATTAGGTTTTACTCCCTTAAGCATGGCTTTTCTCTCACATTTTCCCAAATATTTCCTATCCATTTACCCTAGCCTTACATTACAAGCTTTAAAGACCTTCCAACCTTTGTGCACAGAGTCGTGTGAATGTGAAAGTGTTGTCTATCAATGAAAGGAATGATTTGACATATTACGAGTCGACTATTAGGTTGAGTGCTTATCTTCTTAAACACATGATTGTTGTGAGTTTGGGAGGGCATTGTTCACATAATGGGGTCAGGATGGACAGAGAATGAGTACATCTTTTACTTGCCACATAAATGAGAGTTGAGTGTGTGAGCACTAGTCTTGAATTCTATATGATCTTGTGGTTTGCTCTATTTGACAATTTTTAGGGAGGAAGAGTAATTGGCTGGATGATATTGGTTAATTTTATAACATGTTTATTAGATTTGCCTTGAATTGTTTGTGCTTGATTTTGACTATTTGGGGTGAGGCGTGTATTTATATATTCATTGATGAGATCTTTGCTTAGGGACAAGAAATGGTTTGGCTTGGGGGAGTTTTATATGTCCATTTTATATAGTGTTTTACCCCCGTCCCTTAGTCAATATTGGTAGTGTTTTTGGCTCTTTAGAGCCACTTTTATTACTCATTGGTTTTTTCTAGTGTTTTCGTAGTTTGGTTGACTTTTGTAGGGATTTGCACTTTTGGAGCATTTTCCTGGGATATTATGAAGTGACTACGAGCATTGGAGGAGCACGACTAGTTTTTATAGCCCAGGGTCGATTAGAGTCATCAAACCGGTTATTTAGGGGTCAGCATTTGAGATTCCGAGGCATTTGGACCAAGTATTCAAGACCCGAAGAGGAAATCCGGATTGGGCTGAAGAATCGGAGCCCAATTGAAGTCCAAACTTGCCCAAGTGTCTGGGCCCGGCCAAAGTAAGCTCCCGCCCGAAGGCACACTTGATCGGGCGTGGAAGATTAGTTCGCGCCCGGCCGGGCGCGAGAGACACATATATTGGAAAAAAGGCGGGCCCGATCGGGCGCAAGGTATTTAGGAGCTAATTTCGGCGATTTATCTTAGTTTTACTTAGGAGTAATTATTTTTTGGTATAAATACGATTTTAATGTTTTTGTTTAGCACTTCTTCTCTTAGGGTTTCTCTCTCTACTTAGTTTTAGATTATTTTCTCTCTCTACAACTTTGTTCTATATATTGGTCTTAATTCAACTCCTTAATTATGATTACTTTGATAATGATTTCTTCTACTGTAATCTCATCTATTTACTTTATTTCTTTCATCATGTCTTGTTTAATTGCTTTGATTAGTTTAATTTTAATTATGTCTGAGTAGTTTTATTTCTAGGGTTTATGGGGATCCATAAATAATATGAAGGGGTAATTTATTGTTGTTGATTATCAGTGCTTGATTAATTTCCTATTGATTGATTTAATGCTCTACAACTAGATTAACGCTGGTCTTTTATTTATGAGTTACGCCATATTAATTCGAGATTCGAGAGATGAGAATTGATTTTTAGGCTTAGTTTCAATACGCAGACTAATTTATAAATGGTTAAGTCGAGATTCGAGAGAAGAGATCTAATACCAGTAAATTAACTCTGTGATTGTAATACGTAGCGAAAGTCCTTTATGATCTGATTAATTGCTGCATTGATGATTGATTATTGTGTGTTACCCTAGAATGTTATTTATTGGTGAACTTATGACCTAGACCTTTATTCATTGATTTCTCTTTACCCTTAATCTTCGTAGTTTAATTTCCTTTTCATATTATTAATTTATTACTTAATAATTTAGATTGCTTTAATCAATTAGGAATAGAAACACTAGTTTCCCTGTGGATTCACTCTACTTCCCTATCTGTATTAGTTAGAGGATTTAGGAATTACTTTTGATTGGGTGATACAACTTTAGCCTGTCACTTCCCTCGATAAAAAATTTTGAAAAAGTTTTTGAACTTCCCCAAAAGAAAATAATGAAAAAGTGAAGAAGTTTTAAACTTCCTCCTTGAGCAAGACAAAATGATTCGTATGGATTGAATTACTTGTCTCGAAAATAATGTATGCATGATGCATGTTCTTAGGCCAGGAGGCTAAGGACAATTACATCATGTGACACGATAGATGAATGAACTTAGGTCATGGAGCTAAGCATCATATATAGTGTAAAGAAGCAATCTTGAATGTCACTTAGGTCTGGAAACTAAGCACGTATATAGATGAAATGATTGATGAGTATTACATAATGAATGTTTCTTAGGTCAAGGATCTAAACACGATATGCGATGCCTGAAACAATGAATATTGCTCAGGTCAGGAAGCTAAGCAAGTATACATTGTTTCTTCAAATGAATGTTGTCTTGAAAGATGATGAAACATGTACAGTGGGGATACAAGATTTCACGATAAAATGTTCCTAAGGGAAAGATGATATGGCTATGTATGTGTGAATGAAGTGTGTGAAAGTGATACTAAGGTGAGGCTGCAAAGGCTATGGTGATGGAAGGTGATGTGAGAAGAGTCGAAATGGTGACCCTTTAGGCTAGGTTGGATAAATGATGTGGGTTCAAGCCCCCAAGTCTAGCTATAGATGGATAGGGTCATAGGGGTAAGCATTGGATATTCTTCAATTTGATCATGCATATGAATTTGGTTGCACTTCAATGTAAGGTTGCTTACGTATCCGTTAGGAATCACGCCGAACGTAGCTCTAACCAAACTTTGCGCAAGTGTATGTACACCTCAAATAGGTCATTCAAGGGTTCTAATGGTTAAGCTGATGGTTTAAAGAAGAAAAGGGTACAAGGCTCAAGACCCGAGAGAATCCCCAAGATGTATAATTGTGAATTTGAAAATTTTGAATTTTGCAAGTTTATTTTCATTTTTTTTTTTGGCTTTGATTATTTTTTTTTTCATTCTTTTGAATCAATGTAGGCAATCTCATATCATGCGGTCCATGTTTCTTAGGCACGGTACCAAGCACTCGATAAGAGACGTAATTCGAGATGTGTTCTTATCAAAGACATTGGAACACTTGCCTTTAGACATTGTTTTATTGTTGCGTTGCTGCTTTTTTTTTTTTTACTTGATTTTTGAATGTTATACATCTTCCAATCCCTGGGTTAAGTGAATGTGGGTTGAAGAAATGAAGGACAAACGTTAGACGAGGCTCAAAGTGGTTGATGAAGAAATGGAATGTGATTGAACGGTTAACAGGGAATGATAAGGTTGCAAAAGTGCCTCAAGTCATTGGTGTACCTTGTGTTTAGTTCGGTAAATGATTTTTTTTTTCCTAGAATGAGTGAATGAAAAATGCTATGATCGAGTTGTAAAGAGAATTTCCTCATTTTATTAATGGAAAAGGTGAACTAAACACATGAAACATATAAAAATTCAAAATGGAAAACCTATGATAAACATGAATGGGGGAATTGAGATGAATGATAAAGACAAAAAAGAAATCATGAAATCTTGCACGAAGGATCTGTTGTGCGCCTTATGTTCATTACTTCTTGTCGCCTGGAGGGACAAGAAGTTTGTTTGCATCCACCAAGTCTTGAATGACGTCCTTTAAATTCCAACATTGCTCTGTAGTGTGGCCCCTTCCTTGATGGTACTTGCAATGGGAATTGAGATTCCATTTGGCGCTCCTTTCTTCAGGTTTTGGCTCTAGAAAGGGCCCAATAGGTGTGATCAATCCTTGACTATAAAGGCGATCAAAGGCCGCATCAAAAGTCATTCCTAAAGGAGTGTACCTTATTTTTTTTCTTGGGCAATGGTGCATCAAGAGCTAACACTTCATTGAGATCAACTTGGCTTATATTGTTGGTAGTATTTCCAAGCTTAGAAGACGAAGAACAAGGATGGTCGTTCTTCTTATTTTTCCAAGTGTTATTATTGTTACTACCAGCAGTCTTTATTAGCTCATCCTCGATATTGATGTCGATGTCGTATACAGCTTCAAAAGTGTTAAGTGGAAGAAATTTGAGATGTTCCCTATATTTGTGAGTCAGATTTTGAATAAAGAGGCAAACCATCTCTCTTTCTTTGGGAGGATCTACCAAGAGTGAAGCCGTTTCTCTCCACCTATTCAAATAAGTGGTGAATCCTTCATTCTCTTTCTGTTTGAGAATGCAGAGTTCACGTTCAGAAGTTTTAGTTTGAATGTTACACTTGTAACGATTCATGAAACTGTCGGTGACATCTTGCCAAGTCGCAGTATGCTTGGCATCTAGGGAATAAAACCATTGCTGGCAAGCATGTTCTAAGGAGAAAGGGAACACCATAGGGAAGAGTGTTACGTACAATCCTTTAAGATCCATGGTTGCAGAGAATGCCTTCAAATGAAATATTGGATTGTCAATATGCTTGAACTTTAGAATATCAGTGGTGGAGAACTTTTCAGGGAGCCTGTCTTTCACATCCAAAAGGGTGGGAGGTTGTTCCACATAAGTGAAATCCTCATAAATCTTACTCATTTGTTCCTTCAATTTTTCAAGGGTGGAAACAATGACCTTGTTTTGTTCCATGGTAGTGACCCTAGTGGTAAGGGTTTCCATCATGGCAGACAGTGCCTTGATAGATTTGTTGATGTTCTCAATATCTTCCTTAGTGGCCATTGAAAGGTGATAATTAATGTGGAGATGGTGAAGTTCTCTTTGAACGCCTTTTAGATTTATGATATTGTTGCGGTAATGACTCAAACCGTATTAATATACCCCTGCTCCGTGACCAAGTACAGTGAAATAAAACAATTCACTTAATTGTTTGACTCATTGCTCAAGATAGGAAAGGAAGGGAAAAAATAGAAATTTGAAAACAGGTGAGAATAAACTCCACTCATTTTTTTATTATAACGAAAAAAAGGTGCATGAACCTAGTATACGATCATAAACGACATGGTGCATGACTCGAGTCGGAACATAAAGAAAGTGTGTGTACTATACTTGACTCATGAGTGATTAAGTGATGTTATAAGACTTGTGGTATGATCGTATGGCTAGACATGTGAACAATAACCAAAATGACTGACACGCGGACCAAATTAGCATGGAAGACAAAAAAGAAAAGCTGACTGGACTTATTCTCTGGGCACCGTGACACGGCAAACTGTACCGTGTTGCAGTACAAGCTGCTGTGTCACGACACTGATTGGCGTGACACAACATTGATTGTCGTGGCGCGACCCATTTTTTTTTATTACGGCTGCACCCCAATGTAAGGTTGCCTACGTATCCGTTAGGAATCAGGCCAAACGCAGCTCTAGCCGAACCTCGCACAAGTATGTGTATACCTCAAAGAGGTCTTTTAAAGGTTGTAACGTGGTTAGGCTAAAGGTTGAAGAAGAAAGGGATAAAGGCTCAAGACCCTAGATAAACCCCCAAGGTGTGCAACCTTGCTTTTGAATCTTTGTATTATTATGCTTGAGGTTTCTAACTTTTGATTTCTTTCTTTTTTTATTTTTGCTCTCTTTTTTTTGCTTTTGCTTTTTTTTTGAACCTTTTTTTATAAGTGTGGGAAATCCCGATCATGCGGTCTATCACTCACTTGGCATTCATGTTTCTCAGGCACGATACCGAGCACTCGACAAGAGACGCAATATGAGACGTGTTCATATCAAAGACATGTTCATATCAATGACATTGGAACACTTGCCCTTTTGCACACTTTTATTGCTATTTTATTCTTTTTAAATTTTTATAAAATCACTCAAGCTTTTATTCTTTGAAAATTGCATCAATTGCACACTATCCCATCCCAAGGTTAGGTAGATGTGGGTTGAAAAAAAAGAAAGGCATGTCGTTAGGTTAGGCTCAAAGTGGTTTATCAAAAAAAAGATTGTATATTTGAAAGGGTGAAGATGATATGATAGGCTACAAAGGGTGCCTCAAATCATTGGTATACCTTGTGCTTAGTTCGACATGGATATTTTTTTATTTTATATTTTTTTTTAATGCAATGTAATGAAATGATCATATGCAAGAAAAGAAATGCTCATTTTATTAAAAGGTAAAAAGGAAAACCCCTACAAAATAAGATCTAAGGAAAATAAAAGGTGCCTATGCTAGACTTATTGGGGAAAGGAATAAAAAAATATAGAAAAAGAGATCACGAAATCTTGTCATTGCAGCTCACCTCGTGTGTTTCGCTATTATTATCACTCGATCTTCTTGCTAGCTGGAGGTATGGGAAGCTTGTAATTATCGATCAAGTATTGGATGGCCTTCTTTAGCTTCCAACAGCTCTAAGTAGTATGACCCCTACCTTGATGGTAATTGCAATGTGCATCTGGGTTCCAACTAGGCAATCTTTTCTCGGGTGCGGGATCTTGAATAGGTCCAATGGGAGTAATGAGTCCCTTGGCATGTAGTCGATCGAAGGCAGTATCATATAGCTCATCCCAGTAAGAGTGAAATCTTTCCTTAGTTTCTTTTTAGACCCTTGATTATCCATGCCTAAGAATTAATTGAGATCAAATGTACTAACATTATTACTAGAGTCGGCATTTTTGGTAAAAGAAGGATTGTCGTTCTTCTTTGCTTTCCAGCCACTGTTATTGCTGTTGTTAGCAGCTTTTTGCTTTGCAAGGTCATCTTCTATTTCAATTCCTATGTCATAGACGGCCTTAAAAGTATTCAAATTTTGTTGATATTTCAAATGCTTCGAATACTTATCTTGAACGTACTTAATGAATATCCTTATGGACTCCTTTTAAGTACGGACTTCAACCATATTAGCGGAAGTTTCCTTCCATTTGTTGAAGAAGGAGGTAAACCCTCCGTTTTCTTTTTGTTTTAGCATCTCAAATTGCCTATGGTTAGTTTTAACTTGAATATTACATTTATATTTATCAATGAAAGCGTTTACAATAGCATCCCAAGTAGAGGTTTTCTCTTTATCAAGAGAAAAGAACCATTGTTGACAAACGCTTTCAAGTGATAAAGAAAACAATGTATGAAAAATTTTCTTATCTATCCCCTTATTATTCATTATTGTCTCGAACGCTCTTAAGTTGAAGTAAGGATTATCTATTACCTTGAACTTAGGGATGTCCCTAGCATTGAACTTCTGCAGAAGAATTTCCTTGTCCACTAAGACCCCTTGTGAGCTAATGCCCTGAAATCTATAGTCATTGGATATTTTGCTCAAGCTTTCTTGCATGAGCTCCATTTGTTGTTGCTTCACAAAGTCATGGACTTGAAGGGATATACTCTTTATTAATTCAGTTAGGTTTCCCACATCCTTCTTGAATTCATTAACTTCTTCATGAGACGCCATTATCTTCTTAGCCTTTCTTTTCCAACTAATTGGTTTGTCAAAAAGTAGCACTTGAAAAAAGGTGTTGTCCTTGATTAATCGCCCTTTCTTCCTTGGCCAAGTGTTGTGGAAAGGGAAGTTAGGGGTATTTTTTTATCAATTATTTTGACTCAAGCTCTATTCAACATGCAATGTATTGGAAGAGAACATGGAAGGAAATAGAAACGGGATGGACCCTTAACTCAAATGATGGGAAAACGACTCATGCATGAACCTAAAACATGGTCATGATGTGTAAATAGTGTGTACAAAGTGTACGCTAAGACTAGTGAGTGTAGGTGACATGTTAATACTTGTGTCATGACCATGTGACTAGATTATGTGACTAGACTCGAACAAAGACTAAATTAAGACCTCATGTATGTGCACTAAACTGGACAGGTTGTAGTATTTTTGTCATAACTTTTTATCTGTGACTTTGATTGGGACAAAACCAATTCCAAATTAAAGATAAAACTCCGGGCTACGGAGCCATAGGCTGAACGACTCATAACTCTTTCTAAAACTCCGGCTATGCCTAAAACAAGTTGACGGTTGACTCAAAGGAACTATGACTCGATTTTAGACACATTTATTAGTTTAAATTAATTAATTAATAAAGAAAGTTCCTTTCATCATTAATTAATTTATTTAACTCATTCACAAGTCAAACAAACGCTTAAGGGAAACACATAAAAGATATAAACAAAAAATAATGCAAAAGTAGTCATATAGTCACATTATGATTCAATAAGTTTGCAACCTAACCATGGATCTAGTTCTCTAAAGTTCATGATATGGGTTAGTCAAAGAGGGTCCATGGTTATGAGTCCGAATGCACCGCACAGAAGCCTTACCTTTGGAAGGGTTGACGCGTGTGGATGGGACCCCGCGAGTTAAACTTGCTTCCATGGTTTGGTGAATTCAACATACTCGGGTGTACCCTTTGTTGCCAGGAGCGTTCGATTGGGTAGATGGAGTGTGAATTCCCATAGGGTTATGTCCATATGTAGAACACCTATGGGTTTCAGAAAAAAGGGAAAAACTCAATCAGGAAGTAAAACCGAGCAAACAGTACTAGAAAACAAGTCGAAACAAGAAGGTAGATTTCTGGCTCAGTAGTGGAAGAATTTGGCGCAAGACAATAACGTCGTCGCAAGATTTTGGCACTGACGACAAGCTTGTCGCCAGGAGACAACGCCATCGTTTGGCGCTGACGCTATTTTCTCAGCGTTAATTCCTACATGCCTCGACAACTTTCAATTATTGAATTTTCCAGTTTTTTCGTAGCATTATTTCGACTTTAGTTGTGAAAGATATATTTCCCTAGATTCCTATGTGTAAAAATCCTATATTTTTTACTCATTACGGATGGTCTATCCAATGAGAACCTTTTTATTCTTATGCCAATAATGTCAATCAAAATTACGCACATGAAATACTTAAAACTTTTCGAGTCTCATCAAATCATTCTAAATCGTTACCAAAATAAATTTCAAGAATTAAAATAGAAATCCTCCCTAGTGGAGTCGCCAAAAAACTGTAGGGCATATTTCAAGCCATCCCACACTTGAGCCCCACTGTGATACACTAAAGCATGGTGGCGTCCAAAGGGAAGGTTTAGAAAAAGAAGAGAGAGAAGAAAGCTTCTAGCTTTTAGAGAGAGAGATAATTAGAGAATTCTGAGTGTTGATGATTTGAAAACATGGAATTACGACCCCTATTTATAGGAAAAATATCACGGGATTGAAGAAAATCATATTCGGAATAAAATACCTCCTGTCGCAAAAGACAAGAGTCAGCGCCAGACGACAAGCTCATCGCCAAATGACAAAGGCCAACGCCAGGCGACGAAGGTCAGCGCCTGGCGACAACTTTGTCGTCTCGCGCAGGTCCAAAAGTCAACGCGCTTTTCCACACGTAATTACCTTTAACACCGGTTGCTGGTAATTATGCGTCAAAGCAGTTTTCGAAATCAAATTTAATATATTTTATTCTAAATAAAACATATTTCAAAGATAATTATAAATCCTAACTTTATTAGAATTAAAAAGAACCTTCTAGAAAATTAAAATCAATTCTAATCACTTTAGGAATAATAATTAATAGGTCCTCCTCTAGATCGTTGGGCATAATTTAATTTAATCCATAACTTCCTCATTATTCATTGGAATTGGGCTTATAATATATTGTTAGAAATTTTTTCAAGCCCCATCCAATTACACGATTATTGAACCCATATCATAGACCAAACTAAACTAGAATGCACGTTTTTCATAAATAGGGTAAGAAAAGAAATATTTTCAAAAACAGAAAGAATAGATATTTTAATAAAAACATCCTCATCACTAGACTTTCCAAACTTTCACTTTGTTCGATAATCAAACGAAGTGAAAGGTATTCATCACTGGGTTTGGTTTTGGGGAAACACAAATGGATTTCTACAAGCGCTTGTGAATTCTTTTGTTGTAGCTCGAGTCATTCTCTGGCGGTAGATCTCTGATGAGAGTCATTTATGGTGCTCAAAAGAATAAGATTTAGGTCCTTTTTCTATATTTTCTTTTTATATTTTCATATAATTTTCTTAGTTTTCCTTGATTTTCCATTTTAATAACTATTTTGGATTTTGATTAGTTTTTCATGATTTTAGTCCTTACTTCATAGTTTTAGTTTTAATTCTTTTATTTTTACTTTATTTATTTCCATTTTATTTATTTTATTTTATTTGTCTTCTTTTACCGGTTAATTGTGTAGGTGATTGCTCGGGACAAGACACGATTCAAATTGTCATATTCAGAGTTTCAATGTTCAAGCTTGATGTTTTGAGGTCTTAGATACAAAATCAATGAAGTGTTGCAATGATATCAAGCCAACAAGTCTCATCACCAAGCAAGCAGCCATTGATAGCCACGGACGCGGGTCTTCAAGCCGCGAGCGCGAGCTCGATTGTACCAAAACAGCAAAATTGATCAGGAAGTCACTGCGGTCCGGCCGCGGGCTCACCAGGGGTGCGGCCCCAAACCCACGGGCGCGGGCTCCAGCACCGCGGGCGCTGCTTTCGTGCCCTGTTCTGGCCAGCAGCTCCCCTGTTCCAGCTGCTCCTCCTCATGCACCTCCTTTTGCACCACCTTCCAGCCACTACCAGCCGCAATAACCTCCCTCCAATCACCACCAATATCCCGTAACAATCAGCCACAAGAACCAGCCGCAATAACCACCAGTTAATGCACCACCTTTTCACCTCCTCTTCACCACCAATTTCTGTAATCAACTAAAGCAACCAGCACCACCGATTTCATCAAACAACCACCACGCAACACTAACAGCAGCAGCTCCAATCACTCCTCACGCAGCCCTGCCTTCATTCGAACCTCAACAGACGCGGTCGCGCTCACATTCATCGCGGTCGCGCACTTATGGGTTTAATTTATGTGCGTGCAAAGCATGGTATTAATTCCCAATTCAAAGAGCAGCAAACCAAAATTTGTAGCCCCTGATTTCAATTTGGGGATTTTTCATTTATTTTATTTTCCTTTTAATTTTCTATTTTTGTATTTACTTTCTTTTTCTTTTGTTATTTATTTTATTTTCTTTTCTTTTCTTTTCCTTTTCTTTTATATTCTTTTCTCTTTTATTTTCTTTTACTCTTTTTATTTATAAATACCCATTTTTAGGTAGAGAGAGAAAGAATTAGAAAAACAAGTAGAATTAGAATTAGAATTAGACCTCATACTTCTTAGCTTAGTTGAGAGCTTCTCTCTCTAGATCTAGGGTTAGTTTTAGGAGTATATTTTAGAGAGAGAAAGTGAGGAATTTCAATGGTTATTTGAGAGGTTGAAGATTCAAGATGACAATTGTATTGAAGATCTCCATTATCAATCAATGAGTTTTCTCACTCTCTCTCCTCTTTATTTGCTTTGTTTAATTTCATATTGTTTGGTTGATTTTGTTGATTGATGTTAATATTGGTTTTGATTGATTTTGATGATTCTAATTGTTTGATTGTTCATTTGATCATGTTTCTTGAGTAGTTTACTTGCTAGGGTTTGGGTAAACATGTGTGATTGATGGATTGAGATTGATTTGGGAATTTGAGTAGTTCTTGTGTTGTGATTAAATTGATTCATAGAGGTTTGCATGTTGCATAAGTTTGATTGGAGTAGCTAACCATGATTGCTAGCATTGATTTCATGATTGAATTGATTGACATGACCACTTGATATTAATTTGATCATAATTGGTTGAGTATTTGATTGTGTTTCTTCATATTGTTTAGCAATAGAGAAATCTATGTTAGAGAGTATGAGGATGATTAGGTGAATGCTCCTAATTGCTCCTACTATTTGTCTTTGCATTGCTTGGATTGCTTGACTCCCTAATTAGCTTGGTTATCATGAATGCATTTTGATCCCCATTCCCTAATGTTTCATTTGTTTGTTTGGTTCTTGGTTTAGGAAGTAGAATAGTGTTACCTTTCACCTTAGACTTTGACCTAACTTAGGAGTTAATTAGAAATACTTGAACATAAGTGTTCCTAGTGGTTTGACCCTTGACTTACCTCTATACTTGTATTTAGGTTAGTTGAGTGATTATAAATTTGTTTGATCGTAGGGAGAATTAGTTCAACGACCTAGTTTTCCCCTCGTCAAAATGGCGCCGTTGCCGGTTCTTATTGCACGTTCTTATCCCGTCATTTTCCTACCTTCTATCGTATGAAATGTGTAGTAGTGCATTTGACAAGCTCTTGCGTGCGTTGAATTATTATTTTCTAGAGCGGTCAAGCTTGGACCTTAAGAAAGCCTTTCTCGGGAAGTAACCCGTTTTTTATTGCTTTCATTTTCTTTTCTTTTTAGAATAAATTTTCTCTCATGAAATGTTTATGTGCCTTTTGCTAGGTACATGACTTGATATACTTTGATGCTTATATTTGGATCAAGAATCAAGGAAGATTGGCACCACATTTGCTAGCATATAGAAGGCAAGATTCAATATTAGAGGTTGTTAGCTTTGAAAGGTTAAAATTGGGTCATTTGCGGGTATTTACACCCACCTAATATCCGGTAATATCCTTCCTTGCTCTTTCTCTAGTGGATGATGACTTGTTGGACATATGTTGGTTTGTTGGATTGATCTTCTTGTTTCCCCCTCCCATGGTTTCTATGCCTTATGATTGAGCATGTTGTCTCATTCAAGCTTGGGGGAAGGTATTCTATCATGTTTGGTGGGACGTTGATTCATATATGTCATGCACCTTTGTATATGCTTTTCCATGTTCTCATATTTGAAAAATCCCAAAAAGATTTTTGTTTCTATCAAGGAAAAATTGCATTGTGTTTTGTTTTGTTCTTGCTTTGGACATAATACTTTTGGACTTGTATAGTTGAATACTTTTCTTCTTAAATGGTAACGGTGTGCACGGTTTGAGAGTACGCTTAGTTGATTCTAGGATAAAGCATGCTAAGGTAGTTGGTTAGAACTAATGGGATCATGAAACCGGATTCTACTTGTTTATGGCATGTTGGTAGTTGCTTCCTAAAGTCGAATTGACACCAATAGTGAGTTTTTGCTACATCCATGTGAGGTTCATTATTTTTCAAGCCTTCAACATATAATTGCATGAGCGGCATGGACCCTTGACTATTGCGGACCTAATCTAGAATCTTGACTCATAATTCTCAAACTCGAGACCGAGCCATCTAGGGAGGACAAAGGCATCTTTTCGGGGTGGTAATTTATCTTTTCTAGGTTAATTTTCTTTCTTTTTAGTTCAATGGGTTTACATTTGCCTTCTTGCTGACATTTAAGCCTTTTTCCCTTCTTTTCAAGCCACATCTCTAGAATTTTGAGCCTTTTGTTTCATTTTCGTTTCCATTCTTGGTTTTGTGAAGCAATTGAACATAATTATTGGAGTTTGTGGTGGAGGAGTTTGGATACTTGGTTCTCTTGAAAGCAAGTTTTTGTTGTGATATTTGTGTGAATAATGGCAAATGAATAAATGTAAAAGTCGTCCAAAGTTAAAAAAGGCAAGGACTATGAAATGCAAAAATTGTAAAAGCCGTCCTAAGTTAAAGAGGCATGGACAATTGCTTTGAAAGAAATGAAAAAAAAAGTGAAAATGAGAAAATGAGAAAATGAGAAAATATTTCGGTGTAATTTCTTTTCTCTTTTCAAGCATTGAGGACAATGCTTCCTTTAAGCTTAGGGGAGAAGCGTTTACGCTTTTTGTATATATGATTGTGGTTTTAGCTTTGAATAAGCTTGGGGGAGTTAGCTTGTTTTTGTTTGGCGATTGCTTGGTTATGAGGATAAGGTTTGATCACCCTTTGCTTCACTAATTAGGATTACCGCCAAATTTTAAATTTTAGCCTACCTTAACCCTTTTTGCCTTACGTTACAACCTTTGGGAAGACCTTTTGACATAGGGGTTGAGTCATTCATCGGTGGAGGGAATTATGGGTTATAGCCTAAGGAAGAAGTCAAGATGTCGAGTAGCCCAAAAATTTAATCTTTTTTCGGTTCCTTCGCGGAATCTATGAGATGCTCACTAAGGGGAGATATGAGATTAGTAGGGGGAACGAGGTAAGACCGTTTGGGATGAAAGTGGAGTGTAATAACTAGTTCCTATGCTTAGCATACTTATGTTTCAATCAACCTTAGGTATCTTGGAGCGTGCGCTCCCTTGCTTGTTTTGAAAGATTTGCATTCATTTGTGCTTGTACATTTGCAAAAGTCCTTTCATGAACATTTGTTTTCTTTTCTTGTATTTTGGTTTCTTTTTCATGCTTTGCGTTGTTTGTATTATTATGAGAATCTCTTAGGAAACCTTTATGAGAGCATCACTCGTCCTCTAGGGAGATTTAGGGGTTTTAATGGCTTGTCTTTAGTTGCTAAAATTGACCGTGATTTCTACAAAAGTGAGTTAGTGTATATTCCCATCTTCTCTAGTTTTCTTGTTTCTTTCTTTACGTGAATAATGTCATCATTTTTCCCTAGGGTTGGATTTTGTTTTGCTCGAGGACGAGCCAAAGTTTAGCTTAGGGGAATTTGATGAGAGTCATTTATGGCCCTTAAAAGAATAAGATTTAGGTCCTTTTTCTATATTTTCTTTCTATATTTTCATATAATTTTCTTAGTTTTCCTTGGTTTTCCATTTTAATAACTCATTTTGGGTTTTGATTAGTTTTTCATGATTTTAGACCTTAATTCATAGTTTTAGTTTTATTTCTTTTATTTTTACTTTATTTATTTCCATTTTATTTATTTTATTTTATTTGTCTCCTTTTTTGGTTTTTCGTGTTGGTGATTTCTCGGGACAAGACACGATTCAAATTGTCATATTTGGAGTTTCAATGATTAAGCTTGGTGTTTCGAGGTCTTAGATTCAAAATCAATGAAGTGTTGAAAAGATATCAAGCCAACAAGTCTCATCACTAATCAAGCAGCCATTGACAGCCGCGGACGCGGGTCTTCAAGCCGCGGGCACGAGCTCAATTGCACTAAAATAGCAAAATTGACCAGGAAGTCACCGCAGTCAGGCCACGGGCTCACTTACGTGCAATAGTCCCTCTTCTTCTTTCTTTTGACATCTCCCTTATCACTTACGTGCAATAGTCTTGTTGCACGTTCTTATCCCGTCATTTGCCTACCATTTATCTTACGAAATGTGTAGTAGTGCATTTGACAAGCTCTTGCGTACGTTGAATTATTATTTTCTAGAGCGGTCAAGTTTAGACCTTAAGCAAGCCTTTCTCGAAGCAACCCGTGCTTTATTGCTTTCATTTCTTTTCTTTTTAGAATAGATTTTCTCTCATGGAAATTTTTGTGTGCCTTTTGCTAGGTACATGACTTGGTATACTTTGGTGCATTGTTTGAATCAAGAATCAAGGAAGTTTGACTCCTATTTTTGCTAACGTATGGAAGGCAAGGTTGAATTCTTGAGGTAATTAGCTTTGAAAGGTTTAATTGGGTTATTAGCGGGTATTTACACCCACCTCAAATCCGGTAATATCTTTCTTTGCTCTTTCTCCATTTGTTGATCACCTGCTGGACATATGTTGGTTTTATTAGATTGATTTCCTTGTTTTCCCCTCCCATGGATTATTTGATTTATGTTTGAGTGTAATGTCTCATTCAATCTTGGGGGACGGTATTCTATCATGTTTGATGGGATGATGATTCATATATGCTATGCACCTTTGTATATGCATTTCCATGTTCTTTATTTTGAAAAATCCCAAATAGATTTTTGTTTCTATCAAAGAGAATTTGCAATGTGTTTTGTTTTGTTCTTACTTTGGACATAATACTTTTGGACTTGTATAGTTGATTGCTTTTCTTCTTAAATGGTAACTGTGTGCACGGTTTGAGAGTACGCTTGGTTGATTCTAGGATAAAGCATGCTAAGGTAGTTGGTTAGAACTAGTGGGATCATGAAACCGGATTCTACTTGTTTGTGGCATGATGGTAGTTGCTTCCTATAGTCAATTTGACACCAATAGTGAGTTTTTTCTACATCCATGTGAGGTTCATTATTTTTCAAGCCTTCAACATATATTTGCATGAGCGGCATGGATCCTTGACTATTGTGGACCTAATCTAGTATATTGACTCATAATTCTCAAACACGAGACCAAGCCATCTAGAGAGGACAAAGGCATCTTTTCGGGGTGGTAATTTATCTTTTCTAGGTTAATTTTCATTCTTTTTAGTTCATTGGGTTTACATTTGCCTTCTTGCTAACCATTTGAGTCTTTTCCCTTCTTTTCAGGCCACATCTTTAGAATTTTGAGCCTTTTGTTTCTTTTTGTTCCATTTTTGGTTTTTGTGAAGCAAATGGTCATGTTATTGGAGTTTGTGGTATATAAGGGTGGATATTGGTTCTATTTGTAAGCAAGCTTGTCTTTTGTATTTATTATGAATAATGGCAAATGAATGATGGAAAAAGTCGTCCAAAGTCAAAAGAGGTAAGGACATAATAAATGCAAAATAGAAAAAAGTCGTCCAAAGTTATAAGAGGCGAGGACATTTGCTTTGAATACATGAAAAAAAAAGGTGAGAATGAGAAAATCACTCGTTCTCTTGGGCGATCAAGGGGTTTAAATTCCTTGTCTTTAGTTGCTAAAATTGATCGTGATTCCTACGAAAGTGATTTAGTGTATATTCCCATCCTCTCTAGTTTTCTTGTTTCTTTCTTTGCTTGAATAATGTCATCATTTTTCCCTTGGGTTAGATTTTATTTTGCTTAAGGACGAGCAAAAGTTTAGCTTAGGGGAATTTGATGCATGCCATTTATAGCACTCTTAGGCTAGGTTTTCTTCATATTTTTATGCTCGTTTTTAGTCGTTTATCGTCTTTTTAGGGAATAATGTTTGATTTGCGTGTTGGTGTGTAAGTTTAGAGAAATGCGTGCATTTAAGGTTTCCTTATTATTTTATTCATTTCTCGGCTATCTCTCTCGCTTCTCTGTTTATTTGACTTGTTTTTTAGGTATGTCGAGTTCCCCGAGATTTAATAATCAAGGAGGGAGCTCAAGTACATTCAAGGAATTTAACGGAGTCAAGTTAGGGAAGCTAAGCATGCAAGTCAAGCCAACCAAGGAAGCTCAGCAAACATTAGTGCCTTGACGCCGCCCCGAGCAACCGCACCAAAGCAGCGAAGCAGCAGCCGTCAAGCCCCGAGCAACAGCCACGCACCAAGGCCGCATCACCCAGCAGTCGCAGGCTGGCCGCGAACGCAAGTCCGCTGGTCGCGGTCGAGGGGGACTGTGCATCAAAAGCAGCCAAATCCGACCAGGAACTTTCCGAGGGCTGGCTGAGGGCCCCCAGCAGGCGCGGTCCCTAGCCCCGCGGGTGCAGCTTCCCTCGTGCTCTGTTCTCCTCCGCGGGTGCGGCCGATTTCTCTACAGGCGCGGGTTTCGTGGTTTTACTTGCGATTTAACTTCTTTTATTCATTTTGTTTATATATTGTACGACCTTCTTTATTCTTCGTACATGAAATTATTTAGATTAGAATAGTTTTCTCTCTCCTCTAAGGAGGATTAGGGTATATTAGTAGTTCCTCTCTCTAGATTAGGAGTAGTTTTAGAGAGAGAAAGTGAAGGATTTCAGTGGTGATTGAGAGATTGAAGATACAAGGGTGACAATTGTGTTGAATATCTTCTCTATTATCATTGAGCATTCTTAACTCTATCTCACCTTATTTCTTTGTTTAATTTCATGCTTGTTTGATTTGATTTTTATGTTTAATGGTTCATTAGTGCAATTGTTATCCATATTTTGTTGATTCTTAATTCCTTTAGTTGATTGTTGATTAATGATGATGTTTGAGTAGTTGTTTGGCTAGGAATTGGGTGAAATTTTTATGATTAATTTATTGTGATTAATTTGGGAATTGTGTTGATTGATTGTTGAGATTAAAGTGATTAATGAAGATTTGCATGTGTGTAATTCGATTCGGCCTTGAGAATTATGCTAGATTGCATTGTAATTGCTAATGACACGAACAATTGATTTAGGAATTGACATTATCGATTGGTTTTGATTGTGATTCTCTTAGTTTGTTATTCATAGTGAACCCTAGCTTAACAATTAGGAGGTAGCTCTTTGATTGCAATTGATTGCTCTTATCATTAGTCTTCACAACCTTTGATTGGCATGATCTTCCCAAGTTGTTGCTATTGACATGATTACTTGTTGATCCCCATTCCTAGTGTTTTTTTTTGTTTGGTTGCTTGTTTTGTTAGTTGTTATTGTTCATCTTACCTTCGATTTCGACCTAGCTTAGGCGCATAATTGAAAGCATTTTACTGTTCCTTTGGGTTCGACCCATGACTTGCCTCCATACTAGTATTTAGTTTTGTTAAGTGTTTATAAATTTAGTTTGACCGAGGGAAGATTAGATAACGACCTAGTTTTCCCCTCGTCAACATGAGCCATAATGATTGAGCAACAAAATGTCCTCGATCATGCATGTTGGCTCATGTATACATAGGTATTCTTTACGTTAAGGGCAATTACCAACACAGAAATTGGAAGAATCTGTATTTCACTTAAGAAATACAGATCTTACCTTTATTTACCTTAAATTGTGTATATATTATACATGACTCCCTTTTTTATTTTTTTATTTTTTTAATATATAGATGACTATGTTCTTAATTAATTGGATTCATCCAATAATTACAGTTATGGTCACTCGTTGTTATAAGAAATCCAAGGAGCAACTTCAATGACTTCATGCAAGGGTTTCAAAGTGAGTACCAAAATTCATTTGATACGTACACCGAAATCACTCAAGACCTCGGATTACATACAAAATAGTCAAGTCAATTTCTGGCATTTTGTATTAAGATGTAGCATTTTTTGGAACAGTAATGGGCTTGTTGCCATTTTTTATATCGGCAAATACTAGATTATCTGCTAGATAAACAGTTTTTTTTTTGTTAATCTGGGAGCATTTCAGTAAATATATTGAGAAAGCAGAATATTTAAAACTATAAATTGACATATTAAAAGAAAATTAAAAATTAAAATACAATGTTGGTAATAGTGAATTTAGTAACATATTTTCCTCAACAAAATAATTAACAGTTTAATAGAGTAAATTCAACTTAAATTACCAGCGTACGTAAATTTCCTCCACAATGTGATACTAGCTCATGATGTAGGCTTTTTTTACTTTACATGGTGGTGTATGTACAACAAGATTAGTTTACATTACCAACTATTACGGGTATCAAATATTTATATTCCATAAGTTAAGGGAAATTACCAAGTAAGAAATTGGTAGTATCCATGGTTAATATATGTAAAATACAAATCTTACATTATTTACCTTAAGTGATGGTTACATTACTGTAGGGAATATTTCAAACATTACCCCAAACTTGAACCCCACCTTGATCATACACTTAAGCATGATGGCGTCCAAATGGAAGAAAGCTAGAGCAAAAGAGTTGCCAAAAAGTTTTAAGAACTTGTAAACCATTCATAGGATGAAGGTTACACCCCTTAACTATCCAAAAGATCGTTAACTCCAATAGGTCTAGAACCAAGACTGGAAGTTCGGGGATGAAGGTACAAATCCAATCTAAAAGAGAAAGAACTCGCCCTAATAATAGGCCTCTACTTTATTCTTCTCGTATTCTTGTGCGCTTTCTGACTAACATGCAATTAATAGGTTAACCCTAAACCTGTTTAATCTACGTTAGTTGAATATTAATGCACAAATAAATCTATTATTGGCGATCACTTGAATTATAATCAAATTAACCTAAACAAGATTATTATTTATCTTATTAAGCGTGATTACAAGTACCAATTCCCTTTAAACGTGCATAAAAGGTGTGATCAAGCAATAACAATAAATATCAAGAAACATAATAGTAATATGAAAAATAATAATATTCATAACTAAAACAAGGAAATTTTGTCTAAAACCACCCGTCAAAAACTTGTTTTTGTCAAAAACCACCCGAAAAAAAATGTTGCCCAATGCCACCCCAATTCGAATTTATGTTGAAGAAGACCACCTGATCTCATACTCCGGCCTTGACTTGAATCTCCGGTGTTGACTCAGGTCACGTGACTGAACACGTGACTTTTAATGAGACCCCCCCTTTATTTTTTTTTACTCTTCGAATTTTTTGGCTTCCCTCTCTCTCCTCTCTTTATTCTCTCTCCTCTTGTTCCTCTCTCTTCTCTATGTTCTCTCTGTTATCATCAAACACCATTGTTGCTCTTTGAGTGCTCCAATTATCACCAGCCATTGTTGAATTCTGAATAACAACCTTCCAGAAACTTTAATTTTGAATTCATTATTGAGGTGGTTTCTGATTTTGTCATATTTTGCGAAAATTAGGGTTTACCTTTGCTAAATAATTGAAATGTTGAAAATTCAGGTGAAATGTCGCAATCTCCAGCAAACACTAAGTGCGGATGCGGTGTTCCAATTGCAAGGTTGAAGTCTTGGACTCATGAAAACCCTAGGAGAAGATTCGAAACCTGCAAGTTCTACAATCTAAGTACAAACCAGAGGGGTTGCAAATTTTTTCGTTGGGTTGATGAAGATATGACCAATTGGCAACGAGATGCACTAAACCTAATTTTATCTAACAAGCAGCTGCTAAAAGGGGAAGTCAGTGTTCTACAAACAAGGTTGTGTTGTGCATAGAATGAGAAAAGGATATTGAAGGAAGAACTTGACAAATTAAAGTTGAAGTTGAAGAAAAGAAGGAATGAATCTGGTGACAACATAAGAATGACTATGTCAGTTTGTGTTGTAATGTCTATGCTTCTTAGTTTTATTATGGTCAAATTAGTGGCCTAATCTAGTTGATGTGGGCAGTAGGTTGTATTAAGTTAGTTTGAGTACTGAAATTTATATCCCTAATCTAGTAGAACTTGTAGTAGTTTGTGTTTGTAGGATGTATTAAGAAAGTAATGAAATACCTTATGATTTGTCATAATATTTTGCAATTCTTACTTGCACTACATATAAGCAAATAATTACTTGTTACTTAGCATATAACTTGATTGTAATTGTTGTCATACATAACAAAAGTACCATGAAATTTGTTCAAAAGCTTATCCTAGCTCAAAAAACTTAGTACAATTAACAATTCAAACACATATTAGATCAAGAGTTAGAGGCTTGTGATGGTTGAATTGTGCAGCTTGCTTGAGAGCATTGAACTGAGGTTGATGTTTACCCATTGGTTTTCTGTCTTTTTTAGTAGCTTCTTTTAGGAACAGGTGCTGGAGTTACAGATTGCTGCTTTGTAGTGTTTGCAATCTTGGAAGAATTTGCAGGTGCTCTTTTCTTTGAACCTGTTGATGGGGCTGCTGTTGCTTGAGTTCTTGCTGCTGAAGATGGTTGCAGGGAAGTTGGAGTTAGTGTTGTTATTGTTGATACAGTTGTTGTTGCTGCTCTTGTGGTGCTTTTTGTTTAAGGGGCTCCCTTCTTTGGTCTACCACCCTTGTTGACAGGAGGTGGTGGTGGTGGTGGTGGTGGGACATGTGGATTTTTACATGTCTTTTGGTAATGCCCAAACTGACCACAGTTCTTACACATGATTTGCTTCTTCTGACTTTGAACATAGTTAGCTTCTTCTCCCTCCCCTGGCTCCTTTATTCTCTTCTTGCCCTTAGGTCTTCTTGGAAGCTTCTTAAAAGCAGGTGGGAGTGGCTCTGGGAAGGTGGTTTGTGGCCATTGATTTTTTTCCAGGCATGTGGTGAAAGGAGGGGGCATATGACTTAGCATATGTGGCAACATGATATGCTGGGTGCACATAGTCCTCCAAGTTGTATCTTCGCTTAGCAATGCAAGCTAGAGCATGATAGCATGGTATACCCATTAACTCCCACCTAAAGCACCCACATGTTCTGTTTTGCAAGTTTACCACATAGGTTTCCCCAGTGGACACATGGTCCACCTCAAATTCATGAACATCAACTTGTGTAACATCTCACTTGATGACTTGTTCACTAGCCCTTCCAACCATTTTGACCACTGAGGGCATGATCAAACTATCAAACTGCTTTAGCCCATCTCTCTTTGCACAACACCTTCTCATAAGCCACCTTCTTATCCACTCTAGCATTCCTAATATAGGCATGGACCTAGCTTCCCTTATGACATTGTTGAAGCTCTCACAGCAATTATTGGGCAACATTCCAGATTTGCATCTACTACTAAATGCATGTCTTGACCAATGGCAAGCTGGAATGTTGTTTAAATAATTAAAAGCATCTACTGACAACACTTTGATAGCTTCCATTTGTTGGTTGAAATGAAACTAAAATTAAAAAAAAGACACTAATCATTACCAAGTTCAAATTCAAACACATGATTCAAGTTAAAATAAGACACTAATCATTCCTAAGTTCAGATTCAGACACATGATTCAAGTTACTGAATAATAATCAACTTTGTACCTTTGTTGTGGATCTTGCAGCCATGTAAAAATATTGCTTATATAGCTGACTAGGGAACTTCAATTTGAACTTGGCCCAAATATGTCTGCAGGAAAACCTTATTTCATCCCTGGGAATGACCTTGTTGAATGCTTCTAATAGCCCCTGCAATCACATCACAACTTAATCACACAGTATACTAAAAAACAGACAGTTGAACTTGAAATAGGAAAGGGTTATGTACACTAACCTTTTGTCTGTCAGACATAAATGTCACAGGCTCCACTCCTTGTCTTTTCCATGTCACATCTTGACCCACATTTCCCAGGTAAGTGACAAGTAGCTCTATAAACCACTCCCAAGTCTCTGCATTTTCAGTTTCCACAATAGCCCAAGCTACAGGAAACAAGTTGTTGTTACCATCTTTTGCCACTGCTGTCAAGCAAATCCAGGGACAAGTTCCCTCAAATGGCATCCATCCACACCCAAAATTGGCCTACACCCAGCCATGAATCCTTCCTTACATGGCTAAAAACATATATACATTCTCTGAAATATGGGAGGTGGATTCTCTATTCCAACACACTTCACTACAGCTGTACTACATGGATTAAACTATTTAATGGCTTCAGCATAATCCCAAACCCTCCAATACTGATGTGCAGCATCACCATGGATCATATTCATTGCAATTTGCCTTGCATTATAGCATATGTAGTATCCTAGACTTACACCAGTCACTCTCCTAGCTCTGACTATGAAGTCTCTAAGCTTCCAACTGGGTGTATTTCTCCACTCCTCTAAGAATCTCTCTACCAAATACAGAGCACTCACCTTGTTGTTTTCAGGCTGCCTCCCACACTCATGATTCAAGTTCAGAGTCCTTATTTGAATTGTAGCCTCACCTTTTATCTTCTTACAGTGCACCTTAAATCTGCACTTTCTCTTGCTATCACATTTGCATCTCACAATCCTTGAATGCTTCCAATTACACTCACATTTATGCACACAAAACACATTTACCTTGTTATTGTCATTATGTAGGAAATAGTAGTTGTACCCATTCTCCACTGCATGATACCTCAGAGCCTTCCTACATATATCTACTTATGGGAATTTTAACCCCAAGCTCAACTTTATTTTGTCCTTAAAGTCAACTTCTGGGTTAAAAGCATGATAGTGAATCCCCTTCTCATCATCTGAGTCAGCCAAACTCTCAACATTATCATTAGATTCACCTAAATCTACCTCATCTTCTACCCCCAAGTCTATTAAACCATTTTCATCCTCTACTACCTGCTCCTTATTTTGAGGTTGGTAGATTTGTAGTGACTGACTACCACCCAAAATCGTTGTTATTCTCTCAGTTATGGTTTCATCTATATTAGCTGCAAACAAATCATCATCTTCTTGATCCTCCCAGTCTTCTTCACTGAAATCCACATCACTCCCCTCATCTAAACCAGATTCATAGCCATTCTAGTTACTACCAGCCTCCTTCTCAACCAATGATTCTGCATTACAAAAGTCCTCACTAGCCTTCCATTTCTTAGATCTCACATTTGGTTTCCCTTTTCTAGTTGAGGAAGGGTTTTTAATTGGCTGTTTTTGGTTAATGGATGAGGTACAAGGGTGGTTAGGAGCTGAAGATATGAGTGAATCTGTGTTACCAGATCTAAGGTTATCAAGTGCACAAAGTGGGCCCCTCTCACTTGATGACTCACTAAGTTTACCCTTTCTCTTTTTATCCAAACCCACCAGCTGTTGTAAATCAAACCAGTCCTCAACATTGTCAAGATTCTCATATTCCTGAAAGTCATCATCATAGTCATCTTCACATGGCCCCTCCTCTTGGCTTTTCCCTTCCCCACCCTCAATTCCTCTCTCATGATGTACAACATACAAGTTGTACCACCCATCACTCTCAGGAGATTCCAGCAGGTTAGGAATATCTTTATCATTCTTTATCTGCTCCCTCCCAGTAAATAAGGTACAATTCTTCCTCCTAAACCAAATCTCACCAACATCCTCATACTTCAACTCATGCCTAATCCAGTAAGCAAACTCAAAGTAACAAACCTCCTCTACATTTGGGTGTAAACTAAGGCCATGATAACCAGTGGGTCCAGTTCATAAGTGGTTTGCTTTTTCTTCTTATTTGTCACAAAAACTCCACCATAATACAACCTAAAATTCATTTGTCCTATTTTAAATCTATACCTAGGCACACCTACGAATTTTATGCCATTGAACCTGATACACAACAACACACAAGAGCAACAACTAATTAAATTATCACACTTCTAATTAAATAATCAACATGCATTAAGTACTAACACATTTAGGAATCCAAACTAAAGCTTAAAAAATCAACAAAACAAATGATAAAACACACAATTTTCACAATATACAATTACCTTAAACAATGAACCAATTACCACATTTTACTTTGCATAATTGTTACTTATTCAACTAATTAATGGCACATGGGTATAATTAGTGGAGCAGGACTGTAATTAACTATTTAATTCAACAAAAAAAATGATAAAACACACCATTAACAGATTATTATACTAAAAAAAAGTACCTTGCTTTCTGCACTATCTCCCATTTGGTCCCCTCCCTCTCAAATTCCTTCTTGCCTTTGCCATTTGTATCTTTACCCATTTATTATGACTCAACTTGATCAGAAAATTGCCCACAAACGTACAAACCCAAAACAGGAAAGAAAAGGGGTGTAAAATTAGGTCAAAAGTAGAAAAAAATTTACCTTTTAAGTGTTAATTACACTATTACAACTCCCAGCAATTAATCGATTCACCTTCCGCAATTAAGAAGCATGCCCAATCGTCATTGTAATTTGCAGAAGATTCAATTAAGAGAACAGAGAGAATAGAGAGGAACGAGAGGAGAGAAAATAAAAAGAGGAGAGAGAGGGAAGCCAAAAAAATTCGAAGAGTAACAAAAAAGAAGGGGGGTCTCATTAAAAGTCACGTGTTCATTCACGTGACCTGAGTCGACGCTGGAGATTCAATTCAAGGCCAGAATATCAGATCAGGTGCTCTTCTGCAACATAAATTCGAATTTGGGTGGTTTTTGACAAAAATAAGTTTTAGACGGGTGGTTTTAGACAAAATTTCCTTAAAATAATAATGTTCATGTTTAAATAAAACATAATAATAGCAAGATCCTAGACATGATACTAACAAGATTAATAACAAACCCTAGCATGTCACTAAACAATAAAGATCAAAGCTTTACCCCTAACATGATACTAACATGATATTAGGAAAGAAAATAGGAAGCATCATCATAATCATACATGATATTAGAATTTTAGTTATTACCCTAAACATGATACTAAGAAAAGAATCCTAACATGATACTAGGAAAAGCATCCTAATATGATACTAGGAATCAAAATAACAACCTAAACATGATTTCTATATCATAATATCAATTAAACAATTAAATTACTTACTAGGATGCCTCGTACCTCTTTCTAATAACAAAATACACACATTAGTAACTTCAAGGAAAATATAAAATCAAACAATTAAATTAAATAATTGAAATAGAGATTTGAGACCAAACCCTCAGAAATATCAAACCTTTCACGTCTAGGGCGAAGGCAACTTCGAACTTGGCTAGGTGTGTCTAGTGCTAATGAGTGAGGAATTGTGTTTGTAAAAAGCTAGGCTAGAAAGAGGGAGAGAGAGAATAAGCTTTAGCTTAGAGAGAGAGAAGAGAATTAGAGAATTCTGGTTAAGATTTGATGATTGAAAACGGAGGTCCAGGGTCCATATTTATAAGAAAATAGTCTGGAATCGATAGAAACGAATCAGAGTTCGAAAAGGAATCAAACACGCCTCTGTCGCCAACGATAGCACTTGTTTCCAGGCGACAATTTTGTCGCCAGGTGACAGGCTTTGTCGCTAGGCGACAAACCTGTTGTTTGGCGATGTAGGACAGTTTTTGCGGATTTTGTTTTTATCATAGCTTTTGATCCAGAAGTCCAAATAAGTCATATAATATTTCATTGGAAATTTTTGGCGTCTACTTTCTAATCCAATTTGAATCAGATTAGAATATTTTGTAGATTAAAAGATATGGCTGAAATAGTGTCAGGGTGTCAGTTTTGGATAGAGTTTCGTATCTCATTCATATCTTTTTCGTTATAGCTCGAAATTAATATTATAATATATAATTAGAAAGATAATTTTAAGATCTATCCAAACATTTAAGATTTAGATAAAGATTATGAGGCACAAAAATAATATCTGAATATATTCCATTTCATACAAAACAAGGATTCTCAAAAGGAGTAGTTTTATTACATTTCAAACTCTTTGAAACGTAATTATCAATCTTAATTCCATTAGGATTTAAGAGAACCTTCTAGATTATTTTAGAAGACTATAATCAATCCTAATAGATTTAGGAATGATAATTTATAATAGGCCCTCCTCTAGATCATTGGGCCGCATATAAGAACCAAATCGAGCCCAGTTTATTATTTTGGTCATAAATTCCTCATTATTCATCGAAATTGGGCTTATAATATATCGTTGAAAATATCTTTTCGAGCCCTATCCAATTACACTATTATTGGACCCTTTTTATGGACCAAAATAAACTAGAATTCACGTTTTTCATATATAGGGTAAGAAAAGAAATATTTTCAAAAACAGAAAGAAGAGATATTTTAATAAAAACATCCTCATCACTAGACTTTTAACACTTTCACCTTGTTCAATAATCAAATGACATGAAAGGTATTCATCACTGGGTTTTGTTTTGGAGAGACACATTTGGGTCTCTACAGAAGCCCCCACTTTGATTGAGTTTGGAGAAACGCAAGTTTCGAAAACAAAAGTCAAAGTAACGATAGGGATGGAGAATGATTCATAATGTTTTGCGATCCCAAATCATTCTTGTAACGTCGATACTCTGGTTTCAGTGTAAGCAGGATTCCCACGAAAAAGGGCTGCGGTTCCATCCCGCCTTGAGAGGAATGAATTAAAGGTTCAATCCACCACCAACGCCTAACGATTCTGCTATTTTGGTGGCCGCTGATTCGCACGAAGCTGGTCCCTCTGGAATGGCCATGACCGGCTAAAGATCACTGCCATCTCACGAATTGGATTCGAACCAATCAATCTCCGATACCTTTAGTAGATCGTGAGTGGGTCTATCGTCCTCTTCATTATAGTCCTTCTAGAATCAATAGCATTTCGTCGGAATACATCCTGTCTTTTCACCTTAGTAGTCCTATGCATAGTCAGTACTATAGCCCCAATCATGGCTACTAATAAAATAAGACTAGAAACCAAAAACCAGACAAAATAGTAAGTATAAAGTAAATTTCCCAATGTTTCCAAATTAGTCCAGCCCAGTCGACCCCTTACTGGAGGGAAACCAAGGAGCTTTTGCCGCAAGCGGTTCGCCTTGATCCTTGTGATTGCCAGAGAAAGCTTTCGACTACATCAATGCTCCTTGATAAATGTGATCTCTCTTTTGTCCCTCCTGACCAAACCCGAAAAATAGAATTCAGACTTATAATAAAGAAGGAGAACTTGGAAATCGCGAACCTGCTGCTCGCTCGTGGCTTGTGCTAATGCGACTCGGGAATGAGGGAAGACCACGACCTAACCAAAGCTCCATTGACTAGCGTTAGTTAAAATAGATAAGAGAGTTATGAAACGTGTATCTTGCACCGTCGAGCACACGTCTCTAGGGTAACTGATTTTTTGCAGCATTTTGTGGTGACGGCCTTCCACAAGCTAGGGAACGCCATCTCGCTGTTGTTGATGTTCACTCGTCTCTGAACAAAATAGCTTCTTTTTTAGGATTGTTCACTCATCTCTGAACAACAGAGCTTGTTCACGAGCTATCCAGGCGTCTCTGAAAAAGAAGAGCTTTAATAGGATGCCCACATGTCACTAAGCAGGAGAGCTTGAAAGACATGTCCACGCATCTCTGAACAAGGAGCTTTGAATAATATGCCCACGCGTCTCTTTCCAAAAGAGCTTTTTAATATGTCCACGCATCTCTGAACAAAGAGCTTTGAATGATATGCCCACGCGTCTTTGAGCAAAAGATCTTTTTGATATATTCACCCATCTCTGAACAAAGAGCTTTGAATGATTTGCCCACGCGTCTCTGAGCAAAAGATCTTTTTTATATGTCCACGCGTTTCTGAACAAAAGAGCTTTTTGATATGTCCACGCGTCTCTGAACAAAAGAGCTTTGATGTATGTCCACGCGTCTCTGAACAAAAGAGCATTGATACTTGAATGTTTGTTGTGATTGTTCGGTTGCCTGCAAATAGGAGCTTTGCTAAATAGTCGTATCCTGTAAAAATCAAAAGATTGCCAAAAGACTTTGCTGGTTCTTTTCTTAGGGTTAACCTAAGTCTTGATGCCTTTTCTTAAGGTTGACCTAAGACTTATTGACTGACTTGAGGTTGACTCTATGTGAATTGATAAGTGTGATTGTATTGTGATGTGCTTAACTCAAAATGCGAAAATTCAAAAATTCAAAAATTTTCCGTCATTTTTGTGGAGGGTACCGACTTTCTCCCAAAAGAGAAGGACGCGAAAAAAGTGTGCTGAGGTTGCCCAGAGGAAAAGCAAGGGTAAGGAACCTAAACTTGGAAGGAACTTTGATACTCCTATTGAAGTTGATAGTGACACTGATGAAGAACCAGTGAGAATGAGAAGAATTGTAGGCTTTAAAGGTGAGTCACCTAAAATCAGGGGTCAATATAGTGGTGCTCATGAGGTTTTTGGTGTTGGTGTTGAAGGAGGGGAGGCTGATATGGAGATCAGCGATGATAAAGGTCAAGTGAACATGTCATTGATTCAATAGTAGTTGTTCCGGCTGAAGGAGTGCAGAAGCAACCTGCAGTTGAGGTAGATGATGCTGGTTTGGTGCAGCAGGGACAACAACAGCCGCAAATGAATCAAGGGAGGGACTCAGAGGAGAAGGAAGAAGATGAAGAAGAGGAAACTCAGAATCAAGACGATTTATGGTATGATAATTCGTAGAGGATATTGGTTATCCATATCATTATCACACTCTTGAAGATTCTGGTGATGATGAAAGAGCTTATGATTTTGATTCTGATTAATCAAATTAAGTAGGGTTTTTTTTTTTAAAAAAAAAAGTACATATGAATTTAGGGCCAATTAGTTGTTTAAAGTATTGGCCTTTATCTATTTTGATGTAATCTTTTGTGATTAAAGTAGGGAAATTTATAAATATGTAGGATGTTATAATCTTGGTGGAGCATATAAGTACTTTGTTTCGTCTGATTATGGAAGGTAATATAAGTATGTTGGCTTTAATTGTGAGTTTATTTATTTATCTATAGTCTAATTGATTAATGAATGAAATTGATTGTTTATTGGGGTTTTTTTTTATATGCTTCAACCTGTCTATTACTTCATTAAAAATTGATTGTTTGGTAAGATGTTTGCGCATCATTGTTGCTGCTGATGTAGCTTTTAAGGAGCAACAACAATAGTAAAAGTAGAGTTGTTGAAATGGTTAATTAGTGAACGGGAAAGAAGTTTAGGCATAATAATAAGGAAAAATTGCGGAAAATAATACAACCTTTGGCCCGTTATTTTTTAATAATACAACCTTTTGATTAATTCTTAATAATATAACCTTTGGGGGGTGTCAATTTTAAACAAGACGTTACCTGTTGGTAACCTGTTTTTGAAGGTAACCGTGACACATGTCATTGTTCTATTGGTTTTTCAATATAATTAATAAATCAAAATTATTATTATTATTACAGAAATAAATTTTTTAAAAAAAAAACCACCCAGCCACCACCACCTAGCCACCTCCTCTCCCCTCCCCCAAACTTACATGGCACCCTCGGGCCTCGACAGTGACGGTACATCCGGTTACCAACATCCTCACCGTTGCCCGACCACTTCCCCCTTAACCCCGACCTTCCCCTTTCCTCCATCGCGACATCAGCCAAGTGTAGGTGTCGCTCGAAGTGCGCCTACGTTAAAAGCATGTTGTGAATATGCTTGGCACTCTTAGGAAGTAGGAATTGACATTACGATTAGGGACAACGATTAGGGACAAATAAAGTAGGGAGCCGCCAACAAGTTTTTAAGGAACTTGTAAACCGTTCACGGATCATAAAAAGGCAACCACGATAAGGGACAACGAAGGCAACAACGATTGACCCGTGAAGGTTACACCCCATTCATAATCCATGAGCTTACTAATTCCATATGGTTCGGAACCACGAAAGGAGGATCGGGGATGATGGTACGAAGTGATTCATTGAGTCACATTCGCCCGTATTGGCCTCTACTCAATTCTTATAGTGAAAAATGATTCCTGCGATCTCAAAGACATACAAACAAAGATTCAATTTGCTCCAAAGTATTATTAGGCTAAATTGGTTAAATATTAATGCAACACATAATTCTAAAATATCGTGATCACTTGATTAAACAACAAGATTAAAAAGGAACCTAAACCGGTTGTCCAAATTATCTTATTAGGCATGATTTTCAATTACATATTCCCTTTAACATGCAATATGGTGATCATAATAACAATAGAATAAACATTAATATTGGAAGCAATTCAACAATAATAACATTAGTCAAATCAAATATAAAATAACCTAATCATGATGCTAGCAATATTAAAATAAAATAAGAGTAATTAAATTAATTAATTACTCACATTCCGCACGTTCCTTTAAATTGCTACATCATGAATAAACTGTTAGTAACTTCAATAAAAATAAATCAAATGGAAATTAAATTAAATTAAATTAACTAAAAAGTAGAGTTAATTTGGTCCAAACTCTCAGTTCATTCTACCTATCACGCCTTGGTTAAAGTATAGTACTTCGGATATTGTATGAACTCCTTGGAGTGCTTAATTAGGGAAAGTATTTTGAGAAAATAGGATGGCTAGTATTTAGGCTAAAGAGGGGGAAGAGAATTATTTGATGATCAACCTTGTTTATGTTTTAAAAAAGGGGAGATATGACCTCTATTTATAGAGAAAAAAGAAGGGTCGAAAAATTAAGATAAGATCCGAATTAAATCGGAATAAAACTCGATAGACAGCAGTTTTTGCGGTTTTTGTTTTTATCATATCTTTTGATCCAGAAACCGGAATAAGATGAATAAGATATGGTTGGAAAGATCTTGAAGTCTACTTTCTAACCCAATCAGAATTAGATTAAAATATTTTTAAAATAAAAGATATGGACGAAATAGTGAGACGGTGTCAGTTTTGGATAGAGTTTTTTATTTAATTCATATGTTTTTCGTTATAGCTCGAAATTGACATTATAATATATCATTGGAAAGATAATTTCAAGGGCTATCCAAACATATAAAATTTGGATAAAAACTAAGATGCACGAAAATAATATCTGTCTATCTTTGAACGTCCTTCAATTTGGATATAAATAGGATTTTCAAAAAAAGGAGTTTTATTCAATTTCAAACTATTTAATCTTATCTTTTCAAAAAGGATAATTAAGATCTTTTAGAAACTTATAGAAGCTTCCAATTAATCCTAATTGGTTTAGGAAAGGGATTAAATAATTTGGACCCTCCACATGATCATTGGGTCGTAGGTAAGGTGGGCTTAGGTTCGGTTTGGGCTCGATTTAATATTTTGGCCATAACTTATTCGTTATATCTCGGATTTGGGCTTATAATATATCGTTGGAAAGCTCTTTTCACGCCCCATCCAACTATTTAATCATGAACCCAGATAATGGACCAAAATAAACTGTATCAAATGTTTTTATAAAAAGGACACGAAATGAATGATTTTAAAGGACACAAAATGAATGATTTTAAAGGACACAAAATGAATTATTTTGGGTTTATAGGCACGAAAAGAGGAAAATAAGTTATGGTTTGGGGAAATGGGCTAGGATTTGGGTTGGTTTATGAAATGGAAATATGGATTTAAGCACTCCAAAAATTAAATACACAACCCGACCAATAATGGCGGTGAAAGGTTGTTCATCATCGGGTTTGGTTTTGGGGAGACATTTTTAGGTGTCTACAGAAGCCCCCACTTTGACTGAGTTTGTAGAAACACCAGTTTTGAAAACGATAGTCAAATTAGTCGATAGGGACGGAGAATGATTTAAGACGTTTTGCGATCCTAAATCATTCTGTATACGCCGATACCTACAGAAAAATGTTAGTTCTACAGATAAAAGAGTAAAGGGATAGAATGCGTATCTGACACCAGTGTATCGGTGACAAATGAGTTTGGTAGCTTCCTATGCTTGAAGGAATCCACCGGATGACGTTTGTTGAAATGATTTACATGCTTGAGGAAAGCCGATAGATGAGTTTGGTAGCTTTCTAAGCCTGAAGAAACCTACTGGATGACACTTTCCATGCTTGAGGAAAGTCGACATATGATTTTGGCATTTTTCTATGCTTGAAGAAATCCACCGATAATACTTTCCATGCTTGAGGAAAGCCGAAAAAGGAATTTGGCGGTTTTCTATGCTTGAAGAAATCCACCGGATAATACTTTCCATACTTGAGGAAAGTCGACAGATGATGAGATTGCAAGTCTCTGTGTATCGAGAACCTTGCGTCATGAAATGATGGTGGTTCGATTATCCCCGAACGTGGGCTGTAGATGGTCCGCTTGTCCCCGGACGTGGGATGTAGTTGGTTCGCTTGTCCCCGAACATGGGCTGTAGATGGTCCGCTTGTCCCCGAACATGGGCTGTACATGGTCCGCTTGTCCCCGGACGTGGGCTGTAGATGGTCCGATTTTCCCCGGACGTGGGCTATAGATGGTCTGCTTGTCCCCGGACGTGGGTTGTAGATGGTCCGCTTGTCCCCGGACGTGGGTTGTAGTTGAGACCTAGAAAAATAAATTTGCCAATGGACTCGTATATATTGTGATTAACTTGACCACTTACTTGACCAAGTTTGACTTGACATTACATGTGTATGACTTGTGACTGTGTGTGTCTTGAGTGAGTGTGTGCACTGACACAAGCAATTAAAAATGCAAAAGCAAAAATTTTCCGTCATTTTTGTCATGAGTGGAGGGTACCGACTTTCTCCCGAAAAAGAAAGACATGAAAAATGAAGATTTGTTTTCGAACTTCCCTCGATGAGAAAATTTTGAAAAAGTTTTTTAAACTTCCTTACAAGGAAAAAACATGAAAAAGGGAAGAAGTTTTGAACTTCCTCGTTGGGCAAGACAAAATGAATCATATGGATTGAATTGCTTGTCTTGAATATAATGTATGCATGATGCATGTCCTTAGGCCAGGAGGCTAAGGGCAATTACGTCATGTGACAGATAGATGAATGAACTTAGGTCATGGAGCTAAGCATCACATACGGTGTAAAGAAACGATCTTGAACGTTACTTAGGTCTGGAAGCTAAGCACGTATACAGATGAAGTGATTATTGCATAATGAACGTTGCTTAGGTCAAGGAGCTAAGCACGATATGCTTTGTATGATTAAAAATTATTGATATATAAATGTTTCTCAGCACATTATGCGATGCATGAAACAATGAATATTGCTTAGGTCAGGAAGCTAAGCAAGTATACAACGTTTCTTGTAATGAATGTTATCTTGAAAGATGATGAAGCATGTGCGGTAGGTAAATAAGATTTCATGATAAAGGGTTCCTAAAGGGAAGGATGATATGGATATGGATGTGTGAGTGAAGTGTGTGAATGTGATACTAAGGCTGGCTGCAAGGGTTATGGCAATGGAAAGAGATGTGAGAAGAGTCAAAGATGATGACTCTTTAGGCTAGGTAGGCTAAATGATGTGGGTTCAAGCCCCCAAGTCTAGCTCTAAATGGGTAGGGGTAAGCATTGGATATTCTTTGACTCGATTATGCATGGATATGAATATGAATGTGAATGTGGCCGCACCTCGATGTGAGGATGCCTACGTATCCGTTAGGAATCAGGCCAACGTAGCTCTAGCCGAACTTTGCAGAAGTGTATGTACACCTCAAAGAGGTCTTTCAAGGGTAGTAATATGGTTAAGTTGATGGTTTAAAGAAGAAAAGGGTACAAGGCTCAAGACCCGAGAGAATCCCCAAGATGTGTAATTGTGAATTTGAAAATTTTGAATTTTGCAAGTTTATTTTCATTTTTTTTTATTTTTTTTTAATCAATGTGGGCAATCTCAGATCATGCGGTCCATCACTCACTTAACATTCATGTTTATCAGGCATGGTACCAAGCACTCGATGAGAGACGCAATTTGAGACGTGTTCATATCAAAGACATTGGAACACTTGCCCTTAGACATTGTTTTATTGTTGCTTTGCTACTTTTTTTTTTACTTGCTTTTTGAATGTTATACAATTACACACCTTCCCATCCTAGGGTTAAGTGAATGTGGGTTGAATAAAAAAGGTCAACCGTTAGACGAGGCTCAAAGTGGTTGATGAAGAAATGGATATGTGATTGAATGGTTAATAGGGAATGACTGGGTTCCAAAGGTGCCTCAAGTCATTGGTGTACCTTGTGTTCGATGCAGCAATTTTTTTTTTTTTTTTGCTAATCACATGATCGAATGTAATAAAAAGATGCTCGTTTATGAAGAAGGTAAGAAATATGACACATGGATAAGGAGAACCTATGCTAGACTTTTTAGGGGGAAGGGTTTGAAACAAAAGAAGAAGAAAACATGAAATCTTGGTGAGAAGCTTGCATCGTGCTTTGTCTTCATGGCTGTTTATGAGTTACTTCTTGCCGCCTGCTGAGGAAAAAAGTTTCTTGTTGTTGATGCTTTGATTGGAAGAAAAGAAGGAAGGGGTGACGTTCCCCTTATTCTTCCAACTATTGCCTAGTGATTTTAGACTCAAGTACTATGTAAGGAAGAACTCACTTAATGCATTCACTCAATACTCGGATTGAAAAGGAAGAGTGTATGAAACGATTTTGAAAAATGATGGGAAATACTCCACTCATTCTTATTACGACGGAAAACGATACATGCATGGTCCTAGTATATGATCATAATCAATATAGTGCATTACTCGAAGACAAAGTGTGTGCAACGACTCAACATGTGTGATTAGGTGAGTTTATTAAGACTGGTGGTGTGATCGCATGGCTAGACATGAGGACGTTATGAAAAACAAAGGACCCAATGACCAAATAGCACGAAAGACTAAAAGACAAACTAACTTGATTAATTTTGTCCAATTTTAATGTTTATGCTATTTACTAGGTGAATACGGTCCATTGGCAATCGTTAGTCATAAATAAGATCAACCAAAATCAAAGACAAAGAACACATGTTAAGGTTAGCACAAAAAATCACGAGAAACTAGGAAAAGGACTAGAATTCTAGAAGAGTGATGACTCATGGGTATAAAATAAATAAATAAATAAATAAATAAATAAAAATAAAAATCTATAATCCTATGTTATATGAGTTGACAAGGATTAAAGGACTTGGCTAAGACTAGCTTGACACGAATATGTTTTTTTAAATAAAATAAAAAAGGTAACGCTAAAAAGACACCTAAACTGGACATGTTGTAGTATATCAGTTATAACTTTTGATCTGTGAATCTGATTAGGACAAAACCAGCTCCAAATGAAAGATAAAACTCGGGGCTACAGATCCATAGGTTGCACGACACGTAACTCTTTCTAGAACTCCGGCTATGACCAAAACAAGTTTACACTTGTGCAGTATACGAGAATATAAATCCGGGTGACTAAAAAATTAAAAAAAAATCTATGGCTCGACTCTAATAATAAAAAAAAGGGGTTTGATAAGAGAAAAAAAAATAAAAAAAAGGTCAATAAAAAAATGCACACATAAGCATATAGTCACGCATGATGCAATGAAGTTCGCAACCTAAAGTCAAGTTCTATGTTCGACTATGGTCAAGCTTTTGGGTGTCAAAGGGTACCATGGTTAAGAGTTTGGACGCGTTAGCAAGGAAGCCTCCCTTGAGGGTGTATGCCAACGGGCGGCTCCGCGAGTTTGTGATGAAATCGAACTCGACTCCATGGTTTGGGTGGATTTAAAAACTCGGATGAACCCTTATTGCCATGAGTGTTTTCGGGTTGATAGAGCATAAATCCCCCGGGCTAACCACATACATAGAACACGTACTATTGTGGCAAAATAGGTAACCTAAAAAAAATATACATATGTGACAATGCCATTAAATCGCAGGCATACAATTCAAGAATCTTTCAAGTCTCATCCACTCATCTTAATTAAATACCGATCACTCAAATCGATAAATAACCAAGAATCCTCCCCAGTGGAGTCGCCAAATTGTAGGCGTCGCTCGAAGTGCGCCTACGTTAAAAGCATGTTGTGAATATGCTTGGCACTATCCTCCCCAGTGGAGTCGCCAAATTGTAGGTGTCGCTCGAAGTGCGCCTACGTTAAAAGCATGTTGTGAATATGCTTGGCACTCTTAGGAAGTAGGAATTGACATTACGATTAGGGACAACGATTAGGGACAAATAAAGTAGGGAGCCGCCAACAAGTTTTTAAGGAACTTGTAAACCGTTCACGGATCATAAAAAGGCAACCACGATAAGGGACAACGAAGGCAACAACGATTGACCCGTGAAGGTTACACCCCATTCATAATCCATGAGCTTACTAATTCCATATGGTTCGGAACCACGAAAGGAGGATCGGGGATGATGGTACGAAGTGATTCATTGAGTCACATTCGCCCGTATTGGCCTCTACTCAATTCTTATAGTGAAAAATGATTCCTGCGATCTCAAAGACATACAAACAAAGATTCAATTTGCTCCAAAGTATTATTAGGCTAAATTGGTTAAATATTAATGCAACACATAATTCTAAAATATCGTGATCACTTGATTAAACAACAAGATTAAAAAGGAACCTAAACCGGTTGTCCAAATTATCTTATTAGGCGTGATTTTCAATTACATATTCCCTTTAACATGCAATATGGTGATCATAATAACAATAGAATAAACATTAATATTGGAAGCAATTCAACAATAATAACATTAGTCAAATCAAATATAAAATAACCTAATCATGATGCTAGCAATATTAAAATAAAATAAGAGTAATTAAATTAATTAATTACTCACATTCCGCACGTTCCTTTAAATTGCTACATCATGAATAAACTGTTAGTAACTTCAATAAAAATAAATCAAATGGAAATTAAATTAAATTAAATTAACTAAAAAGTAGAGTTAATTTGGTCCAAACTCTCAGTTCATTCTACCTATCACGCCTTGGTTAAAGTATAGTACTTCGGATATTGTATGAACTCCTTGGAGTGCTTAATTAGGGAAAGTATTTTGAGAAAATAGGATGGCTAGTATTTAGGCTAAAGAGGGGGAAGAGAATTATTTGATGATCAACCTTGTTTATGTTTTAAAAAAGGGGAGATATGACCTCTATTTATAGAGAAAAAAGAAGGGTCGAAAAATTAAGATAAGATCCGAATTAAATCGGAATAAAACTCGATAGACAGCAGTTTTTGCGGTTTTTGTTTTTATCATATCTTTTGATCCAGAAACCGGAATAAGATGAATAAGATATGGTTGGAAAGATCTTGAAGTCTACTTTCTAACCCAATCAGAATTAGATTAAAATATTTTTAAAATAAAAGATATGGACGAAATAGTGAGACGGTGTCAGTTTTGGATAGAGTTTTTTATTTAATTCATATGTTTTTCGTTATAGCTCAAAATTGACATTATAATATATCATTGGAAAGATAATTTCAAGGGCTATCCAAACATATAAAATTTGGATAAAAACTAAGATGCACGAAAATAATATCTGTCTATCTTTGAACGTCCTTCAATTTGGATATAAATAGGATTTTCAAAAAAAGGAGTTTTATTCAATTTCAAACTATTTAATCTTATCTTTTCAAAAAGGATAATTAAGATCTTTTAGAAACTTATAGAAGCTTCCAATTAATCCTAATTGGTTTAGGAAAGGGATTAAATAATTTGGACCCTCCACATGATCATTGGGTCGTAGGTAAGGTGGGCTTAGGTTCGGTTTGGGCTCGATTTAATATTTTGGCCATAACTTATTCGTTATATCTCGGATTTGGGCTTATAATATATCGTTGGAAAGCTCTTTTCACGCCCCATCCAACTATTTAATCATGAACCCAGATAATGGACCAAAATAAACTGTATCAAATGTTTTTATAAAAGGACACGAAATGAATGATTTTAAAGGACACAAAATGAATGATTTTAAAGGACACAAAATGAATTATTTTGGGTTTATAGGCACGAAAAGAGGAAAATAAGTTATGGTTTGGGGAAATGGGCTAGGATTTGGGTTGGTTTATGAAATGGAAATATGGATTTAAGCACTCCAAAAATTAAATACACAACCCGACCAATAATGGCGGTGAAAGGTTGTTCATCATCGGGTTTGGTTTTGGGGAGACATTTTTAGGTGTCTACACCAGGCCAAACTCTAACCCCCTTTCCTTCCCAACCACCACAAAAACCACCCTAATCCACGCAGCTGCCACCACAAAACCCTCGAAACACCACAAAAATCTCCCATTCCCTTTCCCAGATCCCGATAACCATCTCCATCCCCTTTCGTTGCTAAAAAACCGCCCCCTCCACTTTCCCTGTATCGAAAAAAAATCCCCACTGAGCCTTGCATTAGTGTGTCGTTCGCGTCGCGATGAGGCTTGTGTGTCTGGGAAGGGATGAGAATCGGTGATTGCGGGTTGTAAAGGTGCGAATTGGTGGATGTTGTTTCGTGTGCTGCTGAAGGTGCGGTACGATGTTGGTCGCGGTAAGTCAGGGAAAGGGGAAAGGGGAAAGGGGAAAGGGAAAGAAGTGGTACGACATGCGGTGGTGGAGCTGGGTGCCAGCCGTACCAGGGGGAGAGGAGGTAGCTCGAAGGTGGGAGATATGGTGGCTGGCTGGGTCGGGGAAAGGAGGGGGATGGGTGGGGTTTTTTTTTCATTTGCTAAAATAATATAAATTACAATTAATGTCTTAAGTAGGAATTAATTTAATTTTAAACACTTGTTAAAAACTAAAAATTAATTATTATTTTCGAATTAATATTCAGACCAATTACATGACAACACGTGTCATGAGTAACCGGTTTTAAAGGTTACAAGTTTTTTGTCTTGTTTAAATTTGACATCCCCCAAAGGTTATATTATTAAGAATTAATCAAAAGGTTGTATTATTAAAAAGGAACGGGCCAAAGGTTGTATTATTTTCCACAATTTTTCTTAATAATAATTATAATAATAATAAATAAATAAATAATACATAAAAATTGTTGGTTTCTTTCATTCCTATAAAACAAAATGATCAGTATTTAAGAGAAGAAAAAGGGAAATTGGTCTTTCATTTGTATGAGTGCTGTAGACACTGTACATGTAACATCTTCATAGTGATGGCTAAATATAAGTAATTTATTAATCTAAAATCTCATCCATTTATTCCTAATATTGTCTTAGTTGAGTTTACCATGTAATTACCCCAAGCTCTTGTGTATAGAGTAGTAAACTTATTCTAATTGAAAAGAAAGCAGCTAAGTAATGATAGGTTGAAAAGTTATATATATGTCCAAATGACACTCAAATTCATATATAGCAGGATGCATGCACTGATTGTGAAATTACAAGAATTTGTTGAATTCATGCATTAGTTAAGCATGCAAAAGAGACATTGTTTGTAAGCCTAAGTCAAAGTGCATGCAAGGCAGAAATACTAAGTTGTTCATATCAGCTATAGCAACAAAAGCAAGGCTTAAATGCTAATCACAAGAAACAATGTTTGGCAAGTAGTCAGAGAATAGCCAACATGTTAAGAGCAATCAAGAAGGTCTGAAACAAGAACACAACTCTAATGATAAGCAAAGCTTACCAGGAACGATATTGCTCTATTAGATGATAAATTGGTGTTCCATGGCTATGTAGTTAGTTACGGGTATTGTAGGGAATATTTCAAGCATTACCCCAAACTTGAACCCCACTGTGATCATACACTTAAGCATGGTGGAGTCCAAAGGGAAGGAAGCTAGAGCAAAAGAGTCGCCAACAAGTTTTAGGAACTTGTAAACCGTTCACAGGGTGAAGGTTACACCCCTTAACGATCCATGAGATCGTCAACTCCAATAGGTCTGGAACCAAGACTGGAAGTTCAGGGATGAAGGTAAAAATCCAATCTAAAAGAGAAAGAACCTGCCCTAATAATAGGCCTCTACTTTATTCTTTTCGAATTCATGTGCGCTTTCTTACTAACATGCAATCATTAGATTAACCCTTAACCTGTTTAATCTATGTTGGTTGAATATTAATGCACAAATAAAACTATTATTGGCGATCACTTGAATTATAATCATATTATCCTAAACAAGATTATTAATTATCATATTAAGCGTGATTACATGTACCAATTCCGTTTAAACATGCATAAAAGGTGTGATCAAGCAATAACAATAAATATAAATCAAGCAACTTAATAATAATCATCATAATAATAAAAATAACAATCATAATTATCATAACAATAATTATAACAATCATAATCATGTTAAAGCATAATAAGAGCAAGATCCTAGGCATGATACTAACAAGATTAATAACAAACCCTAGCATGTCACTAAACAACAAAGATCAAAGCTTTAACCCTAACGTGATACTAACATGATATTAAGAAAGACAATAAGAAGCATCATAGAAATTATAATTGATATAAGCAAACACCCTAAACATGATACTAGGAAGCAATAAAACATCCTAACATGATACTGGAAAGGCATCCTAACATGATACTAGGAAAGACATCCTAACATGATATTAGGAATCAAAATAACAACCTAAACATGATTTTTATATCATAATATCAAATAAACAATTAAAGCACTTATTTGGATGCCTCATACCTCTTTCTAATAACAAAATACACTCGTCAGTAACTTCAAGGAAAATAATAAAATCAAACAATTAAATTAGATGATTGAAATAGAGATTAAAAAGTTTAGACTAGATTTGGGACTAAACCCTCAGAAATATCAAACGTTTCACGTCTAGGGAGAAGGTAACTTCGAACTTGGCTAGGTGTGTCTAGATCTTGTGAATGCGGAATTTTGTTTGTAAAAAGCTAGTTTAGAATAAGAGAGAGAGAATATCAAGAATTTCTTGATGAGATTTGGTAATTAAAAACGGAGATTTAAGGACTCTATTTAAAACGAAAATAAGCCGGAATATGATAAAAAAGAATCAGAGCTTCAAGAAGAATAAAACATGACTTCGGCGCCGCAAATGCCTTTGTCGCTGCGTGACAGGGCCTGTCGCACGCCAGGAGACATCTTGTTGTGCGGCGCTGCAGGCAATTTTCCACACGTTTTCATATTTTTGATAAAATTAAGCGTATGAAGGGTAAAATTGTAATTTCATTTAAAACACTTCTTTTATTCCAAATAAAACTCATAAAACTCAATTATCAATGCTAATCACATTAGGATTCAAAAGAACCTTCTAAAAGATTCTAGAAGACTATAATCGGTCCTAATCGCATTAGGAATGATAAATCATAATAGGCCCTCCTCTAGATCATTGGGCCGCATATAAGGATCAAGTCGGGCCTAGTTTAGTAATTTGGCCATAACTTCCTCATTATTCATCGGAATTGGACTTATAATATATCGTTGGAAAGGTCTTTTCGAACCTGATCCAACTACACCATTATTGGAACCTTGCCATGGACCAAAATAAACTGGATTGACTATTTTCATAAAATAGGTTTTCGAAAAACAGAGAGAAAGAAGAGAATTTTAATAAAAACTAACCGCAACACTAAACTTTCCACACTTTCATTTCATTCGATTATGATTTGACGTGAAAGGTATTCATCACCGGGCTTGGTGTTGGGGAGACACAAATGAGTGTCTACAGATATTTATAGGTTGACGGTCTTCTGCTGACCGAATTCCAATGAGAAGGTGAAAAGGCTGAACCTCATTGTTTGGGATGATGGTCTTAGTAGTTGTAATGTTGACAAGCTTGCGCTTCATAGTACGGTTGATGCAACAGTTGAGTTCAAGGCTTGAGAGAGACCTTAATTACTGGGAGGATGTCCTCTGCTTCTTATGGTATGATAATTTAAATTTTGTTTAGCTTTTAACACACGAGACTTCATTTTTTTATGTTGTGTTTGCTTTTGGATTAAGTCTGTGGTGCCTTTGGTTATTACCTGTACAATGCAGGCACTAACCCCTTTAGTTTATTATCCAATAGGTATGGACCTGTATAGCCTTTGCAGATTACCTATGTGGTTCAGATAATATATATAATGTATCGTGTGCGTATTTTGGTTTTGAATACGTCGGTTTATAATCATTGACTGTGCAACGTAGGGGACTAGTTTATACATTCTGCTTGCTTTGGTTTGTGGTGAACAGATATGTTATGATCTAAGACTTTGAAACTGGTAAATCGTATTGCAGCCGTCCATTTTTTTGTGAATACCATCTTGTAGATTTGTTTGTGTTTCGTTTTATTAATTTTATTTTAAAATACAAACTGAGATGGGTATGTGATTGCAGTTACTAGAGGCTATCAAAAGAAAAAGAAAAGGCTCGTATTGTGGAAAGATCCCCCCACCAGACTCTGGTTATTCCCCTTATCCCAGCAACATGAGTCATCACATTTTAGGTTCGCAGGTTTCCATACCCTGTAGTATTTTTCTTTAGTTTGTGCTTCGTTTTGGCTTGTTGTCTCAGATGGGAACAAATTACAAGGTACGCAACATTTATTCCTCGTTAGATTTAGGGAGACTCTTCATGCTATGGTATGCTTCCAAGAGAAACAAGGGGCTCGGTATGTTTGGACTGTGCCATAATACGTACTCCTGCTATTACAAATGGCAGTTTGGACATGATTATTGCTTTATAAGTAACCATGCATTGTCCTGTCTACTTGCTGCATTTAATTTACTAGGGTATATATGTTTAGTTATTCACTTGTAATTTCACTACATGAAGATGGCAGTCACATGCTTCACAACTCTGTTTCTAGGGCTGCTACACAAACATACAAGAGTTTACCATGAACTCTTCACTGACATATTCACTTAACTTAATTGATTAAACAACATTATAATCCTGTTTCAATTCCCTGTAGCTCTTTTTTGTGTGATTATCTGCTTGTATGTAGATTTATTGTGATTGCTGTTTTTTTTTTTTTTTTTTTTTTTTTTTTTTGTTCCTCTTAGGGGTGGGGTTGTTTTTCTGGTTGTGGACAAACCACCTACTTTGATAATTGTGATCTCTGGAAGTAATATATAGTAAGGTAATTACTACGTAGTAATATAGATAGATCCTACGTAATGTTTGTTTAGAAAATACCTTGTACAAAGTTGGACATGTCCGAATAATTTAAAATATTTTTTACTATACCCTAAATTGTAGGGTGTTGGTATTGTCCTAGTCCGGAGGTGGAAGTTTCCGTTAACTATATGCCTCGCTCCAACTGAAAAACTGTTACTGTTCATCATCTCCCTCTTGTCATTCGACCACCATTAATGAAATTTCTAAAATTGCACATAAAACGCCATAAGTACTGTAATTCACTATTCGAAAAAGACTAATTTGATAGAATAACATATGAAATCGTGATGTAAAAGTCCGTTTGTCGAGATTTATCATACCCAAAACACAAGGAATACGATGAACTCCATCGGGCTATCCATTTCCAGAAATCGATTTGCGGTAATTTAAAGAGGTTTCCGCCTACGCCGGACGCCGGAAATTGATTTTCAGTATTTTTGAAAATTACAAAAATGAATTTTTGAAAATAAAAAATAAAGGAGGTTTTTTTTTTTTTTTTTTTTTAGGGTGACACTTCATTGGGCCCACTTTGGCCTTATGGTGATCATATTTTCTATGATCACTACATAATCATCCATTTGATCGCCTTAGAATTCTTACCAAATTGGTATAAAGGTGAGATTATTTGAAAATATCTCAAAGGTAAGACTATTTTTTTTGAACGCCCAAAAGATTTATTCCCAACAATTTTTCTTTGGCCTTGTTTGGTAGTAAGCTTTTGGGGGTATATTAGCTTATTTGACTAACTTTAGCTGATTAACTAGTCAAACAAGCTAATACAAGTGTTTGGTAGTAAGCTTATTGAAAGAGCTTATTCCACTAAATAAGCTCTTTTTGAAAAAGCTCATTTTACGAGCTTTTTCAATTAGCTTATTCATTAATTATTGTGATATGACACTTATAACCTCATTTAATTTAAAATCCTTTCTAAACTACCTATCCCACTATTAGCTTTTGATCATTTCACATACTCAATCACTTTTAAACTATCAGCTATTTACCAAACACTTTTATATAATCAGTTAATATAATAAATTAGTCAAATCAGTTAATAAAATCAAGTAACTCGATGAGTTTCAGCTTTCTCCCAAAACCTTTGTAAAAAAATTCTTTTTCTTTTGTTGCTCTACCCCTCCCTCTCTCTCCTCTCTTGAAGCGGCATCTGAGCTTTTCGTCCTCCATTGAAGAATCTTCTGAGGTAAGATGCTTATTTGTTTGGTCACCGAATATCAATTTATCAATTAGGGTTTTGTTTCACAATATCATTAATTTAATATCAGTATGGTCAATTTAGGAATTAGGATTCTTCTAAGCTATATTAATTATATTGAACTATTGTTGAGTATTACTGAATTGTGAAATGTTATAACTTATAACAGCGATTTCGCTGCTACGATTTTGCTATTCGTATTCTTGATTGTAAACAATTTATGCGAATGTTGTAAAAAATTCTAAACGATTTTGCTACGTTCGCACGGCTGCTTCAGTGCTTCACTCTTTCCCTTCATTCCGATTTCCTTCACAATTCTGCAATATCCCGCCTTCCACCGCACGCCGCCTTCTGCCTGCCTCCACCGGCCATTTACCACCGACCAGACGAGCACCGGAGTGACCAGAATCTGTGACCGTCAATTGAAGGCATAAGTCAGAGCAATTGAGCAAGGTATTAAACTTTAAATTATTAAGTAATTAATTTGTTATTTGCTATTTATTTTAATTATTTATTATATCAGTCATTTGCATTATCGAATTGAACTTTTGTTGATGCAATTTGGTTGTTCATCGTTGTGTTTCATTGATTTTTTTTTGTAGCATTGGTTATTTGGTTATTAAGTAATTGCTATTTGATTGTGGTAATGTCTTCAATTGAATTGCCGAATTCTATGAATGTGTTCAATTGCTGAATTTTTGTTAATTCTTTAAATTTTTTTTTGTTAATTATTAGCTTAATCTTTTCAATTTTTTTCCTGCTAAAAATTTCCAGTAATCTTCTAAAATTATTGTTTTTGTTATGATAAAAACGATAGAAGCAGTCCATCTTGGCAAAGCTAGTCGGCCTTTGGCGATGACTAATTTTGAATGCTAATGGACTTACATTAACATCTCATATTTTACATCTCCTCCCTTTTCTGTTCTTGTAATTATCAAATGTGGTTTCCGATCATTGGAGATGATACATAAGTTTTTTTTTAATTTCTTCTTCAAATTAAAATTATTTGTTGGGAAATGATGATAAATCATCATATTTAATCTTTTCCATCTTAGATTACTGTAAAATTTTTGTACTTTCTCATGGTGACTTACAAGTACGGAAATCCTGGATCCGCCGTTGTCAGTCAAATTTAGTTTCTAATAATGTGTTGCAGACTTTTGTTTATATAACCCTTTAATGGGACTCTGGTGAACCTTAGCTGAGACACCCTTCCGAAGCTCAAAGTGAGAAGACGGAAATGGCTCTGAGGCAGCTAGCAGTAGGGGGGAAGACGCTGCCATCTCTGTTGAACGTCTTGAGAAAGGATATCTCAAAACCCCATCGTGTCACTGTACCTTTGCCTTCACTCCGTCGCACTTTCTCTCTATATGATCAGATCAATCTAATTGATAATATTCCTGAGGACCAACTCCGCTTTCAAGGGTAAATTTTTCCTTTATACATTTGTTAAATCTTGAATTTGATATATTGTTTATTGTGTTCTCTTTTATATAAAAATATTGAATTTGAATATGTTGGACTTACCGGTTATAATTCGAATATTTTGGTTTGTTGTGTTTGCTGCCACTTGTTTAACTTAAGGTCAGCAATTTGAGTAAAAGGGTTGTGTGCGTTTTGGGTTATCTATATCAAAATTCAAATGGATAATTGCATTATCAAGTAATCTACCCAACTGAGTGATGTTTGGATTGATTATACATTAATGCTTTGTATAGTTTGGATTTCATTCATGGTTTTTTGGACATCAATTTTCATTTAGCTCATGGCTTTTGGTATTCATTGCAACAATTTGATAGGTTTGACGAAACTGGATTCAATGTAAATGGGGTCAAGTATGAAGGTAGCTTACTTTGTGCTGGCAATTTGCTAATGTCATGGACCCCTAAGAACTTTGCAGATATTACCCCTGAAAGGTACTTGCTTTTTTGGTTGCACTCTATGATAATACAATTTTCACTTATTTGACGCGTAAAGTAGAGATTTATGATATCATTTTCATTCAAATAGATGCATAAGCTAGGATTGTTTATTTGCCAAGTTGTTTTGATATTGAACACTTAGAATCAAGTATTAGGTCCTAAGTGCTACTTGACGCTACTGGTTTTGTACACAAACTGCTCCCAATACAATTAGGTGAGCGTGGGGTAATTAGGTCGTTGACTAACCTCCTCACGATCAAACAAAATTTATTATAATCCTAAACTAACCCCTAAACAAGTCTAGTGGTAAGTTCGGAGTCGAACCACAAGGAACGGTGTTGTTAGATTGTTCTCGATCTAATGCTTAAGCTACGCCGAATTCGGTTTATGGATATTGGACACTACAACTACACTAACACACATATAAAGACCAAGATATTATAAAGTCTACTAGGGGCAAAGATCCACTTTGAACAATTAACAAGTTAATGCGAATCCAATTGATAATGAATTATGCAAAGAAAGAATTAAAATGAGAATTAATTACACTCAAGAGCAATATTTCAAATTCCTAGCCCAGATCCCTCATTGACTAGGTGCATAGAAGAAATTTACCCAAAATGCAATCAAATATATAAATTCTAATTCACAATCCCTTGTCAAACTAGAACTAATATGCAATCAAGTTTGCTATCATGGGAGATCAAACCAATCTTAAACAAACAACATGCCATCATCAATTCAATCAATTTAATCACACAATTATCATCAAATTTATCTCAAATAACTCAATTAACCATTACAAAGTTTCACTCAACACCTAGTAGAAGGAAATCTACTCAAACATGATTAACAAAGCAATTAAAGAAATCATAAAGAGAAAAGAGAGTAAGAATGCTCATTGATATAAGATGGAGATCTTCAAATCATCAAATTCCTCATTTGATTATCCAAAATCTATGAAAACCATTGTGTTTCTCACTTTCTCTCTCCAAAATTTGAGAGTTTCTCTCTCTAAAAACCTAAAACTAACCTAAAAACTACTGAAAAAATGAATTCCTCCTTCTAAAATGAGAAAAAAAATCTATTTATAGCCATTACTAAATTGCCTAGGAAGCTCCGCAACAAGTCGAGCAGCGCGTAGAGGAGCGGGCGCTCCAATTTCGTGCACGGGCGCTCTTAGCTGCAGCAAAATATGACAGAATCGTTCCAGAAAGTTTGGAGCGGGCGCTCCTCAAAGGTGCGCACCCGCTCCTCTCGGACTGGGCAAACTGCTCAGCTTCAAATGAGCATATCTCTCACGTTTTACATCCGAATTGGGCATATGACCTGTCGTTGAAAAGCTCTCGAGATAAGCTTTCATCTCCAATTGGAATCGCCCCAAAATGTTTTGTAGATCAAAAGATATAGGCATTTGAAGTATGATCTTTGCAAATTAAGTGCACATTTCTTCATTATGTGTTCTTTTATGTTTTATATTTCTTCAATCTTGAGCAATGAACTTATCCAAGTGTTCCTAAACATAAGAGTAAACCAATAAAGTTTAATCTAATGTCATAAGCCACCAAAATATGCAAGAAAAGCCAAAATTGAGCAATAACGACATTTCACACATAAACATGACAAATGTAGTAAAACGTTATTAAAACCAAGTAAAAAGATAAAAAATAACTAGAAAACTCCTAAACATAGCGACATAAATGAAACTTATCATTAGGTGTTTTTTTTTTAAAAAAAAAAAAAAATCAAACTGACTTGATTTCTATGATATAGAGGTGTTAGTAGTTTAGTATAGTGGTGGCATAGCTCTGCTGCAGTTTGCCACTTGTTGGGTGTTGGTGGTGCTGCAGTTTGTTAATGTGCGGAGGTGGTGGTGTTTTGGGTATTTTTGTTCCTCGGGAGAGTTACGTCACAAAGATTGGTCTGGCTCGAGAGCTGCACTTGCAAAACAACGGAGACTCCGGTTGTTGGAGCTCCGCCTCCGACGATATAGATCACAAAAACTGTACAAATGTACAATCAAGCAGGGACCCAAACTACACAAGCCAAAAAAAGGCAAACAACTCCCAAGGTTCACAGTTCAACTTTACCACCTTCTAGGAAGGGTGCAAAGCAGAACTATGAATCAAAAAACCAAGTCAAAAGAGATCCCCGGAAACAGACCTGCACAAAGATCAAACACCCAACACCCAATACAACCAGCAGATTGACAAAAAAACACCTAAATGCTAGTCTTGAGTTGCTGCAGCCATTTACAATCTTCAATCTTCCACGTATGATTAGGCACCTAGTCACAACTTCTCTCTTCACTGCTTTTGAAAGAAGATCAGGCCTAAGAACATCTTTATGCTAGAAAGCATGGTTTCTAGCCATCCAAATGTTATACACTACTGCAGATAGGTATGCCATAATCACTTTCTGTTGAATACAGTTTTTACCATTTTTCTTCAAATCTTTCCGGCTATGAGAGAGTTTGGGGAAGCCAAGCCAAAGAGTCACCTCCTCAATAACCTTGGTGCTGTAACTGCAGGCAAAGAAAAGGTGAGCACAAGTTTCCATATTATCCCCACAAAGAAGGCAGTCACTAGAATCACAAGCCCTAAACTGAACAAGCCTATCTTTTGTTCTAAGTCTACCCAAAGCTGATAGCCAATTGATAAAAGTGTGTTTAGGAATGTTGAATTGGTTCCAAACCCAGTCAAACCAATTGACCTTTTCCATGTTACCCTAAAGCCACTTATAGCCATCCTTGATTCTGTATATTTTATTCAACCAACCCTCAGTCATGAAACCCTCTTTAAGCTCATCTTTGACATTACACAATAGTTTCCAAGCCCATCCAGCATCTTTCTTTGGATTATAATCCCACCAATCTTCATCCTTAATGTAAACAACATGAACCTTTATGAACCATAAAGAATCAGATTTCTTTGCTATTTTCCAAACATAACTTCTTAGGGCAGCCTTGTTCCAGTTTCTACAATTTCTAATACCTAAACCACCAAACTTCTTATGTGTGCAGGCCCAAGGCAATTAGAGGAGATTTAGAGAGCACAACATTACCACTTGGTTAATTCTGTCCACAATTGTCTTAGGTAAGAGAACACACTGAGCCCAGTATGTATGCAAACTCATCAAAACAGAGTTAATGAGAGTAACTCTAGCAGTATAAGACAGATTTTTATTGCTCCAGCAATCTCACCAACATTGTATCAATAAGTCTATCATAATCAGTCACTTTCAAAGTTTCAAATACTTGGCATTTAAAGGAATACCAAGATACTTAAAAGGCATATCACCTAGGACAAACCCAGAATTCTCCAAAATACTATTCTGAACCTGCTGCTGAACATTGCCAAAATATATTGCTGTTTTATCCAAATTTGCTTGAAGCCCTGATCTTGCCTCAAAAGTTTTCAAAGCTCTAATGAGGAGCTTGACAGTCTCAGCATTGCCATATGAAAAGAGCATCAAATCATCAGCAAAAAATCAAATGATTGAGAGCCTACTGAGCACATCTTTGATGAAACTTGAACTCTTTCTTCTTGCCTATTTTTTTGAGGATTCTAGTCAAATATTCCATCACAATGATAAACAAGAGAGGAGACATAGGATCACCTTGCCTCACACCCTTTTTCCCTTTAAAAAAACCATATGAGCCACCATTAAGCAACAAGGAATATGATGGAGTAGTCACACACTGCATAATCCAGGAAATGAATTTGATGGGAAAATTAAGAGCAATCAGCATCTCATGAATGAAACTCCAATTGATAGAATCATAAGCTTTCCTCAAATCCACCTTAATAGTACACCTAGGGGATTTTCTCTTATTATTGTAAGCTTTGAGCATATCTTGGCAAATCAAAATATTATCTAAGATAGACATCCCAGTCACAAAAGCACAAAAGCACCTTGACAGCCATCAATTAAGTCAGGCAAAACTTCTTTCAATCTTTCACAAATCATCTTAGAAATGATCTTGTATACCACATTGCAGCCAACAATTAGCCTAAACTGAGTGACCATATTAGCATGCTCCACCTTAGGAATCAAAGTAAGGGTAGTGGCATTAATCTGCTTAAGCAACTTACCTGACTTTAAAAGTCCAGACCAACTTTAGTAATGTCCGGATTAACCAAGCTCCAAATTTGCTAGAGAACCCATCAGGTTGCTTTATCATCCTCAATGCTCCACAAAGCTCTCTTAACATCTTGCTCACAAAAATCTCTACAAATACCAATGTCTGGGTCCTCAGAAAGCACTTTCCCTTCAAAAATAACCCCTTGATGAATATTCCCCTTCATTTGAACATCAGTAAAGCCAAGAAAACCTTGATAATAGTGGAGAAAAGCCTCACACACTTGCGGTAACCACCCCCTCATTATTCACAATAGAGTAAATATTATTCTGTAACCTTCTCCATGAAAGAAAGCTGTGTTCATATCACCATCCTTGAGCCAATGAACTTTAGCTTTTTGTTTCAGAAAGTTAAATCTCTTAGTGTGAGTTTTGGCAAACTGCAGCCTAGCCATTCTTTCTCGGCTAATTAAAACTTCATTACCAGGATCACCCTGCAGCTTGATTTGAAAGTCCTCAAGATGTTTCTCAGCAATTGCATCATCAACTTCAACACAAGAAAATCTACCCATCTTAGACTCTTTCAAGAATTTCTTCACCTCTTTCTAACTTTCTTACACACTGAAACATAGGAGTACCAGAAACCATTATTTCCCAGAAAGTCAGGAGAATCCACCCAAATATTAACAAATCTGAAAGGTTTCTTAGTGTGAGCACCAAGTCAAAGATATTAATCACACAAGGGCTGGATCCATTAACCCCTCAGGGAAAAGTAGCTTGCATATCAGCAAACATCTCCATCCATTTATTATTGACAACATCCCTATCAATCCTTGAACAAACTCTATCTTTGCCCTCTTGTTTATTGTTCCATGTATAAAACATACCCCCAGTAGCCCAATCAGTAAGACCAGAAAGCCTTAAACAAGAAAGTAGGTGTAATAAAATGATTGATTGTGTCCCCAAAATGGGGAAATATCTCCCTATTTATAGGGTCGTTGGTAGGTGTGCCCCAATCTAGGTCACTTGACCAAGATTTTATTGGGCTGCGCCGAATTACCGCGCTTCTTGGGATTTGGGCCCTCGAAGGCAGCAATTTCAGAAGTTATCTAAGGGGGATACGTGTCAGGTGGCTATTGGGCCAGCCTGAGCTTGACACGTGGCCTTCTCTTATTGGTCCACACGTCTAGGGTATTTTTACCCTAAACATTTGCCCCTCATAGGGGTCACGTGGCTGCCACGTGACGCCTGTGACACGTGTCAACCTATGAAAGGTGAACAGTAAAAAAACGGCTAGTAAATTTAGGGTGTGACGGGGATGCCCCTGTTTCACCCCTCTATAAATAGAAGTTTACCCCCCCTCCCTTCTCTCACTATTTCATTTTCTTTGACTTTATAGAGAGAGAAAGAGAGATTTTTAGAGAGAGATTCTCTAGTTCTGTCTGCGTCAAATTCTCAAGATTTCCATGTGCTAACTTTGCAACACCTGGTCACCCGTCTGTAGCAGTTTTCAGAGTTTCCAGAGTTAACGTAAGGTAACCGCCTGTATCATTTTTAGCTTTTCCTTCTTTTCAAGTTGTATACATTCTTTTTTCCGTCTGTATATATAGTCTTTAAAAAATAAAATGAGCTCTCAATCCACACACTCGGCACTGCCTAGGACATTCAGCCGGTGTCCCGGAACGGCTGAATCTAGAACAGGGGTGCCTTTTCTGGACTGTCGGAACTGCTGTGCTCATCCCCGAATTCCTCCTTCTCTGTGTGTGCAGGACACAATGGCTAGAGTAAAACAGACGGCTAGAAAGTCTAAGAGTTGGCGCGCTAATGAAGTGCCCGCCGACGAGATTGTTCTGGATGGGGAACAAGGGAATTCGGAGGAGAGGAGTAGTTCTGATGATGAGGCTCCCTCTTCCTCCGAGAGCTCAAGTGTTAGAGAGGTAGACGGTGAAGAGGCCGCCTCCTCTAATGGGTCTGAGAAGAGACAAGCGGCAATGAGGTCGTTTAAAGATCGGGAGCCGAGGCATCTGGCTCCAATCAAGATAATTTTGCGGCTGACTATCAGCAGCCGGCGAAAGCTTCAGCCACACCTGACCCAATTAGAATGCTTCCGGGTGACATAGCTGTTAGGGCCTTAAAAAAAAACACCCCTTTGGAAAGGGGTGGGATATTATAGTTCCGCCTGGGGACGCGGTTATGGCCTCGGAGGATAACATAGAAAATGCAGACAACTACTTTGTCTACCATGAGGCGGTAATAGAAGCTGGCCTCCGGTTCCCCCTCCATACTGCGATTAGGAAAAGCCTGAAGGTGTTTGGCAGCTCACCCCAAATTCATGGGTGAATATTTTGAGCTACATTGCCGCCTGCGAGCTCTAGAATATTGCCCCCAACTTTTCCACCTTTGCTCATATGCACTATTTGAGCAGGCGACCATGTGACGACTTTGGACAAAGTGTTCAAATTGTCGGGTGGAAGGAGAAGTTTTATTTGGTCTCCTCCCCCACTCTGAGACACAACCGGACGCTGCGCCGGTACAATAAGGAACCGGTTCTCTTGGCAGGAAATGTCCTCTCGGCATTCTCTTCTAGGGCGCGGGAGCAAATAATAGATCCGGGTTTCTTTGAAACCACAACCGAGCCCTTGGGGGATGGGACTCATATTATTGTGCCTAAAAACTAGATCCCTCATCCGGACTTCTTCAAGGACGAAAGATTCCTGTCTGCCTGCGGGTTAAGCACCATGTTTCCCAAGGTTAGACCCACTTAGCATCCGGCTTTTCTGTTTTTTTTTTTTTTTTTTTTTTGTACTTAAACTTTTTATAATTTTTCACTAACTTTTTATTTTGTCCTTGCAGTTGACACCTACCTTGAAGATGGTTGATCTGGGAAAAATCCTGGCTAAGTCTGCTGCGCGAAGAAAGCGCGCTCTCTAAGAGAGCAGCCATCGAGGCCAAGGAGGCCAAGAAAGGCGGGGTAAGACCGCCTGACTGTCTTGTTTCCTTTAAATTTCTTCCAAGGGTTTTTTGCCGGCTGGTAACATTTGATTCTTTATTTGCAAGATGCCACTAAAAGCGTTCCACGCTCCATCTCTAAGCTTTTCAAAAGGCAAGGGGAGGAGCTGGACAAAACTCCGGCTGCCAAGGCCGCAAAGAAGAACCCCTCCCAATCAACTTCTACTGCCAATCCGAATCGTCCTAGGTGGCAAATCTCCTTCTGCCATGAAGATTATGAGTGAAAGCTCAGAACGTTCAGGGAAGAAAGCGCCGGATGCCTCTACGACATCGAAGAAGGGTGGCCAGCCACCCAATGTTGCAGCCGGTGCAACGACTGGGGAGGAGGACGCCTCTAAGCCCCATCCTCAAACCCAAGGTAAGAACAAGATTGAACTTGGCTGCTTGACTATATGCGAGTCAAGACTAAGGTTGACCCTTCGGGGGGTTCAGTTAGCAGCCGGCAACGAATGAATGCCAACTACGCTGCATCCTTTCACCAAGTACTTCATTTGGTGCAGATCTTACATTCGACGAGCCGGATCTTCCTGGGTTTGCTAAACGGATGGTGAGGACCCTCACCCGGTCTGAGAAAAACTCCAAAACTCCATACCTGATATGCAGGTAGTGGACTTTGACCGGATAATAGGCCAACTGGCGGAAGTAAACTATTCTTCAACTTGATTCTGATATTTTTCTTTTATTTTACCAAGTGTTTTATATTCCGGCTACCCTTTCTCAGGTTAATAATGTTGAGGGTGGATGGGCTCCGGGGCCCCTTCAGGAAACAAGAAAAGGTAAATGACGCCAAACAGAGGGCCACTGAAAACCTCAACTCTGCCGAATATGCTAATTATGTGTGTGAATTAAAGATTAAAGCAGTGGGGCTAACAATGAAGCCAACAGCCGGGCTAATGACCTTGATAAAAAATTGGCAGATGCTAAGCTATGCTCTAAGGCATTAGAGGACGCTGATAAGGAGAACACGAAGCTCCGGGCAGACGTCGCCCGGTTGGGGGTGGAGATTGTCAACCTGGGAACCAGCAGGCTGATGAGATCGCCAAGGAGCATACTCGACTGAAGGAGGAGAATGAGTGGGACAATGCAGCCCGCCAGAAGATAACCTTGGGGCTCCTCTATCCGGATATAGACTTTGAAGTCTACAAACTTAGGTATGACTACGCCACTGCGGTGTATGATGCCCAATGGGAGAGGCAACTCCGCCTCGCTTCAAAGACTGGGCTGCAGAGCTGGAATATGAAGTCTCAGACAACGAAGAGGAGCCGACAGAGGACGAGCAGAACCAAGACAGCCAGGCGGCCGATAATCAATCTGAAGTCCTCCCTACCGGTCCAAACCAGCCGGGTCAGCAGCCTCCACCTTAGCCTTGAACCAGCCTCCCCAAATTCTGCGGCTGTATGCTAATTATTTTTCTTTTCCGGCTTGTAAGCCGTGTATGTTGTAATTTTACCAATTGTGGAGTTGGGTTGACAATTTGTTTCTTTTGTTTCTGCACCGGATGTGATTCCGGATAACAATTATTCTGGCCTTTGTGCCATTTTTAATTTTATGAAGTATTTTGACTCAGTCGCTTTTTTATACATGTTTGCGTTTGAATTTTTTGAATTGAATTTTGCGTATATACTGCAATTCTTTGATATTTTGCCTAACTTATAAAAAGCATGTGGCGGACGGCTGTGTGGTTGGTTTCATTTCAAATTGATTAATTGGCTTGAAAACATTTGATACTTGGAGAAGTATGAGATGTTTTTAGGCCAATCAATCACAATGGTGATTGCCCCAAACCAAGTGCACAACCGGCCATTAAAACGGGTGCTTCAAGCCTCTTACCCAAGCGGTAATATTCCGTTACACAAAACTCTTTTGCCCCAATTGGGAGAGAGTGCAATTTTGGAATAAATAATCTAAGTAAGAATTTCAGTTGAAAACCGACTCTCCGGTATTTCGAAAACTAAATCGTTCTGTAGACTATTAGACGGTTATGAGTAGACCAATTTGGTCGTTCAATCGTTGCCGTCTGCATAGATACGTAGAGCTGACATAGTCTGCTCTCTGCGACGATTGCACCCGGAGGGGTGTCGCTGGACGCCGTTGTCCATAACGAGATAGGCGGTTTTGTAATATAAGCAACCATCCGGCCATTGGCCTTTGGTCTTGTTCGAGACTGATTGTATAGTTGCTAAGCGTTTTTGTGCCTAGTTTATGAATCTGGCCATTGCCGCAAGTTATTTGGACGTTAAGTTCGCCACTAAGTTTCGGACTTAGTTGGCTTAGTAAATAATCTGTCATTATAAAGATAACAACACAATTGAAAACAAAGCGTGATTTCTCATTAATAGACTTTTTGTTTACAAAAAATTTACAATTCTCAGAAGTAGTACTTTTTAAAGTTATCTACATTCCAAGTTCTAGGCAGACATTGCCGTCTGGGGTTTCAGGCGGTAGGTGCCATCCCTAACTTCTTCATGGATTTGGTAGGGGCCTTCCCAATTGGGGGTTAGCTTTCCAAGCTCATTGGCCCTACCGGTTGCTTCCATTTTTCGTAACGCAAAGTCACCTACTTTCAAAGGGTGCTTGTGTACTTTCTTGTTGTAGGCTCTCGTCATTCTTAGACGGTATATCTCATGACGCATGGCAGCATTGCCCCTGCGTTCCGGGAGGGAGTCCAATGCAAGCCGCATGACCTCCCAATTTGCCTCTTCATCATAAAGGATGACTCTGAGAGTCGCCTCGTAATGTTCAATGGGCAAGATGGCCCATAGGACATGAATCAATTCTTCTGCCGATAAGCCACCGACCCTTTCAATTTTCTTTTTGATGCTGTCTGAGATGAGTTTGTTGAACAACTTGGCCGTTTGCTTGGGGTCGGCCGACTGATGCAAAACAATGTGAGATCCCTTGATCTCCCAACCAAGTCTTAAGGTGAAGCGTTTCAAACTGAGGGCCATTATCAAACATCATAGACATAGGTACCCCAAACCGGGTGATGACGTTCTTCCAAATGAAAGAGATGGCATCCTTAGTCTTGATGTTCTTAACCGCCTTCGCCTCCGCCTCCACCCACTTGGTGAAGTAATCTACAACCACCAGAATATAACTCCGCTTGGTGCAGGCGTATAAGGACCCAAGATGTCCATGCCCCATTTAGCAAACGGGACTAGGCTGTGGATTGCCGTCAGAGTATCCGGGCAGTGAATAAGCTTGCCAAACCTTTAACATTTGTCACATTTCTTCACCAGTTCTTTAGCACCTGCCTCAAGAGTAGGGGTGTTCAAATCCGGGTACCCAGGTTTTCGGGTACCCGAAAACCCGGGTACCCGGAGTTTCGGGTAGTTGTTCATTTGTCCCATGCCCCGACCCGAATATCTCGGGTACCTGGGGTTCCGGGTACCCGAATTATTCGGGTCGGGACATAGGGTACCTGGTTTTTTATTTTTTTATTTTTTTTAAAATAACTGTTTACTTAATTTTATGTATTTATCCTACTGTAATCTAATTGAGAAAAAAACAACTAGGCAAACAAATAAATACACTACGGATACCTTGAATTCCTTGAACAATGAAGAATATAGTCATGGACAAACACAATACCACGAATTCAACGAAATACACTACGGATTTAGTCCAATTACCACAATAATACTAACAATTGGGTTACATAAATTCAAATCTACCACAAAATACAACGAAATTTAAAATACCCCTAAAAATACCATAGATTGAAGGCTAAAGTCGCTTGAAATCGTGTGAACTCAAGATTGAGTCGCTTGAAGCCTTGAACTCGCGTGAACTCGTGAAGGCTTGAATAAAGGCTAATCCGTGAAGGGTTGAACTCGCATGAACCCTAATTTGCAATCTTTCGAAGCAGAGAGGATACCTAATTATTTCGAAGCAGAGAGGAAGAGAGGGCGGCAGTCGGCAGATCGAGGAAGAGAGGAAGAGAGAGAGAAGAAGAAGAAGAATGAAGAGAGAGAGAGAGAGGAAGAGAGGAGGAGAGATAGGGAAGAGAGAGAGGACGGCGAGAGAGGAGAGAGGGGAAGAGGAAGAGAGGAGGAGAGAAAGGGGAAGAGAGAGAGAACGGCGAGAGAGGAGAGAGTGGGAAAAGAGAGAACCCTAATTTGCACTACACTGAAATATTGAATGGGCTGGGCTAAATTTTGAGGTTTTTTTTTTTTTTTTTGTTTTTAATTTTCGGGAAATCCGGGTACCCGAGTATTAAAATATGCGGCCCATGTCCCGACCCGGATTACAAGTAATTTTCCCGGGTTGGGAACCCGACCCGAAAATTTTTTTTTTTTTAAAAAATTCCCATCGGGTAGTTATTGGGTCATCGGGAAATCGGGTCGGGACAATCGGGTCGGGTTTTTTTGAACACCCCTACTCAAGAGTAGGCCAAAAATAATGCCGCCTCGCTCTGACGGCTAGGGACCTGCCGCCTACATGGGAGGCGCAGTATCCCGCATGCAATTCTTCGAGAACTTCTTTCCCCTTTTCTGGGGTAACACGGTTAAATAAAGGTTTAAGAAAACCCGTCTTGAATTCTTGAAGAGCTCTCCATTTCTGATCTTGAAGTTTGCTGCTCGTTTCTTCATGACGGTTGCCTCCTGCGGTGAATCAGGAAGCATGCCGCCTGTTAAATATACCCGGATGCCATCCATCCAGGTATAGCTTCGGTCCAGGATTCCAATGAGTTCTTCATATATACTTATTTTTTCCTAGAACTTCCCAAAAGACTGACCGAGGCGTATCACAGGAGGTGGAAGATACTAGTTTGGACAATGCATTCGCCTGGTTGTTATCTGACTTGGGCACTTGACTCATACAGAATATTTCAAGTGCCCTAGCCTCCTCTTTGACTGCCTGAAGATATTTGATCATAGCCGGGTGAGTTCCCTCATATATTCCCTCATACTGGCTTACGACCAAAAGTGAATCTGAGCAGGCGTCAATTTTTGTTGCCTCTGCAGCCTTACACATGCAGATTCCGGCTAGCAGGGCTTCGTATTCCGTCTCGTTATTCGAGGCCTGAAACTTAAACGGAAGTGCTCGAATCTTTCCCCATGAGGGGACTCATATATAATCCCTGCACCACAGCCTTTCTTTGTCGAGCTCCCGTCTACATACACTTTCCAAAACTGATCAATGTTATTCGGAGGAACCGGTCATGTCATTTCAACAATGAAGTCGGCAAACGCCTGACCTGTCACTGCCTTTCTGGGTTCAAATGTGATTTCAAGACTTTGCATTTCAATAGCCCATTTCAACATTCTGCCGGATGACTCCAAGGTAGACATTGACCGCTTGAGGGGATGATTGCGTAAATTACAACCGGATGTGCCAGAAAATAAGCTTCTTGAATGCCATATACAAAGCAAGGCCAAATTTTTCAACCATGGGGTACCAGAGTTCAGCATTTTTTAGCACATGGCTAATGAAATAGACCGGGAGCTGGATGCCGTCTTGAGGGCATGGTCTGAGACGGCTAGGTACATGTACAACATCTCTTTGGGCAGAGGGCTAACAAGGCTTTGCAAAGAGTGCAAGTGTTCTTTCAGCTTTTGAGAGGCCGTCTCAGCATCATCCCCCCATTCAAATCTAGTCTTCTTCCTGATTGCTTAGAAAAAATAAAGGCATTTGTCACCTCAGGAACCTCCCCAATGCCGCCAGGCAACCGGTTAGTCTCTGTACTTCCTTAACAGTGCGGGGTGACTTCATGTCAATCACCGCCTGTATCTTCTCAGGATTCCTGTATCAATCAGGAATCCGAGAAACTTCCAAGACTCAACACCAAAGACGCATTTCTTGGGATTTAACATAACCTTATGCCGCCTGAGGGTGGTGAAGGTTTCTCGGAGATCAGCAAGGTGATCCGTCTGTTGCTTGGATTTGACTATCATGTCATTAATGTACGCCTCCACATTCCTCCCAATTTGATTAATGAAGACTGTATTAATCATCCGTTGGAATGCGCATTCTTTAAGCCAAACGACATCACAGTATAACAAAATAACTCCTGATTAGTGACGAATGCCGTCTTCTCTTGATCTTTTTTCCACAAGGGTATCTAATGGAAGCCGGAGTAGGCATCTATAAAACTCATCAAGGCATGTCCGGCTGTAGAATCGACCAAACTGTCGATCTTTGGGAGCGGATAACTGTCCTTTGGGCATTCCTTGTTGAGGTCTGTGTAATCACACACATATGGCATAATCTAACCCCTGTAAATACATGAGGTTGGTATAAGCCATGAGGTGATCTTCAGGGAGGTACCATCATAAGTACCTGCCAACACATTTTTAACCTTGGCCGGCTGTGCCGCCTCGGTTATTTCCCGGGTGAACGCAGAAGGTTGTTCACCCAGGCGGAGCAGACGAAGCTGCCAGTGGCTTGACCTTCGAAGAAGGCCGGTTGCATGAAATGAGGAGAGTACGGGCTGTAGACCATAGGCAGTACATACGGTGCATTCCCAATCATCTGAGGGCCTGAATGGACAGTATTACCGCTTGTATGGCTCTCATGCAAGGATTGTAAATTCCCTGCATATGTATTCTTAAAGCTGTCTGGGAAGCTTAAAGTGGAAGCTGACTCAGACAACTGTTGATTCCTCTTGCGGGTGATGATCTCCCGGGCATCAAGAGTTGATTTCTTGTTTCCCACCAGTTGTTCACTCCGGCGGGTATTGTTGGTATTCCTCTTAGGCAGAAGAATCTTGGACCAGTCAATGGTCCTGCCTTCTCCTTTGGATGCGGAGTTGGCTGCCCATCTCTGACTGACTTCCTCTTCTCCAGAGGAGTCTTCCTTGCCGACTGACCCTTGCTTGGGCCAGCCCGGCTCTTGGTGATCAGATCCTTGATTTCACCCTTGAAAGTAGTCATGAACTTCATGAGTTCGTCTCGAGTGACTGGAACATATCCACCGGCCGTATGGGTTTCCCCTTTCGGCTGATGGGAGGTCGACTTGTACCCGCCTGGCGTGCACCCCGCTTCGCCGGATGCGCTTGGTTATCAGAGAGGCATCATTGGCTTGGTTATCAGAGAGGCATCATTGGCTATATATGATTCGACTTGAGGATCATCGTCCTCTTGGTAGTAAAGACCTCCGGTTGGTCTACTGGACGCTCAGGAGGTGGTACAAACTCTTGAACCATCCTTGAGGTACTCTCCCATCAAACGGCGCCAAATGTTTTGGGTATTTTTGTCCCTCGGGAGATTTACGTCACAAAGATTGGTCCGGCTCGAGCTGCACCTGCAAAAAAACGGAGACTCTGGTTGTTGGAACTCCGCCTCTGACGATCAAGTTAGTAACTTGAAAGAGAATAAGAGTGTGGAAATTTAGGTGGGTATCTGCTTGGATTCCAAGCTCAGGTGTTTTCTCTGATGAGAGAGAAAGTAGGTGTAATAAAATGATTGATTGTGTCCAAAATGGGGAAATATCTCCCTATTTATAGGGTTGTTGGTAGGTGTGCCCCAATCTAGGTCACTTGACCTAGATTTTAGTGGGCTGCACCGAATTACGTCGCTTCTTGGGATTTGGGCCCTTGAAGGCCGTAATTTCAGAAGTTATCTGAAGGGGACACGTGTCAGGTGGCTATTAGGCCAGCCTAAGCTTGACTCGTGGCCTCCTCTTATTGGTCCACACGTCTAGGGTATTTTTACCCTAAACAGGTGGCACGGTTTTCCAACTTATCCTCTGGTAGTTGATCACCAGCCAACAATTTAATTTGAAGTTGAAGAACAAAGCGAGTTGGTCTGGGAGGTCTTTTAGAGTTAGGTTTCTTTCCTTTTAAGTTAAGAGTCCATCACAAGGAGCATGGATAGACAAGGTTGTTGATATTGCTGACAAGGTTTTTGATATTGCTTCTATTGATAGACCGGGTTTTTCCAGACAAGGTTGTTGATATTGCCTCTATGTTAACCTTTATTTATTTATTTATTTTTCATTTGTTTGTCATGTACATACTCATTATTGTTGTGCCTAAGCGTCTTGATTGATCTTCTTTTGTCTCTTAAGGGTGTCTCTTTATAAATAAATAGCTTTTCTTATGCTCATATTCATGCACAAGCCTCTTCCACTGTTTTTGGATTCTTGCCATTGAAATCCAAAGCTTTGCTAAGGTCAATACGCTTGCACAAGCCTTGCTCACCCTTGGCTTGCTTTTGTGTCGTCTCGTAAGAGAGTATCGCACAATTCAATGTCAAAATAATATCAAAATTTACACATAGTATGTAACTAATGAGTGAGGACCGGTGAACTCTTTATGCGCGAGGTAGGTGATGATCTCATCGGTGTCATTGATCCGATGAAGATAAAATCTATGATTATAGTTGCGCTACAAATTCATAGATGATATATTTCTATTTGACATCGAGCAGTACTTTAGGATATGATAACTAAGTGATAACCTAAAGGTGGTCATTTCTTTAGTCCTGTACTTGTCATGGGATGCTGAGCTATGGTGACCCAAACTGATATTGAAATTAGTAATTCTTTTGCCTTTGGAATGAAGGCACATGATATTGGGCATAAGAATTCTATTTGCGACTACGTGAATGAATACATAGCTTGCATGTTGGAAATTCAAGGCATGAATGAAAAGGAATGAAGGATTTGTTTTCTGAATTGTAAGATTGCTCTCAATGTGAGATTATGAGAGAAAAGATAAATACAATCTCAGGCGCATAAACTCATGTAGTACTCCTTTGGGAAAGACGATTACCATGGAGTTATGTCTCCAAGCTCACCCAAGAGTACGGTAAATTGCTCACGTGTATTGTCTAATGATGTGGGAGAAATGATGCTTAAAGATTCTGGTTATTCCCTTTTTACAACACAAAAGAACCGATGGCAAGCATCTCCTTTGGAAATGATAGTATACAGAAGTGTGTACTATGTTGAAACCCGCACAAATGCTAGTGCACGAACAAAAAGGAGATATCAAGAGCTATAAGAATGGGTTTCTTCTACGTGATCTACACAATGGGCGAAGAATCCCCCCTAGGCAGTAGTGCTTTACCAAGCTGTGATGCGTGGACATCTAGGTGTATGGGCAGAAGACACCATTGTAGAACGAACTGATGCCACTCTAAACATTGTCATCAGAAGTGGTAACATATGTTAGGCTGTCACTGATGCAGAAGCTTCATCTCCTTTAACACTTTCCTTTATGTTTTTTATGTTAGATGTTTCCCATCTGTTGACCCTTGGGTGTGACCTATAGCTAGTTTAGAGTCATTACTATTACACTTAAAAAAAAATTGTTAAATAAAAAATAAAGGTTTTTGATGGAGTGATTATTAATGAATGAGAACCAATGCTTCTGTTCTAAGCATATGGGTTGTTGTGCAAGGAATCAATATTTGGGAGAAGGGCATATTAATCATAGTCTATTATTAGTGACTTGGGGAATAAGCTAGAGTTTGTTAGGAGAGTCTTTCTATATATAGACCTCATTAGGAAGAATAATCATCATGTTGAATATTGTTGAGAAGTCTGTTATTGACTTGTTGGAGAGCACCTTCCTCTCGAAAGAAGGCATTGTATTGTTGAACAATCAGTTTGATAATACAACTTATCCCTCTTAGCTATCCTTTTCTATCTAATTAGCTTGCCTAACTTCTGTTTGGAAGCTAATTCCTAGCAAATGGTATCAGAGCAGTTATGGTAGATTCAACCTTTGAAATTCTGTTTTCAGCCATTTAAAAAAAAAAAATTGAAAATGAAGGTCGCCGGAGCTCCGATTTGGTCACAATCACTTGAGCAATTCTCCGAAAGGATGGAGGAATCCACGAAGGAGAATTGTTGATAACCTTCAACGAAATCTGGAGAAATATCTTGATGATGTTTTTTCTCCGATTTTCTCTTCCATGAAATTTGAGTTGAAGGAAATGGAAGACGAGCTTGAGGAAGAAGAGATCCAGGCAGATTTAATGGAGGAGGAGGAAGTACTAGAGGACATCCATGCCGGCGAGGAGTTGCAGCCATCATTAGCAGCTTCTCTGGTGGCGCGATGGTGGAGAAACGTGGTGGAGGATCTCGTGGAGGTGGACTGTGCTATTTCACCGGCAGTGGAAGCCGTAGTGAGTTTGCATGTGGATTTACCAGTGGTGGTGTGCCTTTTGTGAGTGGTGTTAGCAGTGATTTTGAGAGCAATGGGTTGATAAATAAGGCAGGTGGTTTTGTTGGTGGTTTGTATGGTGGAATATTTGAGAGAGGTGGCGCCGGATGCTGTGGTTCGGGTGGTGGTCAGGAGGTTGTATCAAAATCTGTGGTGGTGGTGGGATATTTGGTTTCCGATCGGAGAAGAGCTGAAATCAGGGGCCGAAATTGACGGTGAGTGGTTGTAGAGGCAACGACAGATCTGGTGGCAGTGGTAACATCGAGTTTACTGGCGGAGGAGGTTTTACCATCGGCGCATCTGGTGGCCAGGACAGCAGTGGTCAAGGTGTTGCCGGCGAGAAACCGAGTACTGGTTGTAATGGTCTCGCAAGAAAATTGCCAGGGGGTGTGTTCGAGCGTGGTGGTGCCGGAGGAGTGGATCTGGTGGTGGCCCGGGTGTGCGCGCTGGTGGTGAGGATTTTTTGGGTGGCGAGGCACCATGGAACGTGTTGCAGAAATTTCCAGTAACAATGGAGTATGAGAGAAGCTTGGGGTCTTTTGTTGGCTTGAAGAGGAAGTCTGAAATGATTTATGCTAGTAAGGGTAATTCTGTCAATTACCAAACTCATAATATCATGGCTGAGGAAAGTCCTTGGGGGTCCTTTTCATACCAAAACGTTGAATGGGTTTTTGAAAAGGGTAAAAGGGAGGAAATGGGATTACCTTTCACAAGGCCCATTGCTAAAACCTTTAGCTCACAACCCATTCTCTCACAACAAGATTTACTTATCCCACTCCTCTCATTTAATTTTTCAGCCCACTCCTATTGCTATCAATCCACCCACTCAAACGTTTTCCAACCAGATCCAAGGACCAAGCTGTACTTTATTTCTCTTCAACTTGCACACAAGTTATCTCACAGCAACCACCACTTACTTCACCCAAAAGCCAATTACCCTTCATAACAAATTGCTGAGTTTTTCTATTACAATTAAGCCACTGAATGGAATGCCAATTCTTATCACTGAGCAACAACTCTCATGGCAGCACATTCTCTGTAGGGGCCCGTTCAAAAGTCGGATTACAGATCAATTTTACCAAGGCCAAGATTCAAGTGCTGATTATAAACCACCTTGAGGACAAGGTGAAAGTTTGGGCGGCGGGTATTGCAAGGAATTAATATTTGGGAGAAGGGCATATTAGTCATAGTCTATTATTAGTGACTTGGGGAATAAGCTAGAGTTTGTTAGGAAAGTCTTTCTATATATAGACCTCATTAGGAGGAATAATCATCATGTTGAATATTGTTGAGAAGTCTGTTATTGACTTGTTGGAGAGCACCTTCCTCTCCTAAGAAGGCATTGTATTGTTGAACAATCAGTTTGATAATACAACTTATCCCTCTTAGCTATCCTTTTCTATCTAATTAGCTTGCCTACTTTCTGTTTGGGAGCTAATTCCTAGCATGTTGATATTGCTTTCGTGCTAATATTCCTTTTGTCACTTCTATAAATACTCATTTTCGTTGTCAACGTCGCAATGCCTCCCGCTTAATGTGCCTTAGTGCTGACAATCAGGATCCTTTCTCGAATTGAAAGCTTTGCTTCTGTTCCTTGGCTTTCCTTGCCTTGTACCTTATTGAGCACAAACCAATGTCAAGATACTTGGACCATGACCCTTACGACTTTGGTATGTCTTGCTGGAATTTTTTGTGTTTGGGTAGAATATCATATCCATGTGGGAGTGCTGAGAATTTGACATAGGTACTTAAAAAGAAGGCTTCTTGCATAATGCATAAAGCTGATCTGATCTAAATATACAAGGCTGTATTTTTCCTCGGTTATTGTAAACATTGAATGATATGCAGTTTTGAATTTTGATTGCCCAAATTGTACTTCCTTGGTGCATATTTTGTCTGATACTATGTAGCATAATATTTTACGTTACTGACCTATCTCTCAGAAAATTAACATGTCATTTTTCTTTCTGCTATAGTTTGTCCATCTTCCAGATTCTTCGGCCTATTCCAGGTAATGAAGGCATATTGTCAATAAATATAACTTATAGATGCTGTATGAAGCTTATTGACAAAATTGCTGTGCTGAAACTGCTAATGTGTTATACTCCATTTCTTATGATATCTTGAGAAAAGTCAAACTATAAGTGGCATGGTGTTCTAAATGCTTTTGAATGTTGGTGAAAGGAAGATAAAAAATAGTATTTTATGAGTAGTGGTCGCCTTTTCATCTATAGATCTAATTGTACTTATTCGTATGTTGATTTTTTGAACACATGAAGTTTCTTGTCTTAAGAATAAAGTGCTCCTCATGAAGTTGCTTGATTGCATTGAAGGATACTGTGTAATATAAGCCCTGCTTCCTTGCTTTCTGTTCCTTTATTCTGGAAGCTGCAACTTTAGTATAACTAAGGCGCCTAACGCCTGATGCGCGTATCATAGCTAGCCATGCCCGAGAAGTTCTTTTGATTTGATGTTATGTTATAACTTTAGTTGTTAGTAGCATTTATGAGGGAAAGTATATAACAAATATTTTTAGGGGTATAAATGTCCATGCACTCTTAATAGTTTTAAAAGAAACAATAAACATTAACGAGGGCAGGTATGTAAATATACATTTAAGGGACATAATCGTCTTAACACTATTTACTTCCTCCGTTAACTATTATTTGCAACAAAGGGGGTGTTTGCAGACTTCTAGGAAAAATTTGTTTGTGAGTGTAAAATGGAGAGAGAAAAAGTTGGGTGTATGTGATGAGGAGAGAGATAGAGAGAAATGATAACCTAAAAAGGAAAGAAAACATTTGTTGCACATAATAGTTAGCATCCATTTATAATATATGTTGCAAATAATAGTTAACGGAGGAAGTATAAAAGTGTGGTCATACTTTTAAAAGGGGTAAATATGTAAATAAACATTTTTAGGGGCATAATCATCTTCAATACTATTCATAAGAGTTTATTCAATACTTTTTAAAGGTAGGGAAATAGTGTGTGACTTTTGTGGTATTCTCACAGAGTCACAGATACGCATCAGGATTATTGTCTATAATTGTGGTAGCTGAATCTGAATCTATGGTTTGACTACCAATTAAGGTCATTTTAGGGCTTTAAAAGCCCCATAATTTTTATATTTGGTGATTGTTTAATTTTTTCCATGCTCATTACAATTCGTCTCACGTCATGGAATTAGACCAAGGGTTTCCTTATCAAGCATGGCTTCTTAACCAGTCTTATTTATTTCGATTTCGCTATCTGATGAATTTCTAAAAATAGTGTAAGTGGCTTAAGGTTTCTTTCCATGTGGCTATAGGCCTATAGCTGCTGTTCCTTTCTTTGTTAGAAAAGTTTCAGGTAGTCAAGTTTAATAATATTAAAACTTAATACGAAGTATATAGTTTAAAGAATTAGAACTATAATAATATTCTAAATTTTCTACTTCACTCCATGTTATGACATTAAAACTTAAGTTTATACGAGAACCATTATGCTATGAAATGGTGGATATTTCACTCTTGCTAGAAAATATACATCGATTTCTTACCTGTGAATCAAGTTTGCATGAATGTCCAAAAAATTTCAACCTCCTAAAGCCTCAAATGATACTGTCAAAAGTCTCGGTGGAAACATAATAATACGGAGATGACTTACATTGATCTTCCCCCTGAAGGTAGGTAACCCTTAAAGAAGATGTTTTAACTCATTTCCTGCAATGGATTCCATGTCTACTGTTGCCTGTTACTGCCTATAGACTGTACATATTAGTTGTTTTTGCCTACATGGGCTAATCTATTTATGTGCTACATTGCTGTCACATTGATGTTTAGCTTGTATTCAGCTTCCCCAACAATATGACAGGAAGTGGAGAAGAGGGAAGATGTATGCTGAATATTCCATTTTGTGATGTGTTGCAGAAATTTTAATTCTTGGATGTGGAAGACACATTGAACCAGTAAATTCTGAACTCCGGAGCTATTTGCGCTCTGCAGGCATAAGATTGGAAGCAGTTGACTCGGTAATTGTGCTTTAAGGATTTGCTTTAGTGTTTTAATTCTATTTTAACTACTTTGTTTGAACATTGGTTAGTTATTAGCATAATTCAAATGAATCGCTTATGTTTAGGAATTTCTGAATAAAAGTCTTTTGAAGAGGTTTACTGGATACATTGAGCGGAAATATCCTCGGGGTTATCACTTGTCAAAGAAGTTGAAGACCAAAACTATGCATTTTAACTGATGCTATGGATAAATGTTTAGCACTATTTTTTTTTATAATGCCTATGAATATTATGAACCTTTTGAATGTTAAGAATCCTGCGCTATATAGCACTCTATTTTTTTGCTCCTTTGTACCTTGATTTTGTAAACTGAACACTCCTGGTAATTAGTTGTCTATAGTACTCTAGTCATGCTATCAATGAAATGCATCCATTCTACCATATTTCATGTGCTGCTTTAAACAAATTTGTTTGTTAAATGTGTGGAAAATTGTGATGCTGAAACTTTCTGACACTTGAGCCTTCATTCCACTGTGCCAAACTGCAGTGGTATCAATATGTATTTGTCCAAGTTCTGCTAAAGTTCAAATAATTGTATACTAAACTTTTGTCACTCATGCTTCATCTGTTTTGTTTCAGCGAAATGCTGCCTCTACATACAACATTTTGAATGAGGAAGGTAGAATAGTTGCGGCAGCTCTCCTCCCATATGGAGCATCAGCGTCTTCATAATATTTGGTCAGATGACCAATAGCAAAACGTTTCAGCAAATTCTTGCTCCGTTTTTGATGCTTCTGTTGACTAGTTGCGGAAGTTTGGCGATATGTAGTCATTTAATTTGACACTATGTAATTTTGAGTACGATTGCTTCAGTTCTCCAAATAAAGCTTTCTCAGAACTTTTTTTTTTTTTTGACGAGATTCTCAGAACATTTTTCATGGTTGTATCTTTATGATATGTGGGATGCACATCAATAATATGGTCTGTTGAGTAATTGTATACATGTTTAAAATTTTGATATTGAAATATCAGTTCAGTACAAACTATGAAATAAAGCTAAATTACTTTTGCTGACAAGCCAATGGTTTATACTTATACAGAAAATCCCGAAATAATTTAATTAGTTGAAATGGATAAAAGAGGAAGTGCTACTACCTCATTAATATACGCACAAATCCTGGCAAATTTTTTATCATTGCCAACTTTTTTGTGAGTGATTTCCAACATTTTTTTTATTTTTTTTTACAGGATTTCCAACAATTTTCTTGAAACAAAAATAAATTCTCATTATGCACCGTGTTAGATTGTGACTCGAAATCTAGTAGGATAGACTTTGAACACTAATATCGGTCAAACTACAAGTGATTTTGAGGTGATTCAAGTTAGAGGTGATAGCTTGGTTCAAGAGCTTTCCAACAATAGGTCATATGCCCAATTCTAATAAATATGACCGTTTTACAAAAATCTGACGAAGCTGGAAATTTGCGACGAGCAGATGAGCTATAGCTCTATGCTAGTGAGCTATACCTCGACCTTATGAGGACTTGTCGCATGCATGAGCTAGCTGCCAAGCTATAGCTCGCTAGTTCGGTTCTTCTAGGATAATTTATGGATTATTACCTAAAATTATATCTTTTCTATGACGGCTATTTTAATATACTTGGGGGAACAATTTAGGGTTTTTATTAGGGTTTCCTTGTGTTATAAAAGGACCTTTTAGTTGATCAATTAGATCATACCTTTTGAGCCATTAGATTTAGGACTCCTTGTATTATTCTCTCGTTCATTCTTCATTATAGTGAAGAAGCTCTCGAATCCCTCACTCGTGGATGTAGGTCTAAATTTAGTTGAACCACATAAATCCTTGTGTTCTTTGTTTATCTTCTTTATTGTTTTTCTCGTTCTTATTTTCATTGATTTGTTCTGCATTAATCAAACACAATTACACCCTAATTTCCTAACACACCGATATAAAAATAAATTCTCATTATACATCGATTTAAAAATAAATTTTCAAAGTACCGTTCACATAGAATTGGTGTTTGGTTCAACTTATAACCGCTAATGTCATCAACGGTTTTATATTAAAATCACTAGCAATATTAGTGGTTATGTATTTTTTTTTTGTAAATAAAGTCAAATAGACATGTTATTGAAATGTTGTATCTTTGAACTTGTTAATGAATATTGGCGAAGGAGGCAAAATCCGGTCATTAGTAAAATGAGGTTTATTTCTAGAACCGCTAATTGTAGAAGCGGTTCACTAGTAGAAAAATAGAAATTGGCACCGGTTCAAACCCCCACAAACCGAACAGGTGGAAATACCCATCCCACAAAATCCCGCCCATTTTTTCCTATTTTTTTCCCCACTGGTTCAAACCAAACCGGTGGCCATTTGGCGGTGCCAATTTTTAATTTTCTACTAGTGGTTGTAAAACTACAACCGCTATTGCTGTTTACAATTTAAGCTGAACCAACATCTATAAATTAACGCGCAACATCGATCCTATGTAGACAATATTTGGGAATTTTTTTTTAACACCGATGCACAAAGGGAAATTATTTTTGTTGTAACAATATTGTGGGAAATCGCTCTTTTTTTGTTTTGTGATAAAAAAAAATTATCAATCTGACTTTTTGTCTTATAAATTGTGGCATCGCACGCAAGGTAGTGAAATTTCTTTGAATAATTAATTATCTCATGTTTAATTATTACTCTTTGCATCAAGATCCTAAACCCTTTCGATAATCTTGTTGTGCACAACCAATCCCAACCAATTAAGTGTGTAAAATAGTATTTTTTCCGCAAAGTGCTTAAAATTTGAAATGAAACCTTGCTTTGGCACGACCCATCACTTAAAATTGAAGGGTTTTTAGGTACTTAGATTGAAAAAACAATCTCAATATAAGCGGAAGCTAGGTTTATTATGTTGTGATTATTTAGTGAAATATAGCACAACATCATCTATATACATAAAATAAACTAGCATGCATAATCTACTAATGCAATAAATAACTATGATCTATTATGGCCCCTAATCTTAAGAAAACTATTCTAGAAATGCTCTTAGATGATGCTTCAATGGATTGATTTGTCCTTTAGGCCTTCACATCATATCATGGTTTTCATGGATTATAACTAACTTTTACATTCTATTTTATCTACTAATTAAATAAAGGAAAAATTACTTTAAATAATCCAACATTTGCCCCAATCTCCCAAAATAAACGAACTTTTGGATTATTCAAGAATAATCAAACCTTTGAACCCCATCTTCCTTTATTGAACCAAGTAGATCGCCAAGCCGGTATAATCGGTTACCTTGCCTACGTGTTATTTTCTTATTGATTTATTTTTTAATTTACAAATCTTTTTTATAAAAATAAAATAAAAACCTATCCCTCTTCTTTCCCTCGATCTCCTCTCTTTTTCTCCATGACCACCTCCTTCATCCTTCCTCCTTTACTACCACCTTACCTTCCCTCCCACTTACCCACCAACAACATCAATACAACCCACAACAAACAACACAAATCTGGCCCCAAATCCCCACCCACCTCCATTTCTACGTCACCCACCACAAATTAAACACGCCGGTCAAATCCCTTTCAACCATTGATTTTTTTCTTTCCTTTAACCACCGCGTCTTTCTTTTAAACACCGCATCTTTCTCTCTCCTCCCCCACCACCACTGTTGTCAAAATTGCTTTCTTACTCTCTTATTTCTCATCCTACTACTTCCAAATTACAACTACCACCTCTTACTGTAATGCCCCGTATTTTTAACATATTTAATAATTATTTATTTACTTATAAAATATATTTTGGGCCAAAATAATTTTAAATATGGGTTTTAAGTAATGAGTTTTAAATTTGATCAATACTTACTCTACCAATTACAAATTATGTTTACAAAAGCCTAATCATCCTTTTTATTTATTTGGCCAATTATTCCTCCCTTATATCATCTCTTGAGCCCAAATAATTCTAACCTACTTAACACTATAAATATCCTTTTGATCCCAAAAATTTTGTCACTCAAGAATCAAAGGGTAAGTTTTATTTTATTTTTCTTTTCTTTTATTTTCTTCTTTCCCTTTTATTTTTCTTTTTCCCCTTTATGTTTTTTCCTCTTTGTTTCACGTAGGAACTCAGCCACTTGGGTTCGCTGCCACTGACCCACCGTTGTCCTGCCGCCGTCCAGCCGGAACTCCGGTGCCGCCTTCCAGCCGCCACCATCGTGGCTACTCCTTCTCTCCCGTCTTTTTATTTTAATTGGTATTGATAATTATTTTTATGATTTTGGTTTTATTGTTTAAAATTTGTTTAATTAGTATCAAAATCATATTTTAAATGTTTTATTTTATATTTTCATATTATTATTATGAGTGTTATTTTCAGATTTTGATATGATTAAAGTAAGGGTTTCTAATTTATAAAAGATTTTTATACAAACTGATTTGGGGCTTTTGTATACCTAATGATTTTATTGATTAATTGTGCAAAAAAGTATGTTTTAATATAGTTTTAAGGGAGTTTTAATCAAATAATGTTGCTGGAATTTTATTTAAAGTAGTAGAATTGTGAATTTAATGAAAGGGTTTAATTACCCATTAAAGAGGGGATTATTTAGGGGTTTTAAAATAATATTCAGATTATTATAAGTTGTTTAAAGTGAGTTTAATTTGCTGGAAATTATGTATTAAAGGGTAATTAATATCGTATTACGATCCCTTTATGTAGGACACTTGGTTCGAGAATCGTTGTAGTGTACTAAGCTATTTTAAGAGCTTATTTGATGTAAGTTCGCATACTTAGTATTTATTTGGTGATGTAGTGTAGGGAATATTTCAAGCATCCCACACTTGAGCCCCACTGTGATCATACACTTAAGTATGGTGGCGTCCAAAGGGAAGGAAGCTAGAGTAAAAGAGTCGCCAACAAGTTTTAGGAACTTGTAAACCGTTCATAGGATGAAGGTTACACCCCTTCACGATCTACGAGATCGCTAACTCCATAGTGGTCTAGAACCATGACTGGATATTCGGGGATGAAGGAACAAATCCAACCTGAAAGAGATTGAACATACCCTAAAATATGCGTCTACTTTATTCTTCTCGTATTCATGTGCGCTTTTTGACTAACAAGCAATCAATAGGTTAACCCTAAACCTGTTTAATCTATGTTGGTTTAATATTAATGCACAAACAAAACTATTATTGACGATCACTTGAATTGTAATCATATTAGCCCTAACAAGATTATTAATTATCTTATTAAGCGTGATTACAAGTACAAATTCCCTTAAACATGCATAAAAGGCGTGATCAAGCAATAACAATAACAATATATATCAAGCAACAATAATAACAATCATCATCAAAATAATGATATTCTTAATAAATCATAAAAATAATAGCAAGATCCTAGGCATAATACTAACAAGATTAATAACAAACCCTAGTATGTCACTAAACATTAAAGATCAATTATTTAGTCCTAACAAGATACTAACATGATATAAGGAAAGAAATAAGAAGCATCATACATGATATTAGAAATATTAGATATTACCCTAAACATGATACTAGGAATCATAATACATCCTAACATGATACTAGGAATCAAAATAATCAAAGCATGATTTCTATATCAAAATAATAACAATCAAATTACTTACTTGGATGCCTCGTGTCTCTCTCTAATAACAAAATACACGCATTAGTAACTTCAAGGAAAATAATAAACAAACAAATTAAATTAGATAATTGAATACAGTTTTGGGACCAAACCCTCAGAAATTATAAACCTTTCATGTCTAGAGAGAAGGAAACTTCGAACTTTTCTAGGTGTGTGTAGAACTAATGTATATGGAATTTTGTGAGAGGGAAGGTTTAGAAAAAGAATAGAGAAAGAGAATAAGCTTCTAGCTTTTAGAGAGAGAATAGAGATTGATGGTTGTGAATGAATAAAAACGGGGAGATATGACCCCTATTTATAGAAAAAAATAGTTCGGAAACAAATCAAGTCCTATTCGGAATAAAATACATCCTGTCGCCAACGACAGGTTTTAGCACCAGACGACAAGTTTAGCGCCAGGTGACAGCTGTTAGCGCCAGACAACAGCTATTAGCGCTAAGCGATAGACTTGTCATCTTGCGCTAATTAAGAAATCAAACGCGCTTTCTACGCGGAATCCTCTTCTTAATACGATTAAGCAGCTAATTTTGCGTTAATCAAATTAAAATCGGGTTTGTGATAAATCACTTATTTTATTCCAAATAAAACTCTTTAAAATATAATTATTAATCCTAATTCCATTAGAATTTAAAAGAACGTTCTAAATTAATCTAGAAGATTAAAATCAATCCTAATAACATTAATAATTAAAAGGTCCTCCTCTAGATCATGGGCCACAAATTCATTTCGGGCCAAATTTAGTTTAGGCCATAACTTCCTCATTATTCATCGGAATTGGGCTTATAATATATCGTTGGAAAGATCTTTTCGAGCCCAAGCCAACTACACTATTATTGGACCCTTATCATGGAAAAATTGATCACTATATTTCATGTTTAAAGGGAATATGTAATTGAAAGTCACGCCTAATAAGAGAATTTGGACAACCGGTTTAGAATCCTTTTTAATCTTATTTTTTAATCAAGTGGTTACAAATATTTTAGAATTACGTGTTGCATTAATATTCAACCAATTTAGCTTAATAATAGTTTGGAGCGAATTGAATATTTTGTTTGCATGCCTTTGAGACTGCAAGAATCACTTTTCACTATAAGAATCGAGTAGAGGCTAATACGGGCGAATGTGACTCCATGACTCACTTCGTACCATTATCCCCGATCCTCCTTTCGTGGTTTTGAACCATATGGAGTTAAAAATCACATGGATTATGAATGGGGTGTAACCTTCACGGGTCAATCGTTGTTGCCTATCGTTGTCCCTTATCGTGGTTGCCTTTTTATGATCGGTGAACGGTTTACAAGTTCCTTATAAACTTGTTGGCGACTCCCTACTTTATTTGTCCCTAATCGTATATGTCAATTCCCACTTCCTATGAGTGCCAAGCATATTCACACATGCTTTAACGTAAGTTCACTTCGAACGACGCCTACACATGTGCTAGAGCTGCTGTTGGCTGTTAGGATCATTGACTTGAAGAGCAAGAGTCTTTATCATCTCAGTCAGGTTATTTATGTTTTTCCTTAGCTCACCAAGTTCTTGTTAGGAAGCCATTATTACAAACTTTTTTCTATGTCGAATGGGCTTATCAAAGAGTAGAACTTGAACGAAATTGTTGCCCTTGATTACTATCCCTTCTCTCCTTCACCAAATGCTGCAGAAAGGGAAGTGTAAGAAATATTTCAAGCGTTAATCCCTAGCTTGAACCCCACTGTGATCATACACTAAAATCCGGTGGCGTCCAAAGGGAAAGAAAATAGAGCAAAAGAGTCGGCAACAAGTTTTTTTAGAAACTTGTAAACAGTTCACGAGGTGAAGGTTACATCCCTTAACGATCCATGACTGGTAGTTCGGGGATGAAGGTACAAATCCAACCTAAAAGAGATTGAACCTGCCCTAATAATAGGCCTCTACTTTATTCTGATCGTATTCATGTGTGCTTTCTGACTAACATACAATCAATAGGTTAACCTAAACCTGTTTATCTACGTTGGTTGAATATTAATGCACAAATAAAACTATTATTGGCGATCACGTGTATTATAATCGAATTAACCCTAAACAAGATTAATAATTATCTTTTTAAGTGTGATTACAAGTACAAATTCCCTTTAAACATACATAAAAGGTGTGATCAAGCAATAACAATAAATATCAAGCAACATAATAAATCATAATAATAATTATAATAATAATTATAATTATAATAACAATAATTATAATCATAATAATGTTAAAGCATAATAATAGCAAGATCCTAGGCATGATACTAACAAGATTAATAACAAAACCTAGCATGTCACTAAACATATAAAAATCAAAGCTTTAGCCCTAACATGATACTAACAATCATAAATATTAGGAAGAACATAAAAGGCAACATACTTTTAATCATACTTGATGTTAAAGTTACCCTAGACATGATACTAGGAATTAAAATAACAATCTAAGCATGATTTCTACATAATAACATCAATAAAAACCATTAAAATACTAACTAGGATGCCTCATACCTCTTTCTAATAACAAAATACACACATTAGCTTAGTAACTCAAAGAAAATAATAAACAAAAATAAAATTAAATAATTTAAAGAGAGGTTTTGGACCAAACCCTCAAATATTAAACCTTTCACGTCTAGGGCGAAGTTAACTTCGAATATGGCTTGGCGTATCTAAGTTTTGCGAATGCGGAATTTTGTATTTGAGCGAAGGCTAGTTTAGAAAAGAGATAGAGAGAATAATCAGGAAAATCTTGATGAGAGTTGGTGAATGAAAACGGAGTTTTTAGAAGGCTATTTATATAGAAAATCAGCCGAAAAGATAAAAAATCAAAACAGAGTTCTGACGCGTAAAACAAGGTTAGCGCCAGAAGCTGACATTAGCGCCAGGTGCTAGTGTTAGCGTGTGGCGCTAACTTAGTTATTGACGCGTTTTCTAAAATCTGATAGAAATTGCCGTACAGGAGGATAAAATCGTATTTTCCTCAAAACATTATTTTATTATGATAAAAACTTTAAAAAGTAGACAAAAGTCAACTTATCAATGCTAATTGAATTAGGAATGAAAAGAACATTCTAGAAGAATCTAGAAGACTAAAACCATTCCTAATTCCATTAGGAATGATAAATCTATATTAGGCCCTCCTCTAGATCATTGGGCCGCATATAAGGCTCAAACCGGGCCTAGTTTAGTAATTTGGCCATAACTTCCTCAATATTCATCGGAATTGGGCTTATAATATATAGTTGGAAAGCTCTTTTCAAAGCCCTATCCAACTACACTACTATTGGACCCATATCATGGACTAACCAAACTGGATTGACTGTTTTCTTAAAAAAGGTTTTCAAAAACAAAGAGTGGAAAAAGAAATTAAAACTATCCGCAACACTAAACTTTCCACACTTTCACTTCATTCGATTATTATTCGACGTGAAAGGTACTCATCACTGGATTTGTTTTTGGGGAGACAAAAATGGGTGTCTACAGAATCCCCCACTGTGACTGAGTTTGGAGAAACGCACGTTTCGAAAACGAAAGTCAAAGTATCGATGGAGACGGAGAATGATTCAAAACGGTCTGCGATTCTAAATCATTCTTGTAACGCTGATACCTGCAAACTAGAGTGAGTTAAAATAGATAAAAGAGTTAAGAAACGCGTATCTTGCACCGTCGAGCACACGTCTCTGAAGTAACTGATTTGCTGCTGTATTTTCTGTATTGATGACCTCCTGCAAGCTAGAGAATGCCATCCCGTTTGAAGACTGCTACTCTTGTAACTGCCTCCAATTCTGCCATGATAATCTTCCACAAGCCAGGGAACACTATCGAAGATTGCTTCACTTAAAACGATCCTCTTCCGCTTTGTGACCATCTTCCACATATTAGGGAACACGATCAAAGACAACTTCGCTTGAAATCACCTTCAGTTGTTTGTGACAACTCTCCGCAAGCTAGGGAACGCTGCCAAAGATATCCTCGCTTGAAGCTACCCTCATTTAATGCGATAATTTTTCAAAGAAAATTACTAAAGACCTCCGCATGACAATCTTTTAAAAAAAAGCTCGCTTGAACTTTGCTTCTGCTATGCTTGTACGGCGGCGCTTTTGCTGCTTGTGAACTTGTATGTTGGTGCCTTTTGCTGAATCAACCAGTATGTTGGTGCCTTTCTGAATGAACCAGTATGTCGGTGCTTTTTGCGATGAGCCAATGCTTAGGTGCTTTAAGCTAAGTGAGACGATCTTTCATCAAGTCGATCACTTTATGAAATCAAGCCGATTACTAAAAATCGTGTCAAATTTATCAGAGGGGCTAACTGGCGTACAAGGGAACACAAAACATACTGCATAAGGTTGGAACAACCGTACTGAGTGGCTGAATGTTCCGGCGCCGCTGAAATGACATCAACGCCACTTATCTAACTGTAGCGCCAAACGCTGAAGCTAACGCCAGACGCTGGAGCTAGCGCCAGATGCTGGAGCTAGCGCCAGACGCTGGAGCTAGCGCCAGACGCTGGAACTAGCGCCAGGCGCTACAGCCTATCGACTGAGGCCAAGGTCTGACACTTGGTGCTAGAGTCCGATTTTCCTTAAATACCCTTCTCTTCCTCATTTCCGCTACTATTGCTCGTGTTTCTTGCTCGAGAATTTCCAGAACTTCAATTCACTCGTTCTTGCTCGTTTCTCAACTAAATTCGCTCAAATTTGTTGCAAATCAAAGCTTATTCCATTCATTTTCCCTATCTATGTAAGTTTCCTTCAAACTCATGCCGGTTTTAATGATCTTTGCATGTACTTATCCACGAATTTCTTGAAAATTCAAAATTACAATTGCTTAATTCTCTTTGTTTATAAAATTTTATGCCATGAAATTTTTTAATTATGTTTATATATTGCCTTGGGAGTAATTTGAGACTTGTTTAACTTCATTTGGTGAAGAAATGAACAAATCACCATTGTTGAACCTCTTAAGGTCGGGAAAACAATGTGGCTTGTTCTTGATGTTTTTGCTAGTAATTCTTGTCCAATTTGTCACAATAATTACTATAGTATTTCAAGAAATTGTTTGGTTGCTTGAAAAATGCCGTTATGCTCAATTTAAATGTGTGCTATGTTTTAGTATTATGTACTCTGTTTTCTGCGAACATAGTATCATGCGGCTAGGCGAACTTTAGATACCATAGAACCTTAATTTATGATAATTCTGCACAATGTAGCATTGCAAGACAGCGAGGCTCTGGTTCACGGTCCCGAGACGTTCGACGGGAGCACGAGCCCGTAGAGGACGATGTCGAACCCTCCACTTCTCTTAGCCGACTCCCTAAGTGGGATGAGCGGACCTTGTACTTTCCTCCGTCCACCATATCTTTAAGAGAGTGATACGGGGCATCACAGTTGGGAGAACACGCTGTCATGGTTTCGGTTGTGACAGCTTGGGCGATCTGTACAAGATGTACATCGCCAGAGATGATCAGATGAGACTTCTATGGGAGTCTTACGGGCTTACTACACTGTTCGAGACCTCCGAGGCCATGCTTACCTCTAGAGAGGTCATTATCTAGTTCGTGCTCTGGTGGAGTTCTTTTGGGACACCACCAACACTTTCCACTTCCCCTGGGGTGAGATGATGGTCACTCCTACCGACTTCAGTCTCATTACAGGACTAGAGTTTAGCTCCGTGGAACTACCGTTCGATAGCGGGATCGACGTCTTCTCTCCTGAGGTCGAGGAGCTATTGGGTCCGATTGTTATTCAGGCTCGAGCTGAGGTAAAGTCGACTCAGTTCAATGCTAGGGGATTCGCCGCTGGACTCTAGCAGTGGCTTTTGACGATGGTGCGACTACCCGAGAGCAGCGGGTACGCATCTTTGCACTTATCTTGCTGTCAGGGACGTTCTCCCCTGACAAGGGTAGTAGGGCACTGCTTTACTACCTTCCTGCCGTCTGCAATCTACACCGGATCGGGACTTACGACTGGGCTAGCTTAGCCTATGCTGATTTCATCCGAGCGCTGCGGGACTCGTGTCGACATCGGTCCTTCGCGGAGAATGTTGCTGTGTCCGGCTTTTAGAGAGTAGTAGAGGTAAACTTTATTCCCTATAAAGTTTAGCTCTAGATTTTTGTTAGCACTTGTTGATAACTTTTCTTGTAGATCTGGTTCTACGAGTACTTCCCCTCAGCTGCGCCGGCGAGACCATCGCCGCGCAGGCTTCCAGTTAGCGCTTCTTAGGTCAGCCGCTGTGTGGGGATGTCCACTGCCTATGTCCGAGATTGGATCATCTCGGTATGATTTTTTTTTTATTTGACATTTTGTAATTGGTTTAGATAGATTCTTGCGTGATTGACGCTCTTTGCAGGAGCCTAAGGTGTTGTACTAACCGTGGGACGACTTAGCAGTCCCTGGGTTAGCCGCGCAGTATTCTACTGAGCGTCGCTATTTCTTCGGGACTTATGGAGCGGCTGCGTATCTTGGAGAGAGGGTTGCTATTCAGCATTCCTTAGATACCTTTGTCGTTCCTGCTCCTCCACCACGTCACATGTTTAACACCACGAGGTTGGTGAGCATGTCAGAGGGAGCCGGTACCCCTTGGCGATCTTACACGATCCCTAGAAGGTGCTATGGGGAGGAGCTACTACCGATGTTAGCTCCAGTTCCTATACCTGCTGAGGATGTGGCGGTATGATTTTCAGCTTTTACCTTAAATTAAGTAGCCCCCATGTGATGTTTTACTGATTTTGTTTTCCCTTGTCAGGACGATGCTGCTGAGTTCATGCCACACCGTATGTCTATCAATTATTAGGGGACATATGGGCCGATTGAGAACATGATTCCTCTGGCTCCTGAGGGCGAGTGCTTTGTGGAGCGGTCGATTCCTTGCCACCAGGTTCGGGTAAGCTTGTTTATTCGCAACTTTTTGTCCATATATGTTATGCATGTTTACTGAATTATTTCTTTGACAGTTCTCACGCGAGGTGGTTTCGGCGATGGCACGATGCATAGATACCTTCCGAAGCAAGCTTGTCCTGATGAGGAACGTGGCTACCTGCCGTCGAGACGACGCAGTTCAGGAGGTAGTCTTCCCTTCATATGTTTTTGTATTACCGCTTCCATTTTGCTTATTTCTGATATTAATTTCTTTTGCAGGGTCAGCCTATTCCTTCTCGTACCCGCACGAGCCGCACTGGTTCGGGAGGTCGGGGCGGTCGTTCGGAGGCTGCTCGTGCCGAGGCGGCAAAGGGCTAAAGCTCATCCTCTGAGGGTGCACATGCTGCGCCTGTAGGCCAGGGAGAGGCTACCTCGGCTCTTAGAGGTGGTGGGATGTACGAGGTTGGCTCATCATCGCAACAGTCTCTGCAGCCTCAGCCTTAGGTTGATCTTGGGTGGATGGGTCCTGTGTTGAGTTTTCCTCCTCCCGAGGAGACTGGAGCTGGAGCCGGAGCCGGAGCTGGTGGAGAGGTTACTCCTCGTACATCGCAGTTTTATGAGATGATGGGTGTACGTCCCCCGGCGTCGTAGTTTGTTCCTGTGCTTTTTATTATTTTATTTTGACTTTGTATAGAACTTTGTCTTTTAATTAGACTCATCATTTAGATATGTTTGTATATACATATTATTATGAGTTTATTCTTTATTTGTCATGTTTTTTTCATTTTTATTATTATTATTATTATTATTATTATTATTATTATTATTATTATTATTATTATTATTATTATTATTATTATTATTATTATTATTATAATGTTCATGTTTGTGTGTGCAAGGAAATGTGAAAAATAATTTTGCGCAAAAATTCCGTCATTTTTATTATTGATGGAGGGTATCCGACTTTCTCCCCCAAAAGAGAAAAAATGAAAAAAGGAAAAGTCAAATAAAATATTGGATTTATAAAAACTTGGAAGTTAGTCTAAATAAAATCAGAAAAATAATATAATTAATATAATAGCTATATTAATTAAAATGGAGGAATAAATGAATATTTAGAAAAAGATAAGGAAACCGTAAAGTCATTAGCAGACTCGAATCAAGTCAAAAAATGCGGTCTTTTAGAAAGCGCGTACGATGAGGCATATTGGCGCCAGCTGGCGCCACACATTTTAGTGTAGCGCCGGCGCTACACTTAGCGTTTGGCGCCAGTCTCTGGCGTCCGGCGCCAATAGTTGGCGTCTGGCGCTAATGAGCGCTGACTCCGAATCCTTCCTAGATTAAAACTGCTCCGATTTTGTGCATAAATATCCCCCTGCCCAGCCGATTTTCTACATAATTTCAGCAGATAAAATATTTCTTTGCTTTTAGAAAAATAACATCATGTCTCTACTCAGCAAAAGTTTCACCAACTACACCCATGAATGGTGTCGGTCTCATAATCCCAAAGAGAGAAAATAATTAGATGTGTTTCACTTGGGGGGTATTTATGGTATCTAAGGGGTAGATCTTGATTCAGATTTTATTCATATTGCTCTAGAATATTGGGATGTAGATACTCATTGCTTTAGAATAGGGTATGATGAAATTAGCCCTTTTCCGGAAGAATTTGGTGCTATTTTAGGTTTCCCTACACTATCTTGTAGTAATCCCTAGAATAAATGAATATTATTATAAGGATTTTGAACGCTTTTTCAATTTAAAAGACAGAGATCTATCGAAAATAGTAGATGGTAGTATAGTTAATTTGAAAGAATTTGCTCGCCATTATTTTGATAGGCCTTATTCTGAATCTTTCCATGTTTATAGAAGAGGGGCTTTCTTGTTTTTCATGCTTAATCAATTTTTCCTAATTAATGGTAAAAATAATGAGGGTCAATCAATTATATCCACTGTTTTAGAACAAATTGAATCAGGGAGAAATCCAATGCCTTTAATAGTTGGAGAGACCATGCTTAGTCTTGATGAGTTAAAGAGAAATCCAAAGGCACCTTTTCGGGGCTCTCCAATTTTATTACAGGTAGAAAAATAATATTTTTAATTACAGAAATCAAAAAAATATTTTTGTATAGTAATAATAATATATTTGCATTGCAATTTTTACAAATGTGGCTAATGGAAAGACTGGAACTAATTAGCCCTCCGGACAACATTGAGAAGTATACTCCAAATTGCTTCGTGAGAAGGAAGAAACGCCTGTCTAAGATGGGGCGCCATGAATGGAAGAAGGTCTTCGAGTCTTGTAATTTTGCCATCAAGTGGATCATCCCTTGGTGGAAAATAGAAAAGATGGTTGGTGTTAACAAGCAACCTTTATGCCGCCTTCCAACCTTGTCCCGTATGACTTTTTATTATCCCTGCAGGGTAAAAAGACAATACAGCCTACTTCAGACTATAACTTTCGGTGATCTTCGTCGTCCCTACGAGTTCCCTGTCTCCCAGGAAGTAGACAAATTTGATGCTTATTGGAGCGCTAGACCTTTATGGGAATTAATTACCCAAAAGGTTCCTCCTTCCTTTCCTAATGATGTAAAAAAGTGGCTTCTGAAGAAACCTTCAAAGGTTGTGAAGAAACATCAGAGTAAAACTGATGTGAAGAGGCGTCAAGGTGACAAGCTGGATCCTGTTAAGGAGCGCTTGGGTGAAAGGATCGAGTTCAAAACACCTATAATGCCTAGGAAGAAGATTACTGCAAAAGATAAAGCAAAAAGGAATGCTGACACCACAGAAAAGAAATCTTGGGTAGAAAAGAAGCATGGAGTCCTAGCTGAGGGGGAAAATATTTAGTTCAAAATTGAAAGTAGGTTCTCTAAATGATGCCTACTAGCTAAGGTTATGGATGAGGAAGAAGAAGCAGACGAAAATTGAAAAAGGGCTAAGAAAGAGAAAGAAGATTAAGAGCATTGCTTAATTTTCAATTATTAGACTTAGTTTAATTTTTTTTAAAGTTAATTTATTTAAGCTTTATTTAAATTCCATCAATAATGTAATTTATTTTATTAATGAAATTCAAGCTTTTTAATTAAATTATTTACTTTAAATTTATTTTATTAAAGCAATGAAACCCGAAGAATTAATTTTCCAGAAATTTTTTCGAGTACGAAAGTCGAAAATTTTCCGAAAAACACCGAAATGTTCCCAGACTTTTAACGGTAAACTGGCGCCACATTTTTGCAACTAGCGCCGGCTGCGGCAGTCTAGCGTCAGGCGACAGATGCCGTCGTCTGGCGTTATCATTCATTGGCTGGCGCCAGAATGTTTTCCGTGACGCCGATGTTTCGTTGATCTTCTGTCGAATTTTTTATTAATTCTGGGATGCGAGATTTTTAAAAAAAAAGTGGCGGCACCCGTAAAGGGTTTCCTACGTATCCTTGCTTAAGGAATCAGGCTAAACGTAGCTCTCTTGAGTATCCTACTCAAGTAATTATGGGTAGTATTTCTTAGGTTGGTCAAGACTTGTCATGTTCGAGAACTCATTGCCATCCATATAAGTTAATTTTGCTGCACCTCCTGACAGGATTGTTTTGACAATGTAGGGTCCAGACCAATTAGGTCTAAATTTTCCCTTTGGATCTAAAACATTTTTCCTTAATGCTTTTAACACCAAGTCTCCTACTTTGATGTTTCTTGTCTTGACCTTCTTATTAAAATGCCTAGCCATACGAGTTTGATAACATTGAGTGTGATGTAGAGCTTCTAGTCGTTTTTCATCGAGTAGAATTAACTCTTCATATCTTGCTCTAGTCCATTAAACTTCATCGAGTTTGCTCCCTAATGCGATGCGTAGAGATGGAATCTCTAGTTCGACAGGTTGTACGACATCCATTCCATATACTAAGGAAAATGGCGTATTTCCTGTTGATGTGCGAATTGACGTGCGGTAACCCCACAATGCGAAGTGAAGTTTGTTAGGCCAATCCTTATAATTTACCGTCATTTTCTCGATGATAGTCTTTAGATTTTTATTAGTTGCCTCGACTGCTCCGTTTGCTTGAAGCCTATAAGGGGAGGAATGATGATGTTGAATGCCATATTTTTGTAACAATTCTTCACATTTGGCTTAAAAGTGAGTTCCATTGTCACTTATCATTTCATGTGGGACTCCGTATAGACAAATAATATTTCTCTCGATAAAGAGTGCTACATGTTTTGCAGTGAGTTTAGCGTATGATTGCGCTTCGACTCACTTTGTGAAGTAATCAATTGCCACTAGGATATATTCGTGGCCTCCTGTTCCTGGGGGAGTGATTTTGCCGATGATGTCAATTCCCCATGTAGAGAACGACCATGGCGACGTGTAGGTGTAGAGCAAGGATGGAGGAACATGTTTTAAATTGGCATAGATTTGGCACTTAGGGCATCTTTTTACGTATTGATGGCAATCCCTATTCATTGTAGTCCAATAATATCCTTCTCGCATTATTTTTTGGACTAACATTTTGCCTTTTATGTGAGTTCCACAAATTCCTTCGTGGACTATCCTCATTGCTCTTTCGCATCCTTTTTTCCTACACATAAGAAAGCTCGACCCTTAGGTACCCTTTTATGTAGCTCGTTGTCTATGAGTACATATTGGGAAGCCAAGAGTCTTAAAGCTCGTTTTGCTCTTTTGTCAACATGGGGAGGGTATTCTCCTTTGGTGACATAATTGAGTATATCCGTGTACCACATTTCTTCTTCTTCTTCGTCGTAATTTACTTCATCATCTTCTATAGCTTGAATATATGCTGGTTTATGCCTTTTTTCTATAGTTAGAGGCATTTGCTCGATTTTCGTAGGATTCCTAACCATCGAGGCTAGTCTTGCCAAGGCATCAACAAATTGATTTTCTTCCCTAGGTAGATATGTGTATTCTACCTTCTTTAACTGATTAGTAACAGTTTCCAGATAGGTTTGGTAAAGGGCTAGAATTTCGCTCCCTACTTTCCACCTTTTGGATATTTGATTGATGATTAATGAAGAGTTTCTAAATATCCGTAACTTTTTTACTCCCAATGCCAAACCTGTTTCAAGGCCTACCACGCATGCTTCGTATTAAGCAGCGTTGTTGGTGACGTCGAAATCAAGCTTTATGGAGATTGGAACATGCTCTTCTTTAGGTGATACTAGTTATACTCAAACGCCACATCCCTTTTGGTTTGAGGCTTTGTCGAAGTATAAGGTCCAAGTATCATCTTCAGTTACCATTAAGTCTTCATCTAGAAATTCATTGTCTTGTATTGGCGTCGAGTCTTCTATTGGAAATTCCGCTAGAAAGTCTAATACCACAAATCCTTTGATAGCTTTTTGCGGCATAAACCTTATATCAAACTAGGATAAATTGACTATCCATCTCGATATACGTCCATTGAGTGTAGATTTCTCAAATAGATACTTGAGTGGATCTAACTAGGAGACTACAAAGGTTGTATGCACTAGCATGTAATGTCTTAACTTGGTTGTGGCCCACACCAAGGCGAGGCACAATTTCTCAAGTGGTGTATAACGTGCTTCATATTCGAGCATTTTCTTGCTTAGATAGTAGATTGCATTTTCTTTGCCTTCTACTTCTTGTGCTAGCATAGCTCCAATTGTCTCTTTGGTAACGGTTAAGTACAACCTAAGAGATATTCTCGGAAGTGCTGATGCTAATACGGGAGGATTTGCGAGATAGGATTTGATCTTTTCAAAGGCTTTTTGACACTTGTCATCCCATATTACTGGTACATTTTTCTTAAGCTTTTTAAAGATTGGTTCACATATCGTCATCAATTTTGATATGAACCTACTTATGTATTGCAACCGGTCAATAAATCCTCGAATCTGCTTCTCGGTTTTGGGCGGTGGCATTGGCATGATTGCTTTAATTTGGTTGGGTCGATCTCTATTCCTCTAGAGCTTATGACATAACCCAAAAGCTTGCCTGAAGTGACTCCAAAAGCACACTTAAATGGGTTCAACCTCATATTATATTTTCGAAATTTTTTCTTAAGGCTACTTGATAACTTGGGCGGTCTTTTGTTTTTACAATCATGTCGTCCACATATACTTCGACTTCTTTATGCATCATGTCATGGAGTAAGGCAGTCGCTGCACGTTTGTAAGTGGCACCCGCGTTTTTCAACCCGAATGACATTACCGTGTAGCAGTAAGTGCCCCATGGTGTTATGAAGGTTGTTTTCCCCATGTTTTCTTCTGCCATAAGAATCTGATTATAACCTGTGTATCCATCCATGAACGAGAGAAGTGTGTGATTTGCTGTGTTATCCACCAGAATATCGATGTGTGGTAAAGGGAAGTCGTCCTTTGGACTTGCCTTATTTAGATCTCGATAGTCGACACACATTCTTACCCTTCCATCTTTTTTCGGAACTGGGACGACGTTGGCGACCCATTCGGGGTATTTAGATACCTTGATGAAACTTGCAGTTATTTATTTTTGAACTTTTGTTTTACAGGTTTCATTCGACGTAACTTTTGTTTTACAGGTTTCATTCCCAAAATTAGTGGTATAGTGTGTTGAGCTATTTCTCTATTAATGCCTGGCATATCTTCTTATGACCAAGCAAATACATCGATGAATTCTTTAAGTAAGTTAATTAAATCGGTTCTTTCTTGTTCATTAAGTGTTAATCCGATTTTAACTTCTCTTTTATTGGTTGAATCATTTGAGATATCAACCATCTCAGTTTCTTCAATTATCGGTGTTTTCTTTTCAAGTGTTTCCATTGCTTTAAGAATTTCTGTATCTTTTTCATTGTTAGTTAAGCAATGCTCGTCATCTTGGGTCAAAGAAGAACATAAGAAGTACGGAGAAGAAATTATATTATTATACTCTGAGATCATTACATTAAAGAGTGATATGTCCTCAAGGACTTGATCACTAACTATTCTAGCAAAAGAGATAGAAGGGGAAGGTGCTACTACTAAAGACCTAGATGACTCTATAGGGAGAGACTCTGACTCTAACTCTGACTCTGACTCAGACGACTCTTCGAACATCGGTCCTTGCCCTGTCGTGATGGATATCTTCCTTCCACTTGGAGCAGTCACCTTGACGGTCTTAGGCCACCCTAGTAATGATCCTTCCGCTCGAGTGATTAGCTTCGAGGGATCAAAGTTTTCACTTTGTAGGAATGTTTGAATGAGCGAGGAGTTATCCTCTTTGTATGTCGACTCATCCTTTTCTCGCCCAAATAATAATCCCATGACGTCAAAGTCAAAGCATGGGGGTGCTTTCTCCTTATGGACAGAAGTTGGGATTTCATCTGTGAAATAGCAATCCAAGAAAATTTCAAATCTCGGTTGCCTTATGCCGTTTACGACAAATGGTTCAGGAAATTCGTGGCAAGGATAGTCCTCTCCTTCTTTTATGAATTGACCATTAAGGGTGAGAGGGTACTGATCCATTGGGATTTCTTTCTTTTGAATGAGAGCGTCCCTACGTGCCTTCGATTTTTCCTGGGCTCGCTTAAGATCTTTCTGAGTCGGTTCAAAACCAATTCCTAAAGTATCTAATTTAGGGAGGCCAGGTGACTCCAGCGGTTTTTCTATTCCTTTCTTCTTTCCTAGGGTCATCCTAGGAAAATGTCCTTGTTTCTTCAGAATAGCATTTATGATCTTGTTAGAATGGGGGTTGTGGCAGAGAAGGGTCCTTTCATCCTCCTGGATTAAGGAGACCTCATCGTTAAAGCCCCATAAATCTTCATCATCCTCATCATGCTCCATGTTAATTATTGGGTTTTCTATAGACTTGATTCTTATAGGTGAAGCATCGATGGTGATAGGAATTCCCCCAACTATGAATTTTACTTGTTGGTGGAGAGATGAGGGGACGACCTTTAGGTCATGAAGACAAGGGCGTCCCAACAATAAATTGAATGAGGCTTTGATATCTACTACTTGGAAAGTAGTAGGATGTTCTATTGCTCCCGCCGTTATATTCATAGTAATTTTATCAAGAGCTTGATGACGAGTGTTGTCGTAGGCTCTTATTCCTTGTGTTGAAGGGGTTAAGTCTTCCTCCCTTATGCCTAGCATCCTCGCAGTTCTAAGTGGACAGAAGTTAATGGCTGATCCATTGTCTACAAGAGTCATGGGGACATTCATTCTCTTGCAAACTACTGTGAGGTTTAATTCCTTATAGTGTTTGTCACCTTCTAGGGGTAAATCCTTGTCAGAAAAGACGATCAAATTGATGAGACTAGGTATCACTCGTGAGGAAGTTAGCCATCAGGAGTGGTGTCAGAGTCTATCCCTATTTTGTCCAAGGCATTCATTACAGCCAACCTATGTTCTCGAGATGTTGCCAGAAGCTTCCATACATTCATTTCAACTTTTGTTTTCTTAAACTGTTTGACGATGTCATTATCTTCAATGATAGGTACGGGAACTTGCTGTGTGGTTGGCATGGGTTGTGTTGAAAAAGGAGGTTACATTCTCCCGGACCTTGTGAGGACATCTATTGATGGATCATGTTCAACCCAAAAGTCATCCATGGCATATGACACCAAGGTGGAGGTCCTACCATGTCTTTTAAGTAGACTTCTTCTTCATCACTGTCCTAAACTCCATTAACACTTGCATCCTCTTCTTATGGAACTTAGACTAGTTTCTTTTCATCAATCATTTTCTGAATTAAATCCTTGAATTTAAAACAGTTTTTGATAGTGAAACCTCCTGATTGATGATATTGACAGTAATATCTATCTGTCCTTTTCAATGATTCAAATGGTCTTGGTTCGAGAGGTTTGATCTCGCCACTCTCGGAGAGCATTTCGAACATTTGTATATATGGGATCCCAATTGGAGTGTAAAGTCTATTACTCTTCTTGGGTTTTTCGGTGACTTGTAAAGGAAAACGTTTTGCCTCGTAAGTCGTTCCCATATGTGTGAACTCTCTCTTAGGTTTATTTTTCGGGAGTGGAACCTCTTCATACTTCTTCTAAAGTTCCTTTATAGCCTTGAGAGTTTCACGTAGCAAGTGTGATCCTTCCATCATAGACAGTGTGAGCGATTGTATATCCTCTTTACTTGCTAGTTCTAGAAGGTTATCCATGGCGTCGAAAAATATTTCCTCCCCTTCTTCGATGGCATGGATTTCTTTAACAGGTTTGATGAGAGACGAGGGGTAAACCTCGTTTTCCTCATCAAAGATAGCCAAGGAATGAGCGAGAGGCGCATTATCAATACTTGGCTTCTTACTGGCAGGGGGAAATGACAGCTTGTTGTTGTCGAATAAGTCTTGGATAGCTTCTTTAAGCTTCCAACAGTTCTCGGTGAGATGGCCCCTACCTTGGTGATACATGAAATGTACATTAGGGTTCTAGTTAGCCGACCTCTTTTCGACTGGTGGGTCCCCAAATGGTCCAATAGGAGTTATAATACCTTTTGCATTTAGTCGGTCAAATGCGGTGTCATAACTCATGCGAATAGGAGTAAAGTTCCTCTAAATGGTTTATTTGTCCTTGATTGTTCATAGCAAGGACTTCACCTAGGTTAAAAGTGCTAACATTGTTTGAGTGGGTTGTTTTGGAAGAAGAAGGATTGTCGTTCCTCTTTCCTTTCCAACCATTGTTGGAGTTATTGTTGGCAACTTTCAACTTAGCCAGGTCGTCTTCGATGTTGATTCCAATGTCGTAGACGGCCTTGAAGGTATGAAGATTATTCTGATATTTAAGATGCTTGGAGTATTTTTCTAGAAGGTTTTTGATGAATAACCTTACAGACTCTCTTTCACTTGGCACCTCAACCATCTTTGCTGAGGTTTCTCTCCGTTTGTTAAAGAAGGAGGTGAAGCCTTCATTCTCCTTTTGCTTTAGGATTTCAAGTTCCCTATGGTCGGTCTCAACTTGAATGTTGCATTTGTATCTATCAATGAAAGCGTTTGCTATGGACTCCCAGGTGAAGGTTTTTTCTTTCTCGAGAGAAAAGAACCATTACTGGCAAACGGTCTGGAGAGATAGTGAGAACAGAGAGGGGAACACCTTCTTGTCGATACCCTTAATACTCATTATTGTCTCGAAGGCTCTTAAATGAAAATAAGGGTTATCACTTGCTTTGAATTTTGGGATGTCGTTGGCATTGAACTTCTGCGGAAGAAGATCTTTGTCCACCGTGACCCCTTGTGAACTAATCCCTTGAAACTTGTAGTCGTTAGATAGTTTGCTTAGACTCGCTTGCATGAGGTCCATCTATTGTTGTTTCACGAGATCATCGGTCTTAAGGGTTAGGGTCTTTAATGCCTCAGTCACGGTAACCAGTTGGTTCCTGAGCTCTTGTGTTGCCATTACTGTCCTAGCTTTCCTCTTACGAGCAATGGGTTTGTCGAAAAGTTGTACTTTTACGAAAAGATTGTCTTTGATTAACCGCCCTTCCTTTCTTGACCACGCGCTGTAATTTAAACCATTTGTGTTTTAATTACTTGACTCAAATCGACCTTGACTTTACGGTTTTAAAGAGAAAAATAAAAAATAGGTGCATATTTTTAGCAAAAATAAAGTATATATTTTTAGGAACCAAGTATGGTATTTAAATTTGACGATTAATATCCGACTTACCCCCCTAAAAAATGACGAAAAAAACGCACATACAAGACTTTCTTTGACATGGTCAAAGTATGTGTATTGGTGTGTGCGTTGAGTGTAACTGACATGCTTAGACTTTTGTGTAAGACAATGGGATTTGGTGCCTAGACTTAATTAATAAATTAACAAGGTATTATTAACTGTAAAATTTAACCGAATTACTTAGCAAACTGGTTAATTAGACATAAAGAGGTGAGTAGGTGACTCGATCAATAATCAAAACTTTCGTCAAAACTATAGGACTGGCGCCTCTTTGCAGTATAGCGTAAGACGACAGCATTGTCGCCAGGCGCCACACTCTACAGAGTGGCGCTATAGTTCAAACTTTGGCGCCATTGCTGGAGCTTCGATCTGAGACTGTTTTCGGTATTATTAATTAATAGGGGTATGCCTAAAGTCGTACTAGGTTAATTCTGGTTAAAAACAAATTAGACCTTATTTACTCAAATTAATTTAATTTAATTTAATTAATTAATTAATTAGGCAAAGTTCTTTTAGTCATTAATTTATTTAATCGTAGCACAAGTCAAACAATCAGTTAGAAAAACATATACCATATTCACAACAAATAATGCACAATTAGTCAAGTAGGCACAATATGATGCAATGAGTTTGCAACCTAACCATGGCTCTAGTTTTCTAAAGTTCAGGATATGGGTTAGTCAATAGAGGGTCCATGGTTAATTGTCCGGATGCACCGTGCGGAAGCCTAACCGTGAAGGGTTGGCGCGAGTGGATAGGACATAGCGAGTTTTAGAAAAACTCGCTTCCATGGTTTGGTGAATTCAACATTCTCGGATATACCCTTTGTTGCTTAGAGCGTTCAATCAGGTAGAAGGAGCATGAATTCCCAGGGGTTTATGTCCATATGTAGAACACATATGGGTTTCAGAAAAGTGAGAAAAACTCAATCAGGAAGTAGGATCAAGCAAACAATGCTAAAAACTGGTAGAAATTAGAACGCATATTTCTGGCTCGGTATTGGAAGAATTTGGCGCCAGAGCGCCTGGCGATAGAGCTGTCGTCTGGAACTAAATCCAAAATACTGGCGCTAACTTCTGTTCGCTAACGCTAATTCCTACATGCCTCAGCAGCTTTCTGTGCTCGATAAAATTTTCCAGTTCCGCGCAGTGTTATTTTGGTCCTAGTTGGGAAAGATATTCCTCAAATTTCCCACGTGTAAATATCCTATGTTTTAACTCATTACGGATGGTCTTTCCAATGAGATCTTTTTTATGCATATGACAATAATGTTAATAAATATTACGCACATGAAATACTTAGAACGTTTCGAGTCTCACCCACTCATTCTAAATCATTGCCGAAATAAATTTCAGGAATTAAAATAGAAATCCTCCCCAGCGGAGTCGCCAAAAACTGTAGGGAATATTTCAAGCGTTAATCCCTAGCTTGAACCCCACTGTGATCGTACACTAAAGTACGGTGGCGTCCAAAGGGAAATAAAATAGTGCAAAAAAGTCGCCAACAAGTTTTTTTAGGAACTTGTAAACCGTTCACGAGGTGAAGGTTACACCCCTTAACGATCCAAGAGGTCGTCAACTCCCATAGGTCTTGAACCATGACTGGTAGTTCGGGGATGAAGGTACAAATCCAACCTAAAAGAGATTGAACATGCCCTTATAATAGGCCTCTACTTTATTCTGATCGTATTCATATGCGCTTTCTGACTAACATACAATCAATAGGTTAACCTAAACCTATTTATCTACTTTGGTTGAATATTGGCGATCACTTCTATTATAATCGAATTAACCCTAAACAAGATTAATAATTATCTTATTAAGTGTGATTACAAGTAAAAATTCCCTTTAAACATACATAAAAGGTGTGATCAAGCAATAACAATAAATATCAAGCAACATAATAAATCGTAATAATAATTATAATAATAATTATAAATATAAGAACAATAATTACAATCATAATAATGTTTAAGCATAACAATAGCAAAATCCTAGGCATGATACTAACAAGATTAATCACAAAACCTAGAATGTCACTAAACATATAAAAATCAAAGCTTTAGCCATAACATGATACTAACAATCATAAATATTAGGAAGAACATAAAAGACATCATACTTTTAATCATACTTGATATTAAAGTTACCCTAGACATGATACTAGGAATTAAAATAACAATCTAAGCATGATTTCTACATAATAACATCAATATAAACCATTAAAATACTTACTTGGATGCCTCGTACCTCTTTCTAATAACAAAATACACACGTTAATAACTTCAAGGAAAATAATAAACAAATCTTAAATTAAATAATTAAAAGAGAGATTTGGGACCAAACCCTCAGAAATTAAACCTTTCACGTCTAGGGCGAAGGCAACTTCGAATATGGCTAGGTGTATCTAAGTCTTGCGAATGTGGAATTTTGTATTTGAGAGAAGGCTAGTTTATAATAGAGAGAGAGAGAATAATCAAGAAAATCTTGATGAGGGTTGGTGAATGAAAACGGAGTTTTTAGAAGGCTATTTATAGAGAAAGTCAGCCAAAAAGATAAAAAATCAAAACAGAGTTCTAACGTGTAAAACGAGGTTAGCGCCAGGCGCTAACGCTAGCGCCAGGCGCCAAGCTTAGCATCAGGCGCTAGTGTTGGTGTTTTGCGCTAACTTAATTATTGACGCGTTTTCTAAAATCACATAGAAATTGCCGTACAGGAGGATAGAATCGTATTTTCCTCAAAAACATTCTTTTATTCTGATAAAAACTCTATAAAGTCAACAAAAGTCAACTTATCAATGCTAATTGAATTAAGAACGAAAACAACCTTCTAGAAGAATCTAGAAGACTAAAACCATTCCTAATTGCATTAGGAATGATAAATCTATATTAGGCCCTCCTCTAGATCATTGGGCCGCATATAACGCTCAAACTGGGCCCAGTTTAGTAATTTGGCCATAACTTCCTCAATATTCATCGGAATTGGGCTTATAATATATCGTTGGAAAGCTCTTTTCAATCCCTATCCAACTACACTACTATTGGACCCATATCATGGGCCAAACAAACTAGATTGGCTGTTTTCTTAAAATAGGTTTTCAAAAACAGAGAGGAAAAAGAAATTAAAACTATCCGCAACACTAAACTTTCCACACTTTCACTTCATTCGATTATGATTCAACGTGAATGGTACTCATCACTGGGTTTGGTTTTGGGGAGACACAAATGGGTGTCTACAGGAAGTCATGGATACTTATTATTAATCATTTGACTAAATTTCGATTCAACATGCATATATGAGGAAAGATCTTGGAGTATTAGGGGAATGATATGTATGAGGAAATCATATGGAGAGTGGAAACATGATGTAGATTGAGATATGTGAAAGAATTTCGGAATAGAGTGGAACCCGAACTTCAATGACAGATAGGAAGATTCATGAAAGGACCTAAGACATGGTCATGGTGACACATATACAAACTGCGTGAAGACTCGTTAGTGTAAGTGATATGTTTTAGACTCGTATCATGACCATGTGACTAGACTATGTGACTTAACGCGAACAAAGACTAAGTTAAGACCTTGCGTATATGTACTAAACTGCACATGCTGTAGTAATTTAGGCATAACATTTGATATGTGACTCCGAATCAAACGAAACCAATATAAAAGGAAAGATAAAACTCAGGGCTACAAATCCATAAGTCAAACGACATATAACTTTTACTAGAACTCCGGCTATGACCAAAACAAGTTGATGCTTATGCAGGATACAGGAATAAAAATCCGAGTTGACCCAAAGGAACTATGACTCGATTTTTGACATATTTATTAGTTCAAAATCATTAATCAATTAATTAAACAAAGTCCTTTAGTCATAAGTCAGTTCGTTAAGACTTATTTACAAACACAAGTCAAAACAAACGGTTAGTTCATTCATATATAGGCTATTGATAAGGGAATAAACACCTCGTTAAATACGTATCCCTAAATGAAATAAAATTTACATAACCTAGAAAATCCAATACAAATATAAGGCAAGCAACGGGTCGAACCATAGGAAGGAGCTAAACACCGCGATCACTACTAATCAATTAAGCTATATAGGGAAGGAGAACGAAATTATCAAAGAGATTAAACCTAAGAGTGAAATAAACTAGAGACAATATAAAGAAAACACCAAGGGAAATAGGTAGATGTAGGCTTTACTTGAACATACAATAACATGGAAACAAATCAACCATGAACAAAACATGCTTAAATATCGATATAAGGGATCTAGTCTAGCTATCTGTCACATTAGAAGTATATATTGCGACGTGCAATCAAGTAACAATCGATACAAATGAACTTAGCTAATTAACATAACCATTATGTTGTCAAATTAGAACCATATATTGGGAGGTGCAACAAAGTAACAATCGATACAAATGAACTTAGCTAAGCCAACTATCGCTTCATTAAGCATATATTCACCCTCAATCAACTAACAATTTGCACTTTTCAAGAAGATCGAGAACATCAAGCAAGTAAAGACTAATCACAATCAACTTAAATTCACAACCAAAAGCATTAACAAATTTCAATTAAACTACATCATCCCCACACCCTTGGCTAAATAACTACTCACTATCAATAGCAATTAACAAGTCAATCATGAAATTAACAAGGAAAGGCATAATTAATGAGTAATTAACAAGGCAAAAGAAATCAAATAGAAAAAAAAGAGAAAAGAATAAGGAAATGCTCATTCATTAAAGTTGAAGTTCTACAAAGAGGTTGGTTGATTAAGCTTCTTCTTCAAAATCCAAGCTCAACAATGGAAGAATCCACGCTCTCTCTCTAAAATGCCAAAACTAAGGATGTTTCTCTCTCTAGATTAAGCTAAAAATTAAAAAATTCAGCTAATCTAATCTAATCTAATTACATTAAAAGGAGAATATAGACTATATATAGGTGTTCTCAAAGAAGAAATCGATGAGTAGAACCCAGCGATGTGCGCCTGCTCTGAGCTTATGCACTCGCTCCAAATTATGTGCACCCGTAACTTTGTGTGTACAGAGAAGGGAGACCCAGATAGACGCACCTGCACAGAAGACTGAACGCCCACGCCAAGGTTGCGCAGCAGGCGCGCAAAACTCCCTGACTTGTTCTGTTTTTCTTCCTCCATCTGTGTGGGTTTTAATAGTATTATGCGTTTGTGCGACATGGGTACGCGCCTTCTCATAATGTTGCGCGCCCAGGCATGGCTCATGTGCGCTCTCATAAGTGGGCGCACAACAATTTTTTTTTAGCCCAAGGTCTTCTTCTCTTCAACACAACGGTTCCTACAAAATACAAGCAAAGAAACCATGGTATAAAATTGATAAAGGAGGTAAAAACTAAAAAGTAAGACAAAGAAAATAAAAGGGAACTAAGGGAAAGAAATAGGGTACAAACAAGCTACAAGCATGGGAAAAACCGTTAAAAGGAGCCTTTAATCGTGGCATGAATTCCACTCATCATTTTTTCTCAAGCCTAGCTTTTGCTCGTCCTCGACCAAAACAAGAACGAAATACATGAGAAATAGACTCACGTAATCAAACAAAGAAAATAAGAAAGAAAGAATGTTCACTAACTCATATTCGTAGGAATCACAGATGCATTTAGCGTATGCATCAAGCCCTTTACACCCCCATGTCACCAAATAGGACGAGTAAGCTCTCGTGAGGGTTTCCTAAGAGGTTTAACCCACAACTCTTGGCAATACATAACATTCAAGACGAAGGTCAAATCAAGAAAACTCAAGTATTGATATTTCAAACCAAACACAAACATCGGGCTATGTGCAGAAGAATACAATCTTTTTTTTTGACATTAAAGGTAGCCAAGCAAAAGAATTGCTAAGGTTGGTACACACATAAAGCATGCAAAGGGTAGAGAACTTAGAGGGACTTAAATTCCTCCTTAACTCCAATCAAACTTCCGCGTCTGCACTAGTTTTGCATCCACTTTTTAGGTGATATCTCGAGATTAATTCCTGGAAGGAACTTGAAGAAATTAATGATGAAAAAATATAGGCTACCCGACATCTTCGCATAGATAACTCTCTTAATAGGCTTATCTTGATTATCTTCCAACTGTAGTGACTAAAGCTCACTATGGTCAAAAGGTCTTTAAAAAGGTTAAAAAGTTCAGGCTAGGGTAAAGGCTATGGAGATAAATATGGAAATTGGCGGTGAACTTAGAAGTGAAGAAAGGTTGATCATTCCTGAATTCAAACGCAATAAACTACCGAATTTCAAATAAAGAATTATAGCAATAGATAACAAAATAACTCCTCCCCCAAGATTATTCTTTTTTCAACCAAATAACAAATATTTTTGTAAATTCTCAATATTTTTCCACTGTTTTTTCCTTTTTTTCATTTCTTTTTATTATTTGTTGTTGCCTCTTTTAACTTTGATTGGCTTTTTCATTCTTTTCCTTTACTTTCTTCTCATTTACTCTAACTATTCAACATAAAAAAGATAATAACAAGTACCAAAATTTCAGTTTTCACTTCTTTTTCATTCTTTTTCTCACTTTCATTAACCAAACATACAAATCAACTCCCAAGAATGCATCACAAAAACTAATAAAGATGAACATAAAGCAAAGGGTCCATTGGTTTGTAATGTGGGTTATGCCAAAGAAGGGAAAATGGCTCAAATTGGGGTACTAATTGAGCAAATTCAAAAGAAAAAAGAAAAGAAAATAACAAAACAAAACAAATCCCTAATTGCCTTCGTCTTCCCCTAGGTTGGTTCGGTCTCGATCTCGGGTAGAATCAAGCCAAATTCTCGATATGAGATGGAAATGCCAATGATCCAAACGCCACACATTCAAGAAATGTAAAAGGCTAAAACAATGAAGATATACCGTCACAAGAATGAAGGTAGTGGAATAGCAAAAATCACCTTTAAAGCTTCAACTAGCTAGAGAGTGACAACCATCTTACAACAAACCAATTGAGCTAAGGTATCATAGCCCTTAAGTTCTACTACCTTGGAAATGTTATATGTGTGAAAAACCCTGACATCCAAGTGCATGAAAACCTCTAACAACTAGGAAAGATAGTATTCTAGGTGCTAAAGCCCAAATATGCCCATGACTAAAACAAAACATTTTGAAACCTTGCCTTAAATGCCACGGAAAGACTTTATACCCACAAATATTCACAAAAACAACAAAACTCATGAATGTATATACAATTTGCAAGAAGAAAGCATGATAAATCAAAACCACATATACCAAAAGTCAACTCAATAAGGCGCTAATGGCCATCTAAACATAGAAAACCAATCTCAATAATATACTTTGGCAAGTATGGGAGAAGGAAATCAAGTAATTAAGCTCTTTTTTTTCCTCTTTTTTTCACAAAGGAAGGAGTATAAAAGTAACAAGAAGATAGTAAGCACATAATTCTCAATCGAAAAACAAAAATCATTCGGCATCATACCAACGATCACCTGCTCCCGTAGAATCAAATGCAAACAACCTCAAACAATAAAATCCATCCTAATCTAACTAACTATGCACACAAAAGGAAATAAAAGAAGTTAAGGAAAGGTCTCACTGAATGCCTCTTAAATTAGAAGATAAGATAATTATGCAATCTCACCAAGGTCTCCGAAGCTTGAATCACTGCTAGCCTTTCTCTTGTGTCTCCTTACTTTAAGGTACAGTGAGAGTAAGCCAAAATGAAAGAAACTACAACTAAACCTGAAAACACTAACACAACAAAGGCTTTAGAGAATGATTGAAATAGGCTTTATAGAACGTCTTATAACCGTTCTTCTCCTAAGCGATGTACAAAGTATATAGTTCGCCTCGAAAAGACGTTCTAAAAGCTGAATAATACAGAACGTTCCTTACTCTTAACCGTTCTCTTTTCCCTTCTTTTAATTAGAAAATAATGAAGGAAAAGAGAATAATTAAGTATCTTAACAGTCCTAAATTACTCATGCAAAATAGAACTGTCAACTAAGACAACCGTTCTATAATCTTCCTTTTTGAACAAAATAAAATTAAAAACAAATAAGCAAGCATCTGTACATCGACATATTGTATTTCTATATGTATTTTTCTTGTATATCCTTTTTTGGATACATTAAAATCAATAATTATCTTAATGATAAAAATAACTTGTATTTATAATACCTAGTACAATAATACAACATAACATGTATATGAATACTCCCTTGTATCCTATATTTACAATTCAAGTATAACACATATGATAAAATTAAATAACAAATTTGGGATACTAGGAATTCCAAAAGTTACAAAAATTCGTAAGTACTATGTATTTAATATAATGTAGCATGTCTCTTGATCTCTAGCCATTGAGCCGCGACATTAAAAATCAGGTGGTTGGTGCGTCCGTGCAGGTGCCAGGAGCGACCTTGCGTCTCTCTTCCCCCTGTTTCCATAACTATTTTATTGCGACAGCGCTTAGGGATGAGAGGTCGCGCCTTTTGAGGTCTCTTTTGGATGTCTAAATAACTTCTCCTTATTTAGTTTTACAATATATAGATTTCCTTCATTTAAAGAGAGAGGATCTTAGAATTGAATTAGAATTAGATTGTTATTAGAACTTTAGAGAGAGAAGCTCTTGATTTTGAAGATTTTGTTCTTAGTTTTTAGAGAGAGTAACTTAGTGTTTGATAATTGTAACATTTTGTTCTTCATTCCTCTTTGATATTGATCAATTTTGGCAAGAATTCTTTCCTTTTCAATGTAATCTTATCTTTAATTTTGATATGTTGTTGGATTTCTATTGTTTAGCTTGATTTTGAATGTTAATATTTGGATTACAATGTTGATAATGAGATTGATGATTACTTTTGTTATGCTTTTAAATTTTACCATGAGTAGTGAGTAGTTCCTTTTGCCAGGGATGTGGTGAACAATGTATTAGTGATAATATATTGATAATATGGAGTTTTTGATTGATTTTTTGATGTGATTAAATTGGTTGATGAAATTTGTGCATGTATTTGATTTAAAGAGGAGTAGCTAACCTTGATGATCATGCTACACATATAATTGATTTTGATGCTATTATTATCGACTGATCTTGATTTGCAATTTTCCTTTGAATTCATTTGTAGAGACATCTAGATTGACCCTTGGAAATAGCTCTTTGAGTTATTTTGATTGCATATATCGTTTTCCCTCGCATTGGTTGATTGATCAAATTTCTGTCAAATTATCAAGTTTATCATTAGTGAATGTGGATCCTAAATTCCCTAGTGTTTTGATAGTTGAATTCCATTTGTTTGATTGAATTGATTTCAATAGCATAGACTTATATAACCCATCGCTTTAAGGATTCGGAATTGCTTAGCTTAAACCTTAGCAAAAACCGCCTTCTCTTGGGTTTGACCCAGACTTACCCCTATACCTAGGGCTGGGTTTGGTTGCACAAAGTTTTTTTGGTCGGGGAATCTAGAATTCAACGACCTAGGTTATTCCGCATAAAAATGGTGTCGTTTCCGGGGAAGGCATGGTTATTTCTATTGTTGATTGAGTCTATTCCATTTATTTGAAACATACAAAAAGATATTCTTTCTTTTAGGCTACATTTGTAGTCATGCTATTGATATTTTGCTTTAAGTTTTGTATGCGTAGGGAACAAGATCGAAATTTAGTGCCATTTGATCCGGAAATTAAGAGGACTGTAACAAGGATAAGGGTTTCTAATCGTTCCACAAGTTTAAGTCCCCCAAGAGAATAAATCCATCAGGAAGAAGAAGAAGAACAAGAAAGCATGGGTGCTAATTGTAAGGAGGGTGATCCCATCGTAAGGGGTACTCTCCTTAAATGCCCTTTGCCACTTAAAAGCCTAGGACTTTACACTTGTTAAGGTGTAGTAGGATTTGAATTCCTTACAATTTGGGGGACCTTGAATTATAATTGATTATATCTTCCATGTGGAGTTCATGGAGTAATTAGAACAAATCATAAGTTTACCCATGCTCAAATTGGTCTATAAACTAGAAATGAGTTCGGGAGCGAGGGTACTAAGATAACGTTCCTTTTAGAGGGGAATCGTCATCCTTTCCCTAGTACGGCCTCTACTAGCTCTTCCTTTTTCACAATTTCATCACCAAACAATATGTGCAACATGATACCTAAAACTAAGTTAGTTGATATTATTTACAAGCATTAATTCACGTAGTAATTACATTGCAAAGTTGTTATTCTTATTTAATAAAATTCGTGGAGGAACAATAAACAAGATTTGCCTTGGCTTAGTTGATCAACCAACAATTATTTAATTCAATTCAAGTCTTTATTTAACGCAACATACTATGTGGAATTGATTAATTAATTATTTTAAAAGAGATCAAACAACACTAATTAATTAATTAAAGTCCTTTTAAAAAAGAAAATAAAGGTGATTTAACTAAGTGCTCGGGAATTTACCACTTCTCTTTGCTAGATCTTCGTTTAGAACACTTATGGAAACCTTCTTGTTGGGTAACCTCCACCGTAGTAACAAAGTATCGAAAGGGTAAGTGTTTAGGACAAGAGGGCTAGGTTGCACAAGTTCACAAGTTATTTTGCAAGAGTTTTTAGGTTAATAGTTTGTTGAAGCCTCGGTTAAAGCTCGTATTTATAGTGAAGGATTAGGTTTAGGGTTTCGAGCTTTCTTCCGCAGAAGATGTCGCGCGCAACAGCTGAAGTTATAGAGTTATAGAGTTGAATTAAATATGTTGCGCGCAATTTACGAATTATTAAAAATCTTTGGCAGCGCGGCTCTGAAAGTTACGCTGGGCGTTGCGCGCAATTGAATTAGTTAAGCGCGGCAACCCTGCGCGACTTCATGAGATGCACGAGGCTTTTTTCTGCAGCAGCACTAAGTTTTAACCTAGGAGCTCCTAAACCTGTCATTATTAGGGTTTAAGCACGGGCTTAAGCCTAATTATGATCGTGTTTAGTTAATTGGACCATTGTTTTGGATTTTCTTTAATTTGGGCTAGTCTTTTGTGTTTTGTGGCTTGTCTAGTAATCCATAAGTATTCTTCACTTTAATCCAACACGAAGATGGCTTTATTAATCATCATTGCACTTCCTGTCGGGTCATGATGCCAAAAGTAGATGTCTACAGTTAGCCCCCACTTAGATCAAGTCTAAAATAGACGATGATCAAAGTAGTCAAGGAAATAAATCCGAGACTCATTCTGCGAAATTCTCTAAGGATAGAGAATCTTTTAGTAATGTTTAAGGATGTCGAAACAATCCTTGGTTCGCTAAGTGTTTAAAACAAGGAGCTATTAAGGCTAGAGAAAGTCCTTCCTAGTGTTAACGCACTAAAGAATCTAGATTGATCCTTTGCAATTATGGAACGCTCTTACAAGTAAAAGTATTCTGGGTGATGTCAGGTCATGAGAAGAGATCGGTTTTAAAAGAATCAAAGGGTAGGATTTCCTCTCAATTGAGTCATCGTTGATCAAAAGTCCCTTGATAAGTCATTGAAACTTTAGCCTTACTTTAACAAAGTAAAAGATGAAAAAAGGGTTTTTCGGTATTCGAGCCGAAATGGTCCGGTATTCCAGCCGGACGTCCACAACATAGAAATACATGTCTCAGGACTGGAGGCATGTACCCAAATTTAGTGAGAGGGAAGAAAGTCAGCAACTCTCTCATCAGTTTTGTCCACAAGATAAGTAAACGTGTCTCATGACTGGGGGCACGTGACTACATAGGTGCAACATCATCCCGTCGCTTCTTTATACAGGGGGTGGATTTGACACCCTAACTGTCCGGTAAGTTAGTAAGCGCACTAACTACCGTATTTGCTCCCATTCAAGAAGTGACTGTTCCTGAAGGTTTGGCGCACCTGTCGACTAGTTGAGCTAACGCCTACAGTAATTCTCTACCTATTAGTTCCGGGAGGTAGATCTCTCAAAGCTTGGGTTGAGTGAAATTTTACGCATCACCTACGTCGTACAAATTTGCACCGTACGATACGCCATTTGCATTTTTATGCTGCATGAAAACGCCTTTCTTTTTGCTTCGGACGTGAAAAAAGAAGAAAACCCGGACATTTGTAACGTCAGTACAGTAAAATGACAAACCTGTCTATGGGTGCTTTTACGTAAAGCACCACCACGGAACGTCTTAAGGCACTCTTCCAAAAAACTTTCAAAACGTATGCTTGGGGAAGGCACAAAGCATGGTGTGCATGCAATATGATGCAAAAAACTAACAAAAAAGAAAATAAACTACAATATGCAAAGAAATTAAAAAGACTTTGATAATTTACGCGCCATTACGTCTAATAACGAGCAAAAACCGTTCAAAAAAAATGATCAAACGAATCAAAATCAAAATCCTAGTCTTTCAGTGACCAAAATACGCGCGCAACTCAGAAGGTCACACTGGCCAGGCGCGCGCATTGTTCTGAGTTGTGCTGGTATGTCACGCGCAACTGATTGAGTTGCGCGCAACATTTAATTCAGGAAAAAGAAATCGCTGAACGCGATTTTCATTTCGCATTCTTTCGCCTCCCTTTTCGCCATTTTCGAATCTTTCTATCTCTAGAAAGCTTGTTTTCTTGCAATTTTTAAAGCCAAGGGAAGTAGATCTCGCCTTTAATTCATATTTGCCATATTTCGTTCATTCTTGGCTGAATTTGGGCGATTACCAAACCGCTAAACCCCAAATTTTGAATTTGGGGGTTTTTGATTTGACTTGTTTTCATGAATTTGTTTGTTTGTCTTTGTGACTATTTAAGCAATATATTGCAACAAATTTCATGTGAAGTGATAAAGTATTGATCCTGTATCAGCATGTCAAGCATATATGTACTTTTTTTTGTTCTAATTTTGACTTTGTGCTTGAACTTTATTTCTCTTTTGTTTTGCTCACATAGACTATACTTGTTAATTTTTATGTAAATTAAAGTGTTTAGAACAAAAATTATGCATTAAAATAATAAATGAAATTTTGAACTTTTATAATAGCGTGAATTTATTCTTGCGACTCATGTTTATTTTTTCATGCGTAAGTTTCGAAATTGGTTTTATCAATGATAAAAAGAACCGACGGTTATTATTATTCACTTATAAAACTGTGATCTCAAGATTTGCACAAAACTAGTTAGTTTAGGGAATTCTTGAAGACATCATCGAACTAGAGTAGTTTGGCTATACTTCGGGCTTTTGAGCCCCATTTTATGTTATCGAATATTGTAGCCCCCAATGTTTGGTGACTTTAATGACTTGTCTATTTTTAATAATTAGACCCTTTCATGTTAATTGAAATGGATCTAGAAATCTTGTGTTTCGTCTTTTTATGATAACAACTAGGATCTTGGAAACGATTAGTGTGTTAAATTGTTTTTTGACCATTCATAGTTTTAACAAAGAAATTTGGTAAGTCTACTAATATTGGTCATTCATTAGAACAAGTAAGAGGAAAAATGAAATGTTGTTCAAATTTTTCGTCTATTCTTGCTACTTTTGAACTCTTTCTTTTAAATTCAAATTTTTAATCTCGAGAAAGTAGATGTTATCCTCCTTGCGAAATTCCAATGTGTGCAACAATGGAGAATAATTTTAAATGAATACTCCTTAATTTAGAATTTAGGAGTCTTTTGTTTACATTTTAACTCATGAAATTGTATGTCTTGTGTTTATAAAGTATCTTGATACAATTTTCATGATGAATGATTGAGTACTAAACTTTCTTATGAGCAAGTATGTTTTATGCATCATGATTTTGTTTCTTTTTTTCTATACAAGTCATACTTTCTAATCTCTAGAGTAAATTGAAGTATTGGAACAACAATTATGCACTAAGATTAGTTCTTGAAGTCGAACTTGAAAATGGCTCAAATATGTAACTTGTTTCATGGCCGAGTTCAGTTGCAAACTTAGTTTTCAAAGGAACAAAATGATAATTAAATCATTGTGATGCATTTGAAAATTATAAGGCTCTAGATCTACAACTATTTAGGCGATTCTCAAGAGTAGCTCGAATTGCATGAATAGCTCATTTTGTTTCTTTGTGGATTTTGGAGCCCCCACGTGTCGAGTCATGCGCATTCTTGCTATTTCTCAAGTCTTGGAGCCCCCAATTTGGGGTAGTTCTAATGACTTGCTAATTTTTAGGCCATTCATATAATCATGATATTGAGATGGACCTATGTATATGTCCTATTTTTGTTTTTAGATATTTAGGACAATGACATGGCTTTCACATTTTAGTTAAAGTCATGTTCAAGAAATCAAGTTAGGTCTTTGCCTGTTTATAAACCAAAACAATTGTGTTTAAGGTTTAGTATATTACACCTAATGTCTAAACACTTGTAAAGATCATTGTGGTGATTTTATTCTCAAAGTTGATTTAGAACATCAAATATTTTCTTTGTTCTTATCAATCATTGATTTTGGTCTTGCAGGTGGTCTGTTTACTATCCCTAAGCCAATGAGAACAAGTTCGAGCCAAGAAGTCGAATCTTAGTTCATTCCTTTTGAAAATATAAATGTACATACATGTATTATCCAAACGGTTATTGAGAATCTTAAAATTTATTTATTTGAGGGAATGAAACAAAAATTTAGAAAGGAAATTTTGAATACTATTTTTTATTAGAGACAAGTTATTTTGAACTAGAATTCAAAATTTTGCAAGGGTCCAATAATTTAAATAAAAGTTTGTTTTGAAAAGCAAATTTTGTAGTTGGAAAAATTTATAATATTTTTTTTTCCAAAATTGAACCCAAAATGGAAAGAAAAGTCTAGATCGTAATTGAGTGTGACTTTTTGTTTTTTCAAGATTGATGAAGTTAAGTTGTAATTTGCAACTTATTTCAACAAAGATATGAAAATGTGAGCAGACTTTCGTATATTTGATTTTGTTTATGTTTTTCTTCTTGTCATCATTGTCATATTTTTCTAATTAAAAGTGAATTTCTTTCAATTAAATAAGTACCGTAGTTTGAAAATGAATGTTTATCAAACCTAGGTTTGGTGAAGTGTTAGAATAATTTATAAAATCATTCGAATCACTTTCTAAAAATATGGTCTCATTTTAAAATAAAAGTTAAGGTGAGACCTATATTTTTAATTAGAAGCCCCCAAGCATAGACTTTAGGTGACTTTTGGAATTCATGTATACATATGCTAGGGGATGTTTCTCATGTTTATTTAAAGCCCCAAGGTTTGTATTTTTAATTTGTGGAATAGTGCATATGTTTATCATGAATTGTTTGATCAAGTAACATAATTAATTATCTTGGTCAAATAATAGGAAGTGGTATTCTTCCCTTTGTCATTTAAAGTTATAAAGAAGGTTCGTAATAAGCTTTGCATGACATTGATTTCGCAGCATAAATAGCGTGTTCAAATATGTAAATAGAGAGAAGTGGGGATGTTCTGGCTTTTTTAAGCCCCTAATTTGAGGCAAAGAGCGGAAAAATTATACTATTTTCAAGTATTTTAGTTGCCAAAATGGAAGGGATCATCCCGACTTACCCCCCTTAAAAAGAAATGAACAAAAAAAGACGGATTTATATAAAAGGAAGGGGAATCCAACTTTCCCATAGAAGAATAAAGAAAGAAAATTAGACAAGTTTTCAAAAAGCAAGAATTATTGACTTAATATTTGAATCATCGTGATGACTTGACAGTGAGGTATACGTGTGATTGCAATAACGATCATTTGTTTCATGTAGCGATCATGTTCAATCAATATTCCACGCTTAGAGAACATGGAGATATCCCACGTAGGCGGACATTTTAGTTGCTCGTGAAAAGTGAAAAGACCAATTCTCAAGAGTTGTAAAAGACATCTAAAGTTAACGTCGAGGCTGTCGATATATCAAATCAATTTATTGTGTTAATTCTTTTTCATTCTAGGCAATATATATAGAACCTGAATTACCTTGGTAATAAATGACCCCATTATTAAAAGAAAATAAGATGATTGTTTATTTTTTTAAAGTGATAATCATCTCATTTTTCTTTGGCCAAAGATATGGAAAACATCGGATTTAGTATGAGTCGATTGCTTTACGAACATGATGTAATCAAGCAAATGGCTATCAAATCATCCAAATTTTTTTTAATATATGATCTTGTAATCATAGCTCAACACTTCATGTCTGTTATATATGGGCATGACTACTTAATAGTAGGTCCATATGTGTAAAGGCCTAAGATTGGTCATATTTTCATGGAATGATGATTTTGGTATATGGTTATGGTCTACCTCAAGGAGGGCCTTTCCAAGGTCGTAACGTGGCTAAGCTTAGGGTTATGAAAAATGGACAGGCTCAAGTATACTCCCCAAATCCTTTACTTTTGGTGCTTCTCAAATTTAAACCTTTCTTCTTTGTGTGGTAACTTCCTACATTAGGTGCCTTTTCCTTGTCATCTCTCCTTTTTTTTCTCTCTTTTTTTTTCGACAAGTTTTGTTTTGGGTTTAGAACGATTTCTATCTTTCTTTTGCATTGGATCTTTCCTTTTGGGTTTGAACTAACTTTGTGTCCCCCTCTTATGTTTCGTTGCCCCAATTTCCTATTTGTATCTTTGCACCATTCTCATCCCAAGTTATCGAATAATGTAGGTTGAATAACTAAGGCTCAATTGACGAGGCTCTAAAGGGCTGCCAAAAATATGGATTTTCTCTAAGGTTAAGAACATGAGATTATATTCATGGAGTTTCAAGTTGCCTCCTGTGTTGGTGAAATCATCATATCCTTTCTTTGTGGGCCAAAGATTGGCCTCTTTTCGTTCGATAAATCTAGTAAGCCAAAGCTTATCAAGATTCTTAAGGTGTTGAGTATGTATGCCTTTTGATATTGCCTTTTTTTATGTATACATTTTATTTAATTCAAGTCAATAACAATAAAGAGATTGAAAAGAGAACAAGATATACGTACTCTAAAAAATATCTTTTATTCATTAATTAATGAGAGTACAAAATAAGTAGATTCGTCAGCATGAATCTCTTATTCTATCATAAAAAAAACAAAGGAAAGAAACAAAACAAGACCTAGGGTGCTACATCTTGAATTGTTGACAACTTCTTGAGATTGCGTCTTCAAGCTTTGTCCGTTTCTGACGTAGGGGAAATCCTCTCTAAAAATCAAGTCCTTCTATATGATTCATGGTTTCATTTATCAAGTCCCTTTCAATTAATGTTCCCACGGTATATACTTTTTGAAATGTTTCTAAACCAAGGTATTGTAAATGACACTTGTGTGGTGGAGACATATTGTTTATGAACTTTGGGACAAGTTCATGATCAGGAGGTCTTTGTGGAATAAGAGCACCCTTTGATCGCCACCTGGAAAAGAAGTCAATGAAGCCTTCTTCTTCCCCTTGCTTAAGCAATTCGAGATCACGTAAGGTAGTGGTGAGCTCGATGTTGTCTCCATATTGGGTTAAAAACGCTTTTATAACGTCACTCCAAGTGGAAGATTGTTTTGTATCGAGGTTATAAAACCATGATCTAGCAGTTAGGTCTAATGAAAGAGGAAAAGTACATGCATATAGGCTTGGCTCAACCCCTGTCAATGTCATAATTCCAATAAAGCTCATTAAGTGAGTTCTAGGATTGTTTGTAACCTTAAAGGTTGTCAAATCCGTAGTCAAGAACTTTTTTGGGAGATTCTTGCCACTAGGTTGTGGTGTAAGCTCATAATTAAAGTACTTATTCCCTCAGTTAGCTCGAAGGACAAGTTTCTCCAAGGCCTCTACTCTTTCGGCTCTTGCTTTTTCTTGCAGAATGTTTTCTTTTTCTTTTTCTGCTTATATTTTAGCCTTTTCTACTTTTTTATGAGCTTTCATATGGGCTTCTTCTTCTCGTAGGGCCTTAAGGTTTTGGAGTTCCTCTCTAAATTTCTCCAATGCTGCTTTGTCACCCATGATTGGACTAGTATGCGAATGTGGAAGATGATCTGGTAATGTGTATCACGAGAAATTGAGTGTGTTCACTTAAACCTTTTCTGCCAAGCACTCAAACAAAGAACCAAAGTCAAAATGTTTGTTTTATTTCTTTTTTTTTTAATCCTTGTTATAAGAATTCACTTTAAGCAAGTCTGATGAAGAATGTCAAAAAATTCACGAACAATCATTAATTGAATGTCATGATTTGTGTTGACTTCAACAAGGTAATCATCTAAGGATTTTACTTTAAATGAATTGTTTTCGAAAAAGGTAGAAGAGAAAGTCAAGAAAGTTGGATTGAAAATGCTCATCAAATTTTAGGAATATTAATCAACCCGAACATACTCCTTAAAATGATCAAATATACTATGGTTTTTGTTGATCACTTAGATTGCAATAGAGATCTATATCATTTTTTTTAAAAAAAATTATGGTTATCATATTGCTCATCTTTAAAGGATAATATTTTACTATTTGTTTAAAAGAATGATGGCCTCCGAATGTAAAATCCAAGAAATAATTAAATTATTTTCTTGGTTTTATCATTCATTATCTTCTCTCTTTTTTTTTTTTTTGAGAATAATATTTTTTTTTTGTATCATACTTGCTTTTTTTTTTTTTGTTTTTAAGAACGACATTTTTTTTCGTTCTATTTCTCTTTTTTTTTTGTGAGGCAATAATCCCCAAGTAAAGTTCTCGGGATTTTCCTTTTAAACCATAGAAGAGTTTGATAAATTATACTCTTAAATCAAGGTTGCACTAGTAGAAAAAAAGCATTAGGCACCCCCCATATGGCACCGGTTCAGCCTAAACCGGTGCCAAAAACCGGTCTAGAATTGGGCGGGTTTTTTACCAAAAGAGATAAGGCACCGGTTCAGCCTGAACCGGTGCCAAAAAATAAAAAAGGCACCGGTTTGAACCGGTGCCAAATTAAAAAAAAAAACCGCGCCTTTTCCTCTTTTCTTCCTGTCTTTCTCTTTCCTTCCCTTCATTCGTTCATCCCTTCTTTCGTTCACACTCAGAGTATTTGAAGTCGTGCCTCCACCACAGCCGCCAACTTCACCGGTGCTTTCAGGTGTCGAAAACCACCGCCGTGAATTCTCCCTGCCCTGCCCTTCTCTGTCTTTCACGGCCGACCTCCACCGCCTTTCTCTGTGCGAAACAAATAACAACAGCAGCAACGCGCACCGCCTCCACCTCCACCAGCGCGCACTGCCTCCACCTCCTGTCGACCTCCACCAGAGAGGGTTCATTCTATCACCCCCTTAGCTTCTTCCACCTCCAACTAATTTAGGGTAAGTTCATCTTTTCAAGTTAATGGGTTCATCTTATTTTAGATTAAAATTGTGCTTAGATTGTATATGAAATGCGAAGAAAATTAATGGGTTCATCTTATTTTAGATTAAAATTGTGCTACATTGTTGGGATTAAAATTGTATGTTTGTGCTACATTGCTGGCTGTGAAATTTGTTTATGATGCCTTGTTTTAGGGAGTTTGGTTTTTGATAATTGAATCAGTTTAAGGATTTATTACTGAATTTTGTTGCTTGGATTCGATTTCAGCTGAATTCTGGCAAAGTTCTTACTGTTTGACCTGGCCTTCGTGACAAGACGGGGAATCATATTCCTGTTGCTGTCAAAGAAGGGGATACCGTGAATACGGAGGAACTACAGTGAAGCTTGGTGAAAAAGAGTGAGTTTATTTTTCTCCATGCACTTTTATTTTTGTTCCAGATGGTGATTTCTTAGTCAAATTATTGTGATTGAATGCTTTGACTCTTGATCCTCGATTGAATATATTAGTAATTTTGCATTAACTTGTTCCTTAGTTGAGTTTTTGTATGTTTTAATGTGTATATTAGTGACCTTGCTTCTAATTAGTTGTGAATAAATTAGAAAATTGTGAATAAATTAGAGAATTGTGATTACATTATAGATTTGTGAATAATTTAGAGAATTGTGATTAAATTAGAGAATTGTGCATAAATTAGAGAAATAGTGATATTGCCACTTAATTAGTTGTGAATAAATTAGAGAATTGTGAATACATTAGAGATTTGTGAATATATTAGAGAATTAGTGACGTTGCTAATTTTTGTTTTTTTAATATATAGATTCATATGTGAATTGAAGCAAGAGTTTAATTAGCTTGAGGACTACATATTGAGCTCAAGTGGGTAGTTGCTATATTGGTATGACTACTAAACTTTACTTAGCTATATTTCTTTCTATTCATCCATTTAATAAAAGTTTATTCATGAAATTGCAACTTGTGTATTGTTTAATTGCAAATAAATACAACAATATATAGAATACTTGAATTACATCATCATATGCCTAGATACCCGTTCAAGGCTTTCTCATTAGGAGAAAGTCTTGAATAGTCCCCGGTTGGGACTGTTCTTGAATGTGTACTCTCACTTAGGTGGTGAATGTATGTTTTCTTTTCAATTTTAAGGAACATCTTGGCTTACCATTTCCTCACTATGGTCTCTGGGTACATATGTGGGTAATTAATTATCTACATCGTGTACTTGGAGAACTAGGGGGAAATGCTGCCGGATTTTCCTTAAAAGTGGCAAGTTGACATACATTCACTAGTGAGAGTAGACATTCAAGGATGGGTTAGGTTGGAGTGATAAGGACCCTTTGGAAACATGCATTTTTTCACTATATGAATGGTATATTCACGTTTTGTACTTGAATTTGATTTTCATAAAATATGTAGCACTTACACATTATAATTATATGGTGCTATATATATGTTTAGAGACAATTTACTAAATGGAGAAGGATCGTGGTTGGATGTATGGTAGACGCGATACATTGGAATTTTGGAATGGGGTTCAAGAGTTTTGCGAGAGGGCTTTAGCTTATCAACGCAAACTGGGAGGCAAAGGCCTTTATTGTCCTTGTGTTGATTGTAATTGTGTGAATGTGGTCGATAGTGTTGAAATCATTAGAGATCATGTATTATGTCGTGGGTTTAGGCAATTATACCATGTGTGGATTTGGCACGGAGAAAGTGGAGAGTACAGTGGGGATCTTGATCGGAATGATGTGCGTGTTAGAAGCACTGAGATTCATGTGGACGAGGAATACGAGAATGATGAGTATATTGTTGATAATGGTGAGGATGGAGCCGATGAAGATCAGGCGGATGAGGTCGAGGATGAACAAGTGGATGAGATGTTGCAAGGTGTTGAAGGTGAAGTGTTTGAATTATTATCGGAGGCTTCCAAAAATCCTTTGTATCCCGGGTGCAAAAAATACTCCAAACTATCGTCCGTGCTAACACTTTTCAACATTAAGTCGAAGCATGGGTGGACGGACATCAGTTTTACTTCTTTGTTGACCACATTAAGTGATATGTTGCCTGATGGGAATGAAATTCCTAAGTCTTATTATTACGCAAAGAAGCTCATGTGTCCCTTTGGTTTGGAGTATAAGAAGATACATGCATGTCCTAATGACTGTATTTTGTATCGAAATGAGTATGAAAAACTGCAGGAGTGTCCACGATGCAAGCGGTCGCGATACAAGTGCATGAGTTGCAATCCTGGCACGGAGGGACCTCCTGATAAGGTGTTGTGGTATCTTCCCATTATTCCAAGGTTTAAGCGTCTGTTCTCAATACCAAAAGACGTTAAAAACTTGAGGTGGCATGCAGAGGGAAGAAAGAAAAACAGAATGCTGAAGCATCCAGCTGACTCTCCACAGTGGAAGAACATTGATTTGAAGTTTGAGGAATTTGGTAATGAAGTCAGAAATTTAAGGCTTGGGTTGTGCACGGACGGGATGAATCCATTTGGCACTCTTAGTACCCAACACAGCACATGGCCGGTACTTTTAGTGATTTATAATTTGTCTCCTTGGCTGTGCATGAAACGTAAGTATGTAATGCTTTCATTACTAATAACTGGTCCAAAGCAACCTGGAAACGACATAGATGTTTACCTTGCGCCGCTTATTAACGACTTGAGAAAGATGTGGGACGAAGGGGTTTCCGTTTTTGATGCTCATCAGAACGAGATGTTCACATTGCGTGCAGCCCTTATGTGGACCATGAATGACTTCCCTGCATATGGAAACTTGTGTGGGTACAAGGTCAAAGGGAAAAAAGCATGCCCCATATATATTGATGACACATCGAGCGTATACCTGACTCATTCTCACAAAGATGTCTACCTACGGACTCGAAGGTTCCTTAGGCGTGATCACCCGTATCGTAGGCAGAAAAAGGCATTCGATGGAACCGTGGAAGAGGATACTGCGCCTAGACCATTGACTGGTGCTGAGATTAGTGCTTGGGTGAAAGGGATACGAACTGTGTTTGGAAAATCGAAAAAAGTGGTCTCAGCTGCTCTGTTTAAGAAAGAATCAATCTTTTGGAAGCTTCCGTACTGCAGAGAACATGACGTTAAGCATTGTCTTGATGTGATGCATATAGAGAAGAATGTGTGTGATGCTCTTTTGGGGACGCTTATGAATATCCCAGGCAAAACAAAGGACGGAAAGGGTGCACGGTTAGATTTGAAAGAGATGGGGATTCGTCCAGAATTGTGGCCTCAAGAAAAGGTTAGAAAGGGGAAGGAGCCGAGAGTAGAAGATGAAAGTGTTTCAAAAAAATGGAAGGAGAAGAGCAAGGGAAAGGGAAAGGCCAAAGATGCGTCAAAGAAGAAAGTTAAGGGTAAAGGGAAGGATGAAATGAATTATTTACCCCTGGCTTGCTATACATTGTCAAGGGTAGAGAAACGTATGTTTTTTGCATGTTTGTACGACATTAAGGTTCCATCAGGGTACTCATCTAACATGAAAAGATTTGTAACCTTAAATGGAGAATTGAAGCTGATAAGTATGAAATCCCATTATTGTCACATTATGATGCAAGTATTCCTACCGATTGCAATCCGTGGTATTCTACCGAAACACGTGCGGGAAGTGATTACAAGCCTTTGTTCGTTTTTCAATACAATTTGTAGCAAAGTTCTTGATCCTTGTACACTAGCTGCTTTGCAAGCAGATGTGGTTGTGACTTTGTGCAAATTTAAGATGTATTTCCCACCCTCATTTTTTGACATAATGGTTCATCTGGTTCTTCATTTGGTGCGTGAGATTAAATTGTGCGATCCAGTGTTCATGAGGTGGTGCTACCCTTTTGAAGACATTGTTCACTCTTCGAAAGGTTAACCCATTCCACCTACTCCACTTGTTGAAGACATTGTTCTTCAATCGCTCTCTACTGACATGAACTTTCTTCACAACCGTGCATGTCATTTGGTCGATCCCATGGAAGTTGCACTTCCTAAGGCAATGTTCCACTATGATGAGGATGCAGTTGCATGGATCAGCAAAGAAGATGTGAAGGAATTTCTACGTGGTGCAAAGCTTAACATTTCCCTCATTCAAACATTCATGAGGTACTTCAATGCCTACATAATCTATACTTTTTTCAAGTTATTCAAATTGATGGTGATTATCCTACATCTGACAAATTATTCAATGTTCATGCACGCAGAGCACTACAGGAGCACTTAACTGACACTAATTCTCCTTGTAAAGTTGGGTGGTTATGCCCCGAGCAGTTATCCACTACTAAAATCATAGGCAACCCCCATGACGTGTTGTACTATGTTGAACAGAGTATAAGGGAATCAGCGCGTGCGGGAGAAAAGTTCATATTTGCCCCATGTTATAGAGAGTAAGTCTAACCATGTCAAATTCAATCGATTTGGCCTCATTATATGTTGAGTCCTAAATATTAATTACCTTGTCTATTGTGAACTTATGTAGGGAGCATTGGAGCCTCATGGTGATTTGTAATTCCACTAACACAATTTATCACCTTGATTCAGCTCGATCATCGGAGAAGTGGCTCGTGAAGTCTATATTGCAAAAGTAAATATATATAGCAACCTAGTGATGATTATTGCTAATAATAACATATTTAGTAATCATACGACTAATCAAATTTGAATGTACTTTTTTATACAACAGTGTTATGAAGAAGCTACATTGTCGTGCTCCAAAGGGTCCAACATGGAAGACACTGTTGGTAATTTACATGATATTGTGATTATCTTGAAAATCTATGGTAGTAAATATTTGCTCATTTTCTCTACATGTTTTACTGATGTGATTTGTTTGTCATATGCTAGTGCCCACAACAAGAGAATGGACTTGATTGTGCTTTGTATGTGATGAGATTCATGCTTGACATTGTGACTCATTGTACGGACACTCAACAGCTTGATGAGGTAAGTCCTAAAACTTCTTGAAATGCTATATTGATGCGATTTCACGCCTTAGACACCTAATATTACCCAACAATGGCATGTTATGAGAAACAAAAAAGCTATTTCACAAGAAAGGTAGAAAATGGGCTCAATAGAAGTCATATGGGCCATGTTAGGACCATTTTATTTTAATATGCTCTTTTGATGTGATTTCTTTCCTTATACACCTATAACTAGATAATTTTGACATGTTATGAGATAAATAAAGTTCATTTAATAAGAAATGTAGGAAATGGGCAAAGTAAGGTCATATAGGCCATATTCGGGCCATTTTGATTAAAAAGCGTCATAAACCTTAATAAAATGCTCTCCTATACAATTTTAGGGCTTAAACACATACAACTACCCAACATTGACATTTTATGATAAAGAAATAGTTCATTTCATAAGTAATGTAGAAAATGGGCTACATAGAAGTCATATAAGCCCTATTTGGGCCATGTTGAGTAAAATGCGTTGTTAAACTTCTTAAAATGCTATATTGATGTGATTTCTAGCCTTAGACACCTAATATTATCCAACAATGACATGTTATGACAAACAAAAAGGCCATTTCACAAGAAAGGTAGAAAATGGGCTGAATAGAAGTCATATGGGCCATATTAGGGCCATTATGTGTTAATATGCTCTTTTGATGTGATTTCTTTCCTTATACACCTATAACTAGATAATATTGATATGTTATGAGATAAATAAAGTTCATTTAATAAGAAATGTAGGAAATGCGCAAAGTTAGGTCATATAGGCCATATTAGGGCCATTTTGAGTAAAAAGCGTCATAAACCTTAACAAAATGCTCTCCTATACAATTTTCGGGCTTACACACATACAACTATCCAATATTGACATGTTATGAGAAAGAAATAGTTCATTTGATAAGTAATGTAGTAAATGGGCTATATAGAAGTCATATAGGTAATATTTGATAAAATACATATTGTTTGCCTAATTAATTATTTTTAAAATAATGTTTTTGTATTTCAAGTTTTGCAAGGTCCAAAATGATGGTCCGTTGACAATCAAGGAGCTTAATGATGTTCGTGACATGTTGGCGTCTTTTATCACCTTCAACATGTAAATGGCATTGTAATTGTAAATTATTTATGTTAACTTTTGATTTATATAACTTATTATTCATTATATATGTACTTACTATTATTTGTATATGTAAGCAATTTTTTATTTTTTGTATTGCGTTTGGGAATATTTATATCTATATATATAATTGAATTCTTGTTTCTAATATTATTTTTGTATTTAGCTTATTGTAATAATGAATAATATTATTATTATTAGTTATTTATAATAATAAAATTATTAATTATTATATTTAATATAATTGCTGGAATTACAGGTTATTATTATTGCAGGTTTTTTTTAAAAATATTATTTCACGATGGAAAAAAAACGAAAAAAAAAAAATTGGTTAATAGGCACTGGTTAGGCAGCAACCGGTGCCTAAACTATCTACCACCCAAAAAAAAACAATGGCGGGAGAGCAGTTTTAGGCACCGGTTAACCGGTGCCTATTTCACCCTATGGCACCGGTTAACCGGTGCCTATTACACCCTATGGAACCGGTTTTGAACCGGTGCCAAAAACCATGTTTTTGGCACCCCTCACATAGGCAGCGGTTCAAACCGGTGCCTTAGACCGGGTTTCAACCGCTGTCAATTGCCTTTTATCACCTAGTGTTGACCAATTACAACTAAAAAATGATGAACACGAATAAAAGCACGTTTAAGAATAAACATATTGATGACGTCCTGTTAAGAGATGCGAACTTCTAATGACGAACCTCATAAGAAGTAATGTTATTAGCTTGATTATAAAGTACGTAAACGAATCATCATAATCAAAAATAGTATCGCGTGCAATTTTCCGTCTTGCGCTAAGGTGGAAAGTGCAACTTCAAGAGTAACATCTGCCATATGCGTTTTTTTTTTTTTATTTTTTTTTATTTTTTTGCGAAAACGTAAAATGAACGAAAAAAATTTTATGATTTTATTTTTTTATTTTATTTTTTGAATTTTTTTTTTTTCGAAAACGCAAAAAGAACGATAAAAAACATGTTTTTCGAAAAAAAGACGATAATAGTAAAAGTTAGACAATGTTGTTAGCCAAAGAGATATTTTTAACACTTACTTAACGATTAACCTTGAAGCGGTAGTATCGTTTTCTCCGTATGATATTTCTCGTAACGAGGCAAAGTCAACGTTGAACAGTGGGCGCGCGCATGACACAGAGTTGCGCGAGGCGTCGCGCGCAACTTCAGAACTTGCGCTTGGATGTCGCGCGCAACTTTGACGGTTGGGCGTGCCACCTGGTAGGTTCGATTTTTTTTTTTTTTTAGCCAAAACGCAAAAAGAACGATAATTTTTATATATATATATATTTTTTTTGTCGAACCATAATTTTTGTGATTTTATTTTTTAATATATCACTATGTAACAAGTTGGAATTAGTTAGCTTAGACACAAAATATTCATGTAGTCACATAAGCACGTAAAAGAAACCGTCAAAGCATACAATGCCATTCTAAGGTCAAGGCTTGGGTGTCCAAAGGTACCATATCTTAAGGGACGATGCACAAATCAATTACTCAACGTGTTGACCCACGACATAGCCCTCCCAACATTTTGTTGGCGTTGTGGGTAAGATGATTGTTATTGATTTTGGGATAGAGCCAAGTGTTGGCAACCCCTAGTCAATAAGCCAATCCCCCAATGGTTAAACTGTGCTATGATTATGCATGATCAATGTTGCTTGTTCGGTTTTTACTTTTGTGAAAAAGGAAGATATTATGAGTTCGAGTCTCGCTCTATAACTAGAGATTATCCAAGTTAGTTCTCGTTACAATCCGTAGGCAACCTAGTGTTGGAAACCTTGAACCATAACTACGAACTAATCTTGTAACCTCTAAGTCCCCAGTGGAGTCGCCATTGTAAGGAGGATGATCCCATTGTAAGGGGTACTCTCCTTAAATGCCCTTGGCGACTTAAAAGCCTAGGACTTTACACTTTTTAAGGTGTATTAGGATTTGAATTCTTGACAGTTTTGGGGACCTTGAATTAGAATTGATTCTATCATCACGCTTTTTTATAAGAAACAAGTAGGAGTCGCCAATGAGTTTTAGCAAAAAACTCATAAACCTCGTTCATGCCTTTCTTCCATGTGGATTTCATGGAATAATTAACATAAATCATAAGTTTACCCATGCCCAAATTGGTCTATAAACCAGAAATGAGTTCGAGAGCAAGGGTACTAAGACAACGTTCCTTTTAGAGGGGAATCGTCATCCTAACCCTAGTACTGCCTCTACTAGCTCTTCCTTTTTCACAATACCATCACCAAAAAATATATGCAACTTGATACCTAAAACTATGTTAGTTGATTTTATTTACAAGCATTAATTCACGTAAGAATTACATTGCAAAGTCGTTATTCTTATTTAATAAAATTCGTGGAAGAACAATAAACAAGATTCACCTTGGCTTAGGTGATCAACCATTAATTATTTAATTCAATTCTATTCTTTATTAAACACAAGATACTATGTGGAATTGATTAATTAATTATTTTAAAAGTGATAAAACAACATTAATTAATTAATTAAAGTCCTTTTAAACAAGAAAATAAAGGTGATTTAACTAAGTGCTCGGGAATTTACCACTTCTCTTTGCTAGATCTTTGTTTTGAACACTTATGGACACCTTCTTGTTGGGGAACCTCCACCGTAGTAACAAAGTATCAAAAGGGTAAGTGTTTAGGACAAGAGGGCTAGATTGCACAAGTTCACAAGTTATTTCGCTAGAGTTTTAAGGTTAATTTCCGTCTGTTGAAGCCTCGGTTTAATCTCGTATTTATAGAGAAGGATTATGTTTAGGGTTTCGAGCTTTCTATCGTAGAAGGTGTCGCGCGCAACAGATGAAGTTGCCCGCGGCATCCCAACGCAAGTTATAGAGTTGCGCTGCTCTGTGCAGCGCGAATTTTTGTCTTGCGCGCGGCTTTATTGTAATATTTGATTTTATATTTTCCGTATAATTTCCGAATAATTACAAATCTTCGGCAATGCAACTCTGAAAGTTGCGCTGGGCGTTGCGTGCAACTAAATTAGTTGTGCGCGGCTTTTTTTTGCGGCAGCACTAAGTTTTAACTTAGGCGCTCCTAAATCCGTCATTATTAGGGTTTAAGCACAAGCTTAAGCCTAATTATGATCGGGTTTAGTTAATTGGACCTTTGTTTTGGCTTTTCTTTAATTTGGGCTAGTCTTTTGTTTTTTGTGGCTTATCCAGTTATCCATAAGTATTCTTCACTTTGAACCAACACGAAGATGGATTTATTTATCTTCATTGCACTTCTTGTCAGGTTAGGAGGCCAAAAGTAGATGTCTACACTAATCCAAGAGTAGCATTGAAGGAGTTAGGAACTCCGGGAGCTTATAGGTTTGAAAGCGGAATTGCTTCTCCTACAATACCGATAAATGATTTTGAGATAAGATCGGTGATGATCACTTTGATAGAGAGACGTCAATATAATGGTGCAAAGCATGAGATTCCCCTAAACCATTTTAAGGAATTTGAGAAGTATTGCAACACAATCAAGGTTAATAGGGTTTCTCAAGAGTTTATTCATCTTAAACTTTTCTCTTTTTCTCTTATTAGACGTCCCTTAGAATGGTTAGACAAGGAGAAGAATCCAAACTCTTTGAGAACATGGGAAGAAGTGATTAAGGTGTTTCTATCTCGGTTCTATCCTCAAAAGAGGATGGCCGAAGCAAGAGCTCTTAATAAAAGTTTCAAGCAAAAGCCGAACGAAAGTCTTTATGAGGCATGGCAAAGGTATAACGAGTACCAAAAAGGGTACCCATACCATGGGATCGTTCTCTAATCAAATCATTCAAATATTCTATGGAGGTTTAAGTCCCCAAGGAAAGTCTTGCTTGGATGCCGGTGCCAGATGCCCTATCATGAAAAAAACGGAGGATGAAGTGGTGGACTTAATTGAAGATGTAGTGAGATATCACATGGCCTAGATTGGCAAGAAGGTGAGAGAAAGTCTACAAGAAAAAGCGGTCCAATGGTTTATTCAATCGACCATCTTAATGCCATCACAAATCTCAAACTTGGGAAAGGAGATGACCTCAATTAAGGCAAAGCTTGAGAGTGCTTCTTCACAAGCACCTATTCTTCCCTCCCACAATAAGGAGAGAGGTACATCTTCTAACTCAACTCCTCCTTGAACTTCGAATAATATGCCAAATGGATATGTGTTTTGTGATGTATTTGGGGCCATATAACCATAATTCTTCTAATTGTCCACATGCATTTGAAAATTGTGATGATGTTGATAGTAATGATTGTGGGGAAGTGAATTTTGTTTCAAATAAGAACAATGGAAAAAGATATGATGGACCAAGAAACTTTGGGAATATAAATGCTCACCAAAAAGGGAATTTTTATAATTATAACAATGGTTGTTATAGAAACCAAGGAAATCAAAATTTTTGAGGAAACTATAATATTTAACGCTATAAGAATTAAAACAAAAGCCAAGGGTATGGAAACCAAATCCAAGGTCAAGGCTATGTTAACCATTACCAAAACAATGGCCAAAATCAAAATTGGGGTAATTAGAGCAACCAAAAGCGGGGGAATTTTCAAAACAACAACCAAAGGGTACCCCCCACCCTGATTTTCTCCAAGAACTCAAGGTAATGCTGAGACTTCTTATGCTCAACCTTCATCTTTAGAACTACCTTGGAAAATATCATCAAGAACCAAACTAAAACATTAAGAAGTGCTATAGAATTCGACTTATCACTAGGATGTCCTTCATAATAGGCGTTGAGTCGGTGACCATTAACCTTGAACAGGGGGTGCTTGTCCTTAGAGATCTCGTAAGCGCCATAGGGGAACACCTTTTTAATGACGAATGACCCACTCCATGTCGATCTAAGCTTTCCCATGAAATGCCTCAATAAGAAGTTGAATAAGAGGACCTTTTTCCCTTTGGCGAATTCTATATTGATAATTTGGGCATCATGCCAAGTCTTGATTCTTGCTTTATACATGCTTGCACTATCGTAGGGGTTCATTCTCAAATCTTCCAACTCATGAAGCTCTAAGAGTCTTTGTTCACCCGCACTATGGAGATTGAAGTTAATTTTCTTGATAGCCCAATGAGTTCAGTTCTCCATCTCTACGGGTAAATGACATTTTTTCCCATAAACAAGCTTATAGGAAGTAGTCCCTATTGGAGTCTTGAAAGCGTTCCTATATGCCCATAAAGATTCAATAAGCTTATATTACCAATATTGTTCATGCTACGGTCTTCTCTAAGATAACCTTGAGCTCCCTGTTGGTTATATCCGCCTGACCACTCGTTTGAGGGTGGTAAGCAAGCCCTCGCCTGTGAGATGCACCATGATTATCGAGAAATTTCGTAAAGGTGTGATTCTTGAAATGAAACCCCCCATCACTAATAATTTCCCTAGGAACACCAAACCTTGGAAAGATTGCCTTTTTAAATAAATTGACAACCACCTTTGTATCATTCGTAGGTGAAGCCACAACTTCCTCCCACTTGGAAACATAATCAACTCCTACCAAGATATGTTTTTCCTTGAGAAGAAATGAAAGAACCCATGAAATCTATAGCTCATACATCAAGGACCTCGAGCTCAAGGATAGGGTTTTGAGGCATTTTGTCCTTCCTAGAGATGCTCCCCGTCCTTTGACACCTAGCACAAGTCTTGACAAATTGCCAAGCAACTTTAAACAGAAAGAGCTAAAAGAGCATAGATTGCAAGATCTTGGAGGCGGTCTTTTGAGCACTCATATTCCCACCACAAGGAGAAGAGTTGCACATATGAAGGACACTTTGAATCTCATCTTTAGGGACGCATCTTCTTACCAAACAATAAACCCATATTTTCAACAAAATGGGGCCATCCCATATATATCGCTTGGCTTCATGCTTAAGTCTTCGACGTTTTTGGGAGGTGAAGTATGGTGGTATGGAACTACAAGCCAAATAATTCACTATATCTACTTACCATGGTTCCGTTTTCTCCTCAAGAGCATATGTGACATAATCCTTTAAAGCATCTTCTATAGGCAAACCGTCTTCATAAATATTTGCACCACCTAACCTAGAAAGGTGATCAGCCAACACATTCTCAGCCCCCTTTTTATCTCTCATTTCATAACCAAAATTGAAAGACCAAAACCCATCTCAACAATCTCGGTTTAGCCTACTTCTTTCTTATCAAATATTTGAGAGTCGAGTGGTAGATGTACACTATTGTCCTTGAAACAATGAGGTAGGTTTTAAATTTCTCAAATGAGTGGATAAAGGCCATGAATTCCTTTTCAGTAGTTGTATAATTCCATTACGCATCGTTAAGAGTGTTGGACATGTAATGTATAACATGAAGTTTCCCTTCTTTTTGTTGTCCAAGGACCGGACAATTGGCCTCATCGCTTTCGTCATACATGAGTTTGAATGGTGGAGACCAATACTGTCCATGGACTATGGGGGCGATGCAAAGTGATTCTTTCAACCTATAAAATGATTCTTAAAAAGCATCATCAAACACAAATTTTTTATCTTGTTGCAAGAAGGATGTGAGAGGTTTAGAAATCAATGAAAAATCCTTTATAAAACGCCGATAAAACCTAGCATGGCTAAGAAAATATCTCACTTCCCTCACATTGGTGGGCAAAAGAAGCTTCTCAATGACCTCTACCTTTGCCTTTTACACCTCGATGCCTTTATAGGAGATTTTTTGCCTAAGGGCAGTCCCACTCTCTACCATAAATTGGAACTTCTCCCAATTTAGCACGAGGTTGGCCCTCTCACACCATTCTAAACAACGAAATAGATTGGATAGACAATCTTCATAGGATGTTCCTCCAACGGAGAAATCATCCAAGAAGCTAAGACTTCTATTTCATCTTCAATCATATCATAGAAAATCGACATTATGCATCTTTGAAAGGTTGTGGGGGCATTCAAAAAGCCCGAAAGACATCGTACGGTACTCAAAGGTATCACAAGGACATGTAAAGGTCGTCTTCTCTTGATCCCTAGTGTCAATCGGGATTTAGAAGAATCCCGAATAACCATTATGGAAACAATAGAAGGAGTAATTTGTAAGCCTTTCCAAAATTTGGTAAATGAATGGTAATGAAAAATTATCTTTACATATATTTGTATTAATTGGCGGTAGTCAATGCACCTGTGCCAACCGTCATGCCACCCTTCTTTGGCACAACTTGTGACGAGAGATACCCAATTGCTCATAGCAATTGGGTAGATAAATCCCGCATCAAGAAGCTTAGAAACTTCCTTCGTCACAACCTCTTGCATGGAAGGATTGAGCTTCCTTCGCCTTTGTCTAACGGGTTTAGCATCTCCTTCTAGATCAATTTTGTGCATGCATAAGGATGGACTTATACCTTTGATGTCACCAAAGGTATAACCCAAAGCCTTCTTGTCTTTTCTCAGAATATCGATCAAGAGGGAGGTTTGCTCCTATGTTAGATTGGAATTGATGATTACGGGAAAAGATTTATTGTAGATATCTACTTTTGGCCTCCTGTCTCGACAGGAAGTGCAATGAAGATAAATAAAACCATCTTTGATTTGGATCAAAGTGAAGAATGCTTATGGATGACTGGCTAAACCGCAAAGACACAAAAAGAATAGTCTAACCCAAAACAAATACAAAACAAGGTCTAATTAACTAAACCCGGTCATAATTAGGCTTAAGCCCGTGCTTAAGACAAAATAATGACGGATTTAGAGGCGCCTAGGTTAAAATTGAAGCTGCCACAGAAAAATTTGCGAGCATCTCAATGAGTCGCGGTGGTCTGGCGAGCGCAACTTATTCAGAAACTTCTAGAGATGCGTTCGCGGGAGATTTAGAATTTTATTAAATATAGAATCAAATCTTAACATAAAATTGTGCATAAGACATTTAGTTGCGCTTCCCATAGAGGCGCAACTAAATTACTTGCGCTGGGACGCCGCGCGCAACTTATCCAGATGCGCATGACACCTGCTGCGGCAGAATGCTTAAAACCTTAGTTGCACCCATTCCCTATAAATAGGGGCTTAATACAAGGCTTAAACACTCACCCCTCTCAATCTTTGCTACTACAATGGATGTTCCCGAACAAGAAAGATTCCATAAGTGTTCGAAACAGAGATCTTACAAAGAGAAGTGGTAAATTCCCGAGCACTTAGATAAATCACATTTATTTCTCTCGTTTAAAAGAACTTTAATTAATAAAAAAGTGTTGTTTGGCCACTTTAAAAGGACATTTAATTAATCAATTCCACATACTATCTTGTGTTAAATAAGATTAGAGTTGAATATTTAATTGATTGATTGATCACTTAACCCAAGGCGAATATTGTTTACTTTAGCTCCTTCAACGAATTTAAAATATATAAAGAGTAACAACTTTGCAATGTAATTCCTACGTTATTAATGCTTGTAATACAATCAACTAAATTAGTTTTATGTATCGCGTTGCATATATTGTTTGGTGATAAAAAGGAAGAGCTAGTAGAGGCCGCACTAGGGCAAGAATAGCGATTCTCCTTTAAAGCAAGTGAACGTTATTTTAGTACCCTCGCTCCCGAACTCATTTCTGGTTTATATAGACCGATTTGGGCATGGGTAAACTTACTATTTGTGATAAATATTCCATGAACTCCACATGGGAGAAAGGCATGGAAGAGGTTTATGAATTTTCCCAAAACTCATTAGCGACTCTTACTTGTTTCTTACAAAAAGTGTGATGATAGAATCAATTCTAATTCAGGGTCCCCCAAAGAATGAGGAATTTAAATCCTAATACACCCTAACAAGTGTTAAGTCCTAGGCTTTTAAATGGCCATGGTCATCTAAGGAAGGACCCCCTACGATGGGATCACCCTCCATACAGTGGCGACTCCACTGGGGACTTGGAGGTTACAAGATTAGTTCTTAGTTATGGTCTAAGGTTTTCAACACTAGGTTGCCTATGGGTTGTAACGGGAATTAACTTGGATAATCTCTGGTTAGAGAACGAGACTTAAAGCATATTATCTTCCTTTTGCACAAAAGTAAAAACTAAACAAGCAACATTGCATCATGCATAATCATAGCACACTTTAAACTTTGGGGATTGGCTCATTGACTAGGGGTCGCCTACACTAGGCTTCTATCCCAAAATCAATAACAATCATCCCACCCATATCGTCAACAAAATGTTGAGAGAGCAATGTAATGAATAAACACGTTGAGTGATTGATTTGTGCATTGTTTCTTAAGATATGGTACCCTTGGACACCCAAGCCTTTGACCTTAGAATAACATTATGTATGTGTATCTTGCATTAGCAATGCTTATGTGATTACGTGACTATATGCAACATGTTAGGATAGCTTTCTTTTTTCCCTTTCGTTTTGTTTAGGTTCCCAATTACGAAGTTGTCTCTTCGTAATTTTGAGTCATATTTGAAAAAAACGAAAATAATGATGGCAAATATAAAAAAAATGCTCAAATTAAATAAAAATTACGAGCAGGTGGCGCGCGCAACTCAATGAGTTGCGCAACCCCAGCCAGCGCAAGTGATTCAGATGCGCGCGCCTACTGTTACGAGCCTTTTTTATTTTTGCGAAAACAAATTGGCTCGTTCAAACAATATCTTCATTGAGGAATTGTTTAAAGGTGATGTTATCCGTTTGAATATATCTTGGTTATTTCTCCTTCTTTTTCTAAAACAAGCGTATCGATTTATTTATCCTTTCGTACTTCTTTTAGGGCCGGTTTTCAACCTTAGGAACAAAGACTCCCAGGCGCTCGCATTCTAAGTTTATGATCAAACAATCCACCCCTTTCAAACCACCTCCCTCGACAACTAGTCCTAATCCAACAACAATGTCAACCATTGAGCAACTCCAAGAAGAGATTGCTCTCTTGAGAAAAGAAAAGGCTCAAGAGGCCGAGGAAAGAAGAATGAAGAAACTTGAAAAGGTTGAAAAGAAAAATGCCAAGACTCTAGCCTTGCAACAACAGATGGAACAATTATCCGTCAAAGGAAAGTCGTTAGAGAAGCTTTTTCTTCGTTTTACCATGGGGAAAAAGTACTTCGACGCAGAAAAGTTTGCTCCTCCCCCAGGACTTGCTTTATTGGAAAAGATTGTAGCTACGGACTTGCCAATATTTAAAGTGACCAATAATCCACAAAACCACTAAATGTGTATTACATGCACCATTGCATTAAAGAGAGTTGATCCTAAGCTTTATACTTCGACTTTCCATTTATCTCTAGACCCAACCGCGAGAGAGTGGTACTATGGGCTAGATTTAAAATTCAAAACAACATGGGAAGATGTGGTTTTGGCTTTCATTACCTAATATGGGAGTAACGTAGAGTTCAAATCGACTCTACGTGAACTTGAAATGCTTAAGCAAGGAGACGATGAAGGTTTCCTTGATATTTATGGTAGATGGAGAGAAAAGGCGGCTCACCTTGCCAAAAGGCAACCTGAACTCGAGTTAGTACAAAAGTTCATTGACAATTGTTTAGACACTTTTCAAAAGGTCTATTATGTGGCTACTAAGATTGAAGATGATCTTGCTAAAGAAAAATCAAACAAACCTTATCATCATCAACCTAGGAATAAATACAAAAAGGGGAATGATAATAATTCATCCTCCATTGATGTATTTGTGACCACCATGCAACATAATAACAGTAATGATCCTCGACGAAGAAGGATAAAAGAAAGAAAATTTATAGCATTTCCTGTGAGCTATAATGAATTATTAGAAAAATTGAGAGAAACAGGTCAAACTACACCAATGGGGCCAACACCACCCACTCCACCAGAAAAAGGTACACTGAATGGGATGGTAGTGCTTATTGTGCTTACCATAGGAGCGTTGGGCATGATACCGAACGTTGCTATGTCTTAAAACACAAAGTACAAGATCTAGTAGATGATGGGAGAATTCCCACGCCTAAACCTAACAACAATATATCCCCACTAGGGGTATTCCACATTAATGAGGACCATATGAGAAATGATACGTTCAATCCTTTGGACTATATCACACCTATAGGGAAAGCTCTAACCACAACACTCATAGGGGCAATTAATGAAGTGTGTGGGTTATGGGACGACGAATTTCAGGACTTATATTTCTTTAAGTATGCCGCCGCCCCACCTCCATCTTGTCTCTAAAATAAGACAAATGGAACGCTTGATTGGGATCATTTCTTGGGGAAGTCACAAGACTTATCAAATCTTTCCTTGGATGAACAATGGCATCAAGAACAACTCATGGACATCTTGAAATGGAGGCACATTCAAAGCCTCAGAAGAAAGTTGGTTCACGAGTCCTACAACTAACCTAAATGTGATAGATCATGTAACTCGTTCTAGGCGAGTTTACCAAGCACCACAAAATGGATCTTCGACCACACAAAATCAAACTCAAGGTCAATTACAAAATCCAATACCACCTCCACTTGAGGTGGAAGATCCATTGGTCAAACAACTTTGCCAATCCAAGGCGAATTTTAGCATTTGGGAATTCCTAAGTACTTCTAAAGAACATAGGAATTCTCTTATGAACGTTGTAGCGGCTTTGTCTATAAGTACCAACACAACCCCCTAGAATCTCGTTAGCTTGCTTACTAGCATTCTGTGATCGAATGATGATTATTTTTCTTTAAAAAACACTACCCACAACAATGCATTATACTTAACTGTGATGTGCAAAGGGTACAATATCCCTCTCACTTTAGCAGACAATGGGTCAGCTGTAAATGTGTGCCCACTACGACAGCAAATTATCTAGGCCTAAATCCAAAAAAGGATTTTCTTTAAACAACACAAAGTATTAGCGCCTATGACAACTCGAGGAGATTGATGTGTGGAACTGTTAAGCAATCTGTTACCATAGGCCCAATTCAAAAGATGGTTGAGTTCCATGTCATGGATATTAAACCTACATTCAAGCTTCTAATTGGAAGTCTTTGGATACATGATCTTGGTGCAATACCGTCCTCACTTCATCAAATGATTAGGTAAAACTATTAAGGGCTTCCTATGACTATACATGCTTCTCCACTCAAAATAGCCATAAATGACCAATCACTTCTAGAAATAAACCATGATAAAGAAAAGTCACTCTTTTAGATTGGGATACAAACCATCCAAGGAAGAATTAGAGTCTCATGATGCTAAAAACAAAGCACATAGAGAAAACAATAAGAAAAGAATAATCACTTTGCTCCCCTCTTACCAACAGACCCTTAATGGACAATTCATTAGGGAGGGAGAAGATTACCCTTGCTATGACTTTTTAGAACCATTAGTTCTGGGAGGTATAAATAATCCTGGATTTGAGATATTTCATGATTGCTACTTCTTGAATGACGATCTCGAAATCACTGAATCAAACCCCCAACCTCAGGGGTGCTATTATTGGCAAGCATTCAACTTGCACCCTAATTTTGCTTTTTTCTAAACCCGTAAAGTCAAAGTCAATTTGAGTCAAGTCATTAAAACAAAAATGGTTTAATTTATAGCAAGCGGTCAAGAAAGGAAGGGCGTTTGATCAAAGACAACCTTTTTATTCAAGTTCAACTTTTAGACAAACCAATCGCTTGAAAAAGGAAAGCTAAGAAGATAATGGCAACTCAAGACGAAGTTAATGAGCTCACGAACCAATTAATTACTGTGACTGAGGGATTGAAGGTTTTAACCCTCAAGATCGATGATCCTTTGAAGCAACAACAGATGGACCTCATGCAAGAAAGTTTGAGCAAATTGTCTAGTGACTACAAGTTTCAAGGCATTAGCTCACAAGGGGTCTCGATGGACAAGGATCTTCTTCCGTAGAAGTTCAATGCCAACGATATCCCGAAATTCAAAGCAACTGACAACCCTTACTTTCACCTAAGAGCTTTTGAAATAATAATGAGTATTGAGGGTATTGACAAGAAGGTGTTTCCCTCTTTGTTTTCTCCATCTCTAGAAACTGTTTGCCAACAACGGTTCTTCTCTCTTGAAAAAGAAAGAACCTCTACTTGGCAGTCAATTGTAAACGCTTTCATTGATAGGTACAAGTGCAGCATTCAAGTTGAAACTAACTATAGGGAACTTGAAATTCTCAAGCAGAAGGAGAATGAAGGTTTCACTTCTTTCTTCAAAAAATGGAGAGAAACCTCTGCTAAGATGATTGAAGTACCAAGCAAGAAAGAGTCTTTGAGGTTGTTCATCAAGAACCTTCAAGAGAAGTACTCCAAGCATTTCAAATACCAGAATAATCTCCATACATTCAAGGCCGTCTATGACATTGGAATTAATATTAAAGACGACCTGGCTAAGCTGAAAGGTGCTAACAGTAACTCTAACAGTGGCTGAAAGGTTATAAGAATGACAATCCTTCTTCTTCCAAAACCACCCACTCAAACAATGTTAGTACGTTTGATTTAAGTGAACTCCTTGCTATGAATAACCAAGGACAAAAGAAACCATTTATAAGGAACTTTACTCCTATAGGTATGAGTTATGACACCGCATTTGACCGACTAAATGCAAAAGGTCTTATAACTCCCATTGGACCATTTGGGGACCCACCATTCGAGAAGAGGAAAGCTAACTGGAACCCCAATGCACATTGCAAATATCACCAAGGTAGGGGCCATCTTACTGCAAATTGTTGGAAGATTAAGAAGCCGAGCATTGACAATGAACCTCTCGCTTATTCCTTGGCCATCTCTGATGATGAAAATGAGGTTGATCCTTCATCTCTCATCAAACCTATTGAAGAAATTCATGCTATCGAAGAAGAGGAGGAGATCTTTTTCGATGCCATGGATGACTTTCCCGAACCAGCAAACAAAGAGGATGTACGATTGCTTATATGGTCCATGTGGGAGGGATCAAGCTTGCTACGTGAAGCTCTCGAAGTTGCAAAGAAACAATTAGAGGATCTTCAGAAAAAGTGTGACAAGGTCCCACCCACAAAGAAGAAACCCTTCTCTACAAGTAACTGACAGACCCAAGAAGAGTAATAAACTCTATACTCCAATTGGGACTTCATACGCTAAAATGTTCAACATGCTCTCCAGAGTGGCAAGGTCAAACCTATCGAACCGAGACCATTTGAATCGCTAAAGAGGACAGTTAGTTTCTACTGTCAATACCATCAATCAAGGGGTCACACTATTGAAAACTGTTTTAAATTTAAAGATTTAATTCAGAAAATGATTGATGATAAAAAGCTAGTCCAAATTCCACAAGAAGAAGACATTAGTATCAATGGGGTTTGGGACAACGACGATTAAGACTTATATCTTAAGGATATAGAAGAACCTCCTTTTTCAGTCATATACCCAATAAGTGATTTTTGGGAGGAAGAGGATTCATCTATAGACGTCCTCACAAGGTCAGGGAGAATGTAACCTCCCATCTCAACGCAACCTATACCGAGTACACAACAAGTTCCCATACCTATCATAGAAGACAATGATATTGTCAAACAGTTCAAGAAAACCAAGGTTGAGATGAATGTATGGAAGCTTCTAGCAACATCTCAAGAACATAGGTTGGCAGTGATGAATCCTTTGGATAAGATAGGGATAGATTCTGACACCACTCTTGAGGGGTTGGCTAACTTCCTTACGAGTGACCTCCCTAATCCTATCAACTTGATCACCTTTTCTGACAAGGATTTACCTCCAGAAGGTGGCAAGTATTATAATAAGGCACTAAACCTCACAATAGTTTGCTAGAGGATGATCGTCCCTATGACTCTTGTAGACAATGGATCGGCAATTAATGTCTGTCCACTCAGAACTGCGAGGATGCTAGGCATAAGGGATGAAGACTTAACCCCGTCAACACAAGGAATAAGAGCTTACAACAACACTCGTCGTCAAGCTCTTGGCAAAATTACCATCAATAAAACGGCGGGAGCGATAGAACACGCTACTACATTTCAAGTGGTGGATATTAAAGCTTCATTCAATTTACTGTTGGGACGCCCTTGGCTTCATGACCTTAAGGCCGTCCCTTCATCTCTCCACCAAAAGGTAAAGGCCATAGTTGGAGGAATTCCTATCACTATATTATCGATGCTTCATCCATGAGGATTAAAGCCATAGAAAATCCGATCATTAATGTGGAGCACGATGAAGATGATGAAGACTTGTGGGGCTTTAATGAAGAGGTCTCCTTAATCGAGGAGGATGAAAGGACCCCTCTCTACCACGACCCCCACTCGAATATGAAAGTAAACGCTATTCTAAAGAAATAAGGGCATTTTCCTGGAATGACTCTAGGAAAGAAGAAAGGAATAGCAAAATTGCTGGAATTACCTGGCCTCCCTAAGTTAGACACTTTTGGACTTGGTTTTGAACCGACTCGGGAAGATCTCAACCGAGCCCGGGAAAAGTCTAAGGCGCGTAGGAACGCTTGCATCCAAAAGATAGCAATCCCAATGGATCAGTATCCTCTTACTCTCAATGGACAATTCATAAGAGAAGGAGAGGACTATCCATGTTACGAATTTCCCGAACCTTTTGTTGTAAATGGCATAAGGCAACCGGGGTTTGAAATTTTCTTAGATTGCTATTTTCTAGATGAAATCCCAACTCCTATCCACAAGGAGAAAGCACCCCCATGCTTAAACTTTAATGTCATGGGATTACTATTTGGGCGAGAAAAAGATGAGCCGAAGTACATAGAGGATAACTCCCCGCTCATCCAAACGGTCCTACAAAGAGAAATCTTTGACCCCTCAAAGCTCATCACTCCAGTAGAAGGATCACTACAAGGGTGGCGCAAGACAGTCAAGGTGACTACTCCAAGTAGAAGGAGAATCTCCATAACGACAGGGCAAGGACCAATGTTCAAAGAGTCGTCAGAGTCAGAGTAAGAATCTTTTCTTGTAGAGTCATCTAAGTCTTTAGTTGTAGCACCCCCCTTCTTCTATCTCTTCCCCTAGGATAGTTAACAATCAAGTCCCCGAGGACAACTCTCTCTTTTATGAAATGATTTCTGAGTTTAATAATATGTCTTCTTCCGCTTAGTCCTCGTGCTTTTCTTTAACCCAAAATGACGAGCATTGCTTAACTAATAATGAAAATGACAAAAAAACTTATTAAAGCAATGGAAACACTTGAAAAGAAAACAGTGATAATTAATGAAACTGAGACGGTTGATATCTCAAATGATTTAACCATTAAAAGAGAAGTTAAAATTGGATTAACACTTAATGAACAAGAAAGATCCAATTTAATCAATCTACTTAAAGAATTTATCGATGTATTTGCTTGGTCATATGAAGATATGCCAGGTATTAATAGAGAAATAGCTCAACACACTATACCGCTAATTCTAGGAATGAAACCTGTAAAGCAAAAGTTGCGTCGAATGAAACCTAACGTAGCTCTTAAAATAAAAGAAGAAGTTCAAAAACAAATAACTGCAGGTTTTATCATGGTATCCAAATACCCCGAATGGGTGGCCAACGTCGTCCTACTTCCGAAAAAGGATGGAAGGGTAAGAATGTATGTCGACTATCGAGATCTAAATAAGGCAAGTCTAAAGGACGACTTCCCTTTACCACACATCGATATTTTGGTAGATAATACAGCGAATCATGCACTTCTCTCGTTCATGGATGGATACGCGGGATACAATCAAATTCTCATGGAAGAAGAAGACATGGAGAGAACAACCTTCATAACACCATGGGGTACTTACTACTACACGGTAATGCCATCCGGGTTGAAAAATGCGGGTGCTACTTACCAACGAGCAGCGACTGCCTTACTCCATGACATGATGCACAAAGAAGTTGAAGTATATGTGGACTATATGATTGTGAAATCAAAAGATCGCCCAGGCCATCAAGTAGCCTTGAGAAAATTCTTTAAGAGGCTAAAGACATACAACATGAGGTTGAATCCATCCAAGTGTGCTTTTGGAGCCACCTCAGGCAAGCTTTTGGGTTACGTCATAAGCTCTAGAAGAATAGAGATAGACCCAACCAAGATCAAGGAAATCATGTCAATTCCACAACCCAAAATAGGGAAGTAAATTCAAGGATTTATTGGCCGGTTGCAATACTAAGCAGGTTCATATCAAAATTGACAATAATATGTGAACTAATATTAAAGAAGCTTAAAAAGAATGTACCAGTAATATGGGATGATGAGTGTCAAAAATCCTTTGAAAAGATCAAAGCCTATCTTGCAAATCCTCCCATATTAGCAGTAGCACTTCCAAGAATACCTCTTAGGTTATACCTAACAGTCACCAAAGAAAAAATGGGAGCCATGCTTGCACAAGAAGTAGAAGGTAAAGAAAATGCAATCTACTATCTAAGTAAAAAGATTATGAAGTACTCTATACACCACTTGAGAAGGTGTGCCTCGCATTGGTGTGGGCCATGACCAATTTAAGACATTACATGTTCATACATACAGTCTTTGTAGTTTCCCGAATGGATCCGCTCAATTCGAGAAATCTACACTCAATAGGCGCATATCAAGATGGATAGTCAACTTAGCCCAGTTGGATGTAAGATTCATGCCTCAAAAAGCTATTAAAGGATATGTGGTTTAAGATTTTCTAGAGGACTTTCCAATAGAAGATCTAATGCCAATACACGATAATGAATTTCCAGACGAAAACTTGATGGCCACAGAAGATGATACTTGGACCTTATACTTTGATGGAGCCTCAAACCAAAAGAGATGTGGTGTTGGAGTATTACTAGTATCACCTGAAGAAGAGCATATTCCAATCTCCATAAAGCTAGATTTCGATGTTACCAACAACGCTGCTGAGTACGAAGCATGCCTCTAACTATAAAAAAAGGCATAAACCGACTTATATTCAAGCCATAGAAGATGATGAAGCGATCCAAGATGAAGAAGAAGAAGAAGAAAAAAAAAAAAAAAAAAAAAAAAAAAAAAAAAAAAAAAAAAAAAAAGAAGAAAAGAAGAAGAAGAAGAAAGAAGAAGATAGAAGAAGAAGAAGAAGAAGAAGAAGAAGAAAGAAGAAGAAGAAGAAGAAGAAGAAGAAGAAGAAGAAGAAAGAAGAAGAAGAAGAAGAGAAGAAGAAGAAGAAGAAGAAGAAGAAGAAGAAGAAGAAGAAGAAGAAGAAGAAGAAGAAGAAGAAAGAAGAAGAAGAAGAAGAAGAAGAAGAAGAAGAAGAAGAAGAAGAAGAAAGAAGAAGAAGAAGAAGAAGAAGAAGATAGAAGAAGAAGAAGAAGAAGAAGAAGAAGAAGAAGAAGAAGAAGAAGAAAGAAGAAGAAGAAGAAGAAGAAGAAGAAGAAGAAGAAGAAGAAGAAGAAGAAGAAGAAGAAGAAGAATCGTGGTATACATATATACTTAATTATGTCACCAAAGGAGAATACCCTCCTCATGCTGACAAAATGGCAAAACGAGCATTAAGACTCTTGGCTTCCCAATACGTACTCATAGATAACGAGTTGCATAAAAGGGTACCTAAGGGTCGAGCTCTCTTATGTGTAGGAAAAAAGGATGCTCAAAGAGCAATTAGAATAGTCCACGAAGGCATTTGTGGAACTCACGTAAATGGCAAAATTCTAGTCCAAAAGATAATGTGAGAAGTATACTATTGGACTACCATGAATAAGGATTGTCATCAATATATAAAAAGATGTCCTAAGTGCCAAATTTATGCAATTTACAACATGTTCCTCCGTCTCTACTCTACACCTACACTTCACCATGGCCATTCTCTACATGGGGAATTGACATTGTTGGCAAAATCACTCCCCCAGGAACAAGAGGTCATGAATACATCCTAGTAGCAATTGATTACTTCACAAAGTGGGTCGAAGCACAATCATATGCTAAACTCACTACAAAACATGTAGCACTCTTTATCGAAAGAAATATTATTTGTCGATATGGAGTCCCACATGAAATGATAAGTAACAATGGAACTCACTTTCAAGCTGTTACAAAAATATGGCATTCAACACCATCATTCCTCTCCTTATAGACCTCAAGAAAACGGAGCAGTTGAAGCGAAAAATAAAAATCTAAAGACTATCATCGAGAAAATGACAGAAAATTACAAGGATTTGCCTGACAAACTCCATTTCGCACTATGGGGTCATCGCACGTCACTTCGCAAATCAATAGGAAATACGTCATTCTCCTTAGTTTATGGAATGGATGTCGTACAACCTGTAGAGTTAGAGATACCATCTCTACGCATTGCATTAGAAAGTAAACTCGATGAAGTTGAATGCACTAGGGCGAGATATGAGGAGCTAATTCGACTTGATGAAAAACGACTAGAAGCTCTACATCATACTCAATGCTATTAAACTCGTATAGTTAGGCATTTTAATAAGAAGCTCAAGATTAAAAAACATCAAAGTAGGAGACCTGGTGTTAAAAGCATTAAGGAAGAATGTTTTAGATCCAAGGGGCAAATTTAGGCCTAATTGGTTTGGACCCTATATTGTCAAAACAATCCTATCAGGATGTGCAGCAAAATTAACTGATATGGATGGCAATGAGTTCTCGAACATGACAAATCTTGACCAACTTAAAAAGTACTACCCATAATTACTTAAGTAGGATACTCTAGAGAGCTACGTTTTTCCTGATTCCTTAAGAAAGGATACGTAGGCAACCCTTTACGGGTGCGGCCACTTTACTTTTTACAAACCTCGCATCCCAGATTTAAAAATAAATTTGACAGAAATTCGACGAAGCATCGGCGTCACAGAAAAAGTTCCTACGCCAACCGATTCACCTTAGCGCCAGACGACAGTGTCAATCGTCTGACGCCAGACTGCCGCAGCTGGCGCCAGTCGTGAAGAAGCGGCGCCATTTTTGTGGGAGTACCTGGGAATATTTCGGTGATTTTTGGAAAATTTTCAACTTCCGTACTCGAAAAATTTTTGAAAAATTAAATTTTCGGTTTTCATTGCTTTAATAAATTAAATTTAAAGGAGATATTAAAAAGCTGAAATTTCATTAATAAAATAAACTAACAAATTACATTATTGATGGAATTTAAAAAAAGCTTACTAAAATAAATTAACTTTAAAACTAAGTCTAATAATTGAAAGTTAAGAAATGCTTCAATCTTCTTTTTCTTTCTTTGCTCTCTTCCAATTTTTGTCTGCATCCTCTTCATTATCCATGACTTTAGCTAGTAGGCATCCTTTAGAGGACCTACATTCAATTTTGGAGTAAATAGTTTCTCCCTTAGCTAGGACTCCATGTTTCTTTTCTACCTAAGCCTTCTTCTCTGAAATGTCAGCTTTTCTTTTCCCTTTATCTTTTGTAGAACTCTTCTTCTTAGGCATTGTAGGTGTTTTGAATTCAACCTTTTCATCCAAGCGTTCCTTAACAGGAATCACTTTGTCACAAAGACGATTCTTTACATCAGGTTTACTCTGATTTTTCTTCATATCCTTCGAAGGTTTCTTGAGAAGCCATCTTTTCACATCATTGGGCAAGGAAGGAGGAACCTTTTGGGTAATCACTTCCCATATAGGTCTAGCACTCTAATAAGCATCAAATTTTTATACGTCTTGAGAAACAGGAAATTCATAGGGACGACGAAGATCCCTAGAAGGAATTGTTTGAAGTAGGCCGTAGTGTCTTTTTATCCTGCAGGGATAATAAAAAGGCATCTTGGTTAAGCTTGGAAGACGACAGAAGGGTAGCTTGTTGACACCAACCATCTTCTCTATTTTCCACTTGATGGCAAAGTTGCAAGAGGCAAAAACTTTCTTTCATTCATGGCGCCCCATCTTAGAGAAGCGCTTCTTTCTTCTCACAAAGCAATTTGGAGTGTATTTTTCAACATTGTCGGGAGGACTAATTAATTCTAGTCTCTCCGTTAGCCAAATCTGCAAAAAAATTCAATGCAAATAAATTAATATTACTATACAAAAATATGTTTTTGATTTCTGTAATTAAAAATATTATTTTTCTACCTGTAATAAAATTGGAGAGCCCCGAAAAGGTGCTTTTGGATTTCTCTTCAATTCATCAAGACTAAGCATAGCCTCTCCAACAATTAATGGCATTGGATTTCTCCCATATTCAATCTGCTCCAAAACAGTCGCTATTATTGCTTGACCCTCATTAGTTCTACCACTAGTGAGAAGAAATTGGTTAAGCATGCAAAAGAGAAAAGTCCTTCTTCTATAAACATGAAAAGACTCAAAATAAGGTCTATCAAAATAATGGCGTGCAAATTCTTTCCAATTAACTATGCTACCGCCTACTATATTTGTTAGATCATTGTCTTTTAAATTAAAGAAGCGCTCAAAATCCTTATAATAATATTCATTTATTTTAGGGATTACTGCAAGATCTAATGCGAGTAAGCCTAAGATAGCACCAAATTTCTCCGGTAAAGGGCAAATTTCATCACACCCTAGTCTAAAACAATGAGTATCCACATCCCAATATTCTAAGGCGGTATAAATAAAGTCTAAATCAAGATCTACCCCCTTGACACCATAAATACCCCCCACATGAAAAAAGTCTAATTCTTTTCTCTGCTTGGCAGTTAGAGACCGACACCATTCATGAGTGAAGTTGGTAAAACTCTTAGTAATTAAAGACATGATTATTTATTTTTTTTCAAAAGCTAAGACTATATTTAATCTGCTGAAATTATGAAGAAAATCGGCTGATCAGGGGGCTATTTATACACAACATCGGCACAGTTTCAATCCGCAAAGGATTCGGAGTCAACGCTCATCAGCGCCAGACGACAGAGTCTGGCGCCTAACGCCAGAACCTGGCGCCAAGCGCTAAGCAGTAGCGTCTGGCGCCAACACAAAACGCGTGGCGCCAGGTGGCGCTGACGTGTCTTATCGAGCGAGCTTTTCAAAAACCGCGTTTTTCTGGCTGATTCGAGTCTGGACAATGGCTTAACAATTTTATATCCTTTTTATACCCTTTTTCTTAATTAAATATGTTGATTATATTAATTATATTTTTTGTATTTTATTTAGACTCAATTTTAAGTTTTTATAATTCTAATATTTTTATTTTTTCATTTTCTTTTTTAGGGGAGAAATTCGGATAACCTCCATCAATAATAAAAATGACGGAATTTTTGCGCAAAATTATTAATCATCACAATTCTTTGCACACACAAATATGCACATAAAAATGAAAAATAAATTATAAATAAATAAACTCATAATGGTATGTATATACAATATGTCTAATAAATAAGTCTAACAAAGGCAAAGTTCTATATAAGTCAAAATAAAAATAAACACAGGCATTAACTACGACGCCGGAGGATGCACATGATCAGAGACGCCCATCATATCATAAAACTGCGCAGTACGAGTAGTCTCCTCGGGAGGTGGAAAGCTCAGCTCGGGACACGTCCACCTAAGATCGCCCCGAGGCTGAGGCTGAGGCTGCGGAGGCTGCTGCGAAGACGAGCCGACCTCATATATCCCACCACCTCTAGGAGCCGAGGTAGCCTCTCCCTGGCCTACCGGCTCAGCACGTGCACCCTCAGATGAAGAGCCTAAGTCCTCAACCGCCTCGGCCCGAGCAGCCTCAGAGAAACCACCCCGACCGCCAGAACTAGTACGGCGACGTCTCGAGCGGGACTTCCCCGGGTCTCTCCGGACCTCAGGTCTCGTCCGGGTACGAGAAGGAATGGGCTGACCCTGCAAGAAGAAACTAAGTCAGAAACAATCAAAATAGACATAACAATGCAGAAACAAGAAAGAAGGCTACCTCCTGAACGACGTCGTCGCGACGACACGTAGCCACATTCCTCATCTGAACAAGATGGCTCCATAAGGCATCAATACACCGTGCCATCGCCGTGACCACCTCACGCGAGAACTGTTAAAGAAATAAAGTCAATAACAACGCCTGATGTATATGAACAAAATTAGAAATAAATAAAGCTTACCCGATTTTGGTGATGAGGAATCGACCGCTCCACGAAGCGCTCGTCCTCGGGAGCTAGAGGAATCATCTCCTCGATCGGCCCGTATGTCCCCTGATAATGGATGGACATAAGAGGTGGCACAAACTCAGTAGGTTCAGCCTGACGAAAGCAAATCCAAATCAGTAAAATATCACTTGAGGGCTACTTAATAAAAGGTAAAAGATGAAAATCATACCGCCACCTCTTCAGCCAGAACAGGGGCTGGAGCTAACAGCGGCAGCAACTCCTCCTCATAGCACCGCCCAGGGATCGTATAAGACCGTCAAGGGGTCTCAGCCGTCTCTCACAAGCTCACCAGCCTCGCGCCATTGAACATATGACGCGGCTGAGGAACAGGAACGATGAAGGTGTCTGAGGAATTCTGAATAGCAATCCTCTCTCCAAGATATGCAATCGCTCCATACGTCCCTAGGAAGTAGCGACGCTCAACGGTGTACAGCGCAGCTAATCCAAGGACAACGAAGCCGATCCACGGCCAGGACTGCACATCAGGCTCCTGCGAAGAACGCCTATGAGATAAGAATGTACTAAAGGTAATACAAAAGTGTCCAACTATGAAAAGAACCATACTGAGATGATCTGATCTCGGACATAAGCAGTAGACATCCCAGCGCGACAGCCTCCCCAACATGCGCTCAACGGAAACCCGCGTGGCGACGGTCTCGCCGGCGCAACTGAAGGAAAGTACTCGTAGAACCAGATCTACAAAAGGAAAAAGTGTCAGCAAGTGCTAACTAAAGCTTAGAGCGAGCTAAACTTTATGGGAGATAAAGTATACCTCTACAACTCTCCAGAAACCGGACAGAGCGACGTTTCCCGTAAAGGACCGGTGTTGACACGAGTCTCACAATGCTCGGACAAATTCAGCATACGCCAAGCTGGCCCAATCATGGGTCCCGATCAGGTGAAGATCACGGGCCGTTGATAGGTAGTAAAGCAGCACTTTACTACCCTTGTTAGGGGAAAACGTCCCTGACAGCAAGATAAGCACAAAGTTGCGCATCATCCTCGAAAGCCGCCGCCAGAGTCGATCGGCGAATGCCCTTAGCACTAAACTGAGTCGACTCTACCTCAGCACGAGCCCGAACAGCAATCGGACCAAACAACTCCTCAACCTCAGGAGAGAAAACACTGATCTCGCTGTCGAACGGCAGCGTATTAGAACTAAACTCCAGTCCCGTAATGAGACTGAAGTCGGTCGGGGTGATCATCATCTCACCCTAGGGGAAGTGGAAAGTGTTGGTGGTGTCCCAAAAGAACTCCACCAGGGCGCGAGCCACATGGTGACCCCCGTTAGAGGCAATCATAGCCTTCGAGGTCTCGAACAATGCAGTCAACCCGCAAGACTCCCAAAGAAGTCTCACCTCTCCATTGACGCCGATGTGCAACTTGTACAAGTCGCTCAGGGTATCGCAGCCTGAGTCGTGGTAGAGCGTCCTACCAACCGTGATCCCACGTTACACCCTCTCAGAGATGTGGTGTACGGGGGAAAAGTACAAAGTCCACTAATCCCACTCAGGAAGGGGACCAAGAGAAGTGGACGAGTCGGCGTCCTCCTCTACGGGCTCAAGCTCCCGTCGTGTGTCTCGGGACCATGAACCCAAACCTCGCTGTCTAGCCATGCTACATTGTGAAGAATCATCATGAATTAAGGTTCTATAGTATCTAAGGTTCTCCTAGCCGCATTATACGGTGTTCGCGAAAAAAACAGAGTACTTAGTACTTGTAGACACCTAAAAATGTCTCCCCAAAACCAAACCCGATGACGAACAACCTTTCACCTCTAATATTGGTCGGGTTTGGTATTTAATCCCGAGAGTGCTTAAAAAATTGTATTTGATTAAATTCAATTTTTGAATAGTCCATGGATTAGTCTTGATGTTTGGTCAAAGCATAGTTTTAATTTCAGCCCAAACTTATTATTTAATTTTAGCCCAAACCTTTTTTTTTATTTTACTGTTTTATTATTTATTTTGGCCCAAACTTTTTATTTATGTTATTTATTTTAACCTAAATAATAATAAAATCAGAAAATGGCCCGAAATTATCAATCGACACTTAAAATGCTGAACGAAATTAGGGTTAAAAATGAATTTAGACGAAACTTTCCCGTCTGACAGTGGGGTTCCCCGTGACACGGGTAACCTGCAGTGACACGGGAGTTTCTGTGTCCTTTCCGCGTAAAACCTTAAGGTGTTTTCTCCCCCGTTCACTAAATATTTCCCGCGTCACACAAAATGTGCACCGTGTCACGGGAATGTTTCCCGTCTGACGGTGGGATTTCTAGTGTCACAGTACACTTTGCCGTGTCACGGGATACGTTTTTAGGGGTTTTATCATTTTAGGGTTCCGTGTGTTCCCTCGGCACATTTTTTCTATAAATACCCCCTCATTTCTGATGTACGGGGCATCAATGAATTCTCTAGTTTTTTCTCTCTTCTATGCTCTAGCCTAAACACTAGCCTACCCTTCTTCTTTCAAAATTCCTTCTTCAAGTACTCCAAGGAGTCCATACTTTACTCGTGGTTCGGTCCTTAAGCCAAGGCGTGAAAGGTAGAACTGTTTGAGGGTTTGGCTCCAAATCAACTCTACTTTATTTAATTTAATTTAATTATTGTTTTATTATTATTTACTTGAAGTTACTAACTCGTTTATTATTTTGTAGTTGCAAGCAAACAGAATCAAAGTAAGAATTATGTTCCTTTTTTTCTATTATTTTTCTAACGATTTTATATTGTTAGAATTGTTGTTAAATTTCTTCCAATATAAATGTTTCTTCTATTATTATTTATGATCACCATATTGCATGTTTAAAGGGAATATGTAATTGCAAATCACGCCTAATAAGATAATTTGGACAACCGGTTTAGGTTCCTTTTTAATTTTGTTATCAAATCAAGTGATCACGATATTTTAGAATTATGTGTTGCATTAATATTAAACCAATTTAGCTTAATAATAGTTTGGAGCGAATTGAATATTTTGTTTGTATGCCTTTGAGATCGCATGAATCACTTTTCACTTTAAGAATTAAGTAGAGGCCAATACGGGCGAATGTGACTCCATGACTCACTTTGTACCATCATCCCCGATCCTCCTTTCGTGGTTTCGAACCATATGGAGTTAGTAATCCCATGGATTATGAATGGGGTGTAACCTTCACGAGTCAATCGTTGTTTCCTATCGTTGTCCCTTAATCGTGGTTGCCTTTTATGATCCGTGAACGGTTCACAAGTTCCTTAAAAACTTGTTGGCGGCTCCCTACTTTCCTTGTCCCTAATCGTATATGTCAATTCCCACTTCCTAATAGTGCCAAACATATTCACCACATGCTTTAACGTAGGCGCACTTTGAACGACGCCTACAATTTGGCGACTCCACTGGGTAGGATTCTTGGTTATTTATCGATTTAAGTGATCGGTATTTAATTAAGATGAGTGGATGAGACTTGAAAGATTCTTGAAAAATAATCCTGTGATTAATTTGGCATTTTTGCATATGCATAGACGTTTTAACGTCGCATTTAGGTCTGTCCCTGTAGGAGAAATTGAATAACTTGATTGCGTACGAAGGAAAACAGGGAACCAGTCAGATTTTCTGACTTCCGTGTCACCGTACAGTGCACCGTCTGACGGTGTGCAGTACCGTGGCACAGGAATCTCTGGCAGTCCTAAAATCAGTCTGGTGGCTTGTTTTATCTTCTCACATTCAACTTCCTTCGATTTTTCTAAAAAACATGTGTGTTCCACATGCGTCTTAGCCCCGGGGGATTTAAGCTCTATCAACCCAAAAACGCTCATGGCAATAAGGGTTCATCCGAGTTATTAAATCCACCCGAACCATGGAGTCGAGTTCGATATCATCACGAACTCGCGGAGCCACCCGTTGGCATACACCCTCAAGGGAGGCTGCCTTGCTAACGCGTCCAAACTCTTAACCATGGTACCCTATTGACACCAAATAAACCTGACCATAGTCAAACATAGAACTTGACCTTAGGTTGCGAACTATTCTCTGCATCATTGTGCCTACGTGTTTTATGCTTGGTCGTTTTGATCCTAACCTTAACGATCTTTCTTTGTCTATGGTGGATTATTTTATGACTGATGATTGCCAATGGACCGTACTCATTTAGTAGTTAGTGCAAAAAAAAAAAAAAAGGTTGCCGCACCACGGGAAGGTCTACCGTGTCATGGAAAATTTCCATCGTGGCACGGTGGACCTGCGAAAAAAAAAAACGTTTGCCGCGCCACGGGAAGGTCTACCGTGTCACGGCAAATTACCACTGTGGCACGGTGGACCTGCAAAAAAAAAAAAGTTTGCCGCGCCACGGCAAATTTCCCACCGTGGCACGGTGGACCTCAAAAAAAAAAAAAAGGAGTTTGCCGCGCCATGGGAAAATCTACTGTGTCACGGCAAATTTCCAGCGCGCCACGGTGGATTTCCAGCACCAAAAAAAAAATAAAAAATTCCCGTGTCACGGGAATTTCCACCGTGGCATGCGAAAGTTCACCGTGTCACAGCAATTTCCACCGTGGCACGGTGGATTTCCCAAAAATAAAAAACCACCGCGTCACGGCAGCTTGTACCCTGACACGATACATTTTTCCTTGCCACGGTGCCCTTGAAATAAGTCTAATCAGCTTTTTTTAAGTCTTCCATGTTAATTTGGTCCTCGTGTCAGTCATTTTTGTTATTTTTCACATGTTTTGCCATACGATCATACCACGAGTCTTATAACATCACTTCGTCACTCACGAGTCAAGTATAGTCCACACACTTTCTTTATGTTCCGACTCGAGTCGTGCACCAGGTCGTTTATAACCGTATATTAGGTTCATGCACCCTTTTTTCGTCATAATAAAAAATGAGTGGAGTTTTCTCACCCGTTTTCAAATGTCTATTTTTTCCCTCCTTTCCTATCTTGAGCAATGAGTCAAACAATTAAGTGAATTATTTTATTTCACAGTACTTGGTCAAGGAACAGGGATAGATTAATACGGTTCGAGCCATTACCGCAACAATCTCTCAGATCTAATAGGCGTTCAAAGAGAATTTTTCCATCTCCATTACTCATCACCTTTCAATGGCCACTAAAGAAGATATTGAGAACATCAACAAATCCATCGAGGCACTGTCTTCCATGATGCAAACCCTTACCACTAGGGTCACTACAATGGAACAAAACAAGGTCACTGTTTCCACCCTTGACAAACTAAAGGAACAAATGAGTAAGATTTATGAGGATTTCACTTAAGTGGAATGACCTCCCACTACTTTGGATGTGAAGGACAGACTCCCTGAAAATTTCTCCACTGCTGGTATTCCAAAGTTCAAGCCTACTAACAATTCAATATTCCATTTGAAGGCGTTCTCTGCAATCATGGCTCTTAAGGGATTGGACGTAACACTATTCCCTACGGTGTTCCCTCTCTCCTTAGAACATGCTTGCCAACAATGGTTTTATTCCTTAGATGCGAAGCATACTGCGACTTGGCAAGATGTCACCGACAATTTCATGAATCGTTACAAGTGTAACATTCAAACCAAAACTTCTGAACGTGAACTCTCCATTCTCAAACAGAAAGAGAATGCAGGCTTCACCGCTTACCTGAACAGGTGGAAGGAAACAGCTTCACTCTTGGTAGATCCTCCCAAAGAAAGAGAGATGGTTCGCCTCTTTATTCAAAATCTGACTCATAAATATAGGGAACATCTCAAATTTCTTCCACTGAACACTTTCAAAGCTGTATACGACATCGGCATCAATATCGAGGATGAGCTAATAAAGACTGCTGGTAGTAACAATAATAACACTTGAAAATAAGAAGAACGACCATCCTTCTTCTTCGTCTTCTAAGCACGAAAATACTATCAACAATATAAGCCAAGTTGATATCAATGAAGTGTTAGTTCTTGATGCTCCATTGCCCAAGAAGAAAAGAACTTACACTCCTTTAGGAATGACTTATGATGCGGCCTTTGATCGCCTTTACAGTCAAGGCTTGATCACACCTATTGGGCCATTTCCAGAGCCAAAACCTGAAGAAAGGAGCGCCAAATGGAATCCCAATGCCTATTGCAAGTACCATCAAGGAAGGGGCTACACTACGGAGCAATGCTGGAATTTGAAGGACGTCATTCAACACTTGATGGATGCAAACAAACTTCCTAGCGGCAAGAAGTAATGAATACAAGGCGCACAACAGATCCTTCGTGCAAGATTTCATGATTTCTTTCTTTATCATTCGTCTCCATTCCACCATTCATGACTAGCATAGGTTTTCCACTTTGAATTTTTATATGTTTCATGTGTTTCGTTCACCTTTTCCATTAATAAAATGAGCAATTTTCCTTTACATCTCGATCACAGAATTTTTCATTCATTCATTCATTCTAAAAATTAAAAAAAAAGAAATAAAAAAAATCAATTACCGAACTAATCCCAAGGTACACCAATGACTTGAGGCACCTTTGCAACCCTGTCATTCCCTGTTAACCGTTCAATCACATTCCATTTCTTCATAAACCATTTTGAGCCTCGTCTAACGTTTGGCCTTAATTTCTTCAACCCCCGTTCACTTAACCATGTGATTGGAAGATGTGTAATTGTATAACATTCAAAAAGCAAGTAAAAAAAAGCAAATAAAAAAAAGCAGAAAAGCAACAATAAAACAATGTCTAAAGGCAAGTGTTCCAATGTCTTTGATACGAACACGTCTCGAATTGCGTCTCTTATCGAGTGCTTGGTACCGTGCCTGAGAAACATGAATGCTAAGTGAGTGATGGACCGCATGATCTAAGATTTCCTACATTGATTCAAAAGAATGAAAAAAAAAATATCAAAGCAAAAGAAAAAAAAATGTTAAAAATAAACTTGCAAAATTCAAAATTTTCAAATTCAAAATTACACATCTTGGGGATTCTCTTGGGTCTTGAGCCTTTTATCCCTTTCTTCTTTAAACCATCAACTTAACCACATTACAACCCATGAAAGACCTCTTTGAGGTGTACATACACTTGTGCAAAGTTCGGTTAGAGCTACGTTCGGCCTGATTCCTAACGGATACGTAGGCAACCTCACATCGGGGTGCGGCCGCATTCATATTCATATCCATGCATGATCGAGTCAAAGAATATCCAATGCTTACCCCTACCCATTTAGAGATAGACTTGGGGGCTTGAACCCACATCATTTAGCCTGTCTAGCCTAAAGGGTAATCATCTTTGACTCTTCTCACATATATTTCCCTCACCATAGCCATTGCAGCCTCACTCAGTATCACATTCACACACTTCACTCACACATCCATATCCATATCAATCATCCTTCCCTTTAAGAGCCCTTATCATGTGTAGGCGTCGCTCGAAGTGCGCCTACGTTAAAGCATGTGGTGAATATGCTTGGCACTCATAGGAAGTGGGAATTGACATTACGATTAGGGACAACGATTAGGGACAAATAAAGTAGGGAGCCGCCAACAAGTTTTTAAGGAACTTGGCAACTGTTCACGGATCATAAAAAGGCAACCACGATAAGGGACAACCATAGGCAACAACGATTAACCCGTGAAGGTTACACCCCATTCATAATCCATGAGATTACTAACTCCATATGGTTCGGAACCACAAAAGGAGGATCGGGGATGATGGTACGAAGTGAGTCATGGAGTCACATTCGCCCGTATTGGCCTCTACTCTATTCTTATATTGAAAATCATTCATGTGATCTCAAAGGCATACAAACAATAATTCAATTCGCTCCAAACTATTATTTAACTAAATTGGTTTAACATTAATGCACACATAATTCTAAAATATTGGTGACCACTTCAATTAATAATAAGATTAAAAGGATCCTAAACCGGTTGTCCAAATTATCTTATTAGGCGTGGTTTTCAATTACATATTCCCTTTAAACATGCAATATGGTGATCAAAATAACAATATAATAGAACAATATTAATATTAGAACCAATTTAATCACAATTCCAACAACATAAAATCGTTAGAAAAATAATAAAAACAAAAGGAGCATGATCCTTACTTTGATTATGTTTGTTTGCAACTACAAAATAATAAACGAGTTAGTAACTTCAAGGAAATAAATAAAAAATAATTAAATTAATTTAAATTTAATAAAGTTGATTTTGGGGCCAAACCCTCAAACAGTTCTACCTTTCACGCCTTGGCTTAAGGACAGAACATCGAGAAAAATATGGACTCCTTTGAGTGCTTGAAGAAGGAATTTTGAAGTGAAAAGGGTAGGCTAGTGTTTAGGCTAAAGCATATAAGAGAGAAAATAAAATAAGAGAATTACTCGGTGCCCCATACATCAGAAATGAGGGGGTATTTATAGGGAAAATGTGCTGAGGGAGCACACGGAACCCTAAAATGATAAAAACCCTAAAAAAGTATTCCGTGACACAGTCAAACTGTACCGTGACACGAGAAGCTCCACCGTCAAACAGTACACTTTCCCGTGACACGGTACATAATTGATGTGACGCGGGAAATTTTCAGAAAACGGGATAAAAAACGCGTTAAGGGTTTACGCGGAAAAGACATGGAATGTCCCGTGTCACGGCAGACCTCTCGTATCACGGGAAATCCCATCGTCAGACGGGAAGGATTCCCGTGGCACGGTGGCAGTCTGCCGTGGCGCGGGAATTTCCAGTCCATTTTCCGTCTAAATACATTTTTAACCCTAATTTCCTTCGGCTTTTAAGTGCCGATAGATAATTTCGGGCCTTTTTTGACTTTTATTATTCGGGATAAAATAAGAAAATAATAAAAGGTTTGGGCCAAAAATAAATAATAAAACAATAAAATAAAAAAGGTTTGGCTAGAATTAAGTAATAAGTTTGGGCTGAAATTAAAACTATGCTTTTACCAAACATCAAGACTAATCCATGGACTGTTCAAAAATATGAATTTAATAAAATATGATTTTTTAAGCACTCTCGGGATTAAATACTAAACCCGACCAATAGTGGCGGTGAAAGGTTGTTCATCATCGGGTTTTGTTTTGGGGAGACATTTTTAAGTGTCTACAGAAGCCCCCACTTTGACTGAGTTTGTAGAAACGTTAGTTTCGAAAACGATAGTCAAAGTAGCCTATAGGGACGGAGAATGATTTAAGACGTTCTGCGATCCTAAATCACTCTGTATACGCCGATACCTGCAGAAAAATACGTATCTGACACCAGTGTATCGGTGACAAATGAGTTTGGTATTTTCCTATGCTTGAAGGAATCCACCGGATGACGTTTGTTGAAATGCTTTCCATTCTTGAGGAAAGCCGATTGAAGAGTTTGGTAGCTTTCTAAGCCTGAAGAAAGCTACCGGATAATACTTTCCATGCCTGAGGAAAGTCGATGAACAAATTTGGTTATTCTATGCTTGAAGAATTTCACCAATAATGCCTTTCATGCTTGAGGAAAGCCGACAAAGGAATTTGGTGATTTTCTATACTTGAAGAAAAATCCACCGATAACGTTTTCCAAGCCTGAGGAAAGCCGACTTGGCATTTTTCTATACTTGAAGAAAAATCCACCGATAACGCTTTCCAAACCTGAGGAAAGCCGACTTGGCGGTTTTCTATACTTGAAGAAAAAAATCCACCGATAATGCTTTCCAAGCCTAAGGAAAGCCGACGATTGCTGAAATTTGTAAGTGTATGATGGTTCGATTATCCCCGAATGTGGGCCGCAGATGATTCACAATTTTAAGCCGATTATACGACCATATTAAGTGCTTAAAATGCCGAAAATAGACTTCGATGCTTGCTAGGTGTAAAATGGTAATTTTAGTCCCCTTTAAGTATCAGTTAGAATTTTCCGCGTAATTCCAGCGAAAAATAACCGCCCAATAACTTCGAAAAATCATTCAAACCGGTCAAAAACGCCAGGAATCTTCGCTGACAATGTGCAGCGTTGCCGTGCCACCTCACATATTTGCTGTTTGAATCGGTCAACGCGTGAATCAGCGCGCCACGTCATCAGTGTACCGCTACACAATAACGATAACCGTGGCACAATGAACGGGGTGTGCAACGGTTACTTTTTTGGCTTTAAATTCACGCTTTTGCTTCACCATTTCTCCATTTCCTTGCTGACAAGGGTTAAATCGGTCGCTGTAATCTAACTCTCAATCAAACAATACTTATACGAACACCCTATAACCAAGTACAATGGCAAATAAAGGTTCGGTCCACGAGGAACAAGAGTAATTGCAAATCAATCTTAAACCTAAGCTAGTTCGAAATCAAAGGAAAATGGTGTTCTAAAATACTACTAATAAGATGGGATAAACCAAATAAACTAAGACACTAGGGAAGACGGGAATTCACCAAACCATCGGTAACTACGCAACAAGGAATCACAAAGACAAACGGGATATGCAAAGACTATATGTCTGATCAATATCATGAGGTAGGAAGACAACGAGCAATATTAAGCTTGGATTTCTCATGCACTTAACATTACTTGATACATAATCAAACCACATTCAACAATGAAATACTCAATTCACAATCTCTTGTTCAAATCAAGGATATCATGCAATCAAATTCAAGACTCTAGGTTAGCTACTCCTATTATAATGAATTAACATGCAATCGCATATAATCAATTTAATCACAATCCGTTTATCAAAATCAATCCTCAATTACATAGGTTACCTAGGCCGGGTTTCATCCCGAAACCCTAGCTAGGAGACTACTCACACATATTCATAATCAAAGCAATAATGAATTCCAAAAGCATAATAGATATAAACATGAATTCTGATTAAGGAATAATAAATCTTGATTAATAAACAAGAATGAATAATACCAATTGTATTGATGCGAATCAATGGGAAAGTTCAGAACTTTGATATCCGTCGTCAATGAATAATACAAAGAATCTTCACAAATCTTGCTTCAAATCAATCCAAGAAAACTAAAATCACTAGAATAATCTTTAAGAAAACTAATGAATCTCTAATACTAAGAACGTTCTCCAATATCTCTCTACAAAGGCTCTCAAAAACTATCTCTAAAACTGTCTAAAAACGCCCCTTAAAATCGGGCCTTATATACGCCTTCTAATTCGGAGAAGTCAAGTGCGCGGTTAACCCTGGATCAGCACGGCCGTGCTATATTTGGCACGGCCGTGCTATATTTGGCACGGCCGTGCTAGCTTGTCAGTAGCTAAACTGGATTTCTTATTCAATTTGGCACGGCCGTGCTATATATGGCACGGCCGTGCAGATGCCTGGCACGGCCGTGCTGAAAATGACACGGTCGTGCTGAATATGCTCTAGCACGGGGCTCATACTGAAGCTGACACGGGCACGGGCAACATCTGGCACGACCATGTTAATGGCCTGCACGGCCGTGCTGGTGCGTGGATACTGACATGGCCGTCCTATTGGCTTCCACGGCCGTGCTGCCTAGCCTGGGGCTGCTTGCTCATAGGCCAGCACGGGTGTGCCTATGGTAACACGGCCGTGCTGCCTGTGCTATGTAATCAATTCACGGCACTTGAACTTCCCTAGCTCCTCGGACTTCGGTCAAGGCTAGCTCGGTTACGCATCAAGGGCTTGGGATCCGACTAAACTCGGTTGATATTACCTGAAAACACATAAAAAACAAACCGAAAACCCGTGAAGCACGTAATATGGGGGACGTAAGCATAACAAGGCAATAATCGGCCAAAACGGCCCCAAATACATCCAAAATCATCCTAAAATATGCTCTAAAGCGCGCCCTAAAGTGCGCTTATCACTTGCTCATCTCCTCTCTCTATCTTCTCCATTTTTTCCTTCTTGCTCACACAAATCGCCGCGCCACGGTTAATACTATCCGGCGGCCGTCCGTCCTCACCGTGACACGACGATTCTGTTTTTCTTTCTCTTTATCTTTTTTTTTTTATTTTCGCGACTTGCTGCGGCTGTTATTCGCTGCTGCCTTTTACCGTTGCTGTTGTTGTTGTTGTTTACTACCGGAGCTGCCACCGGAGCTCCGTCGCCTTTCGAGCTCACCGTGATACAGGACAGCCTCGTCGTGTCACGCATTCTGCCGACCGTGTCGCGGCGGTCTGCTGGTGGCCGGAGCTTTTTTTGAGCTTTTGTTGCTCAATTTTCTACCGATTTTACTCCAAAATTTTTCCATACTCCTCATATTCGAACCTCTACAAGGATCTATGTAAGTTCTCCTTAATTTGTGCCTCAAATTTGCTTCAAAAGTAATTTCATGAAAAACCCTTAAAAATCAATTTGGGGATTTTTGATTTTGAGGTTTTATGTTGAAATTCTTGCCATGATTTTACTTGTATATGTATGTATGTGTGTTTGTGAGAAATTTGAGACAAAAATTACATGATTTGATGGAGAATTGACCAAATCACCATTTTTAGTTACTACTTTGTGAAATGATGTTCATGTTACTTCTTTGTACTTGAAATGGTGAAAAAATGGTGGTGAACCTTGTGAAATGATGTATTGATTCATATTTTGCATATGTACAATATTGTCATGGAGAACATAGTATCATGCGGCTAGGAGAATTGTAGTATTAGTTTGTCATGGAGAAACTAAATACCATAATTTTGCCAATTTTTAGCCCGGAGGTAAAAGTTTAACATATAATTCAATAAATAACTAAATAACTTAGGAAATGATGCTAAGTATTTAGATTCTTATTTTTATAAATATGCAACTTGAATTAAATGTCTTAGGAAATGATGCTAAACATTTAGATTTTTATAATAGCATGCCTAGACGACGAGATTGCGATCTTTCTACCCACGGCCGGCGTCGGGCTTTTCGGGAGGACAATCCCATCGTTCCTGAGGGCATGGACAACGATGTCTTAGAGTCCGAGCCTCGGACTTCTACTAGTACGGGTAGGTGGGTTCCACCTCCGTGGACTCCAGACCAGTTGGTTTTCTGCCGTGAAAACCATGTCTCTCATCGCCCACTCTCGGGCATAGTCGATGGAACGCTTCGCCACCATGGTTCTGGAGTCGGCGATTTGATCCCTCGACTTCACCAGATCATTACGAGGGATCCTGCTACGAACGCCCTTGGGAATCGGCTAGTTTAGTAGATTTCTACACGGCGGTTGTAGGGTTTCGCAGCCCCCGGGGTTGCGGTGCGACGGTCGTTCGCGCATTGTTGGAGTATTTCTGGGATACTACCAACACTTTTCATTTTGCTTTGGGCGAGATGACGGTGACCCCCCTAGACTTCAGTATGATCAGCGGGCTGCGCTTCACCGACTGGGTTGTAGCTCAGATGTCTGATCTGTCTTGGGTATCGGCTAAGACAGCTGATTTGTTGGGTCCGATCGTTCAGCACATCAGGTCCCGACCAGTGTCTCGAGGTTGTCCTAGGAGCGGACGATCGGAGCTGGCTTAAGTTTTAGCTCGTGGCTTCGACATGGAGGATACGACGGCTGAGCAGCGAGTGCGGATCTTCATCCTGATCCTGATCTCTATGACCCTTTCTCCCAATAGGAGTTCACGTGCACTCCTTTGCTACCTCCCCGCTCTGGTCAGGATCCATGAGATAGGATCCTATAGCTGGGCCAGCCTTAGATACGCCGATCTCCTCTTATCGCTACGTCATGGTTGTCGGCAGCTGAATGACGAGTCTCCCATCACCGTCTATGGTCTGTGGAGAGTCGTAGAGGTGATGATCTTTTCCCTTTTTATTTCACTTTAACTTGTTCGACTCATGTGCTAAATATTACTTTTCATCCAGCTATGGTTCTACGAGTACTTCCCAGGCTAGGCTCCTCGCCGGCGTCGTGGAGTGGTCCATGATTTCCCTTTCGGGGCCAGCTGGCGTGATCGAGGAGAGTCGCGGGTGGAGTTTGTCCCTGCACTGCGTGGGCTGCTACACCGAGGTACCTCTTCTGTCGGCGTAAGACTCAGTTTTGTTGCTGTTATTTTCCCTCTGACGTTGTTTCTGTTGTTTCACGCCGACTTTTTATGGTTTTCAGGTTGCCATTGATGTCCAGTATCGTCCTTGGGCCGGGATGACTGATCTACCTGAGGCCTTGCGTCTTTCTACGCATCGCACCATTTTGGTTGGTACCGGACACTTTGTCTGGTATTTGGGAGAGCGAGTTGTTCGTCAGCATAGCGGCGATCGTTTTGTGGTGCCCTTATCTCCACCAGAGTCGATGTTGGACTCACGCTTGATCTGAGAGTTGATCAACAGGGGAGAGCGCTATACTTTTCCATGGCAGGAGCTTGTACACTTAGAGAGTGACTATGTGCGGGATTTGCTTTCCTCTCTGGCTCCTCCACCCCGTCTTCCTGAGGTATGATTTCTTTTGAGGATCTTCTTTATTAGTCTCTGTTTTAAATAGTCGAATAACTTGATTATTCGATCATATTTTCAGACGACTATTCGCCCTGTGGGAAGGATCGAGATTCCTCCTCAGTCTTTCCGCTATTTAGGGCCGATTGGTATCACCGAGGACCATATTGCTGATGCGCCAGAGGGTTACAGACAGGCGCAGGAGTCTCTGCCCGAGGTCTTTGAGCCGGTGAGTTTTCTTTGATGCATTATTCATCCTTTTAACACTGTTTGTTACTGACTTTTCTTTGTTTTATCCTCAGCCTAACCGCCCTGAGATGATGGGACCCATGAAGCTGGTTGACGCCCTGAAGTATTGCATCATCAAGCTTCGGCGTGGTGCGAGTTGTCGGAGCTCTAGCGACGTTCTTGAGGTATCATTCATTTTTTTACTTCTACGATTTGTTTTATTTTGCATTGTTAACACCTTTTGATTTTGTATCTTTCAGGAGCAACGGAGGTCCCGCTCACGCTCGAGGCCTAGAGGCTCGGACGAGGAGGAGCTTGGTCGTGGTAGACGATCTCCTGAGATTCACCGGCGTTCTTATTCTCAGCGAGAGCCTCAGACTACTCAGCCATTTCAGGAGGCTCAGTGGCAGCAGCCTCAGTCTTCTCAGCGCTTTCAGAGCAAGAGTCAGGGGCAGCGTCGGTCGTTTTCACAACCTCCACAGCCTGAGCTTGGGTCTGTTTTGACTCCCCTAGATCCTGGTTCATTTTCAGCTCCATTGTCCGGGATTCCTCCACCGGTGTCGGGCTTGTTCTCAGTTCCGATGTATGGGACGATGCCTTCACCGACGATTCCAGTGTCTTTGGGCCAGTCTACACCGTTTTCCGGCTGGACGGGTCCGACCTTGAGTTTGACTACTACTGGGGTCACAGGGACTAGTAGGGATACTACTCCCCGTACTCGGATGATGGAGGGACTCTTCGGCTCACCGTTCCCATATGCGCAGGGTGGAGATGATACTAATTTTGGCTCTAGAGACTTTTGACCGAGGGTTTTTATTTGTACATACTATGATGACACTTGACATGTTTATTTATTACGAATCTTTTGTACATTATTCACAGTTTATGTATTATTGTGTGTTAGTGTGTGCTTGAGACTCATTGTGTGTGATTGTGTATTTATTAATGACGCGACAAAAAAAAAAACAAGAGTGGAGTAATGGAGGGTACCGACCTTCCCCAAAAGAAAAAGAAATAAAAAAAACAAGCTAAAATAAAATTACCTTCCCCAAAAGAAAAAGAAATAAAAAGACAAGCAAAAATAAATAAAATATTAAAGAAATAAAATAAATAAATGAAGTTATCTTCCCCAAAAGAAAAAGAAATAAAAAGACAAAAAATAAATAAAGTGATAAATAAATAAAATCTACAAGTGATAAAAAAAATAAATAAATAAAATAAAGATAATAATAATAATAATAATAAGAATACAAAAAAAAGGTGAGAATTTTATTAGAAATAAAACTCTCAAAAAAACGGAAAAATAAACGGTGAAGATAAAATACTATAAAAATCCGGATAGATACGGGAAAAGATGAAAAAAGAAGACGCGTGAAGTGTCGTGACACGACACTGTGTACTGTGTCACGGCTGAACTTGCCGTGTCACGGCAAAAGTTCCCGTGACACGGTGGAATTTCCCGTGTCACGGGACGCGCATTACTCAGCGGTGTGTTTTACGCGTATGAAAATATAAATTCTGGGTAGTTTCGAGCGCTTTTGCTATAAAATAAGACCAGTTTATTCATGATATGCATAATTACGAAACACAAAATAATTTAGAAATTTCATATTTCAATAATCATGTCTCAGAATTTTGATAATACATTGCGCGACTGGTCTTATGCTTTCACCAATGCTGAAAAAAGAGAGTTAGAATTATTTCATGTCAGGGGTTTGCTAGCCCTGCGACACGTAGCTATTGAACATGATTTTCTTAGGGCAAAATTAGATTATTGGAGTCCAGAAACACATTGTTTCAAATTTGATTATGATGAAATATGTCCCTTGCCAGAGGAATTCGGCGCAATCTTTGGATTTCCTGCTAGAAATCTTATTTCCATGCCTACCCTACGTGAATATTATTACCAAGATTTTGAACGCCATCTGAATCTAACAGATCCAGATTTAAATAGAATTGTTTGTGGTAATGAAGTAGACTTAGAAAAACTTGCTAATCTATATTTTAATCGCCCTATCTTCGAGTCTTATCATGTATATCATAGAAGGGCATATATTTTTTGCATGTTTAGCAAGCTTTTATTTGCAAACAGTAGGGTAGGGCATGCTTGTCTAGTGTCTGTGCTCGAACATGTCGAATCTGGAAGATCTCCTATGCCGACGTGCCTTGGAGAAACATTTCGTGGCCTTGACGAGGCAAAAGCTGACCGGAAAGCCATCAGGAAGGGCTCTCTGGTACTACTGCAGGTAAAAATATGCTCTGAGTAGCCCCCGTGACAAAAAACAGGCACCGTGTCACGGTGGGTGTCTGCCGTGACACGGTGAAAAAACCTGTCGTGTCACGGGAATCTGGTTTTTTTTCTTTTTTTTTTGACTGATTTTTTTTTTTTCATATTTGGTTGATGGAGCGTTTGGAATTATTTGAAGCCCCCGACGACGTTGAAAAATATGGCCCTAACGACCTAGTCCGCAGGAAAAAGAATTACTCTGCGAACATGTCGTATGAAGATTGGAAAAATTTCTTTGCAAGGAGGGAATTTTCCATTCGTTGGGTGGTGCCTTGGTGGAGGCTTACTAGGATGGTTGGCACGAATGATACTCCATATTGTCGTGTTCCTAGTATCTCAAAACTGACCTTTTATTGCCCTTCTCGCCTGATGCGGCAGTATGGACTTGAACAAGTAATTCCACGCTATAACGATAGTCCTCGTGAAGTATCGTTGCATGAAAGTAACGTTCACCAGTATGAGACTTATTGGATTGGAAGTCCTTTGTGAAATGTTTCTGCAAGTGACCAAGCTCCTCCTCCTTTATCTAGTGCATACAAGGCATGGTTGAACCCTAGAAGTAGGAGGGAACGATTCGGATCACGCAAGTCTGATGTGAAGAGTCGTCTTGGAAATAAGAAATCTCCTCCTAAAGATCGTCTAGGTCCGAGAACACAAGGGATTGAGTTTAAGACTCCTATAATGCCAAGAAAGAAGAATTATGTGAAAGGAAAGGGTAAAGAAAAGATGGTCTATAGGGAGAAACAACCGAAAAAATTCAAGAAAGGTGAAAGGGGTGAAAGTTCGACTAGGGGTGTGACGGTTCGGGCTACGAAAGACACATTAATGGTGAAGGCCGACCTAGTTGACCAAGAGAAGGATGTTCCCAAAGAGAAGAGAGATTAGCTCAATAGTGCTTTGCTTTTTATGATTTATAATTTTTATTTAAAATAAGGCATATGATGCCAATACTTGTAGTCGCATTTATTTAATAATAATAGCACATTTATTTCATCCTTAAAAATAAATATTACAATGACTTTTATTTATTATTTATCCGAGTCAAGGAATCGAACGCAATGGAAGAACGAAAATAAAAAAAACTCGAACAATGAATTCGCAACGAATACGCCACTAAAAAAACGGAAAATCTGAAATTTCACCGTGTCACGGTGAAAAAGTCCCGTGACACGTTACAAATTCCCGCGTCACGGCAATAAATTTTTTTTTTTTTTGCTCAAGGCCACCGTGTCACGGTGAATAGTACCGTGACACGGTGTAATGTCCCGTGTCGCGGCAATTCCCTTTTTTTTTGTGACGCAAAGCCGAACTGACGCGCATATTTGATCAAAAGAGGGAGGATTTTTATTTTTTAAAGTGGTCGAGCCCCCTTGAGGGGTTGCCTACGTATCCTAAAAAGGAATCAGGCCAAACGTAGCTCTGTTGGGTCATGAACCCATGCGACTAGGCATAGAATTTCTTGAGTTGATCCAAGTTGGTTGAATTGTGGAAGCCGTTACCGTCCATGTCTACCAATTGTGCCGCTCCGCCAGACAGGATGGCTTTAACAATGTACAGGCCTGACCAGTTCGGTCTGAATTTTCTTCTTGGATCTAACACATTTTTACGAAGTGCCTTAAGCACTAAGTCACCCTCTTTGATATTCCTGGACTTAACTTTTTCATTAAAATGTCGCGCCATACGCTGTTGGTAGGTTTGGACATGATGCAAAGCTGCCAAGCGTTTTTCATTAAGTAAGACTAGTTCATCGTATCTTGCTCTAATCCAGTCGACTTCATCTAGTTGGCTTTCCAATGCGACTCGAAGAGAAGGGACTTCAAGCTCGATTGGTTGTACAGCTTCAACTCCATAGACCAAAGAGAAAGGGGTAGCCCCCGTTGATGTACGAACAGAGGTTCGATAACCCCAAAGGGCGAAATGTAGCTTATTTGGCCAATCCTTGTAATTTTCTGTCATCTTTTCGATGATAGTTTTCATATTTTTGTTGGCCGATTCGACTGCACCATTTGTTTGTGGTCTGTAAGGTGATGATCGGTGATGCTTGATATGATATTTCTGTAATAATTCCGCGCATTCGGCTTGGAAATGTGTTCCATTGTCACTGATCATCTCATGTGGTACCCCATAACTGCATATGATATTTCTCTCAATGAATTGAGCTACCTGTTTCGCCGTCAGCTTAGCATATGAGGCCGCTTCGACCCATTTGGTGAAATAGTCGATTGCTACGAGAATGAATTCATGCCCCCCTTGTCCTGGTGGTGTTATTTTTCCAATGATGTCGATGCCCTAAGTGGAGAAAGGCCATGGAGAAGTATATGTGTAGAGGAGCGAAGGTGGAACATGCTGTAAATTTGCGTAGACTTGACACTTCATACATTTCTTGACGTAGTCGTGACAATCTCTCTCCATAGTAGTCCAATAGTAACCTTGTCGTTGAATCTTTTGGACTAACATTTTTGCATTCATATGTGTTCCACATATAGCGGCATGAAGGTTTTCCATGGTTTTATGTGCTTCTCTCTTGGCTATGCATAAGAGATTTCTTCCCATTGCAGTTCTCTTGTGGAGTTCTCCCCTGATGAGCACATACTGTGAGGCCAGGAGCCTCAAAGCACGGCGTGCCCTTTTATCAGTATTAGGAGGGTATTCTCCTCTTGTCACATAATTAAGGATGTCTGTATACCATGTCTCTTCATCTTATTCTTGTGGTTCTTGTTCATCGTCAAGTGAATGAACATAAGCTGGCTCATATCTTCTTTCTATGGTCAGTGGCATTCTGATTGTATCAGTTGGAATTCGCACCATTGATGCTAATTTAGCTAGTGCATCGGTGAATTGGTTTTCTTCTCTTGGAAAATACGTATACTCCACTTCATCTAGTTGCTCCGTGAGAGTTTCTAGATGAGCTTGATACGTGTCGAGACTTTCGCTTCTCACTTTCCATCTCTTGGAGATTTGGTTAATGATTAGTGAAGAATCACCATAGATTCTGAGGTTCTTAATTCCCAAGGCGACAGCTGTTTCTAACCCCAAAATGCATGCTTCATATTCTGCGGCATTGTTGGTGACATCAAAGTCGAGCTTTATGGAAATTGGGATGTGTTCTTCATTGGGTGATACGAGCAAGACTCCTACACCACATCCTTTCTAGTTTGAAGCTCCATCAAAATAGAGAATCCAGCTATCATCTTCGGTCATGAGTAAATCTTCGTCAGGGAAATCGTACTCATCTTCTTCTTTTTCAGCTTCTTCTAGCGGAAAGTCTGCTAAGAAGTCAGAAACCGCAGAACCTTTGATGGTTTTTGTGGCACAAATCTCAAGTCAAACTGAGTAAGATTGAGTATCCACCTTGATAATCTGCTATTGAATGTTGCTTTTTCGAACAAGTATTTGAAAGGATCCATCTTGGACACGACATGCACTGTATGAGTGAGCATGTAATGTCTTAGCTTCTGTGCGGCCCATACGAGTGCGAGACACAACTTCTCAAGTGGTGTGTATCGCGTCTCATATCCTTGAAGTTTCTTGCTTAAGTAATAGATTGCATTCTCCTTGTTTTCGATTTCTTGTGCTAGCATTGCCCCCATCGTTTCTCTTGTGACCGTAAGGTAGAGTCGAAGAGGAAAGTCAGGTATTGCTGGCGCTAACACGGGTGGGTTTGCCAAATACTCTTTGATTTTGTCGAAAGCCTTTTGGCAATCGTCATCCCATGTGACTGGGACATTTTTCTTGAGCTTCTTGAATATAGGTTCACATATCGCTGTGAGCTTTGATATGAACCTACTTATATACTGCAACCTTCCAATGAAACCTAGAATCTCCTTTTCATTTTTGGGTGGTGGCATGGCCATGACCGCCTTTACTTTTGTAGGATCTATTTCAATCCCTCGAGAACTGATCACGTATCCAAGTAATTTGCCTGACGTGACTCCGAATGCACATTTTGCTGGATTTAACCTCATGTTGTACTTACGGAGTCTTTCAAAGAACTTGCGAAGTGCAATAATATGGCCTGGGCGATCTTTAGACTTAACGATCATATCATCGACATAGACCTCCACCTCTTTGTGCATCATGTCATGTAACAATGTTGTAGCTGCTCTTTGGTAGGTGGCACCCGCGTTTTTCAACCCGAATGGCATTACCGTATAGTAATATGTACCCCATTGCGTGATGAATGTGGTTTTATCCATGTCTTCTTCGGCCATCAATACCTGATTATATCCGGCGTAACCATCCATGAATGAGAGGAGTGCATGGTTTGTTGTATTATCGACCAGAATGTCAATGTGAGGTAGAGGGAACCCATCTTTTGGGCTTGCTTTATTGAGATCCCTGTAATCAACACACATTCTGACCCTTCCATCCTTCTTTGGAACTGGAACCACATTTGCTATCCATTCCGGATATTTGGATACTCTGATGAAACCTGCGGCCAAGTGCTTCCTGATTTCTTCCTTGATTTTGAGAGCTACATCCGGTTTCATACGGCGCAGATTTTGTTTGACAGGCTTCATACCTGGAATAAGTGGTATCGTATGCTGAGCTATATCCCTGTCAATTCCTGGCATATCTTGGTATGACCAAGCAAATACATCAACAAATTCACTAAGCAAGTTAATTAGCTCTTTGCGTTCATCTTGACTTAGTGTTAATCCAATTTTTACTTCTTTAACAGTCGTATCATTGGAAATGTTAACTGTTTCTGTATCTTCAATAACTGTTGTTTTATTTTCGTGTTCTTCCATTGCTTTTATTATTTCTTTGTCATTTTTATCATTAGCAAAGCAATATTGATCAGGGCTAGGGGAATGGCACGCATCGTAAGCAAAGGTACTCATTTTATAGAATTCATTGGTTAATACATCAAGAGAGGCAAGGTCGGCTGCGACCTCACAAGAATTATTAGGACTAGAAAGAGGGGACTCAACAGGAGACTCAGGGTTGAACTCTATAGCAGAAAGAGGGTCGGCCTCAGACTCTAGGGACTCGTCTACAGACTTAGACTCAGACTCGGACTTGGACCCAGACGACTCGGACTCATCAAACATAGGACCCTCGCCAGTGGTTATTTCCAACTTCTCTCCACTCGGCGTAGTGATCCTCAATGTCTTGCGCCATCCCCTTGAAATGTTGTCAGCTTGGACGATTAACTCGGAGGGGTCAAAATCCTTGTTCGCTATGACAGCTTGAACGAGCTCGGAGTTATCATTGCGGAACAGCTTGGACTCATTTTTCTCCATTCCAAAAAGAAGGTTGATTCCTAGATCATCAGACTTAAGGCTAGCTAGCTTCTCGGCTGTGGAGAGCTCTTCGTCTTCATCAACGAAGTCACAATCGAGGAACACCTCGAATCCCGGTTCACGGATCCCATCATGGACGAATGGCTCAGGGAATTCATAGCAAGGGAAGTCTTCCCCTTCTTTGATGTATTGGCCATTGAGGGTGAATGGATATGGATCCATGGATATTTCCATCTTCGTGATTCGAGCATTATTGCGAGCCTTCATCTTCAATGCAGCTCGTTTCAGATCTTCTTTAGTTGGCTTGAATCCCAAGCCAAAAGTATCCTTCTTGAGTGCACCAGGATGGCCCCAAGATTCAGCCATTTTCTTCTTGAGTTCAAGGGTCATTCCAGGGAAATGACCTTGCTTCTTTAGAACGGCATTGATATTGGTGTTTGAATAGGGATCGAAGTCGAGATGGCACTTTTCCTCCTCTTCAATCACGAGAACATCATCTAGTGAAAACCTCCAAATATCTTCATCTTCTTCGTCATGTTGAACATGGACGATAGGAGTATCAATAACTTGAATGCGCATAGGAGAAGCATCGATAGTAATTGGAACCCCTCCAACTATGGCTTTCACTTTCTGGTGAAGCGATGATGGAATCGCCTTTAGCTCATGAAGCCAAGGGCGTCCTAACAACAGATTGAAAGAGGCCTTAATGTCCACCACCTTAAATTTGGTGTGACGTTCAATGGCCCCAGTTTTTATATTTAGTATGATAGTACCCACGGCTTGACGGCGAGTCTTATCATAAGCGTGAATCCCTTGAGTGGAGGGAGTCAATTCTTCATTCTTTATGCCCAACTTCTTTGCAGTACGAAGTGGGCACACATTGATTGCAGAGCCATTATCAACCAGGCTCATAGGAACATTCATCTGCCTACACACCACAGTGAGGTGTAAGGCCTTATTATGTTGATCCCCTTCTGGGGGCAAATCCTTATCAGAAAACGAAATCAGATTGTTAGTACTTGGCAACTCAATAGTGAGAAAGTTGACCAGTCCTTGAGGAGTCATGTCATTATCAACTCCTATCTTCAACAAAGCATTCATCACAACCTTTCGATGCTCGTGGGAAGTGGCCAAAAGATTCCATACATTCATCTCCTCCTTGGTCTTTTGCAGTTGTTTGACCACATCGCTAATCACAGGATCGATGGGATCAACTATCGGATGTGATTGTGGTGGAGGTGGAGGTGGATTAGGTTGTTGAACCCGTCCACTTCTGGTGAGAACCTTGACCTCAAAGTCCCCCAAACGTCTTCACTGGTTCCAAGAGATGAACAGGTTATATCTTTGAGATAGACGTCTTCATCATCACTATCCCAAATTCCATTCACTTCTTCAGTACTTGAGATAAATAAAACTTCTGGCAGAGGTTCATCCACAGGTTGAATGAGTATCGACGGATCAAAGGAGACTTCATCCCCCATGATAGCCAAAGCATTAGAAAGAGGACCTGTTTGAATGTTAGGCTTCTTGCCCCCTGGAGGGACAGGAAGTTGATTAGCATTGATCAAATCTTGGATTGCATCCTTCAGTCTCCAAAACTTCTCAGTATTATGACCCTTGCCTTGATGAAATTTGCAATAAGCATTAGGGTCATAGCTAGCGGTCCTATTCTCTGGCCGAGGTTCTGGAAATGGTCCGATTGGCATAATCAGTCCTTGACCATGAAAACGGTCATAAGAAGCATCATAAGTCATTCCCAAAGGCGTGTAAACCCTCCTTTGCCTTTAAAATCTTTTGGGAGGAGCATTAAGGGCCAGCACATCATTGATACTAATATTATTGGTAGCATTATTGGGCTTAGAAGACGAAGAAGAAGGAGTGTCGTTCTTCTTGTTATTCCAAGTGTTGTTGTTATTGTTGCTACCAACAGACTTCATCAGTTCATCTTCGATATTGATTCCAATATCATATACGGCTTCAAAGGTACTCAGAGGCAGAAACTTCAAGTGTTTCTTGTACTTATGAGTCAGATTGGCAATGAACAAGCGAACCATTTCTTTCTCCTTGGGGGGATACACCAGGAGCGCAGCTGTTTCCCTCCACCTGCTTAAGTAAGTGGTGAAGCCTTCATTCTCTTTCTGTTTGAGAATGGAGAGTTCACGTTCAGAAGTCTTGGCCTGGATGTTACACTTGTACCGATTCGTAAAGCTTTCAGCAATATCCTCCCAGGTCGCGACATGTTTAGATTCCAATGAATAGAACCACTGTTGACAGGAATGCTCTAAGGAAAGAGGGAACATCGTAGGGAAGAGTGTCACATCTACTCCCTTAAGAGCCATAGTTGCAGAAAAAGCCTTCAAATGGAAAAGTGGATTATCAGTAGGCTTGAATTTGGGAATGTCAGCAGTGGAAAACTTCTCAAGAAGCTTCTCTCTTATGGACGAAGAGAGGACAGGCTGTTCCACATAAGTGAACTCTTTAGAAATCTTGCTCATCTGTTCCTTAATCTTGTCCATTGCAGCAGTAGTGACATTGTTTTGATTGTCTTGTTCTACAGTGCTGACTCTAGTGGTGAGTGTCTGCATCATGTCAGAAAATCTTTCAATTGTCCTGTTGAGCTTCTCAATGTCTTCCTTAGTGGCCATTGGTTGAAATTAGACTGGAGATGAATCTTGTGGAGATGATTGAGGTGGTTTCCTTGTACGCCTCTTTGGTATAAGAGGTTGTTGAGGTATGGACTCGAACCGTAACAATCTACCCCTGCTTCTTGACCAAGTGCTGTGACACCGAAACAAACACACCTTTAATGACCAAACTTAACCTTAACCCATCCGGATTAAAAAAAAAAAGAAAAAAAAAATTATTAAAAAAAATATATAGTTTTGAAATTCTATTATTTTTTTTAAAAAAAAAAAGACATATGGGAGGATACCATCCGACTTACTCCAAAAAAAAAACGACACAAAAAAAAAACAAGTCTTCCCTAAAATACGGTCAAAAGGTGGTGCACGACTTAAAAAAAAAGTGTGTGAACATAATGTGTGAGTGATTAAGTGAGGTTATAGACGCGTGTTTTGACCGTATATCTAGACACGACACAAAACTGGACACAGCATTCGCACAAAAATCGAAAAAAGGACTGACAGGACACTTTCCTGGGCACCGTGTCACGGTTCAGATTTTCGTAACACGGTGCAGCCTACCGTCAGACGGTAGATAGTCCCGTGTCACGGCACTGTTTACTGTGGCACGGCAGAAAATTTCGTGACACGGTGCGCAGTTCCAGGTCAGTTTTGTGATTTTTCCAGATTTTCACCGATTTTAGGTCCGTAATAATTACTATGTGAGAATAAAAACCCTCGGTCATGGGTTAAACAAAAGAGAACACATAGAGGTTAGCACCAAACAACCACATAGCATTTAGGCATGATGATATAAAAAAAGTTCGCAACCTAGAGTCAAGATCTATGTTCAACTATTGGTCAAGCTTTGGGTGTCAAAAGGGTACCATGGTTAAGAGTTTGGACGCGTTAGCAAGGCAACCTCCCTTGAGGGTGTATGCCAACGGGCGGCTCCGCGAGTTCGTGATGAAATCAAACTCGACTCCATGGTTTGGGTGGATTTAATAACCCTTATTGCCATGAGCATTTTTGGGTCGATAGAGCTTAAATCCCCCGAGGCTAAGACGCATGTAGAACACATACGTTTTTTTCAGAAAAATCGAAGGAAGTCGACTGTAAGGAAAGAAAATAAGCCACCGGACTGATTTTAGGACTGCCGTGACACGGCAAAAATTCCCGTGTCACGGTACTGTGCACCGTCAGACGGTGCACTGTACCGTGACACGGCAGATTCTGCCGTGGAACTGTAGTCAGAAGATCTGACTGGTGCCCTGTTTTCCTTCGCGCGCAACCAAGTTATCCAATTTTTCCTACGGGACAGACCTGAATGCGACGTTAAAACGTCTATGCAGATGCAAAAATGCCAAATTAATCACAGGAATATTTTTTTCAAGAATCTTTCAAAGTCTCATCCACTCATCTTAATTAAATACCGATCACTCAAATCGATAAATAATTAAGAATCCTCCCCAGTGGAGTCGCCAAATTATAGGCGTCGCTCGAAGTGCGCCTACGTTAAAGCATATGGTGAATATGCTTGGCACTCATAGGAAGTGGGAATTGACATTACGATTAGGGACAACGATTAGGGACAAATAAAGTAGGGAGCCGCCAACAAGTTTTTAAGGAACTTGTAAACCGTTCACGGATCATAAAAAGGCAACCACGATAAGGGACAACGATAGGCAACAACGATTAACCCGTGAAGGTTACACCCCATTCATAATCCATGAGATTACTAACTCCATATGGTTCGGAACCACGAAAGGAGGATCGGGGATGATGGTACGAAGTGAGTCATGGAGTCACATTCGCCCGTATTGGCCTCTACTCGATTCTTATATTGAAAAGCATTCCTGTGATCTCAAAGGCATACAAACAACAATTCAATTCGCTCCAAACTATTATTTAACTAAATTGGTTTAACATTAATGCACACATAATTCTAAAATATTGGTGACCTCTTCAATTAATAATAAGATTAAAAGGATCCTAAACCGGTTGTCCAAATTATCTTATTAGGCGTGATTTTCAATTACATATTCCCTTTAAACATGCAATATGGTGATCATAATAACAATATAATAGAACAATATTAATATTAGAACCAATTTAATCACAATTCCAACAACATAAAATCGTTAGAAAAATAATAAAAACAAAAGGAGCATGATCCTTACTTTGATTTTGTTTGTTTGCAACTACAAAATAATTAACGAGTTAGTAACTTCAAGGAAATAAATAAACAACAATTAAATTAAATTAAATTAAATAAAGTTGATTTTGGGGCCAAACCCTCAAACAGTTCTACCTTTCACGCCTTGGCTTAAGGACAGAACCTCGAGTAAAATATGTACTCCTTTGAGTGCTTGAAGAAGGAATTTTGAAGTGAAAAGGGTAGGCTAGTGTTTAGGATAAAGCATAGAAGAGAGAAAATAAAATAAGAGAATTACTCGGTGCCCCGTACATCAGAAATGAGGGGGTATTTATAAGGAAAATGTGCTGAGGGAGCACACGGAACCCTAAAATGATAAAAACCCTAAAAAAAGTATCCCGTGACACGGTCAAACTGTACCGTGACACGGGAAGCTCCACCGTCAAACGGTACACTTTCCCGTGACACGGTACATAATTGATGTGACGCGGGAAATTTTCAGAAAACGGATTAAAAAACGCGTTAAGGGTTTACGCGGAAAAGACACGGAATGTCCCGTGTCACGGCAGACCTCCCGTGTCACGGGAAATCCCACCGTCAGACGGGAAGGATTCCCGTGACACGGTGGCAGTCTGCCGTGGCGCGGGAATTTCCAGTCCATTTTCCGTCTAAATACATTTTTAACCCTAGTTTCCTTCGGCTTTTTAAGTGCCGATTGATAATTTCGGGCCTTTTCTGACTTTTATTATTTGGGCTAAAATAAGAAAATTATAAAAGGTTTGGGCCAAAAATAAATAATAAAACAATAAAATAAAAAAGGTTTGGGCTAGAATTAATTAATAAGTTTGGGCTGAAATTAAAACTATGCTTTTACCAAACATCAAGACTAATCCATGAACTGTTCAAAAATATAAATTTAATAAAATATGATTTTTTAAGCACTCTCGGGATTAAATATTAAACCCGACCAATAGTGGCGGTGAAAGGTTGTTCATCATCGGGTTTGGTTTTGGGGAGACATTTTTAGGTGTCTACATCATGAAATCTTGTTTCAACATTGTGCGTGCTTCATCGTTTTCAAGACAACATTCATTAGAAGAAACGTTGTATACTTGCTTAGCTTCTTGACCTGAGCAATATTCATTGTTTCACGCATCGCATAATGTGCAGAGAAACATTTATATATATGATTTTTAATCATAAAAAGCATATCGTGCTTAGTTGCTTGACCTAAGCAACGTTTATTATGCAATAATCACTTCATCTGTATATGTGCTTATTAGCTTCCAGACCTAAGTGACGTTCAAGATCGTTTCTTTACACCATATATGATGCTTAGCTCTACGACCTAAGTTCATTCATTGTGTCACATGATGTAATTGTCCTTAGCCTCTTGGCCTAAGGACATGCATCATGCATACATTACTTTCAAGAAAAGCAATTCAATCTATGTGATTCATTTTGTCTTGCTCAACGAGGAAGTTCAAAACTTCTTTCCTTTTTTCGCGTCTTTCCTTTTGGGGAAGTTTAAAAAAAAAAAACTTTTTTATTATTTTCTCATCGAGGAAAGTTCAAAAATAAAATTTCATTTTTCACGTCTTTCTTTTTCGGGAGAAAGTCGGTACCCTCCACTCGTCTCATGACAAAAATGATGGAAAATTTTTGCTTTTGCATTTTCGGTTGCTTGTGTCTGCACACACACACTCAAACTACACACACACAATCACAAGTCATACTCATGTCATGTCATGTCGTGTCAAGTCAAACTTGGTCAAGTCAGTTGGTCAAGTCAATCATAGTCTATACGAGTCCCCTGGCAAATTTTATTTTGCAGGTCTCATTTACAGCCCACGTCCGGGAACAAACGAACCATCTACAGCCCACGTCCGGGGACAAACGAACCATTTACAACCAGCCCACGTCCGGGGACAAATGGCCCACCTACAGCCCACGTCCGGGGACAAGCGGACCATCTACAGCCCACGTCTGGGGACAAGCGGACCATTTACAGCCCACGTCCGGGGACAAGCGGACCATTTACAACCAGCCCACGTCCGGGGACAAGCGGACCATCTACAGCCCACGTCTAGGGACAAGCGGACCATTTACAGCCCACGTCCGGGGGACAAGCGGACCATTTACAGCCCACGTCCGGGGACAAGCGGACCATCTACATCCCATGTTCAGGGACAAGCGAACCAATTACAACCCACGTTCGGGGACAATCGAACCACCATCATTTCACGGCGTAAGGTTCTTAATACATAGAGACTTGCAATCTCATCATCTGTCGACTTTTCTCAAGCATGGAAATTATTATCCGGTGGATTTCTTCAAGCACAGAAAACCGCCAAATTCATATGTCGGCTTTCCTCAAGCATGGAAAGTATCATCTGGTAGGTTTATTCAGGCTTAGAAAGTTACCTAATTCATCAGTTGGCTTTCCTCAGGCATGGAAAGCGTTTCAACAAACGTCATCCGGTGGATTCCTTCAAGCATAGGAAGCTTCCAAACTCATTTGTCACCGATACACTGGTGTCAGATACATATTCTATCCTTTTACTCTTTTGTCTGTGGAATTAACATTTTTCTGCGGGTATCGACGTATATAGAGTGGTTTAGGATCGCAGAACGTCTTAAATCGTTCTCCGTCCCTGTCGGCTACTTTGAGTATCTTTTTCGAAATAGACATTTCTACAAACTCAGTCAAAGTAGGGGCTTCTTTAGACACCTAAAAATGTCTCCCCAAAACCAAACCCGATGATGAACAACCTTTCACCGCCACTATTGGTCGGGTTCAGTATTTAATCCCGAGAGTGCTTAAAAAATCGTATTTGATTAAATTCAATTTTTGAATAGTCCATGGATTAGTCTTGATGTTTGGTCAAAGAATAGTTTTAATTTCAGCCCAAACTTATTATTTAATTTTAGCCCAATCCTTTTTTTTTATTTTACTGTTTTATTATTTATTTTGGCCCAAAATTTTTATTTATTTTAGCCCAAATAATAATAAAATCAGAAAATGGCAAGAAATTATCAATCGGCACTTAAAATGCTGAACGAAATTAGGGTTAAAAATGAATTTAGACGGAAAAGCAGACTGAAAATTCCCGCGTCACGGCAACAGTCCACCGTGTCACGGGAAAATTTCCCGTCTGACGGTGGGGTTCCCCGTGACACGAGAAACCTGCTGTGACACGGGAATTTCCGTGTCCTTTCCGCGTAAACCCTTAACGCGTTTTCTCCCCCATTCACTAAATATTTCCCGCGTCACACAAAATGTGCACCGTGTCACGGGAATGTTTCCCGTCTGACGGTGGGATTTCTCGTGTCATGGTACACTTTGCCGTGTCGCGGGATACTTTTTAGGGTTTTTATCATTTTAGGGTTCCGTGTGTTCCCTCAGCACATTTTTTCTATAAATACCCCCTCATTTCTGATGTACGGGGCATCAATGAATTCTCTAGTTTTTATTCTCTTCTATGCTCTAACCTAAACACTAGCCTACCCTTCTTCTTTAAAAATTCCTTCTTCAAGTGCTACAAGGAGTCCATACTTTACTCGTGGTTCTGTCCTTAAGCCAAGGCGTGAAAGGTAGAACTGTTTGAGGGTTTGGCTCCAAATCAACTCTACTTTATTTAATTTAATTTAATTATTGTTTTATTATTATTATTATCTTGAAGTTACTAACTCGTTTGTTATTTTGTAGTTGCAAGCAAACAAAATCAAAGTAAGAATTATGTTCCTTTTATTTCTATTATTTTTCTAACGATTTTATATTGTTAGAATTATTGTTAAATGGCTTCCAATATTAATGTTTCTTCTATTATTATTTATAATCACCATATTGCATGTTTAAAGGGAATATGTAATTGAAAATCACGCCTAATAAGATAATTTGGACAACCGGTTTAGGTTCCTTTTTAATCTTGTTATTAAATCAAGTGATCACGATATTTTAGAGTTATGTGTTGCATTAATATTAAACCAATTTAGCTTAATAATAGTTTGGAGCGAATTGAATATTTTGTTTGTATGCCTTTGAGATCGCAAGAATCACTTTTCACTATAAGAATCGAGTAGAGGCCAATACGGGCGTATGTGACTCCATGACTCACTTCGTACTATCATCCCCGATCCTCCGTTTGTGGTTCCGAACCATATGGAGTTAGTAATCTCATGGATTATGAATGGGGTGTAACCTTCACGGGTCAATCGTTGTTGCCTATCGTTGTCCCTTAATCGTGGTTGCCTTTTATGATCCGTGAACGGTTTACAAGTTCCTTTAAAACTTGTTGGCGGCTCCCTACTTTCCTTGTCCCTAATCGTATATGTCAATTCCCACTTTCTAAGAGTGCCAAGCATATTCACCACATGCTTTAACGTAAGCGCACTTCTAACGACACCTACAGTACTAAAACAGAGCACAATTTCAAATTAAGCATACACAACATTTTTCAAGCATCCAAACAATTTCTTGCAATACTATGGTAATTATTGTGATAAATTGGACAAGAATTGCTAGCAAAAACATCAAGAACAAACTACATTGTATTCTTGACCTTAAGAGGTCCAACAATGGTGATTTGTTCGTTTCTTCACCAAATTGAGTCAAACAAGTCTCGAATTACTCCCAGGGCAATACATAAACATAATCAAGAAATTTTATGGCATAAAATTTGACAAACAAAAATAATTAAGCAATTTAAATTTTGAATTTTTAAAAAATTCGTGGACAAACATGTGCAAAATTCATCAGAACCAGAGTGAGTTTGGAGAAAACTTACATAGATCAGGAAATTAGATGAAAGAAGCTTCGGTTTGCAACAAACTTGAGCGAATTCGGTTGAGAAACGAGCAAGAACGAGTGAATTAAAGCTCAGCGGCGATTCTCGAACAAAAGCAAGCAGCAGCAGCGGAAATGACGAAGAGGAGGGGTATATACGGAAATCCCGACTCTAACTCCAAGCGACAGGCCTTGGCGCCAGACAATAGGGTTTAGCGCCTGGCGCTAGAGCCAAATATGTGGCGCCAGAACAATTTTAGTGGCGAAAGCACGCCCAACCACTCAGGATCGGTTACTTCGACCTTTTACAACAATTTTGGGTTCCTTGGTACGCCAGTTAGCCCCTCTAAGTAATTTGACATTATTTAGTAATCGGCTTGATTACAATTACAAAAAGTGATCGACCTAATGAATTATCATCTCACTTAGCTTAAAGCGCCTAAGCATTGGCTCATTGCAAAAAGCACCGACATAATGGTTCATACAGCAAAGACACCGACATAAAGGTTCACAATTCAAAAAGCACCGCCGTACAGTTTCAAAAGTAGCAAAAGCGCCGACATACTAGCATAGCGGAAGCAAAGTTCAAGCGAGCTTTAAAGATCAACAAGTGTGGGTCTTCGGTAATTTTCCTCAGAATATTATCGCAACAAATGAGGATAGCTTCAGGCGAGAATATCTTTGACAGTGTTCCCTAGCTTGCGGAGAGTTGGCACAAACAACTGGAGGTGATTTCAAGCGAAGTTATCTTCGATCGTGTTCCTTGGCTTGCGGAAGATGGTCACAAAGCGCTAGAAGGTCGTTTCGACCGAAGCAATCTTCAATGTGGTTCTCTAGTTTGCAGAAGTCTGTCACGACGGAATTAAAGGCATTTACAAGCGTAGCAGTCTTCAGGCGGCATTCTCTAGCTTGTAGAAGATCGTCAAAACAAACAGCAGGATGGCGTGCCCTGGCTTGCGGAAGGTTATCACAACAATAGCAAATGCAGCAACAAATCGGTTACCTTCAGAGACGTGTGCTCGACGGTGCAAGATACACGTTTCTTAACTCTCTTATCTGTATAACTAACGCTAGTTTGCAGGTATCGACGTTACAAGAGTGATGTCCCTATCGATACTTTGACTTTTGTTTTTAAAACTTGTGTTTCCCAAACTCAATCAAAGTGGGGACTTCTGTAGACACCCAAATGTTTCTCCCCAAAACCAAACCCAGTGATGAGTACCTTTCGCGTCAAATCATAATCAAATGAAGTGAAAGTGTGGAAAGTCTAGTGTTGCGGATAATTGATACGTGACTTTTATGTCACTTTTAGGGGTGTTTATTGAATACTTTTCCGGCTTATTTCAATAATTAAGCTCATTTTATCTTTTATTCTATTATTTTGCTTATTCTCGTCTTCTATCTTTTTATTTGAGTATTTTGTAGCTTTTAGTTTAATTTATATTAACTTAGTTTTAATAATTCCTAGTTTCTCTCTTTTTATTTATTTTCTTTTAGTTTCTAGCTTGTTTTCTTTATTTTATGTTATTTCATTTAATTTTATTATTTCTTTAGATTTAGTATTTTATTTTACTTTATTTATCTAATTTTATTTTATTTTATTTTATCTTTTGATAATCCCCTTGTGTTTGATTTTTGGTTGTAGGTGTGTTCGGGTTGACAGTCGATTTCCTTGTTCAAATCAAGTTTGAAATTGCGGGTTTGAGTCAAATGTGTCCAAGACAAGTCATGGGCTCATGGCTGCTGCCACGCAACCCCAACTACAAACAGCCACCACAATTACAACCACCAGCACCTCACCTCCAATACACCAACACCCAGCAACCCCTGCTCCCTCACGCAAAACCGCAGCAATCATCACCAAACTGCCACAGCAGCCACCCAAACCACATCCACCAACCAAACCAGCCCACAGCCCCCTTCGACCACCATTCACTCAGCAACAACCACCAGCAACCCCTGCTCACCTCACAATACCAACATCACCCGTATAAACCAACACCACCAATCAGAATACAAAACTCCTCCATCAGCCTACAACCGCACCTTCCACCAGCCACCAAAATCACCATCAAACGCACCCACCTATCACAGCCCCAACAACACCGACACCAAGCAGCAGCCTCACCATTTCCCCTGCTCCATCTCCACCACATTCAACCACGCACATCAATTAACAACCCAGCCACACCGTCCACCTGCAACAATCAGCCATGAAATCAATCATTTCGCACACGCATCAGCTAAAAATAGAGCAAATTCAGAGCAATTCAAGTTCAATTGGGTTCGAGCAAACCCAATAAGAGTTCGGTCGAAGTTCGAGTCAGAAACTTTTGAGGTTTTGTAATTTTAAGAGGTGTGGTCGAACACACCCATGGTTCGACCGAACCAACCCCGTAGTTCGGCCGCACCAACCCATGGTTCGACCGAACCATTTCACGAGCTTCGCGCATGACTTTTAATGAAAATTGGAAGGCTGCGATGTGATGATGCTTGATGATGATGTTGATTTACGGTGGTGATTATGATGATTTTTTGCTGATTGATGATGGAGAATAAGAGAAGACATATTCGAAAGGGAAGGAGAAAGGGGTATGGTGGGATTTCGTGGGTTTGGACGGGTTTAGGGGGTTTTGGGATTTCTTTTTCCCATTTCATTTCCTTTTATTTTATTTTATTGTAGTTTTGTTTTTTTTTTTGGTTTTTAATTTAGTTATTTTAATTGTTTTATTCAGTTTTATTTCTTTTTATTTTCTATTATTTTATTTTTATTTAACTTGTATTATAAATACCCCTTTGGGGTTATTTTCTCATAACTTTCAATCAACAATTTTATTTTTGATAGATTAGATTAGTTTAGCCTATATTTTCTCTCTCTTAGGGTTAGTTTTAGGAGTAGTGTAGAGAGAGAAAGCTTGGATTTCCATGGAGTTTTTGAGAGGTTGAAGAAGCAACTTTGTGGAACTTCTTCTCATCTATTCAATGAGCATTTTCTAAATTTCTCTCATCTTTATTTCTTTGCTTATTACTTAGTTTTTTTTGCTTTTTTTTTTGTTGATTTGAGTAGATTAATTAGTTTGTTTGTGTAATCTTGTTTTTATTCTTATTTTACCTTGTTTTCCATGTCTTGCTTCATTATGTTAGCTTAGGTTTTGTTCTAGGGAATTGGATGAAGGTTATATTAATGAATTGAATGATTGATTGTGATTAGTATGAAATTGTTTCTTGACTATTGTGTATGGGTGATGCTTCTATGGATTAGAATTTTTCTAGCTAATCGATTATATGCTCTTAATTGTGCTTTCAATCAATTGTGCGAGAGTGAGTTGGTTAAGAGCCCTAAATTCTTCCATACCTTTGTTGGGCTAGTTGCACGAGAGTGAATAAGTTTAGTAGCATAATTAACATGCTTAATTGTGCGAGAGTGAGTTAAATGTGTTGATGTTCCTAATCAAGGTCATTTTCATCTATTTGTATGATGTTGTTTAATACATTGATGTGATTGGATTCCACTTTCCCTAGTTTTAGTTAATTGCTCTTATTTGTGTTTGGTTTAATCTCTCTCTATCTCACAACCTTTCCTACTAGTCTAATTTGCACAAATTAGTACACTTAGTCCTTTTAGGTTCGACCCTTTACTTCCCACTAACTAGTTTAGTGTAAGTTTAGGTATTATAAATGATTAATTTGGTTAGGGTAGTAGCTTAACGACCTATTTAACCCGCGATCAATAATTTTTAATTCTTTTCTTTCGCTCTGTTTTTGAAAACCTATTTTTTAAGAAAACAGCCAATATAGTTTGTTTTGGTCCATGTCAAGGGTCCAAAAATGGTATAGTTGGATGGGGCTTAAAAAGAGCTTTCCAACGATATATTATACGCCCAATTCCGATGAATAATGAGGAAGTTATGGCCAAAATAATAAATTGGGCTCGGTTTGATCTTTATATGCGACCCAATTATTTAGAGGAGGGCCTAATATTGATTTATCATTCCTAATGCAATTAGAATTGATTTTAGTTTTCTAGATTCTTCTAGAAGGTTCTTTTCATTCTTAATTCAATTAGCATTGATAAATTGACTTAGGTTGACTTTTTAGAGTTTTAATCAGAATAAAAGAGTGTTTTTGAGGAAAATATGATTTTGTCCTTATGTACGGCTAAATTTTATCAGAACTAAGAAAACGTGTGAAAATAATTACTAGCGCCCGACGACAGGGATGGCGCCTGGCGCTAATGTCCAGCATCTGGCGCTGACCTGTTTTATTCTCGTCGAAACTTTGATTTGGTTTTCTATCCGTCCGACTTATTTTCTCTATAAATAGCCTCCTAAAATCTCCGTTTTGGATCATCAACTCTCTAGTTTTCTAATTCTCTTCTCTTTCTAAGCTAAAGCTTATTCTCTCTCTCTTTTCTAAACCAACCCTTTTGCATATAAAATTCCGCATTCACAAGACCAAGAAGCACCTAGCCAAGTTCGAAGTTCTCTTCGCCCTAAACGTGAAAAGTTTTAATTTCTGAGGGTTTGGTCCCAAATCTCTCTTTCAATTATTTAATTTAATTGTTTGTTTATTATTTTCCCTGAAGATAAAACTCGGGGCTACAGATCCATATGCTATACGACTGGTAACTCTTTCTAGAACTCTGGCTATGACCAAAACAAGTTGACGCTTGTGCAGTATACGGGAATAAAAATTCGGGTTGACTTAAAAGAACTATGACTCGATTTAAGGTATATTTTTTAGGTCAAAATAATTAATCAATTTATTAAGCAAAGTCCTTTAGTCTTTGATTAGTTTATTTAACATAATTACAAGTCAAACCAAATGGTTAGTTTAATCACATGTAAGTATGCACAAGAAAATAATGGACAAGTAGTCAAGTAGTCACACCATGATGCAATGAGTATGCAACCTAACCATGACTCTAGTTCTCTAAAGTTCGGATATGGGTTAGTCAAAGAGGGTCCATGGTTATGAGTCCAGATGCACCGCGCGGAAGCCTTATCTTTGGAAGGGTTGGCACGTGTGGATGGGACCCCGCGAGTTAAACTCGCTTCCATGGATTGGTGAATTCAACATTCTCGGATGTACCTTTTGTTGCTCAGAGCGTTCAATCGGGTAGATGGAGCATAAATTCCCAGAGGGTAACTCAATCAGGAAGTAGAATCGAGCCAACAGTGCTAGAACTAGTCAAAACAAGAATGTAACACCCCCGTTTTACTAATTAATAATAAAAAATCAGTAAAGAAAAAATAGACAACCTTTAAATAAAATTGCGGAAGCATAACCTAAATCGGAGGTATTACCGCCACACTCAACAACCTGTCAAGTGTTAAGGCTTACAAAATCCCAATAATTACAACCCAATAATCTAAGTGAGCTATTTATACAACTTTACAAACTTGTTATAACAAACTAATCAAAACACTTGAGCTCCTTTAGCTACGATCACTTGATCAACCTGCTTAAACAACTTGACTGCTCACCATTAAGGACAAATTCCAAAATAGATCGTCGCAGGGCCACCATAAGAAAAAGACATGGCTGCAAACACAAATAGCACAACAAAACAATACACACGTCAGCAAAAAGCTGAGTAATCACCACTTATCATAAAACAAAGAATAATAGAATAATTAACACTACTAGCTCAATTAAACAATGTAGTTCAAAACTACATTACACATTGTACTTTGAAAATTACCTTTATCAACTCAACCTCGAAAAATAATACGAACCTTTACTCAATCAACTCATAAAACCCATAGGTGTGACATGCTCGTTGTTCTATACCTAGCCTTGGACATGGGTAATTCAAATAACAAACCAACAAGTATAAAAATCTTGAATACTCCCAATAACCAGAAAATACCTTGAACCAGACCACATACGGGTCAATTCCCACTGTAGGGGACCATTGAAAAAAAACATAAATAAAGATTGTACCTCATTCTTAACTCATGATTATTATCTCATTACCAACATACCAAGGACTAGGTCTATAACGCTGAGCCTCAAACCAAGAACAAAATAAATAATTCTCAACCTTTTGATCTCATACTTAATCAAATAATCCTTCACAAATTAATTTATAATATCTCAATAATGGCACAGGTTCCCAAATAACATAACAATTCGATTCAAAAACTTCTCAACTCTTAGGAAAATAAAACTAGTTCCCAAAATTAATCAAATCTTAACCCAAAAATAATACTTTGCATTAAAAACCCTAAAACCTCGATAAAACAATACTCCCTATAACAACAACATTAAAAACTCTAGAAATAACACAATCAATCAATGCGACAGTTAAATCATATAATACCACACACTAATCATATACATATAAATCATGATCATATATAATTCACAAATTATAAAATTTACACATAATAATACGGAGTACAATTAATACTAACAATTTATAATCAAATAAATAAAAAAATTAATTAAGATAGGGGGATTACCTTCCGACTAGTTACAATTGGACCACAACATTCAAGACAAGATATGTGCACTGACGTTGCAATTTGTGGGCTTTGATTTTGCAAATCCAATGGAGTTTGGAGAATTAAATATTGAATGGATATTGGAGAATAATAAGAAAAGAAAGACTTTAATGAAAAAAAGTTTTGGGGTTGGATCATGGAAGTCATCACGCACAAAAGAGATTGGTACGGATTTTTTTTTTCTTTTTAATAAAATATCTTTTGAGAGTTAAGAATATTTTTAGGGTTTAAAATAGTTTATATACGTTTTGAATTGTAAAGTGCTATTTAAACAAGGTAGGGTTTTAAAACTTTACGAACTCTAAAAAAATATGAGACTAGAAAAGTTATATAATAAATAAAAATTAACTATATTTTTATAAAATATATTATATAAAATCATAAAATATTCGTGTATTACAATTCTGGCTCAGTATTGGAAGAACTTGGCGCTAGACAACAGAGTCTGTCGCCAGAAAATAGCTCTGTTGCCAAACGAAAAAGCCATTTTTTAGGCGACGCACTCTGTTTTCAGACGCTAGTTCCTACATGCCTCAGCAGCTTTCTATATTCTTAGAATTTTCCAGTTTTCGCAGTATTATTTCGATTCTAGTTGTGAAATATATTTCTCAAATTTCCTACGTGTAAAAATCCTATGTTTTTTACTCATTACGGATGGTCTTTCCAATGAAAACCTTTTTTATGCATATGACAATAATTTTAATCAAAATTATGCATATGAAATACTTAAAACTTTTCGAGTCTGATCCACTCATTCTAAATCATTGCCAAAATAAATTTCAGGAATTCAAATAGAAATCCTCCCTAGTGGAGTCGCCAAAAATTGTAAGGAATATTTCAAGAATAACCCCAAACTTGAACCCCACTGTGATCATACACTAAAGTACAGTGGCGTCCAAAGGGATGGAAGCTAGAGCAAAAGAGTCGCCAACAAGTATTAGGAATTTGTAAATCGTTCACATGGTGAAGGTTACATCCCTTAACGATCTAGGAGATCGTTAACTCCAATAGTTTTGGAACCAAGATTGGAATTTCGGGAATGAAGGTACAAATCTAACCTAAAAGTGACTGAACCTGCCCTAAAAATAGGCCTCTACTTCATTCTTCTCGTATTCATGTGCACTTTCTGACTAACATGCAATCAATAGATTAACCCTAAACATGTTTAATCTATGTTGGTTGAATATTAATTCACAAATAAATCTATTATTGGCGATCACTTGAATTATAATCAAAATAACCCTAAAAAAGATTAATAATTATCTTATAAAGCGTGATTACAAATACGAATTCCTTTTAAACATGCATAAAAGGTATGATCAAGCAATGACAATAATATAATCAAGCAACATAATAATAATCAAATTATATATAAGTTATCCGTCCATTAACTAATATTATGAAATGATTCGTAGATTAACAAATTACGTAAATAATTCGTAAATTAATTAATTACGTGAAACAATTCGTAAATTAACAAATTACGTGAAACAATTCGCTAATTAACTAATTACGTTAAATTATATAATTCGACACAGTAATAATCATCATCATAATCATAATCATAACAATTATAAAAATAATCATGTTAAAACATAATAATTATAGCAAGATCCTAGGCATGATACTAACAAGATTAATAACAAACCCTAGCATGTCACTAAACATTAAAAATCAAAGCTTTAGCCCTAACATGATACTAACATGATATTAAGAAATAAAATAGGAAGCATTCTAACAATCATACCTGATATCAGAAATTTTTAGTTATTACCCTAAACATGATACTAGGAAACAATAAAACATCCTAACATGATACTAGGAATTAAAATAACAATCTAAGCATGATTTCTATATCATAATATCAATTAAATAATTAAAATACTTATTTGAATGTCTCGTAGCTCTTTCTAATAACAAAATACACACGTTAGTAAATTCAAGGAAAACTAATAAAACAAACAATTAAATTAAATAATTGAAATAGAGATTTGGGACCAAACCCTTAGAAATATCAAACCTTTCACGTCTAGGGCGAAGGCAACTTCAAACTTGGATAGGTGTGTCTAGTGCTAATGTATGAGGAATTATGTTTGTAAAAGGCTAGGCTAGAAAGATGGAGAGAGAGAATAAGCTTTAGCTTAGAGAGAGAGAGAGAGAGAGAGAGAAGAAGAATTCTGGTTAAGAGTTGGTCCTTAAAAACGAAGGTCTATGGACCCAATTTATAAAAAAAATAGTTTGGAATTAATATAAAAAAATTGAGTTCTAAAATGAATAAAACACGTCTCTATAGCCAACGACAGGATCTGTCGCCAGGCAACAGGGTCTGTCGCTAGGCGACAAACCTGTCGTCAGGCGCTACAAGACAATATTTGTGGATTTTTTTTATCATATCTTTTGTTCCAAAAGTTGAAATAAGTCATATAATATGTTGTTGGAAATCTCTTTAAGTCTACTTTCTAACCCAATTAGAATCAAATTAAAATCTTTTGTAGATAAAAAAATATGGCCAAAATAGTGGAAGGGTGTCAGTTTTGGATAGAGTTTCATATTCCATTCATATCCTTTTCGTTATAGCTTGGATTTAATATAATAATATATCATTGGAAAGATAATTTTAAGATCTATCCAACCATATAAGATTTGGATTAATATTATGAGGCACAAAAATAATATCAGAATATATTCCATTTCGTACAAAACAAGGATTCTCAAAATAAGTAGTTTTATTCAATTTCAAATTCTTTTAAACATAATTACCAATCCTAATCCCATTAGAATTCAAAAGAACCTTCTAGAGTATTCAAGAAGACTATAATAATCCTTATAGATGTAGGAATGATGATTAATAATAGGCCCTCCTCTAGATAATTGGGCCGCATATAAGAACCAAACCGGGCCCAGTTTAGTATTTTGGCCATAACTTCCTCATTATTCATCGGAATTGGACTTATAATATATCGTTGGAAAGGTCTTTTCAAGCCCTATCTAACTACACTATTATTGTACCTTTGTCATGGACCAAATAAACTGGATTGACTATTTTCATAAAATAGAGTAGGTTTTCGAAATAGAAAGAGAGATTTTTAATAAAAACTAACCGCAAACTAGACTTTCACACTTTCACTTCATTCGATTATGATTCAATGCGAAAGGTATTTATCACCGGGTTTGGTTTTGGGGAGACACAAATGGGTATCTACAAAGCCCAATAATGACGGATTTAGGATAAAATAAACGCCGCCACAGAAAATAATGCGCGCATCTCAAGGAGTTGCGCTGGGCTGGCGCGCGCAACTAACTCAGTTACGCGTGACACTTAGCGCAACTGCCAGAGTTGCGCTCGTAAAAGATTAAGAATTTCAAAAAATTAAAAAATTGAATCTTGCCATAAAGCCGCGCGCAAGACAATTAATTGCGCTGCCAATAGTAGCGTAGCTTAATCACTTGTGTTGGGTGGCCGCACGCAACTCATCCAGTTGCGCGTGATACCTGATGTGACAGAATGTTCAAAAATCTAAACCTACTCATTGCCTATAAATAGAGGCTTTGAGGCTTAAACACATAGAAATTATCCCTAAACTCTGGCAGAAAACTTGTGAACTTGTGCTACCTAACCCCTCTTGTCCTAAACACTCACCCCTTTGATATTTTGTTACTACGGTGGAGGTTCCCAAACAAGAAGGATTCCATAAGTGTTCTAAACGGGGATCTAGCAAAGAGAAGTGGTATATTCCCAAGCACTTGGATAAATCACTTTTACTTTCTTGTTTAAAAGAACTTTAATTAATTAACTAGTGTTACTTGATCACTTTGAAAGGATTAATGAATCAATTCAACATAGTATCTTGTGTTAAATAAGATTAGAATCGAATAATTAAGTGTTGGTTGATCACTTAAGCCAAGGCAAATATTGTTTATTTCTTGTCCTATTCACAAATTTGATTAAATAAAGAATATCGACTTTATAATATAATTCGTACGTGAATTGATTTGTGTAAATAAAATCAACTAACTTAGTTTTAACTATCACGTTGCATATATTATTTGGTGATGAAATTGTAAAAAAGGAAGAGCTAGTAGAGGCCACACTAGGGCTAGGATAGCGATTTCCCCATAAAGGGAACGTTATTTTAGCACCCTTGCTCCCAAACTCATTTCTGGTTTATGTAGACCAATTTGGGCATGGGTAAACTTATGATTTGTGCTAATTATTCTATGAACTCTACATGAAAGAAAGGCATGAACGAGGTTTGTGAGTTTTAATAAAACTCATTGGCGACTCCTACTTGTTTCTTATAAAAAAAAGCGTAATGATAGAATCCATTCTAATTCAAGGTCCCCCAAACAGTCAGGAATTCAAATCCTAATACACCCTAACAAGTGTAAATTCCTAGGCTTTTAAATGGACATGGGCATCTAAGGAAGGACCCCCTACGATGGATCACCCACCTTAGACCCTACATTCTCTTACATCAGTGAAAACACCTGATCTCAGAATCCGAGAAGACCCTCTTTACTTTCCGCACCTTTTTCATTCTCCTACGCGTTCTAACTTGATCATTGGAGGCGAAGCTCTTACCACCCGAAATCTCCGTTGTTTTGCAGGTACAGGCACAGTCGGATCAGTCTCTGAGTTGTAACATTTCCAAGGGACAAAACACCCAAAACAACTGTAACGGTATTTGTTTCGGGGTTTTCTGATGTCCTGCGGGAGAGTTACAATTCCGAGACTGGAACCGGACGCCTAAACCTGCAAAATAACGGAGACTCCTGAGAGCTCCGCCTCCAACGGTCAAGTTAGTACCCGATTAAGGAGTAATCAATACAGAAATTAAAGTAATGAGATCTCTCTAGGTGAGAGTGCTTAGTGTTGGTAATCTGTGTTGTTAGCGAGATTAGTCGGTTGTTAATAACTCTGTTCTTCTCTGCTTGATCTCTTAATTATTCGGTCTCCTGATTAATGAGGATTAATCAAGTATTTATAGCCTTGGGAAGCGTGCAACTCTCTAGGTTTAAGGTAAACCTAGGGCTGATCGGGCCTCTAGACTGAAATGGGCCTTGATGGCCGGTTGTCCCATTTGGCATGGGTGGACACGTGGCGTGTCTTAAGTGGTCCATGGAGGACGTATCTGTGATTGACACGTGGCAGGCTCCTGTTGGCCTTCGTGAAGGACACGTGGCGGAACCTGGTTGGTCCACTTGTCAGACGGTGATTGGTGGATAAAAATCCCCTAATCATTTGCCCCTCACAGGTGGCACGCGACTGGTCACGTGTCGCCTGTGACAGGTGTCGCACGGTGACAGGCGACGGCCCGTTACAGGTGTCACCTTGCAGACGGCCGAGAGATTTTCCCGCCCAAATTTTGAATTTGGAAGCGACCCTTCGCCTTCTCAGTTTGCCTATAAAAGGAAGTGCTGACTTCGGTCATTTTCACATTTGAGAACTTTTGCGAGAACATTCGGACCCCTGAACTTGCTCTGACTTTTTCGGACTTTTTCTGCCGACCGCCTGTTCTGACAAGCCGACTGACCCGAACTTCCAGGACTTCATCAACCGTCACCCGTTCAGGTAACTCAGTTCTCTTACTCTTAATTTTCTTTTTATTTTTTGAAATGGCACCATGGAAGCACACGACACGCCCTAAGTTAGTGATCAGCCGGTCACCGGGGACGGCTGAATCTAGGACTAGGAGTGCCGCCTGCCCTTTTCTGGACCCATCTTTGCCCTTTATACAAAGTCCGACTGAATCTGTGTCTATGCAGAACGTGATGGCCAGAACAAAAAAGACTGCTATGATATCAAACTCAGACGGCTCCTCCCAAAGGGTGCTCCTTAGTGAAACATCTGACCAGGCGCCAGATGTAGAACGAGGCGACTGTCAAGCTGACAGTTCTGAGAGAGGGACCAAGGTGTTCCCTTCCCATCTTACCGTGGACATGTCTAATTTTCCTTCTGCTCCTTCTAAGGGAGAGGAGGCGGGCCCCTCTAGGAGAGGGGAGGAGTCGTCCTCTTCGGACTCGTCAGGGGACGAGTCCGAATCCAACTCTTCTGACCATAGTTCTTCTGGCTCAGAAGAAAAACATAGCCGCCTACAAGAGGCGAGAAGTTCTCATGCAGTGGAGAAGGGGGATAATTGGGCAGAGCCGTCCGCCTCTTACAGAGAGGAAAACGCCCCCTACTACTGCAGGGTACCCCGGGGCCGGATTGCAACCATGCGAGACAACGTGGCGAGCTTTATTGCTAACCACAAAATGGGCCCGGAGTATTTACTGTTTGTGCCGGATCCAGAAGATACTGTCGTCTGGCCGGCTGGTACCAGCTATGGTGACGGCTGCTTTGGCTGCTATGTGGCGGCCATCAAAGCTGGACTGCGCTTCCCATTACATCCGGCTGTTCAGCGGATTTTAGATGGGTATGATCTGGGGTTATGGCAGTTAGCCCCCAACTCTTGGGTAAACGTACTCGGCTATGTGGCCGAGTGCGAACTGAACGGGGTGGAGCCAAGTTTTGAGGCTTTCGCCCACATGAACTATCTCAGCCGGACCCCTAAGTCGGGAGGTACCGGCTGGTATCAATTAACAAGCCATAGGGGTTACCTCATGACGAGAGGTAAGGCAAACAAATGGAAGGATTGGCGGAACACCTTCCTTATTATCGAGAGTTCAGACACGGAGCTGAACAAACGTTTTAACAAGTGGAACAGGGATCCGCCTCTTCTCGCAGGCGGCCGCAGCATGCCGCCTGTTCCCCCAAAGGCTAAAAAAGAGATCCTAGACAAAGGACTCTTCAAAGTAGAGACTAGGGTGAACTCTACTTCAGGGGTACGAGAGCAAGTACCCCTAAACTGCGTCCCGAGCTTCAAGTGGCTCTATGACGAGTACTTTTTGGCCGCCTGTGGCCTCGGCAGTCGGTGCTCTAGAGGTAGCCGGCCTGACGAATACTCTGTTTTTTTTTTTTTTTTTTTTTTTTTTTTTTTTTTTTTTTCACGCCTTGTTTACTTGGGATTTTTACTAACTTTGCTGTTTATTTCTTTCAGCCGACGCCATGAGTAAAATAACAGCATCTAAGACTGCGGCGGCCATGCTGCGGGTCTCGCTAATGAAACAATCGTATGCCGACTCCCCCAGCAAGGAGGCACCCTTGGTAAGCTTTGAAAACTCTTCTCCTTTTAGTTATATTATGCATATACTAACTCTTTTTGTTTTCAGTCTGGCACTCCAAGGGCTTCTTCCTCGCAACAGCCGGACCCCAAGGCCCGGAGAACGACTGTTGCAAGCTCTCCTGGGTCTTCCAGGAAAACAGTGGCGGCTGAGAAGCAGCCGACCACTTCTTCAAAAACCCAGGCGGGGCCGCCTAGATGTATGGACACTTGCTTGTAAAAACTCACCCTTGCTTCCTTCTTGATTAGGTCTAACTTGTTTTTTCCTTTCGCTTATAGCAGCCGGCCCCCAGGGACTTGACTTGGTTGAGGTAGCCAAGTCAATGGTTAAAGTAGTTCCTCCATCTGACAGGGAGGCGGTCAAGGGTGCCGGCACCCTTGACCTTGATAGAATTTCAGGGGTCCTAGCTGAGGTATACTTAGCACCTTTTTGAGCTTTTGAGTTCCAGGACGCCTGCTAATTCTTTTGATTGGAAACTGACGCCTGTTTTTCTTTGTACTTAGGCCCTGCTCCGAGTCAACAGCCTACGCAAGCCGATTGATCGGAAAAACAAAGAGGTAAAGGCCGCAAAGGCTATGGCCGCCTCCAGCTGTGATAAGGCAATGTTTCAAATTGCCCAAAATGAAGTACTGACCCTTGATCTTCTTTATTATCAGGCGCAGGCGACCGCCGCTGTTCGGGCTCAGCTAGAGACGGCCCAAAAGAAGGTTGACGAGCTGGAGGGGACCGTCACCAACCTTAAAGCCGAGCTGAAACCCCTTCGCCAAAAAATGCACTCTTACGAAGCCATGGAGAAATCTTTGGCTAACGTAAAAGAACGCCTGGCGAACCAGGAGAAGAGTCTTACCCAAGAGCTCTCGGACAAGGCCGAGCAAGAGAAACAAGAGCTCGTCCGGGAGATGGTGGAAGACTCTGCCCAAATCCAACGCATGACCTGGGAACGACTGTTCCCCAGTGCCGACTTTGCCTCATGGGAACGAACGTACCGCCAGTGTTCGGAAATATATAATCAACAGATCCTGGCGGCTGCTGAAGAAGAGGCATTGGACGGTGGGTTGGAGGAGGAAGAGCCGGTTGTGGCGCTTGTGCCACTTGGGGGTAAGGCATCAAAAGATGGTGCAGCTAAGGCCGAGTCCAGCAAGAAGAGTGCTGACCAGGCGGCTGCTGCTGATACTGAACTGCCCCCTTCTTAAGCTTTAAGTATTTTTTCTTTTCACGGCCTGCGTGCCGTTTGCTTTGTAATTACCCGGCCAAGGGGCCGGGGTTTTGAATATTCTGCTGGTCTTTTATGGCCGGCTCATTTTAATCAAATATTTTGTTTTGGTTCAAATTTGTCTAAGTATTTGAAATTTGCTCACTAGACCGACTGTTGTGTATGGCCGAACGTTAAGACAGGTACAAATAGTAAGTATGCCGCCTATGCCCCTGGACGACTGGTTGTCTGTTTCCAGGGTAGATGATCAGTCGGCCATTTAATCAATCGGTATCGAACTCTTTATTCAATTTGACCAAGTAAATAGAGTTACCTAGTAGCCAAGGAATTAAGTAGGAAAACAAGCGGCGGGTACCGGTTGTTTCCCTTTATTGCCAATGTTGGCCTTTAATTTGTTATTTGTTAACCTAGCAAGAGTATTGGTTGAGAGCCTTTGTTTATTAAAAACAAGTGGACGACTCATACCTTTTAGGCTCCATGCTAAGTTTGAGTGACTATTAAGTTAACATAGGAGTTACTTAGTCTTTGTCACAATCTTGATTGAGTAGTAGAGGTATCAGGCGGCGTAGGCCGGCTAGACCCCTTGATTCACCAATGTCTGTTGGCTATTAACTCAATAGGTTATCCAGTAGGAATAAGGGTTCGAGTGCCCTTGTTTGTTTAAAACAGGCGGACGACTCAAACTTTTTGGATTCCATACCAAATTTGAAGGAGTGACTATGAGTTAACTTTGGAGTTACTCAGTCGCCGTCACTTTTGTTTGAGAAGTAGAGGTACCAGGCGGCGTAGGCCGGCTAGACCCCTTGATTCGCCAATGTTTGTTGGCTATTAACTCAATAGGTACCCCCTGCATTTATCCCAAGTAATACAGGCGGTTATCTGACTCAGATGTCAACTGCTACCATTGGTTTGCTTAGTGATAGAGTTATCTTTGTCTCAAAAACGGCTACGTGGTTGCCCTTGGGGACAGTCGTATAGGTGCCGTGTAATTAGTTTATAGAACAATGTTCCACCCAAAAGGGAGCTGCTCTCTGCGACGAATTTCATCCGGAGGGATGCCGTCGGACGCCTGCTATGATGTTGGGACAGGTCGAATTAGTTTTGTAGTTTTGATCAGGTGGCTTGGCGCCTGGTCTGATCATTCGGCCGGTGGCCTTGGTAAGTTCTTGGTGAACGTAGGTGCTAAGTAAAAGAAGGGTAGCCGCCTGTTAGGTACAGGATCGGCCAGGCCTTAATCTTTTTAGCTAAGTATTGTGAGTAAAATACTCGATGGAGAGTAGCCGACTGTAAAGGAACAGACGGCATGCCCCTCTAAAGATAAAGAGTTGAAACTCAATGGAGAGTAGCCGACTGTAAAGGTACAGACGGCATGCCCCTCGTAATACAATATTGAATAGTAAGTGCAAACTTTATTAAGTAGCTCTTTACTTTACATTATTCAGAAAAAATATTTTTTAAGGTTATCTACATTCCAGGTTCGAGGCAACGGTTGTCCGCCTGGTGTTTCCAGACGGTAGGTACCGTCCCTGACTTCCGCATAGATTCGGTAGGGTCCTTCCCAGTTGGGAGTTAGTTTGCCAGACTCATTAGCCCTACCAACTGCTTCCATTTTTCTAAGTACAAAGTCCCCTACTTTGAGTGGACGCCTGTGTACTTTTTTGTTGTATGATCTAGTCATTCTCAGGCGATAGATCTCATGACGCAAAACAGCATTGCCCCTCTTTTCAGGAAGTGAGTCTAATGCCAGGCGCATAGCTTCCCAGTTTGCCTCTTCGTCATATAGCATTACTCGAAGAGTCGGCTCGTAGTGTTCTATTGGAAGAACAGCTTCTGCACCATAAGTTAGGAGGAAGGGAGTTTCTCCAGTCGCCCCTTTTTCAGTCGTCCTAATGGCCCAAAGAACATGTGGTAGTTCATCTGCCCATAGGCCGCCTGCTCGTTCAATCTTTTTCTTGAGACCGTCTGAGATGATTTTATTAAAGGCTTCTACCTGGCCGTTTGCTTGTGGACGGCCGACAGATGCAAAGTAATGTGCAATTCCTTGGTCTCCCAACCAGCTTTTGAGAACAGGCGTCTCAAATTGGGGACCATTATCAAAAACCATAGACATGGGAACCCCGAACCGAGTGATGACGTTTTTCCAAATGAATGAAATTACATCTTTCGTCTTGATTCCCTTTACAGCTTCCGCCTCTACCCATTTAGTGAAGTAGTCAACGGCAACAAGTATATACCTTCTGCCGCCTGTAGCAGGCGTATATGGACCCAGAATGTCCATGCCCCACTTAGCAAACGGTAGTGGGCTGTGAATGGTAGTGAGGTCAGTAGCCGGACGGTGAATTAATTTGCCAAACCTTTGGCACTTGTCACATTTTTTCACCATCTCCATTGCATCTGCTTCCAAAGTAGGCCAAAAGTAGCCCTGCCGCCTTGCCCTTTGAGCAAGCATCCTACCACCTATATGGGAAGCACAGAAACCAGAGTGAAGATCATCTAGTATCTCTCGTCCCTTTTCAGGAGTAACACACTTTAAGAAGGGTTGAAGGTGCCCCCTCTTGTGAAGTTCTCCCTGTATCATTTCAAAACAGGAGGCTCGTTTTTTCAGTGCTGCCGCCTGTTGAGGATCATCCGGCAGTGTACCGTTTGTCAGATATGCCCTGATTGAATCCATCCAGGTTGAGCTTCTGTCTAGAATTCCAATAGGATTTTCCTCGATGCTTCTCTTCTCCATTACTTCCCAAAACACAGTTCGAGGAGTATCGGAGGAGGCGGATGATGCTAATTTCGAAAGTGCATCTGCCTGGTTGTTTTCTGATCTCGGCACTTGGATCAGATGGAAATCCTCAAGGGAGCCGACTGCTTGTCGGACCGCCTGTAAATACTTGATCATGGCCGGATGGGTTGCTTCGTATTCGCCATTGTACTGACTCACTATCAGTTGTGAATCAGAACAGGCGTCTATTTTCCTTGCCCCTGCCGCCTTACACATGCGGATCCCGGCTAGTAAAGCTTCATATTCCGCCTCATTGTTTGAAGCCTGGAAACTGAAGCGTAGAGCATACTCGAACCTGTCGCCCTCTGGAGATTGACATACGACGCCTGCTCCACAACCGTTTGAAGTAGAGCTTCCGTCCACATATACCTTCCAGACTTGGTCTGGAACTTGAGAGTCAGGAGGACGAGTCATCTCTACAATAAAGTCAGCAAAGGCTTGCCCCTTCACTGCTTTTCTAGGCTCGAAAGTAACTTCGAGACTCTGCATTTCTATGGCCCATTTGATCATTCGTCCGGAGGACTCCATGGTGGTAAGGGGCCGTTTGATCGGTTGGTCGGTATACACGACGACTGCATGTGCCAGAAAGTAGGGCTTCAATTTTTTAACAGCCATGAAGAGTGCAAGACCAAATTTCTCCACTAGGGGATACCTCAACTCGGCATTTTTCAGTACGTGACTGACAAAGTAGACCGGAAGTTGACAGCCGTCCCTTTCAGCAAGGAGCACCGCGCTTAATGCATGATCAGAGACGGCCAGGTACATGTAGAGATTTTCTTTGGGCAAAGGGCTGACCAGCCTCGGCAAGGAATGCAAGTGAACCTTTAATTTCTGGAAGGCGGCCTCAGCATCCGGCCCCCATTCAAACCTTGCCTTTTTCTTAATTGCCTGGAAAAAATATAGGCATTTGTCGCCTGATCGACTTAGGAATCTTCCCAAGGCCGCCAGACAACCTGTTAACTTCTGAACCTCTCGGACGGTACGAGGCGACTGCATGTCAATGACCGCCTGTACCTTCTCAGGGTTCGCCTCTATTCCTCTCTGGTTGATACCGAGAAATTTCCCAGACTCAACTCCAAATACACATTTCTTGGGATTGAGCATGACATGGTGCCGCCTGAGTGTGGCGAAAGTTTCTCGGAGGTCCGTCAGATGATCTTTCTGAAGTTTAGTCTTGACAATCATATCATCAATGTATGCCTCGACGTTTCTCCCAATCTGATCAAAGAACACTGTGTTTATCATTCGTTGGAAGGTAGCCGGGGCATTCTTAAGACCAAACGGCATGACCGTGTAACAGTATAATCCCTGATCAGTGACGAAGGCCGTCTTCTCCTGATCTTTCTTCCATAAAGGAATTTGATGAAAACCAGAATAGGCGTCCATAAAACTCATCAAGGCATGGCCGGCTGTTGAGTCGACCAGGTTATCAATTTTAGGCAGAGGGTAACTGTCTTTGGGGCACGCCTTGTTCAAGTCTGTGTAGTCTACACACATTCGCCAGGTGCCATTCGGCTTTTTAACAAGTACCACATTTGCAACCCAATCTGGGAAGTAACATTGCCGAATGAACCCTGCATCAAGTAATTTTTTGACTTCGGCGGCTGCCGCCTGACCTCTTTCTTCACCATGGTTCCGTTTCTTTTGTCGTACCGGCTTCTTTCTCGGATCCACAGCGAGTTTGTGTACTGCCAGATCAGGACTAATGCCTGGCATTTCATGGACTTCAAATGCAAAGATATCCTTGTATTCTTTCAACAGGTTGTGAAAGTCGTCACCAAGGTTTCTCAGAGCAGTCATCCCTACTTTGACTGTTCGGTCAGGATGGGAGTCGTCTAATATCAGGTCCACATGCTCACCAGCCGGCTGAGGGCGGAACTCATCCGGCCGGTCCTCTGCCAATGATTGCTATTTTCTTGCTTTTCTTGTGGACTCAATCTGGGGTGCCTTTCTCTTTTTGTCGCCTGTTTCTTGAACAGGCGCACTTTCCTTGACATTGTCAAGGTCTGTTTTTTCTCCACTTGACCCAGTGGCCATAACAGTGGGCTTGACATCCGAGAGATAGCACTCTCGGGCCATCCTCTGATCTCCCCTTAGGGAGCCGACTGTTCCATTGTCCCTTTCAAACTTAAGCAGCATAAGTGACGGGATTATAACAGCCTTGGAATTATTCAGGGTTGGTCGACCCAGAATCATGTTGTAGGCCGAGAGTTCCTCTACCACTAGGAACCGGACTACCATGTGTCGTCCTTCCCCTTTTTCGCCCAGGCGGATGGGTAGATCTACTCGTCCCAGTGGGTGGACGACTCCCCCTCCAAAACCTATTAAAGGGTGGGAGGCCGGATGTATGCAGTCCGTCTGATATTTCAGTTTTGACAGACATTTGCTGCTGATGAGATCTGAAGAGCTCCCGGTATCTATGAGGATTCGACCAACTCTCTGGTTGGCCACTTTACATTCAATAACGAGAGGGTCGTCATGCGGCCCCCTTATTCCTCCTAGATCCTCTTCAGTGATGACAATCTCAGGAAATGTATATTTAGACGGCCGTTCTTGGTGAACGGAATTTACATCTAACCGCCTTATATTATCTTTGTTGCCCCTAATAGTGGGGCCGCCTCCTGAGAAGCCGCCTGCAATGGTGTAGACGACTGCATCATCTGTATCGGAACTGTCGGCCTGTTGATTCTTTTTGGCCGACTGCTTTTTTGAGGAAGTATTCCCCGTAGATTTCTTGACATAAGTGTCAAGATCACCTTGATCAGCCAAGCGGTCTAGGTACCGCATGAGACTGATGCAGTCATTGGTGTGATGACCAATGTCATCATGATAAGCACAGATTTTGTCTTGGTTCCGGTTGCTTTATTTCTTTTAGGATAAACTGGTTATCCTTGTTAAACACATACTTTGGGGAGTATGGTTTGAATTCTTTTTTCTTTTTCTGGGCCGGCTGTTTAGAGGAATCAGCCGCCCAGACCTCTTTTCTTTTTTCATCTTTGTTGGACGACTGTTTCTGTCGTCCCTCTCTTTTGTCGAACCTCTTCCCGTCCGACTGTTTCATCGTACACAGATCAGTCGCCTGTATATAGGCTTCTGCTTCAATCAAGGCCTCTTGAAGAGTCGCCACCCTTTTTCGAACTAAATCAAATTTGAAGGTAGACCCGTCTTTGAGACCTCTAAAAAAGTCAGTATAAGCTACCTCATCCGGTAACCCCTGAATCTGTATTCTCATCAGGTTGAACCGCCTGATGTAGGAACGAAGCCCCTCCTTTTCACCCTGCTGAATTGTTCCCAAATCAAGGGTCGTTTTCTTCGCAGGGATGTTCATGGCGAAGTTGGAGGCAAATAAGTAAGCAAGCGTCCTGAAGCTGTTTACACAACCAGTCGGCAGGTTGCCGAACCATTGCTGTGCGATTCCTTTGAGAGTCGCTGGAAAACACTTGCACCAAGTGGGATCATCCAACCCTTGAAGGTACATCAGGTTGGTGAATGCCATCAGATGGTCTTCTGGGTTAGTAGTGCCGTCATAGGCGCCTACTAGAATATTTTTTACTTTGGCCGGCTGAGCGGCTTCAGTAATTTCCTTGGAGAAGGCCGACGGCTGTTCACCAAGTCTAAGCAGCCGTAGCTGCCAGTCCATAGGTTGGACGTTTTTTGCTGCAGGTCCACCAAATGGAGGTGGCTGCATAAAATACTGTTGTTGCGGCACAAATGGTAAGTTTGGTACCGCCTGGGCACTATGAAAGCCGGACTGACGGGAGGTGCCGCCTGACTGACTCTCATGGTACGACTGAGTTGGCCTCATCGAGGCATTTCGCAAACTGTCCTGAAAATTTGAAGTAGAAGCCGACTCTGATAATCGGTCACTCTTCTTCTGCTCTAGCAGGTGCCGAGCATCTGTGAACGTTTGCTTTGACCCGTCCGCCTGAATATGACGAACCGGTTTCCTATTTCCCGTAGGATAACGGAGTTTTGTGAAATCAAGAGCAGACGGCTCCCGCTTCTTGGATTTAGGATGGGGAGTCGCCTCTCGCCCTTGAACTGGCTTCCTCTTTAGTGAAGTGGAAGGTTTCTTGGCCGACTGCTCTTTGACTGAAGCAGGCGGGTTTTTGTTGATCAACTCTTGGATCTCTCCCTTGAAGCCCCTCATGAAGGTCATGAGTTCGTTCCTTGTGATGGGAGCAGACCCATCAGTCGGCTGTTGCCGAGCAAGCGGTGCGCCTGCTGGCTCGCTTCCTGTTTGAAGATACTCCCGTTCCCTCATTTCGGTATGACGGGTACGGCGGGCCCTTAGGGTCCCGTCTGGAGCTGTATGAGTTTCAACTTCAAATTCACTTTCGGTATCATGGTCCGACTGAACTTGAGGGTCGTCTAGGGGACGCCTCTCTTCTGGAGTCGGTACAGACTTGGATGCCATCTCTGAAGTACTCTCCCCACAGACGGCGCCAAATGTTTCGGGGTTTTCTGATGTCCTGCGGGAGAGTTACAATTCCGAGACTGGAACCGGACGCCTGTACCTGCAAAATAACGGAGACTCCTGAGAGCTCCGCCTCCAACGGTCAAGTTAGTACCCGATTAAGGAGTAATCAATACAGAAATTAAAGTAATGAGATCTCTCTAGGTGAGAGTGCTTAGTGTTGGTAATCTGTGTTGTTAGCGAGATTAGTCGGTTGTTAATAACTCTGTTCTTCTCTGCTTGATCTCTTAATTATTCGGTCTCCTGATTAATGAGGATTAATCAAGTATTTATAGCCTTGGGAAGCGTGCAACTCTCTAGGTTTAAGGTAAACCTAGGGCTGATCGGGCCTCTAGACTGAAATGGGCCTTGATGGCCGGTTGTCCCATTTGGCATGGGTGGACACGTGGCGTGTCTTAAGTGGTCCATGGAGGACGTATCTGTGATTGACACGTGGCAGGCTCCTGTTGGCCTTCGTGAAGGACACGTGGCGGAACCTGGTTGGTCCACTTGTCAGACGGTGATTGGTGGATAAAAATCCCCTAATCAGTATTGATGTGTTGCTCGCGGACTAGGTCGCGGTTGTAGCGGTAGAATTTTATTAAAGTTTATTAATCTAAGAATTATAATGTAGGATTTAAAATTAATTTATATTTGTGTTTTAAATTAAATAAATACATAATGCTCTGAATTATTTATGACTTTAAACCAAAACCATACGTAAACTACACCAAAGCTTGTTCATGGCTTATATATCTGTTGACAAAAAAGCCCACTTGTCATAACCTCTAGCCCACTATTGTCCCACAATAATATAATAGGATAATTAAACCCATTACTTCAATCTTTACACGTGACTTACTGACTTTTTCTTTACAGTTGTCCCACAATACACCTTCTCTCTCTTCAAGCTTTTAGTCTAGATGACCAAAGCTAAGAACTCGATCATCAGTTATAATGGAGTTTTTCACCAGTCTATCTTTTCCCTTGGTTTAGTATAAAAAGTGAGTCTTTCCTCTTAAAATTCGCCAAAATTTATATTGTTTGGTTGTTCGCTTCATTCATGCGTTTTCCTTTTTTTTAATTAAACATTTTTTCCTGACTACTGAGTCACGTGACTCACCATGCACCCATGTGGATCCACCACGTACTGGAGCAGCTTAAGGTGTAATATAGTATGATCACAATGATCACCTAATGGTTCTTAATATTACATAAGAGAACCAAATTAAAAGCGAAAGTACTCCACAAGATAATTTTCTTTGTAGTTATGAAAGTAGAGATATGAGAAATATTTTTTTTAACATGCCGCAAAGTCATATTAAACACACATCCTATTCAACTATTATTTGAGTCCGGGCAATGCCCCGGGTCATAATATGAGGCTGATCATTAATATACGTTGTAATTATGACTCCATATCCTTGTAATTAGATTTATTATTCATTTTGTTATTCGTTACAACAAGATATGCGATGTTTGGCGGTGTCATTTAAAAGAAGACATTACATCGCTTGGCGGTGTCATTCAAAAGATAACATAAAACATTACATAGTTTGGCGGTAAGACACTCAATTTAATTAGAGGTTGGATGTAAAATCTTGTGGAGAGCTTTATTTTAATATATTTTATTATAAGTGTATGACATGCATGCAATGAAAAACAAATGGAATGAACAACCACATAGCGTAATGTGAATTGGAGTGGATGAGGTGGTGTAATAAGGGGATTTACATGGTAGATCAACATTCTTATGAATGTTTCTAAATATATTAGTACAAGATTAAATCCCGTGCAATGCACGGTTGTTAAATAATTATAATGATAACACATTTTATTACAAACAAAAAAAATGGTATAAAATATAATGATTGGACTTAGTATTAAAAAGTATGAAATACATGTGAAAGAAATTAATTTTAAAATGTAATAGTTATAATAGGCAATTTGATATTTAACGAAGTTTATTTTAAATATTTTATAAAGTAAAAGTTATAATAAAATACAAACCTTATTTTTTGCTAAAAATAAAAGCTTTTTTTAAGTAAGTAATTTTTGGAGGAAAAACTCTTTATATTGTATTGCCAAGTGATAGGGTAAAGTCAAAGTCGTATCACCTAATCAAAAGTATAACCTAAATCCTCTAACTAAAGTAGATAGGGAAGTAGGGTCGAATCCATAGGGAAACAATTCTTTCTATTCCTAATTAATTTAAATAATTTAAACTATTAAGTAACCAAATTATTGTTTAAGGGAATTAATCTAAGGAGAAAAATTAGGGAGAAATCAATAATAAAAAGTCTAGAGTCACAGGTTCACCAATAATTAATACTCCGGGATAAAGCATAACAATCAACAATTAATATGCACATATAACATGATTAACAAGATCTCTAAATTTATTAATCAACACAGATCTAACAGGCTCTCGCAATTTATTAGATCTAAGTTCCTATTGAAAATAGCCTCTAATATCAAATTAGATAGAGAAGAATTAATACCAAAAGAAGGAAGTATGAAATTGCACTACAGGGGAAAACTTGAGTTTAATAATAATCACCAACTAAGAATCTCTCTAAAATTTAAGTATGAAAGGAGTAATAATGAAAACGTAGATAAAGAGGATTACAAAAATAGTTTTAATACTAAGCTTGAAAATTAGCCAAAACAACAATTCCTAAACCGCCGAAGCCTTTTTCTTCGTCTTTGAAATCTTGGCAACCGCCCGATCGAGCCAGGCTGATCTTTTCTTCTTGTTTTCTCTGGGCTCCAATATCAAAGACTCAAACCTCTTCTTTCGGACCAATTTTACAAACCAAGCCCCTAATCACTGATATGATCGGTCTTGGGCTACAATCAACGGTCATAAATGTGATACAAGTTTGGATATCTTGTAATGGCCGAAAAACCATAGAAATTACCGATAAATCCGAAAAATTCCTACAAAATAAATGCTAACTCTACAAAACACTCGAAACCACATATTAGTACTAAAAGTAGCTCCGAAGAGCTCAAATATGACTTTAAATGACCGTGGCACGGCAGATAAAATAGCATATAAAACACATATATCACCAAGTGTCTCTCTAAGTTTCGCCTTTAGCATAATGTAATTGATAGATAAGAAACTACAAAATAGATTAAGATATGCGAATGCATATTTAGCTCCTAGTATTGTTTAAGAGTATACATATTTTAGCAAATTATTATGGGACAAGAAAAGAGAAATATAATTATAATTACATAAACTATTGGGTGCGTCCACCCACATCCAACAGTTCGTGCGCGAAACTTTTTCCCTTCAAACACATTACCCATTCATTTCAATTCTCAAAGGAAATTGGGATTTTAGGGCTCACAATTTACATAACAAAGATCATCATGCTTGAATCAGACAACCAAATCGAATAGCATTTTCTGATTAAATCGAAAGCCCCTCAAAACAAAGATGATGAAGTGTGATTTGCGACGGACAGAGGACGAGGATAATGATGTATGATTTGCGATTTCAGTTCACTTCGGCTGCGATTTGAGATGGTTCGATTTTCAAGTAGGGCGACTGGAGGTGGTGTTTGGGATGCAGTTTTAGTTGGAGGTGGTATGATTTTGTTTGGAGGTGGTGCAAGATTGGTTGAAAGGGTGAGTGGTTCGATGGTGGGTAAGTTTAATGGTGGGTTAGTGGGTTCGGTGGTGGGTGGGTTCTGTGGCTGGTGATGCGGTGGGGATCGGTGCCATGGGTGGCGTGAGGAGCAGGAGGTGTGTGAGGGGTGGCGTGGGTGTTGCTGATGTTGGAGTTCGGTGATGGTGCGTGGCGTGAGGAGCTAATAAGAGAGAGAAAGGAAGAGGAAGAAGGGAAAAGAGGAGAGAGAAAAAATACTTTGTAATTTTTGCCGTATTACTTTGTATACTCCATCCGTTTCTTATTTCTTGCAACATTTGCCATTCTGGGGCGGTTCACATTTCTTGCAACAAACTTATTTTTTTCCTTATTTGGAAACTTTTTTCCTGACTAAATGACAAAATATATCCTTACTTAAAATTTTTGAACACAAAATGCTACACATAATTACAACCCATTATAAACTTAATCTTAATTATCTATGAAATCATACCCAAATAATCAAACCCATTATCTCTATCTCTCCTCCATCTATCATTTCATCATCTTCATCTCTTAGAATCAAATTCCAAACCACCCTTTTAGTGGGTTTCAGATCTGGTTGTTGGTGAGTTTGGTGGTTCGTTAGTGATTTTGGTGGTGTCATGGGTGGTTCTAGTGGGTCGTCGATAGGTTTTTGTGGTTTCGGTGGTAAAGGTAGGTTTTGTGGATTGTGGCTTCGCAGGAGTGGAGGAAATTCATAAGGTTGGTGGCGTGGGTCTGGTGGTTTCGTGGGTCTTGAACTGGTCGTTTTCGGTGGTGTTGGTGGGTCTAGATATGGTAGTGTTGGTGGTTTCACGGGGGTGGAGGAGGGGTTTTGGTGGGTTTGTGGGTTTGGTGTGGTGGGCCTGGGTGGTGGTTGTGGGTGGCGTGGGTTCTAGATCTGGGTGGTTTCGGGAAGAAGTGGTTTTGCTGGGTGATTTCGGGTGGTTCAGGTTAGTTTTGGGTGGTTTCTAGGTGGTTCTAGGTGGTAGATTTTTGTTGCTGGTGGTTTTGGGTGGCGTACCTGTTCATCGGTGGTAGTGCTAAACTTTTAGTTGTTTAATTAATTATTCACCCTCCCTCCTTAATTACATTATTTACTTGCCCTTACTTTTTAATAATTATGCTTAAAAACTTTTGACTTGGGAATCGTTCAACCCCTTTTTGTTGCAAGAAATAAGAAATGGAGGGAGTATAAGCCAATAAAAGCAACATATTAGCCAAGTAGCCAACTAATATCTAATATCAATTAACATTAGGAGTATATCAACTAAAAGAGGAGTATATAAGCCAACAAAAAATACATATAAACCAACAAGAGGAGTACATTAGCCAACAAAAGATACATATAACCCAACAAGAGTCGTATATCAACCAAAAAAGTCAACTAGAAGGAACACATTAGCCAACAAAATGAAGCGTATTAGCTTACAAAAGAAATATATCGGCTAACAATAAAGCGTATCAGCCAACAAAAGCTACATGTAAGCTAACAACATAAATATATCAGCTAACAAAATGAAACATATAACCCAACAATTAAAATATACATATAAGCCAACAAAATAAATATTATCAGCAACCTAAAGAAACATATAAGCCAAAGCCAAATGATGTCTGATATCAGCCAACAAAACGAAAAAACATATCAGCTAACAAAAAAGAATATATTAGCCAAGACAAAAACATATTAGCCAACAAATGAAGCACATCAGCCAACACATGAACCATATCAGCCAACCGAGTAAAATATACGAGCCAAGCCTCGTGCAACAAAAATTCGTACATCCGTCCGCACGCAATACCTTCTCTTATAATTATGTACATCGTACATTGTAGGCGTCGTTCAAAGTGCGCCTACGTTAAAGCATGTGTGAATATGCTTGGCACTCATAAGAAGTGGGAATTGACATATACGATTAGGGACAAATAAAGTAGGGAGCCGCCAACAAGTTTTTTAAGAACTTGTAAACCGTTCACGGATCATAAAAGGCAACCACGATTAAAGGGACAACGATTGACCCGTGAAGGTTACACCCCATTCATAATCCATGAGATTACTAACTCCATATGGTTCGGAACCACGAAAGGAGGATCGGGGATGATGGTACGAAGTGAGTCATGGAGTCACATTCGCCCGTATTGGCCTCTACTCGATTCTAATAGTGAAAAGTGATTCCTGCGATTTCAAAGGCATGCAAACAAAATATTCAATTTGCTCCAAACTATTATTAAGCTAAAATGGTTGAATATTAATGCAACACATAATTCTAAAATATTTGTGATCACTTGATTAAATAACAAGATTAAAAAGGAACCTAAACCGGTTGTCCAAATTATCTTATTAGTCGTGATTTTCAATTACATATTTCCTTTAACATGCAATATGGTGATCATAATAACAATAGAATAAACATTAATATTGGAAGCAATTTAACAATAATAGTGTTAGTCAAATCAAATAATAAAATAACCTAATCATGATACTAGCAACAAGAATAAAAATAAGAGTAATTAAGTGATTAATTACTCACTTTCCGCGTTTCCTTGAATTGCTACATCATGAATAATCTGTTAGTAACTTCAATAAAAAAAAATATAAAGCAAATGAAAATTAAATTAAATAAATGTAGATTTGATTTGGTCTAAACCCTCAGTTAATTATACCTTTCACACCTTGGTTTAAGTATAGAACTTTGGGTGTTGTATGGACTCCTTCGAGTACTAAGGGGAAGAATGGTGTAATTAGGAATATAGGTTTAAGGCTTAGAATATGAGAGAGAAAGAGAGATGAATGATTTTTGGTGTCAAAGTGAGAAAGAGAGAAGGATTTGATCATCAAGCTTGTTGATGACTGGAAAAGGGTCATATGACCTCTATTTATATAGAAAAAAGAAGGGTCGAAAAAACAAGATAAGATCCGAATTAAATCGGAATAAAACTCGATAGGCTGCAGTTTTTGCGGTTTTTGTTTATATCATATCTTTTGATCCAGAAATCAAAATAAGATGAATAAGATATCGTTGGAAAGCTCTTGAAGTCTAATTTCTAACACAACAAGAATCAGATTAAAATATTTTATAGAATAAAAGATATGACCGAAATAGTGAGACGGTGTCTGTTTTGGATAGAGTTTGACATTTTATTCATATCTTTTCCGTTATAGCTCGAAATTGATATTATAATATATCATTGGAAAGATAATTTCAAGAGATATCTAACCATATGAAATTTGGATAAAAACTATGAGGCACGAAAATAATATCTGTCTATCTTTGAACGTCTTTCAATTCAGATAGAAATAGAATTTTGAAAAAGAAAAGTTTTATTCAATTTCAAACTTTTTAATCTTATCTTTTCAAAAATGATAATTAAGATCTTTTAGAAACTTATAGAAGCTTCCAATTAATTCTAATTGATTTAGGAATGGGATTAAATAATTTGGACCCTCCACATGATCATTGGGTCGTAGGTAAGGTGGGCTTAGGTTCAGTTTGGGCTAGTTTAATATTTTGGCCATAACTTATTCGTTATAACTCGGATTTGGGCTTATAATATATCGTTGGAAAGCTCTTTTAAAGCTCCATCCAACTATTCAATCATTGGACCCTGATTATGGACTAAAATAAACTGGATTAAATGTTTTTTATAAAAAGGACATGAAATGAATGATTTTAAAGGACACGAAATGAATTATTTCGGGTTTAAAGACACAAAAAGAGGAAAATAAGTTATGGTTTGGGAAATGGGCTAGAGGTTGGGTTGGTTTATGAAATGGAAATATGGATTTAAGCACTCCAAGATTAAATACTCAACCCGACCAATAATGGCGGTGAAAGGTTGTTCATCATCGGGTTTGATTTTGGGGAGACATATTCTATATACATTCAATCATTTCAAATGGATATAGTTTTGAATGATTTTAAAAAATATGGTTACTTTAAAACTTATTTACACTTTTGCGTCGGAATGAAACTTATTTACAGAACTACTGTCCACTTAGGCTCGGATAAGTTTTTTTTTTATTATTATTATTATTTTTAAAGTAAAACCGCTACCTCAAGTACCTAATACCGCTACTTGTTACTCCATATCTTTATTTAGATTACTAAGCACAAACCGCTACTTAAGGTAGCGACTTTAGGCTATAACCCGGTTTTCTCTAAAGAAAAAATTACCCCATATGTATACCGAGCCTACATAGACTATATTTTCGTAATTAAGTTTCACTTCAACGCAAAACCGTAAATAAGTTTTTTTAAAAGTTATATTCTTGTAAATCTTCCTACAGTTTTCCGTTTTATCACAAAAATGCCGCTAGCATATGCAGTGGATCACGTAAATTTGATAAGAGATTTCTTGTGTAAGAGACGGAAAACAATGCTTGTTGATATTTTCGAAAAAAGAATATAGTTTACATTACTAGACTTGAAAAAAACATATATATAGTTACATTACTAAAATTCTCCCCTATTTTCTCGCCATTACATTCTCTCTGGTTTAATTGAATCACCAACTCACCAAGAGCGCAAGAGCATCCATTTGAGTTAACAAAATGTCAGATCCGCGACATGAACATGAATCATAGCCAGTCTGACAAGCAGCCGCGGTGCACAGTGAATGTCTATCTTTACTTCTACAGATAACGTAGAGCTACTGCAATTTCAGTTTTGAGGTTTTCTGCGAAGTACCCTGAATTAGAAGCAAAGAAGCAGACAGCTGATGTACGTAGTTCAAAACAATGACCCTATAAGGTGGTTAAGGTGCCTGTTTGATTTGAACAAATGCAAGAGCAATCAGATTGAGACAACTCCGTTCTTACAAGCCGTTTGTCTCGGTTGATCATCAGCTTAACCAGGGAAACTTTCAAACTAACTTGACGCCAGATTTCATTTACTGTTCCATCCGGATCCTCGTATTCAAAATAATGCTTGACCTGCAGTACATCACCAAATGCAGAGAGTAAACCACATTGCCGATATAAAATCAAATCAAAATACCACTAAAGGCCTCCGCCATCAGCTAATTAGGCTAGGGGCTCAGGAATATGCAGTATTTTACAACAAGACATTGTTCCAACTGAAAATTAGCAACTGCATAAACAGTTGCTAATCTCATAATAAATAAATAATTGAATTAGAGAATCTTGGACAACCATTCTTAAACAAAAAAGGCCTTAAGAAAATGAATGCCAACAACTTATGAGAAGCAAATTGCGCTGGGGCTGTCAAGATTTGATCTGATCTAATCACAATCTGACAAAAGCTTAACTGACCTGAGAAAATTGTTTATGCATTCAAATTGCGAGGCCATGCTATTTTAAATAATTCATTACTCACCTGAACTATGTAACCAACCGTAAACCCAATTGGAAAGCTGTCATCATGTATATTACATATACAATGAGCAAATGACTTCAAGATATACATTATCTCTAAAGGATGAGGGATTTGAAGAAACTAATACAAGCAAAATAGCACATAAAATAACAATAGGTGGGTTATTGCGCAAGATTTGTAGTTTGTACCCACAACTACTGTTACAACCGTCTTTTCCCCAAAATAGAATGTGAAATAAAAAATATCGAAACATTTCAATTTGGAAGTTTGAAATTAAATAAGGGACCATTATTTATTGTCATCATAAGCAGCTAAATTTGGTCCACTTCCCCTTGAATTTAAAAGGGATATTGAGGAGTTACAACGGAAAATTGGGTGATATAGGCCTTTGGCGTCATCTCAGTGTATACACAATACACCTATCTTAGAAAACATTCCTCCACCAAAATAGAGACTATCACGTAGGGTGAGACACAGCAATCACACTTCGCAAAACATATCACAAACCAACAATAATTCAAGCATAAGATCCACCATACCCAAATAGAGCTGATCTTCACTTGTTTGCATTCTTAGTGATCTTGAATGAGTTTAAAAAATTCACAGTGTTAACATTCATTTTCAAAGAGCATTATAAAATAAACAAAAAGGAAGAAGTGAACACACCTCAACATATTGAATCCCACAATGCCACAATTAATTTCAAAAAGCATTAACATTCACAAATTATACTCAAAGGAAAGCAGCACTCAACAAACTGACAAAATAGTATAAGAAAGGGTTTTTCTAAGCTATGCTCTTGAGGATGTTGAGTTTCCAAGGTGTGTCCATGCTGTTTAAAATTACAAGTTGTGCTCTCCAACTTAAGTTATTTAATCAACAGTACCCTGTGACGTTAACTCGGCGTTAATAATTGTAAGAAAATAGGAAGTAATAAGAAGCGGATGAGAAAACAAATGAAGTACACCAAGAGTTTGACATATCAATGGTTGCTTTTAGAAAAACGAATAAAAAGTAGATGAGAAAATGTGGAAAAAATTCTTGTTAACTCCCTAATATAATTCTAACTCAATATAGGCGTGAAACTTCCATCCAAAGTGGGGTAATTAACAATTTAGAGAATTATTAATGTTGGGTTAACGTCAAAGGGCACATCTTATAATTTTGAAAAAGCATGGGTACACCTTGGAATCTCAACAACCACAGGGGCATAGCTTAGAAAAACCCAATAAGAAAATTTTTGAAAGAAGATATGTAAAGGGTTGGCATTATCCAAACTGACATCCCTAAACATCACATTGCAAACTTAAACATGACTTTGCAATCTGTCACCCAAAAACAATATTCATCAGACCTCATTCATCTCAATCAAAAAATACACAATTTACCTCAATGACCCTTAATTATACAAATAAATGATGAGTTTACAGTGCTTAGTTCCATAATATTACTTCACCTATTTATCATAATATGAAATAAAATAAAGGAATCAAACATTGAAGAGTTTTTCTGTAAAACATCCTTACCAATAACAGTGAAATTGTGCAAACATGTATCTCTCACACTTTCCTCATGCATTACTCATTGTCTAGTACGCACCCACCAATCCTTACTTCATTAGGTAAAATGAAGTATATGAGTTACTGCCATATATGATGTATCTGATGGATATTCAAACTTTATTTACCAAAATACGAAGTAGAAAAGCTCAAGCCACCAAATCTCTAGAAAACTACAAAAACAAGACTAAAGAAGAACAAAATTCACAATTGCCTTTTGGCAAGACTCGTTTTAATATATGACTAACATCTCAGATACAGAATTCCAGCTCTACCTTCAGAAAAGTGCTTCAGAAATTTTCCAAATTCATATTACGTAAATTCTAAGACAGTAAATTCGGATGTTTTATCAACCAAAGTGTCAACTAAAATGAGCTGAGAAGAGAATTTTATTCCCCCACACACCCCCCCCCCCCACAAAAAAAAAAAAAAAAAAAAAAAAAATCCCAAAACAGAAATCATGACACCCAAAGAAACTTGTATTAATGTGCTACGGCTTACTACTTTACTTGATACACAAATAGACCAAAGTATTGTCTATGAGCAACAAAAGCAGTGTAATAGTGCATTATAAATTCTAATAACTATTCAAACTAACCAAAGATAATTTGGTTTTTAGATTGCAGATCCATAACTTCTGATATGTCAATCAAAAGGTAATACCTACTTATTAAAATACAAATACGGCATGTATAATAAATAGAGAACATTATTAATAAGGATCAATACCTTCTTCATCTCCTGCTGGTATTCCAAAATTTTATGTTCAGTAACAGTCCGGAGTAATTTAACAAGAAAGCCATGCTTCATTGATGAGTTGGTATCCACAAATATTGCGATTTTCTTGTAGTCTATGACATCTTCAAAAGGTAATTCAATACGGTCACTGATTATAACTGGTATACACAGGCTTACAATGGCATCAAAGAGACGACAAGCGGATGGAGTATCGCCAGCAGGATGCAAGCAGAACCTTGATGTGTGCATTCCTTGTGTAGCTGCACGTCGACTCTCTCTAGACTGTGCACCATGCTTTATAACAACGTCGTCTTCATTCTCAAGAATTTCAAAGAGCACATCACGAATCTTTCCACCCTGAAAGCAAGATCAGATGAAACACATGGAATCACACAGACTAAAAGAATATAAAACATCATCATCCATCAACTCCTGAAAGGGCTAAAAGATATATACATCATTAAAAGAACAGGTCACTGCCCTGCTGAGTGTCTAAAACCCAATCAAAATGATCAGATATCGAATGTACTCAGCTCAACACTCTCCTTCCAACCCTTTTTCATCGCTTCATAGGAAAATTCTATGCATTTATAGTTAAATAATTTAATAACAAGGAATTATTTATTGTTGACTTAATGCATGATATTCATGTCACCAGACGATAGGAAGCCAATACCACAACAGTTCCTAAATTAAAGGAACATACATTATCTGATTTGTGGTTTCTATCATTCTCTCTTTCCATCATATGGACCCTTTTCATAACCTCATTATCTCTCTCTACCTCACTGTAATAGATTCAAGCCAAGAACAGCCAAAAACAGAAAAATGAAATAGAACAGTTAATTAGAGAAGAAAGATTGAGGCTTTAATTGACAGAACAACAGTTTACACGATCGATTGGTTTAGCCTATCAAGATCCACAGTGTGTTTAGCTCACAATTCATCAAATAGTGAAGGATTCGCTCCCAAAATCTGTCTACCTTCTCCTTTCCCCTCCCTCTCTCAATCAATCAAAGCCTTAATCCCATAAGTGGCGTCGGCTAACATGAACCAAATTTGATTATTCAGTGTATAGTAATCGACATAAATCTTTCTCCTCCATCCCTTACGATCCAAAGCTTCATCCTCATGCAAATCCATATACTTTATATCCTTCCTAACTCTTTCCAACCAAGTCATTTTCGATCACTCTCTCCCTTGTTTAACCCCTTCATGGTCCCATTCTTCCACCCTTCGAACTAGTGCACCCTCATGTCTTCGTCTTACATGCCCAAACCAAGGCAAACGATTTTCCCTTTATTTATCTGTAATGCCTGCTAGGCGAATAACCTCATTTCTGATTCTATCTCTTAGGGTGTTCCCACACATCCACCTTCACATGCGAATTTATGTAACCTCCATCTTTTTAATGTGCTGCTTCTTAGAAACACAACATTCGGTACCATAGAGCAACACTGGTCTTATGGCGGTCCGTAGAATTTTCCCTTTAACTATAAGGGAATGCTAAAACTAAGACTACTAACCTAATGATATTAGACTACCCATAGTGCCCCTTAAGTTAGTTTAATAATTCAAGCCATACCTCTATGTTGCATATACCTTATTCCATTGCAATACTGTATTTTTTATGGAATCATAATATTTTATGCAAATTTTCTGTATTTGTATATGATTTTTCACTATCTCTTTCCTTGCACATGGATCCCTCCTCTTCAATTTCTTTCTATCTCTCCTCATCAAGTGGGTTCCTTTAACTCCACACACCTCTTAGATATTGCAATAATAAAGGAATGGAGTTTGAGTTTAGACGGAGTACTAGTTATCAATCTCACTCCTTATGGTTAAGTAAGCTAATGTAGCATCAAAAATAATTAAATAATACGCCTCTAGTTCCTAATTCTAACATAACCCTTCACCAAGAGTCGAAACTTCTCATAGAGCCCTTACACATAAATAATAAAAATTACAGTTTTTTCGCTATAGACCCTCGAGTTTTTTTGTTTATTCACCATATACCCATGAAAATTTTTAAATTCACCATTTACCCCTGAGTTGTTATAAAAATTCACCATATACCCCTAATGACAAAAGGATGAGTGAGGTTTGATTAATTATGATTCAAAACCACCTTAGATCTCTTCCTCTATCCCCAACAAAACCACTCCTCTCATTTGTCCAATCCCTGAAAACACTCCAAATCTCCATAATCATATCCGTATCATCGATTTTGAGGATGAGAAAATGAAATTTGGGGTGGTTTTGGGGGTGGGAAAAAGAAATGTAAATGATTTCAGAGGTAAAGGAATGTATTTAGGGTGGTTTTGAGTCATAATTACCTCTAATGATTGACAAAGTTAACAATAATTAGTCATCAAGGGTATGAAAACTCGAGGGTATATGATGAAATTTAAAAAGTTCATGGGTATATGGTGAATAAACAAAAAGCCTAAGAATATATGGTGAAAAACCCGTAAAAATTAAAAGATTTAATTACTTTATATTGTTCTAAAGATAATAGATTACAATATTCGAATGTGACAAAATTGTGGGCCTAAGGTAGTAATAAGTTAAAGTAAAAAAAACAAAAATTAACCCCTCCCCCCACCAATAAAAAATGACTATGCTTCAAACGATATTACGTCCAAGTCTATGGCTAAGCAGCATTTGACATGCCCTACGGAGAAAAACCAAAATTCTGTCACTTAATCCCTGTTAACGCCAACTTTAAGCAAAACATGGCTCAAAAAGGGCAGAAACTTGAGACAGTATCACTAATGTAGTTAATAGCATAGAAGATGTTCATATGAGATAAATGGAATGAGATAAAGTGAAGTCTTTATTGGAAATGTAGCAAATCTGTAGGGGTCGTTTGAAAATACGGATTTGGTCACATAGGGTCTCAAAGAGGTAATAAAATTGATCACAGATCATGCCGCGATGCAAATTTGAATTCAAATTATTTTAAAATTTTATAATAGTTGTAGGCTATTAGAATAGTTAAAGTAGACTATTAGAGGCTTAAAGCCACTATTAGGAAGAAACATGGGAAATCACAATCTCTAAATAGCATGTAACTTTGGAGTAAAGATGATGTGAACAAAGAAAAATCAACTTCCAATCCAAGCATCAATGTTTAAGATGCAATTTGAGAGAGAACGAATCACAAAGACTGAATCTTATCGAATGAATCACCAAGTTTAATGCAATAAGGGTTTAATCCAAGTCTAACACAAATTAGAGTAAATAATAGGGGAAAAATCACATAGATTTGCAATAATCACCACGATTACGAATGGAGAGGGCAAAAGTTGTTCCCAAAAGCAAGCTTAGCCCTATATAAAGGCTTTACAAATAAACCTAGAGTCTTAACAATACAACCCTTAAATTACAAATGAAAGGCCAAAATTGAAAGCAAGTAAAAATAAAGAACAAAGGAAGCAAAACCCGACACATAACAAGGGCGATGGAGCTTTGCTATAGTGCGTTGGAACGAACGATCCTCTTGAACTGAGAAGAGCGGGCACTCCTAAGATTAGGAACAAGTGATATTTTGAAATCAAGTAGGAATTACAGCATTTAGATATGAAGTCATTATCCGAAAGTTTGTTTTGAGTTGGTATTTATTTTCAAGAGAGAGGGTTTGATTTGGGAGCATCATCGAAAGCTATGGATTGTATGGCTATATGAGCAGTTTAATGGCATTTATGGTGTCAATAGACTATTTGAATAGATACACTATCTAATGATGTGGCTCAGGTGAATAAGAGTTATCCTTGTGTCTTGATTTTACAATTGATAGTTGAAGATGTAAGCATGTAATCAAGGATGAAAAAGAAAGGTTTGTACTTAAAAATCCAGTACTCAAAATTCAATCAGCCATATCATTTTCATAACATAGAATTTTAAGGTGATTCTAAATTTGTAATTGGATATGAAAGTACAGAGTTTTCCAACGACATGTCTTCTACCTAATTTGAGCAAGTAACGAATAAGTTACGGGCATTTGTTTTGATCTTTCCGGACAGTAGCGAGGAGCGGCCAATGTTCCATGTGATCAAATATTCTTTTTTTCCTCCTACTTTCGTTGTTTGATCTTGGCCATTCATCTTGTAATCCTAAGGCTGTAATTTTAAAACTCTAGGTATGTTTGTAATACCCTAAGCTTAAACTTGTTGTTTTGAAGGATCTTTTGCTTAATTTAAAATCAATTAGATATTCTTTGTCCTTAATCTTGGTGATTATTTGCTATCTTTGTAATTGATTCTTTGTAATCTTTGTGGTAACACTTTGATCCAAGCTTTACTTGGTGTTGACTTTGATTAAAAACCCTATATCATAGATCTTGGTGATTTTTAAGATAGTTTTATCGTGTATTATTGCATTGGAATTGAAGATATTCCCCTTGTTCCCTGGTAATTTCTTATCTGAAGATGCAATAGTCAATGCGGAGCGTATTGGGGTAGGAATGTTTGATTCACATTGACATAAAAAACAATACTATTTAATCAATTGAAATCCTTTGTGATACAGCCCTACTAAAACAATACAACTATATTTTTGCACCATGTTTGGGGTTCTATACAAATATAAATGAAACCCATAACTTTAGGAAAGGGGACAAAATGATTATCATTCTTCGATGATTACATCATATATTCATTGGCTTATAGCTTGTATGATGTGTGGCTCCCTTTGTCGCGCTAAAACTCCATCATGTAGTCTCTTGTCAAACTCACTCACTCACCTTAAATCATCATCGCACTTACTTCAACAACAGCACACCTCACAGTGATGTTTGTTTGACAGGAAATGGGCATGGTAGTGATTCTAGGCTCTTGATTGTAGTCAGGAATTTATACAAAGTATAATTTTATCAGCTGTTTATCAGGGAAAAAGAAGACATACGAAGTATAATTTTCTTTAAGTACACCCTTTGCACAAATTTAATTTCAAATAAGTTCCCTGCTTGACTTACAAAACCAAATCAAGAATATAGTGAAGAAAAGAAAATGACAGGCACAAAGATTCTGTCACTAAATGCACCAAGAGATGCATCAAATGCCGACATGTAATTCCTCTAGACTCCAAGGAATAAGGATAACAATGAACAATGTCCAATTGTCCAGCAATGATACTATTATAAAACAGATCCAGCACCTACAAGGCTACAACTATGGCCTACCAAGTAAATTAATATAAGATGTAGCAGGCTAACTTCATCCTAACCCTGAAGATGGAAAGATAAAGCAAAAACTATAAAACAACTAAGTAAATCCAGTGAGAATAATCGATCCACCTTCCATATTCTGGTAAGAGAACTACAAGCATCAAAATTCAACAAGCTTACCACACATGACTCATTAAATGTCCTACTGACAGAAATTAACCAGAAAGTGAAATTCATCACAATTTCAAAATAAATATTGACATGTAAGAGAGGCAAAACAGTCCAATTCTATATATGTATGCGTATACTTGTATGTTATATGTGTATCAAACAGATTCGAAATCTACAAAGCTAATCAATCGGATTAACTAAATAACACAGACCAATCAAAGCCATCAGTTAAATAAATCCGACTAAGGGATTGTGTTACAAATTAACCATAACTAAACCAACAATAAGTCAGGGGTGCATCACTTGAGTACAAATCAAACACTGATCAAATACAAGTAAAATTCCGGGTTCTAAAACAACAAACAATATACGTAGTACTTAATGCTGCTTGGGTCATTTTATCTAGCATACCAAAGCATATATATATATAACTGAAACAAAACAAGCAAAACAGACAGAATGATTACCTCTTTCCTGTACCTATTACCCATGAAGAAGAGCAATGATTTACGATTTTCAACACCTATATCACCCTTATAAGAATTAATCCGATGCGAATATGGCAAGATAATGTCCTTCACAAGGGAAGCCTGATCAGGCCTCAACCTACCAAAATCAGAAACCAGTAGAATACCATTCTTAATCTTATCAACAACCTTATACAAAGCATTAGGATCTTGGCATATAAATACATGATCCCACCCATTATTCCTCTTCCAATACACTTGCTCTTCCAACCAATCAATCAATTCCTCTTGCATCTTCTCATCACTATAAACCCCAGAAACAGCCCCGTTACCGGCATTCGCATTTGCAGCCCTAATTGGATTCGCCACCAAACTCAAGGACGAGAAAAATGGAACGTAGAACAAATCCGCCTCTTCGGGGTCGAAAACCCTCAAAACAGCCGAGTCAACTCGGTGTTTCTCATCCTTACCCAATTGAGAAAACAAGTACCACTCAGCGGAATGTTGATTCCCAGGATACTTAAGCTCCGAATCATCTGACACCGGTGATTTGATCCCACTTCTTGCCATCGCATAGCTTTCGATCACACCATAAGTGAACTTCCTAGGCAAATCATACATGTAAATCTTCACCTTCTTCGCCGAATTATCACCATTATTGTTGAAAAGCGAGAACGAAGAAGAGGCAGAATCAACGGACGAATGGGGGCTGAGAGGAGAGAGGAAGAAGGTGTTGAAGAACAAGTAAAGAACTAAAACAAGGGAAAGGGTAAAAACTGTTTGCTTCACCATAGAATGTCTGCCAATTCTCATCACAGAGGAAAGAGGAGAAGAGGTTGATCCGACGACTTTGGGGCGGTGAAGATGGTGGCTCATGGCCAATTATTGTAGTATAGATTTTCAATGATTAGCAACTTTTAAGCTTAATCATGGAGGAGAGAAAAGATCTGACGATTTTGGCAGGGTGCAGCAGTGCAGGTGGAGATGATGATGGCTCAAGCTGAGTTTGGTGATGGCGATTGTGCTCAATAAGTCCATCTGAGATTTATACTGGTGGAATTTTATTTATTTATTTATTTATTTTTGTTAAATATAATGGTGGATTTGGTGGCTCTGTATTACTAGCACTTGAGAAGTGAGGAGTGAAGAGGGAAGGGAATTGTAAACCCCTTTGTCTTTCTTAGGTATTATCTGGTTCGACTCCTTATTCTCCATCTTGTGAGGCTGTAATAGAAGAAAATTCCCCATTTCTTAATTTAAAAGGAAAAAAAATTACTAGCACTATGAGGAGTGAGGAGTTAGTAGGGGATGATAAACCCCTCTATCTCTTCTTAGGTATGATTTGGGTTCGCCTCCTTATTCTCCATCCTGTGAGGCTGTAATAGAAGAAAATCCCCCGTATCTTAATTTAAAAGGAAAAAAAAAATTACTAGCACTATGAGGAGTGAGGAGTTAGTACTGAGAAGTAGAGGGATCGTTAACCCCTTCATCTCCCCCAGAAATGATATGGGTTTGACTCCTTATACTCCCTCCTGTGAGGCTGTGATAGAAGGAAATCCTCCGTATCTACTTTAAAATAAATAAATTACTAGCATTATGGTCGCGCTAGGTAAACGTGGAAAGGAATGGTGTCCTTCGAACAAGTGTCTTATTCCAATAGATGGTTCAGAATTATTAGAAATTATTAGAAAGTCAATTATTTAGTGAGGGTTAGTGATCGAAATGCCTAGCTGGAGGCCGCTTCTAATCAGTAATATTAATGCATAATTAATAATAAAACTTAATCTTGACTGAACCCTTCGGGTCACGCCCAATCGAGTACCCGAACCGAAATGACGAAGAGTGAATAGAGTTTTTACGAACAAAGGCGACGAATTCCGAGCTTAGAGCGTCGAAACCGAAGCGTCGTGAGTCAAGATGATTTTAGGAATCGACAAGACCGAAAAACCATCCAAACAACAAGTCTAAATATAGCCCTAGCTTCACATTGGCCTAGTCAAGCTAGGGCTAAGCTATATAAGGCTGCTAGCCATAGCCGCTAGCAAGGCCGCAAGCCCAGCATCCCCATACGGGTGTCGACTGGGGCTTATTGGGCGAGCTTGCATGCTAGCAGAGATAGCAAGTCTAGCCACAAGCTAGCACGCTGGGCCTCGCTAGGTGCTGCTAGCATCAACTAACCCAAACTAGCATGCCTAGGTAGTAGCACGCACAACAAGCCGCTGCTATTGCTGGCACCAAGCATGGTGCTCGCGGCACAGCAATTGCGCCCTGCAACAAGCAGCTAGCGTTAGCGTGGCTTGTTGGTGCGGGAAAGCTCAATTAGCAGGCCCAAACGTGAGCTCAAGGGATGCCCACATGGCACCCTTGTTGCCAAGGCAAAGGTTTGCCACATGGCGTATGCTTAGAGGGGAGAGCTTTTGCTTGGGGATCAATGAGACCATGTGATCTACCTTGTGGTCCTCACCTAACCACTCCCGTGTGTGTGCCAAGTGTTGTTTGATTATTTGTCTAGCTAATTTAATTTAGTTTGGAATTAAATAAATAGCTTACTTTTCTCACTCTATCGTTTCTCCCACATGGAAAGATGATTTAAGTTTTTTGGAGCCTTTGCCTATAAATACCAACTTAAGGAGTTGGGACTATACACTTGAGTTGAACTCAATATGGCGTCTCCCAAATAGGTGAGTGTAGGGAATATTTTCAAGCCTTAATCCCACTAGCTTGAACCCCACTGTGATCATACACTTAAGTACGGTGGCGTCCAAAGGGAAAGAAGATAGAGCAAAAGAGTCGCCAACAAGTTTTTAAGGAACTTGTAAACCGTTCATAGGATGAAGGTTACACCCCTTAACGATCCAAAAGATCGTCAACGCCATAAGGTCATGAACCAAATAAGGGTTCGGGGATGAAGGTACAAATCCAACCTAAAAGAGATTGAACCTGCCCTAATAATAGGCCTCTACTTTATTCTGATCGTATTCATGTGCGCTTTTTAATTAACATACAATCAATAGGATTAACCCTCAACCTGTTTATCTATGTTGGTTGAATATAATGCACAAATAAATCTATTATTGGCGATCACTTGAATTATAATCACATTAACCCTAAACAAGATTATTAATTATCTTATTAATTGTGATTACAAGTACCAAATTCCCTTTAAGCATGCATAAAAGGCGTGATCAAGCAATAAATATAAATAATCAAGCAACACAATAAATAATCAATATCATGAATAATAATTAATAATCATATCATAATAATAATAATCATAATCATCATAAATAAAATAATCATCATCAAAATAACGATCATCATCAAAATAATAATAATCATTATCAAAATAATAATAATCATCATCATAAATCATAACAATTATAATCATAATCATATTCATGTTAATATTAAAGCATAATAATAGCAAGATCCTAGGCATGACACTAACAAGATTAATAACAAACCCTAGCATGTCACTAAGCAATCAAGATCAAATCTTTAACCCTAACATGATACTAACAATCATAAATATTAGGAAGAACATAGGAAGCATCGTAACAATCATATTTAATATATTTGATATTATATTCTTTTCCCTAAACATGATACTAGAAATATCATAATAACAATATAAACATGAATTCTACATCATAATATCAATTAAAATCAATTAAAGTACTTACTTTGATTCCTCGTACCTCTTTCTAATAACAAAATGCACACGTTAGTAACTTCAAGGAAAATAATAATCAAAACAATCAAATTAAATAATTGGAAGAGAGATTTGGGACCAAACCCTCAGAAATTAAACCTTTCACGTCTAGGGCGAAGGCAACTTCGAATATGGCTAGGTGTTTCTAGATCTTGTGAATGCGGATTTTTTATGAAAAGCAAAGTAAGAAGAAATAATTGAATGATTAAGAGAACGCTAATTAAAACTAATTGTAGATGAGAACTCGTGAATGATGAGAATTGGTTGTAGGTGAATGTAGATGATGAATTGGTCAATCCCCCTTTGAAAACGGAGGTTTTAATACGATATTTATAGAGAAAATCAGCTAAAAAAGATAATTTAACAAAACAGAGTCTGACGCTCAGGAAACAAGGTTGGCGCCAACCCTGGCTAGCTGGCGCCAGGCACCAACGGCTAGCGCCAGGCGCCAAGGCCTGGGATTGGACGCCAAACTGGATTTCAACGCGTTTTCGAAAATCTGATAAATTTCCCGTACTGGAGGATAAAATAATATAATTTCTTCGAAAATGCTATTTGATTTTGATTAAAACTCTGAAAAGTCAACAAAGTCAACTTATTAATGCTAATTGAATTAGGAATGAAAAGAACCTTCTAGAAGATTCTAGAAGACTAAAACCATTCCTAATTGCATTAGGAATGATAAATCATATTAGGCCCTCCCCTAGATCATTGGGCCGCACATAAGGCTCAAACCGGGCCCAGTTTGGTAAATTGGCCATAACTTCCTCAATATTCATCGGAATTGGGCTTATAATATATCATTGGAAAGGTCTTTGCAAGCCCCATTCAACTACACTACTTTGGACCCATATCATGGTCCAACCAAACTGGATTGGCTATTTTCTTAAAAATAAAGTTTTAAATACAGAGAGAAGAGAAAAGAAACTAAAACTTTCCGCACCACTAGACCTTTCCACACTTTCGTTTCATTTGATTATGATTTGACGTGAAAGGTACTCATCACTGGGTTTGGTTTTGGGGAGACACAAATGAGTGTCTACAGAAGCCCCCACTTTGACTGAGTTTGGAGAAATGCAAGTTTCGAAATCAAAAGTCAAAGTATCGATAGTGACGGAGAATGATTCAAAACGTTCTGCGATCCTAAATCACTCTTGCAACGCCAATACCTGCAAACTAGCGTTAGTTAAACAGATAAAAGAGTTAAGAAACGCGTATATTGCACCGTCGAGCACACGTCTCTGAAAGTAACTGATTTGCTGCCGCTTTACTGTTGTTTTGATGACCTTCTACAAGCTAGAGAATGCCATCCCGCTCGAAAACCGCTACGCCCGTAATTGCTTCCAATATAGACGAATGCTTTGCCTGAAACAACCTTCCTCCGCTATGATAATATTCCACATCCAAGGGAATACTATCGAAGATTATTTCTCTCGAAACAATCCTCATTCGCATTGATAACATTCCACGTCCAAGGGAATACTATCGAAGATTGCTTCTCTTGAAACAATCCTCAGTTGCTTTTTGACAACTTTCCACAATCTATGGAATGCCATCTTGCTGCTTGTGAACCAGTATGTCGGTGTTGTTGCTGTGATGACAATCCTCTTTTCTTTGGGAATAGTTGCCAACACAACTCCTGTATGATGTATGATAATCTGATTTAGGGAAAGTTGTCAATGCTTCGTAACAATCCATCCTTGGAAATGTTGCCACGATGAAGCGACAATCCATATCTCAGAAAATTTGCCAAAATCCAATTTTTGGAAAAAGTTGCCAATGCTTTGTAACAATCTTTCATAAGAACTTTGCTACGATCGACAATCCACATCTTGGAATATAACTCTTGAAAGCAATCCACCTTGGAAATTTGCCAACGCTATGCGACAATCCTTTTAGGAAAATATTGCCACAATTGACAATCCGCGTCTTGGAACATTTGCAAGAAAGAGTCGACCGACAATCCACTTCGGGAAAATTTGCCACTTGCTGAAATGAATGACAATCCACGTTGAGGAACTTTTGCCGAAATTTATGATGAGTAGAGACCTACGACAATCCTTTGGGAAATTTTGCCATAGGGAACTGGGTGTATGACAATCCAATTTCGGAAAACTTGCCAGCGATGACAATCCGAACTTGGAAAAATTGTCGTTGAAGAAGATGCACGACAATCCATTTTTGGAAATATTGTCAGTTGGGGATGAAAATCCAATTTTTGGAAAACTTTGTCGTTTAATAAGAATGCGCGACAATCCATATTTGGAAATATTGTCGTTTAAGTGCTTGCTTTTGAACCGATTGTAATGAGCTAGTGTTTTAGGCGCTTAAGGTAAGTGAGACGATTTTTTTTCAGGTCAATCACTTACTACGATTGTAATCGAGCCGACTACTAATCATGTCAAATTGCTTATAGGGGCTAACTGGCGTACCAAGGAACCGAAATTGCTGCATGAGGTCGAAATCACCTTTCTGGGAGGCTTCGAGCTTTGTCGTTGCTGAGATATCTCTGGCGCCAAGAATTGGAGTAGGGTCTTCCCTATTCTGCTGCACCTGTATTTATTTTTTACTATAGAACTTTGCCAATTTCTTTAATTATCTTAGGGTTGACCTAAGGCTTAATGTTGCTTGACTCATCGACTTGACACGACTCAAGGTATAAACTTGACTCGCTGTGATTGACTGACTCGAGGTTGACTCAACTCAAAGTGAAAAGACACGTGTGACTCATAACCCGTGTGTGCATTGTAGTGTGATCGTGCGACTCGAAAATGCAAAAAAATCAAAAATTTTCCGTCATTTTTGTGGAGGGTACCGACTTTCTCCCGAAAAAGAAAGACGTGAAAAAGAAAGAAGCAAAGTTTTGAAGATGCATGTTGAATGAACTTAGTCAAATGTCATTTGATACTATCTCTCAGGGTGCAAGGATTAATTCATCCTAGGCTATCTCAATGGTTGACTCAATGATGAAAGTATTTGGGTAACTTAAGCACGGAGACTAAGCACTTCATACTTCTATGTAATGACAATTATGATAGATGAGTGATTTTGATATGGCAAAGCATGCTTCAACGTTGTGATTTCATGACAAAGGGTTCCTAAGGGAAATATATTTGGTCATGTATTTGTACAGTGTGCGAAAGTGATACTAAAGCTAGGCCGCAAGAGCTAAGTGTGTGGAAAGATGTTATTTGTTAAAAGAGTCAAATGGTGGTGACTCTTAGGCTAGGTAAGCTATGATGTAGGGATCAAGCCCCCAAGTCTAACTCTAAGTAAATAGGGATGAGCGTAGGATATCCTTTAATATGATCATGGTGCAAGTGTGTGAATGTGAATATGAATGCATGTTTATTACGGCCGCACCTCGATGTGAAGTTGCCTACGTATCCGTTAGGAATCAGACCGAACGTAGCTCTAGCCGAACCTCGCACAAGTGTGTGTATACCTCAAAGAGGTCTTTTAAGGGTTGTAACGTGGTTAGGCTAAAGGTTATAGAAAAAAGGGATAAAGGCTCAAGACCCTAGATAAGCCCCCAAGGTGTGCAACCTTGCTTTTGAATATTTTTATTTTCATGCTTGAGGTTTTCTACTCTCTTTTTTTAGCTCTTTCTTTTGCTTTAGCATTTATTTCATTTTTATAAGTGTGAGCAATCTCGATCATGCGGTCTATCACTCACTTGACATTCATGTTTCTCAGGCACGGTACTGAGCACTCGATAAGAGACGCAATCTGAGACGTGTTCTTATCGAAGATACTTTCATATCAAAGACATTGGAACACTTGCCCTTTTGTAAACTTTTATTTATATTTGCTTTTGCTTATTTTTAATTTTTTTGAATTCACTCAAGCTTAGAATTGCATAAGGTACACACCATCCCATCCCAAGGTTAGGTAAATGTAGGTTGAAAAAAAAGAAAGGTCTATCGTTAGACGAGGCTCAAAGTAGTTTATGAAGAAAGGATTTGTAAATTAGAAAGGCGAAAGGAGATATGATGTGGCTACAAGGGGTGCCTCAAATCATTGGTATACCTTGTGCTTAGCTCAACATGGATTTTTTTTTTTTTTTTTTTTTTTTTTTTTTTTTTTTTTTTTTTTTTTTTTACAATGCAATGTGATGATCATATGCAAGGAAATAAATGCTCATTTTTATTAAAAGAAAATAAATAAAGAATCTACAAAAATTAATCTAAGGGAAAAGAAAGGTGCCTATGCTAGACTTATTGGGGAAAGGAAAAAATGAAAAAGAAATAGAAAAAAAGGTCATGAAATCTTGTCATTGCAGCTCGCCTCTTGTCTTGTGTTGTTCGCTTCATCATCACCCGGTCTTCTCGCTAGCTAGAGGCAATGGGATCTTGTTTGCTTCTATGAGATCTTGAATGAGGTTTTGAAACCTGTAGCATTCATCAGTGGTATGACCGTTTCCTCGATGGTACTTGCAATAGGAATTTGGATTCCATCTTGAAGATTGATTTTCTGGTGTTGGATCCTCGGTAGGGCCAATAGGTTTGATTAATCCTCGATCATATAGACGATCGAAAGCAGCATCGTAGGTCATTACAATGGGTGTGAACTCTCAGCTGGGTTTCCTTTTAGATCTTTGATTGTCTACGGCTAAGACATCATTATGGTCAAAGGTACTAACATTATTACTAGAGTGGGCGTTTTCGGAAGAAGAAGGATTGTCGCTCTTTTTTCCTTTCCAGCCACCATGGTTACTATTGTTAGTGATTAGGGGATTTTGCTCCCACCAATCGGAATGCGCCACGTGGGCCAATCAGGTCCTGCCAAGTGTCCCCCAGTTGGAACTGTCAGGGCTTGCCACGTGGCACACGCTTATTCGTCCACCTTGGACCTATTATGTCATGACACGTTGCATACTCCATGCCTAATGGAGAAACCGGTCACCCAGGACCAACTTCCGAGGGAAGCCCAATCAGCCCTAGGTTAACCTAAACCTAGGATTTGCACGTTTCCCAAGGTTATAAATACCTCCCTTAATCCTCATTAAGGGAGATTACATGAATAACAGGCTGATCATGCTAAAAAAGCAGATTACATACATTAAAAACTCTCACCTAGAGAGACCCAATCACTTTAATTTCCGCATTAATTACTCCTTAATCAAGTACTAACTTTAGTTGGAGGCGGAGCTCCCACCACCAGGAGTCTCCGTTGTTTTGCAGGTACAGGCGTCCAGTTCCAGTCTCGGAATTGTAACTCTCCCGCAGGACATCAGAAAACCCCGAAACATTTGGCGCCGTCTATGGGGAGAGTACTTCTGGGATGGCATCCACGTTTGTACCGACTCCTGAAGAGAGGCGTCCCCTAGACGACCCACTAGTTCAGTCGGACCACGATACTAAGAATGAATTTGAAGTTGAAGCTCACACAGCTTCAGACGGGACCCTAAGGGCCCGACGTACCCGTCATACCGAAAGGAGGGAACGGGAACATCTTCATACAGGAAGCGAGCCAGCAGGCGCACCGCCTGTTTGGCAACAGCCGACTGATGGGTCTGCTCCCATCACAAGGAGTGAACTCATGACCTTTATGAGGGACTTCAAGGGAGAAATTCAAGAGTTGATCAACAAGAAGCCGCCTGCTCTGGACAAGGAGCAGTCAGCTAAGAAACCCTCCACTTCACAGAAGAGGAAGCCAGTTCAAGGGCGAGAGGCGACTCCTCATCCTAAATCTAGGAAGCGGGAGTCACCTGCCCTTGATTTCACTAAATACCGTTTTCCTACTCCAGGAAATAGGAAACCTGTTCGTCATATTCAGGCGGACGGGTTGAGGAAATCATACACAGACGCTCGGCTACTGCTTGAGCAGAAGAAGAGTGACCGATTGTCAGAGTCGGCCTCTACTTCAAACTTCCAAGACAGTCTGCGAAATACCTCGATGAGGCATACTCAGTCGTATCATGAGAGTCAGTCAGGCGGCACCTCCCGTCAGTCCGGCTTTCATAGCGACCAGGCGGTACCAAACTTACCGTTTGTACCGCAACAACAGTATTTTTTACAGCCACCTTTGTTTGGTGGACATGCAGCAAAAAATGTCCAACCTATGGACTGGCAGCTACGGTTGCTTAGACTTGGTGAACAGCCGTCGGCCTTCTCCAAGGAAATTACTGAATCCGCTCAGCCGGCTAAAGTGAAAAATGTATTAGTAGGCGCCTATGACGACACTACTAACCCAGAAGACCATCTGATGGCATTCACCAACCTGATGTACCTTCAAGGGTTGGATGATCCCACTTGGTGCAAGTGTTTCCCAGCGACTCTCAAAGGAATCGCACAACAATGGTTCGGCAACCTGCTGACTGGTTGTGTAAATAACTTCAGGACGCTTGCTTACTTATTCACCTCCAACTTCGCCATGAACATCCCTGCGAAGAAGACGACCCTTGATTTAGGAACAATTCAGCAGGGCGAGAAGGAGGGGCTTCGTTCTTACATCAGGCGGTTTAACCTGATGAGAATACAGATTCAAGGGTTACCGGATGAAGTAGCCTATACTGACTTTTTCAGAGGTCTCAAAGACGGGTCGACCTTCAAATTTGATTTGGTCCGAAAGAGGGTGGCGACTCTTCAAGAGGCCTTGATTGAAGCGGAAGCCTATATATAGGCGACTGATCTTTGTAGTACGGGAAAACAGTCGGACGGGAAAAGGTTCGACAAAAGAGAAGGACGACAGAAACAGTCGTCAAACAAAGACGAGAAAAGAAAAGAGGTCTGGGCGGCTGATTCCTCTAAACAGCCGGCCCAGAAAAAGAAAAAAGAATTCAAACCATACTCCCCAAAGTATGCGTTTAACAAGGATAGCCAGTTTATCCTAAAGGAAATCAAGGGACGGATCTCAATTGAGAAGCCGGTCCCCATGAAGGGTTCTGCAAACAACCGGAACCAAGATAAATTCTGTGCTTATCATGAAGATGTTGGTCATCACACCAATGAATGCATCAGTCTCATGCGGTATCTGGACCGCCTGGCTGAACAAGGTGATCTTGACACTTATGTCAAGAAATCTACGAGGAACACTTCCTCAAAAAAGCAGTCGACCAAAAAGAATCAACAGGCCGACAGCTCAGATACAGATGATGCAGTCGTCTACACCATTGCAGGCGGCTTCTCAGGAGGCGGCCCCACTATTAGGGGCAACAAAGACAATATCAGGCGGTTAGATGTAAATTCCGTTCACCAAGAACGGCCGTCCAAATATTCATTTCCTGAGATTGTCATCACTGAAGAAGATCTAGGAGGGGTAAGAGGGCCGCATGACGACCCTATCGTTATTGAATGTAAAGTGGCCAACCAGAGAGTTGGCCGAATCCTCATAGATACCGGAAGCTCCTCAGATCTCATCAGTAGCAAATGTCTGTCGAAACTAAAATATCAGACTGATTGCATACATCCGACATCCCACCCTTTAGTAGGGTTTGGAGGAGTCGTCCACCCAGTGGGACGAGTGGATTTACCCATCCGCCTAGGCGAAAAAGGGGAAAGACGACACATGGTAGTCCGGTTCCTGGTAGTAAAAGAACTCTCGGCCTACAACATGATTCTGGGACGACCAACCCTGAATAGTTCCAAGGCTGTTATAATCCCATCTCTTATGTTGCTCAAGTTTGAGAGGGATAATGGAACAGTCGGGTCCCTAAGGGGAGATTAGAGGATGGCCCGAGAGTGCTATCTCTCGGATGTCAAATCCACTGTTATGGCCACTGGATCGAGTGGTGGAAAAATAGACCTTGACAATGTCAAGGAGAGTGCGCCTGTTCAAGAAGCAGGCGGCAAGAAGAGAAAGGCATCCCAGACAGGGGCCGCAAGAAAAGACCGAAAATAGCAATCATTGGCAGAGGAGCGGTCGGATGAATTCCGCCCTCAGCCGGCTGGTGAGCATACAGACCTGATCTTAAACGACTCGCGTCCTGACCGAACAGTCAAAGTTGGGACGACTGCTCTGAGAGTCCTGAGTGACGACTTTCACACACTATTGAAAGAATACAAGGACATCTTTGCATTCGAAGTCCATGAAATGCCAGGCATTAGTCCTGATCTGGCGGTACATAAACTGGCCGTGGATCCGAAAAAGAAGCCGGTACGGCAGAAGAAGCGTAACCATGGCGAAGAAAGAAGTCAGGCGGCAGCCGCCGAAGTTAAAAAATTACTTGATGCAGGGTTCATTCGGCAATGTTACTTCCCAGACTGGGTTGCAAATGTGGTGCTTGTTAAAAAGCCGAATGGCACCTGGCGAATGTGTGTAGACTACACAGACTTAAACAAGGCGTGCCCCAAAGACAATTACCCTCTACCTAAAATTGATAACCTGGTCGACTCAACAGTCGGCCATGCTTTGATGAGCTTTATGGACGCCTACTCTGGTTTCCATCAAATTCCTTTATGGAAGAAAGATCAGGAGAAGACGGCCTTCGTCACTGATCAGGGGTTATACTGTTACACGGTCATGCCGTTTGGTCTTAAGAATGCCCCGGCTGCCTTCCAGCGAATGATAAACACTGTGTTCTTTGATCAGATTGGGAGAAACGTCGAGGCATACATTGATGATATGATTGTCAAGACTAAGCTTCAGATAGATCATCTGTCGGACCTCCGAGAAACTTTCGCCACACTCAGGCGACACCATGTCATGCTCAATCCCAAGAAATGTGTATTTGGAGTTGAGTCTGGGAAATTTCTCGGATTCCTTATCAATCAGAGAGGAATAGAGGCGAACCCTGAGAAGGTGCAGGCGGTCATTGACATGCAGTCTCCTCGTACCATCCGAGAGGTTCAGAAGTTAACAGGTTGTCTGGCGGCCTTGGGAAGATTTCTAAGCCGATCAGGCGACAAATGCCTATACTTTTTCCAGGCAATTAAGAAAAAGGCAAGGTTTGAATGGGGGCCGGATGCTGAGGCCGCCTTCCAGAAATTGAAAGTTCACTTGCATTCCTTGCCGAGGCTGGTCAGCCCTTTGCCCAAAGAAGTACTCTACATGTACCTGGCCGTCTCTGATCATGCGTTAAGCGCCGTTCTCCTTGCTGAAAGAGATGGCTGTTAGCTCCCGGTCTACTTTTTCAGTCATGTACTGAAAAAAGCCGAGTTGAGGTATCCCTTAGTGGAGAAATTTGGTCTTGCACTCTTCATGGCTGTTAAAAAATTGAAGCCCTACTTTTTGGCACATGCAGTCGTCGTGTATACAGACCAACCTATCAAGCGGCCACTGACCATCATGGAGTCGTCAGGCCGAATGATCAAATGGGCCATAGAAATTCAGAGCCTCGAAGTTACTTTCGAGCCTAGAAAAGCAGTGAAGGGGCAAGCCTTTGCTGACTTTATTGTTGAGATGACTCGTCCTCCGGACTCTCATGTTACAGACCAAGTCTAGAAGGTATATGTGGACGGAAGCTCTACTTCAAATGGTTGTGGAGCAGGCGTCATATGTCAGTCGCCAGAGGGCGACAGGTACGAGTATGCTCTACGCTTCAGTTTTCAGGCCTCAAACAATGAGGCAGAATATGAAGCTTTACTAAACGGAATCCGCATGTGCAAGGCGGCAGGGGCAAGAAAAATAGACGCTTGTTCCGATTCACAATTGATAGTGAGTCAGTACAATGGCAAATACGAAGCAACCCATCCGGCCATGATCAAGTATTTACAGGCGGTCCGACAAGCAGTCGGCTCCCTTGAGGATTTCCATCTGATCCAAGTGCCGAGATCAGAAAACAACCAGGCTGATGCACTTTCAAAATTAGCATCATCCGCCTCCTGTGATACTCCTCGAACTGTTTTTTGGGAAGTAATGGAGAGGAGAAGAATTGAGGAAGAACCTATTGGAATCTTAGACAGAAGCTCAACCTGGATGGATCCAATCAGGGCATATCTGACAAATGGTACCCTGCCGGATGATCATCAACAGGCGGCAGCACTGAAAAAACGAGCCACCAGTTTTGAAATAATAAAGGGAGAACTTCACAAAAGGGGGTACCTTCAACCCTTATTAAAGTGTGTTACTCCAGAAAAGGGACGAGAGATACTAGACGATCTTCACTCTGGTTACTGTGCTTCCCACATAGGCAGTAGGACGCTTGCTCAATGGGCAAGGCAGCAGAGCTACTTTTGGCCTACTTTAGAAGCAGATGCAATGGAGATGGTAAAAAAATGTGATAAGTGCCAAAGGTTTGGCAAGCTAATTCACCGTCCGGCTACTGACCTCACTACCATTCATAGCCCACTACCGTTTGCTAAGTGGGGCATGGATATTCTGGGTCCATATATGCCTGCTACAGGCGGAAGGAGGTACATACTTGTTGCCGTCGACTACTTCACTAAATGGGTAGAGGCGGAGGCTGTAAAGAGAATCAAGACAAAGGATGTAATTTCATTCATTTGGAAAAATGTCATCACTCGGTTCGGGGTTCCCATGTCTATGGTTTTTGATAATGGTCCCCAATTTGAGACGCCTGTTCTCAAAAGCTGGTTGGGTGACCAAGGAATTGCACACTACTTTGCATCTGTCGGTCGTCCACAAGCAAACGGCCAAGTAGAAGCCTTTAATAAAATCATCTCAGACGGTCTCAAGAAAAAGATTGAACGAGCAGGCGGCCTATGGGCGGATGAATTACCACATGTTCTCTGGGCCATTAGGACGACTGAAAAAGGGGCGACTGGAGAAACTCCATTCCTCCTAACTTATGGTGCGGAAGCTGTTCTTCCAATAGAACACTACGAGCCGACTCTTCGAGTAATGCTATAGGACGAAGAGGCAAACTGGGAAGCCATGCGCTTGGCATTAGACTCACTCCCTGAAAGGAGGGGCAATGCTGTCTTGCGCCATGAAATTTACCGCCTGAGAATGACTAGATCATACAACAAAAAAGTACACAGGCGTCCACTCAAAGTGAGGGACTTTGTACTTAGAAAAGTGGAAGCAGTTGGTAGGGCTAATGAGTCTGGCAAACTAACTCCCAACTGGGAAGGACCCTACCGAATCTATGAAGAAGTCAGGGACGGTACCTACCGTCTGGAAACACCAGACGGCCAACCGTTGCCTCGAACTTGGAATGTAGACAATCTTAAGAAATATTTCTTTTGAATGATGTAAATAGTCAAGGGCTACTTAATAAAAGTTTGCGTACTTAATATTCAATTTTGTACTAAGAGGGGCACGCCTACTAACAAACAGTCGGCTACTCTCCATGTTTAATTTTCTCTTCAGAGGGGCATGCCGTCTGTACCTTTACAGTCGGCTACTCTCCATTGAGTTATACTCTTTCAGAGGGGCATGCCGTCTGTACCTTTACAGTCGGCTACTCTCCATTGAGTATTTTATTCTTACTTCAGAGGGGCATGCCGTCTGTACCTTTACAGTCGGCTACTCTCCATTGAGTATTTTACTCTATCTTCAGAGGGGCATGCCGTCTGTACCTTTATAGTCGGCTACTCTCCATTGAGTATTTTACTCTATCTTCAGAGGGGCATGCCGTCTGTACCTTTACAGTCGGCTACTCTCCATTAAGTATTTCACTCTATCTTCAGAGGGGCATGCCGTCTGTACCTTTACAGTCGGCTACTCTCCATTGAGTATTTCACTCTATCTTCAGAGGGGCATGCCGTCTGGACCCTTACAGTCGGCTACTCTCCATTGAGTATTTTACTCTATCTTCAGAGGGGCATGCCGTCTGTACCTTTACAGTCGGCTACTCTCCATTGAGTATTTCACTCTATCTTCAGAGGGGCACGCCGTCTGGACATATAGTCGGCTACTCTCCATAAAAGAGGGCCGACTAGTTCCAAAGCACACAGCCACCCTTACACTTAGCTAAAAAAGATTAGGGCCTGGCCGACCCTGTGCCTAACAGGCGGCTACCCTCCTTTTACTTGGAACCTACGTTCACCAAGAACTAACCAAGGCCACAGGCCGAATGATCAGACCAGGCGCCAAGCCAACTGATCAAATCTTCAAAACTAATATGACCTGTCCCAACATCATAGCAGGCGTCCGGCGGCATCCCTCCGGATGAAATTCGTCGCAGAGAGCAGCTCCCTTTTGGGTGGAACATTGCTCTATAAACTAATTACACGGCACCTATACGACTGTCCCCAAGGGCAACCACGTAGCCGTTTTTGAGACAAGGATAACTCTATCACTAACCAAACCAGTGGTAGCAGTTGACATCTGAGTCAGATGACCGCCTGTATTACTTGGGGTAAATGCAGGGGGTACCTCTTGAGTTAATAGCCAACAAACATTGGCGAATCAAAAGGTTCAGCCGGCCTCCGCCGCCTGGTACCTTTACTACTCAAGAAGGAGTGACGGCGACTGAGTAACACCAAAGTTAACTCATAGTCACTCTCTCAAACTTAGTATGGAGCCTAAAAGGTATGAGTCGTCCGCCTGTTTTTAGCAAACAGGGGCTCTCAACCACTACTCCTGCTAGGTTAACAACCTATGAGTTAAAAGCCAACAAACATTGGCGAATAAAGGGGAACAACCGGTACCCTCCGCTTGATACCTCTACTACTCAGTTACTTGGCGACTAGGTAACAATCATGTTTACTTGGTCAAACCACTTTCCTACTTGGTTAATTTTACAAATGACAGGACCGCCTGCCTAAAGGGGATCCAGTCTTTAAAATGGTTCGAATACCGATTGGATAAATGGTCGACTGATCGTCTAGCCTGGAAACAGACAACCAGTCGTCCAAGGGCATAGGCGGCGTGACTAACTATCCGTACCTATCTGCAACTATCGGCCATGTAAAACAGTCGGTATAGTGTACAATTGGATATCAGAATATTCAATACTTGAACAAATTTGAAGCAAAACAAAAAATTCATTAAAAAGAAGCCGGTCATCAAAGACCGGCAAAATATTTAGAGCCCCGGCCCCCTGGCCGGGTAAATACAAAACAAACGGCACGCAGGCCGTGGAAAGAAGACATAAAGCTTAAGAAGGGGGCAGATCTTCAATATCAGCAGCTGCCGCCTAGTCAACACTCTTCTTGCTTGACTCGACTTCAGCTGCATCCTTCTTTGATGCATTACCCCCAAGCGGCACAAGCGCCACTACCGGCTGCTCCTCCTCCTCCAACGCGTCCTCCAACGCCTCTTCCTCAGCAGCCGCCAGGATCTCTTGATTATATCTATCAGAACACTGGCGGTACGTTTTTTCCCATGAGGCAAAGTCGGCATTGGGGAAGAGGCGGCCCCAAGTCATGCGCTGGATTTGAGCAGAGTCTTCCATCATCTCCCGGACCAGCTCTTTCTTTTCTTGCTCGGCCTTTTCCGAGAGCTCCTGAGTAAGACTCTTCTCCTGGGTCACCAAGCGTACCTTTACGCTCGCCAAGGATTTCTCCAAGGTTTCGTATGAGGACATCTTTTGGCGAAGAGGTCTCAGCTCGGCCTTGAGGCTGTTGATGGTCGCCTCCAGCTCGCTATTCCTCTTCTGGGCCGCCTCTAACTGAGCCCGGATAGTGGCGGTAGCCTGCGCTTGATAATAAAGAATATCAATAGTCAGAACTTCATTTTGGGCAATTTGAAACATTGCCTTATCACAGTCAGAGGCGGCCATAGCTTTTGCAGCCTTTACCTCTTTGTTCTTCCGGTCAAGCGGCTTGCGAAGGCCGTTCACTCGGAGCAGGGCCTAAGTAAAAAGGGGAACAGGCGTCAGTTTCCAAACAAAAAAGAAAACAGGCGTCCTGGAATTCAAATACTCAAAAATATGCTAAGTATACCTCAGCAAGGACCCCTGCAATCCCGTCTAGGTCAAGGGTGCCGACACCCCTGACCGCCTCCCTTTCAGCTGGAGGAACGACCTTGATCATAGACTTGGCCACCTCGACCAAGTCAGGCTCCTGAGGGCCGGCTGCATCAAGCATAAAAAAACGGATTAGACCTAGTAAAGAAGGGAGCAAGTGTAAAATTTACAAGGACAATTTCATACTTCTAGGTGGCCCAGCTGGAGTTTTAGAAGAAGTGGCCGGCTGTTTCTCAGCCGCCGCATGTTTCCTGGCAGAACCAGGAGAGCTCGCAACAGTCGTCCTCCGGGCCTTGGGGTCCGGCTGTTGGGAAGAAGAAGCTCTTGGAGCGCCCGTCTAAAAAAGAAGAAGTCAGTATATGCATAAACAACTCCAAAAAGAGGGTGAAAGGTTCGAAGCCCACCAAGGGTGCCCCCTTGTTGGGGGAGTCGGTTGAAGACTGTTGCATGATGGAGGCCCGCAACATGGTCGTCGCAGTCTTGGAGGCGGTAATTTTGCTCATAGCGTCCGCTACAAAAACAAATAGCAAAGTTAATAAGTCATAACAAGAAATGCATGGAACAACAGAGTATTCGACAGGCCGGCTACCTCTTGAGCACCGACTGCTGAGGCCACAGGCGGCCAAAAAGTACTCGTCGTAGAGCCATTTGAAGCTCGGGACGCAGTGCAGGGGTACTTGCTCTCGTACCCCTGAAGTAGAGTTCACCTTCGACTCTACTTTGTAGAGTCCTTTATCTAGGATCTCTTTCTTAGCCTTGGGGGGAACAGGCGGCATGCTGCGGCCGCCTGCAAGAAGGGGCGGATTCCTGTTCCACCTGTTGAAGCGCTTGTTCAGCTCTGTGTCTGAACTCTCAATGATGAGGAAGGTGCTCCGCCAGTCCTTCCATTTGTTTGCTTTACCTCTCGTCATGAGGTAGCCCCTGTGGCTCGTCAATTGATACCAGTCGGTACCGCCTGCCTTAGGGGTCCGGCTGAGGTAGTTCATGTGGGCGAAAGCCTCGAAGCTCGGCTCCACCCCGTGCAGTTCGCACCCGGCCACATAGCCGAGTACGTTGACCTAGGAGTTCGGGGCTAACTGCCATAACCCCAACTCATACCCATCCAAGATCCGCTGAACAGCCGGATGTAGTGGGAAGCGCAGCCCAGCCTTGATGACCGCCTCGTAGCAGCCAAAGCAGTCGCTCTCATAACTGGTACCAGCCGGCCAGACAACTGTGTCTTCTGGATCTGGCACAAACACTAAAAAGCCGGGGCCCATTGTGTGGTTTGCGATAAAGCTCTCCACTTTCTCTTGCATGGCCGTGATCCGGCCCCGAGGTACCGTGCAGTAGTAGGGGGTATTTTGCTCTCGGTAAGAGGCAGATGGCTCCGCCCAATCGTCCCCCTTCTCAACTGCGTGAGAAAGCCTCGCCTCTTGCAGGCGACTGTTTTTCTCTTCTGTGTCCAGAGAAGCATGGCCAGAAGAGCTAGACTCGGAATCGTCCTCTGACGAGTCCGAAGAGGACGACTCCTCCCCTCTCCCGGAGGGGCCCGCCTTCTCTCCTTTAAAAGGAGCCGGAGAGAATGAAGAATTATCAACTGTAAAATGGGAAGGGGTCACTTTGACTCCTCCCTCAGAACTGCCGGCTTTCAAGCCGCTTTGTTTCACTTCCACATCTTGCGCCTGGTCAGATGTTTCACTAATCGGCACCCTGTGGGAGGAGCCGTCTGAATTTGAGATCCTGGCAGTCTTTTTTGTTTTGGCCATCATGTTCTGCATAGACACAGATACAGTCGGACTTTGTATAAAGGGCAAAGATGGGTCCAGAAAAGGGCAGGCGGCACTCCTAGTCCTAGATTCAGCCGTCCCCGGTGACCGGCTGATCACTAACCTAGGTCGTGTCGTGTGCTTCCGTGGTGCCATTTCAAAAAAAAAAATAGAGAAAATTAAGAGTAAGAGACCGACGGTTACCTGAACGAGTGACGATTGATGAAGTTCTGAAAATCCTTTGCAGTCGGCTTGTCAGAGGAGGCGGTAGGCAGAAACAGTCCAAAATGTCAGAGCAAGTTCAGGGGTCCGAATGTTCTCTCTCAAAGTTCTCAAGAGTGAAAATGACCGAAGTCAACACTCCTTTATATAGGCAAAGTGAGAAGGCGAAGGGTCACTTCCAGAATTCATAATTTGGGCGGGAGAATCTCTCGGCCTTTCGCCGAGTGACACCTGTAGCAGGCCGTCGCCTGTTACAGTGCGACACCTGTCACAGGTAACACGTGACCAGTCACGTGCCACCTGTGAGGGGCAAATGATTAGGGGATTTTGCTCCCACCAATCGGAATGCGCCACGTGGGCCAATCAGGTCCTGCCAAGTGTCCCCCAGTTGGAACTGTCAGGGCTTGCCACGTGGCACACGCTTATTCGTCCACCTTGGACCTATTATGTCATGACACGTGGCATACTCCATGCCTAATGGAGAAACCGGCCACCCAGGCCCAACTTCCGAGGGAAGCCCAATCAGCCCTAGGTTAACCTAAACCTAGGATTGGCACGTTTCCCAAGGTTATAAATACCTCCCTTAATCCTCATTAAGGGAGATTACATGAATAACAGGCTGATCATGCTAAAAAAGCAGATTACATACATTAAACACTCTCACCTAGAGAGACCCAATCACTTTAATTTCCGCATTAATTACTCCTTAATCAAGTACTAACTTGACCGTTGGAGGCGGAGCTCCCACCACCAGGAGTCTCCGTTGTTTTGTAGGTACAGGCGTCCAGTTCCAGTCTCAGAATTGTAACTCTCCCGCAGGACATTAGAAAACCCCGAAACAGTTAGTAGCTTTTTGCTTTGCGAGGTCGTCTTCGATTTCAATTCCGATGTCATAAACGGCCTTGAAAGTATTCAAGTTGTGTTGATATTTTAAATGCTTCGAATACTTCTCTTGAAGATTCTTAATAAACATCCTCATAGACTCCTTTTCGGTGGGGAACTCAATCATCTTAGCGGAAGTTTCCCTCCACTTATTAAAGAAAGAAGTAAAGCCTTCATTCTCTTTTTGTCTTAGCATCTCAAGTTGTCTATGGTCGGTTTCAACTTGGATATTGCACTTGTACCTATCAACGAAAGCGTTTACTATCGATTCCCAGGTAGAGGTTTTCTCCTTGTCAAGGGATAAGTACCATTGTTGGCAAACGGTTTCAAGAGATAGTGAGAACAGAGAGGAAAAAACCTTCTTATCGATACCCTTAATACTCATTATGGTTTCAAAAGCTCTTAGATGAAAGTAAGGATTATCTGTTGCCTTGAATTTTGGGATGTCAGTGGCGTTGAACTTATGTGGAAGAAGTTCCTTGTCCAGCAAGACCCCTTGCGAACTCATGCCCTGAAATTTATAGTCACTAGATAGCTTGCTTAGACTCTCTTGCATGAGGTTCATCTGTTGTTGCTTCACGGGGTCATCGACCCTAAGTGCGAGAAGTTTCAGTGTCTCAGTCACAGTAGCCAATTGGTTCTTAAGATCATTGACTTCTTCTTGAGTTGCCATTATCTTCTTAGCCTTCCTCTTTTGACGAATCGGTTTATCAAAAAGCGAGACTTGAATAAAGAGGTTGTCCTTGATTAATCGCCCTTCTCTCCTCGACCAAGTACTGTGGAAAAGGAATTTGGGGATACTTATTGTTAATTATTGACTCAAACTTTATTCAACATGCAATGGATGGAGGAAATGAAGAAAAATTGGAATAAAATGTGAAAGAAGATTTAGATGGAGGGATATGAAGAATTAGGAATAGAATGTACCCCCCAACTCAAATGACGGAAAGACCGACTCATGCATGGACCTACGACATAGTCATGGTGATGTGTACTCAAAGTGTGTGCTAAGATTAGTGAGTGTAGGTGACATATTAAGACTCATTTCATGACCATGTGGCCAGACTGTGACCAAGACTCGATTAATGACTTGACAAGGTGTTATTGACAGCGAAAATTAACCGAATTAATTAGCAAACTGGTTAATTAGACCCTAGGTGATGACTCGACCAATAATCCGAACTGTCGGCCAAGCGACAGGACTGGCGTCACACTGTGGAGCTTGGCGCTAGACAACATAGCTGTCGCCAGGCGCTACACACCATAGAGTGGCGCTACAGCTCAGACCTTGGTGCCAATAGTGGAGCTTCGGTCTGGGACTGTTTTCGGTATTATTAGTCAACTGGGGTATGCCTAAAGTCGTACTAGGTCAATTCTTTTAAAAAAATTAGACTTTATTGACTCAAATTAAATAATTAATTAATTAATTAATTAATTTCTTTAAGTCATTAATTGATTTATCTCAACACAAATCAACAAACGGTTAAGAGAAACATAGAATATATATGCACAATAAATAATGCACAATTAGTCAAGTAGGCACAATATGATGCAATGCGTTCGCAACCTAACCATGGCTCGGGTTCTCTAAAGTTTGGGATATGTTTAGTCAATAGAGGGTCCACGGTTAATTGCCCGGATGCACCGCGCGGAAGCCTAACCGTGAAGGGTTGGCGCGAGTGGATGGGACACCGCGAGTTTTAGAAAAATTCGCTTCCATGGTTTGGTGAATTCAACATCTCGGATGTACCCTGTGTTGCACGGAGCGTTCAATCGGGTAGATGGAGCATGAATTCCCAGAGGGTTATGTACATATGTAGAACACATATGGGTTTCAGAAAAGTGAGAAAAAATTCAATCAGGAAGTAGGATCGAGCAAACAATACGAAAAACCGGTCGAAATTAGAACGCATATTTCTGGCTCGGTATTGGGGGAAATTGGCGCCAACTTTTAACTGTAGCGCCTGGCGCCAATGCTGGTGTCTGGCGCTACGGTTAAAAGTGTGGTGCCAAGCTCTGGCCCCTGACGCTACTTCCCACATGCCTCAGCAGCTTTCTGTGTTCGATAAAATCTTCCAATTTTGCGCGGTGTTATTTCAGTCCTAGTTGTGAAAGACATTCCTCAAATTTCCTACGTGTAAAATCCTATGTTTTTGACTCATTACGGATGGTCTTTCCAATGATATCCTTTTTATGCATATGACAATAATGTTAATCGAAATTACGCACATGAAATAATAAGAACTTTTCGAGTCTCATCCACTCATTCTAAATCATTGCCGAAACAAATTCAGGAATTAAAATAGAAATCCTCCCCAGCGGAGTCGCCAAAAACTGTAGGGAATATTTTCAAGCCTTAATCCCACTAGCTTGAACCCCACTGTGATCATACACTTAAGTACGGTGGCGTCCAAAAGGAAAGAAGATAGAGCAAAAGAGTCGCCAACAAGTTTTTAAGGAACTTGTAAACCGATCATAGGATGAAGGTTACACCCCTTAACGATCCAAGAGATCGTCAACTCCATAAGGTCATGAATCAAATAAGGATTCGGGGATGAAGGTACAAATCCAACCTAAAAGGAGATTGAACCTGCCCTAATAATAGGCCTCTACTTTATTCTGATCGTATTCATGTGCGCTTTTTAATTAACATACAATCAATAGGATTAACCCTAAACCTGTTTATCTATGTTGGTTGAATATAATGCACAAATAAATCTATTATTGGCGATCACTTGAATTATAATCACATTAACCCTAAACAAGATTATTAATTATCTTATTAAGCGTGATTACAAGTACCAAATTCCCTTTAAGCATGCATAAAAGGCGTGATCAAGCAATAAATATAAATAATCAAGCAACACAATAAATAATCAATATCATGAATAATAATTAATAATCATATCATAATAATAATAATCATAATCATCATAAATAAAATAATCATCATCAAAATAACGATCATCATCAAAATAATAATAATCATTATCAAAATAATAATAATCATCATCATAAATCATAACAATTATAATCATAATCATATTCATGTTAATATTAAAGCATAATAATAGCAAGATCCTAGGCATGATACTAACAAGATTAATAACAAACCCTAGCATGTCACTAAGCAATCAAGATCAAATCTTTAACCCTAACATGATACTAACAATCATAAATATTAGGAAGAACATAGGAAGCATCGTAACAATCATATTTAATATATTTGATATTATATTCTTTTCCCTAAACATGATACTAGGATTATCATAATAACAATATAAACATGATTTCTACATCATAATATCAATTAAAATCAATTAAAGTACTTACTTTGATGCCTCGTACCTCTTTCTAGTAACAAAATGCACACGTTATGAACTTCAAGGAAAATAATAATCAAAGCAATCAAATTAAATAATTGGAAGAGAGATTTGGGACCAAACCGTCAGAAATTAAACCTTTCACGTCTAGGGCGAAGGCAACTTAGAATATGGCTAGGTGTTTCTAGATCTTGTGAATGCGGAATTTTGTATTAAAAGCAAAGTAAGAAGAAAGAACTGAATGATTAAGAGAACGCTAACTAAAACTAATTGTAGATGAGAACTCGTGAATGATGAGAATTGGTTGTAGGTGAATGTAGATGATGAATTGGTGAATCCCCCTTTGAAAACGGAGGTTTTAATACAATATTTATAGAGAAAATCAGCCAAAAAAAATAATTTAACAAAACAGAGTCTGACGCTCAGGAAACAAGGTCGGCGCCAACCTTGGCTAGCTGGCGCCAGGCACCAACGGCTAGCGCCAGGCGCGAAGGCCTGGGATTGGACGCCAAACTGGATTTCAACGCGTTTTCGAAAATCTGATTAATTTCCCGTACTGGAGGTTAAAATAATATAATTTCTTCGAAAATGCTATTTGATTTTGATTAAAACTCTGAAAAGTCAACAAAGTCAACTTATCAATGCTAATTGAATTAGGAATAAAAAGAACGTTCTAGAAGATTCTAGAAGACTAAAACCTTTCCTAATTGCATTAGGAATGATTAATCGTATTAGGCCCTCCCCTAGATCATTGGGCCGCACATAAGGCTCAAACCGGGCCCAGTTTGGTAAATTGGCCATAACTTCCTCAATATTAATCGGAATTGGGCTTATAATATATCATTGGAAAAGTCTTTGCAAGCCCCATCCAACTACACTATTATTGGACCCATATCATGGACCAACCAAACTGGATCGACTATTTTCTTAAAAATAAAGTTTTAAAAATAGAGAGAAGAGAAAAGAAACTAAAACTTTCCGCACCACTAGACCTTTCCACACTTTCGTTTCATTCGATTATGATTCGACGTGAAAGGTACTCATCACTGGGTTTGGTTTTGGGGAGACACAAATGGGTGTCTACAGTGAGAAAACCTTTAAGTTCGTAATACTCTAGTATTTTGGTCTAGCCCCGGCTAATCTCCGTGGTAGGGGCCATTCGGGTCAGGATCTCTGACAGGCTAAAGTCGTATCACCTAATCAAAAGTAATTCTTAAAACCACTAACTAATAAAAGATAGGGAAGTAGGGTCGAATCCAAAGGGAAACAAGTCTTTTTATTCCTAATTAACTAATATAATCTAGATTATGAAGTAACCAAAATATTATAATCAAAAGGAACTAAACTACGAAGATTAAGAATAAGGAGAAAACAATGAATTAAAAGGCATAGGGCATAGGTTCACCAATAAATATTATTCCAGGGTAAAACATAATAATCAATTATCAATGTATAAATTAATCAGATTATAAAGGGCTTTCTCTACGTGTTACAATCACACAATTAATTTACCAGTATTAAATCTCATCTCTCGAATCTCGACTTAACCATTTATAAATTAACTTGCCTATTGTAACTAAACCTAAACATTAATTCTCATCTTTCGAATCTTGAATCAATTTTGTCAAACTCACGCACAAAAGATCTGCGCAAATCTAGTCACAGAGCATTAAATCAATCAATAGGAAATTAATCTAGCATTGACAATTAACAACAATAAATTACCCCTTCATATTATTTATAGATCCCCATAAACCCTAGAAATAAAACTACTCACACATAATTAAATCTAAACAAATCAAAGTAATAAAACAAGACATGATAAAAGGAATAAAATGAATAACTAAGATTAAGAGAAGAGAAATCGTTACCAAAGAAATCTGGAATTAAGAATAGAGTTAAGAACAAAGTATATGAGAGAGAAACTAATCTAAAAGCTAAGTAGAGAGAGAAAATCTAAGAAAGAATTAAGAAAGAGTAAAAGAAGATGCTAAACTCCCTTTACGGAAAGTATTTATACTAAGCGAGAATCCTAAACTAAAACAAATTTCAACGTCGAATAATTAACCCCTAATAATGACACGCGCCTGATCGGGCGAGGCACCGCCCGATCGGGCGCGCCTTTTTCCTTCAGATGCACTTCTCGCGCCCGCCCGGGCGCGAGTTCGGGCGCCAGCCTTGCTTCCCTCGCCCGGTCGGGCGCGCCTCCGAGCGCCAGCCTCTTTGGCCGGGCGACACTCCTGGGCCACTATTTGGACTTCGATTGGGCTCCAATCCTTCGGGTCTGGATTTCTTCTTCGGGTCTTGAATACTCGGTCCAAATCCCCGGTATCACATATACCGAGCCCTTAATCACCGGTTCGATAGCTCTAACCGGCCCTGGGCTATAAAAACTGGTCGTGCTTCTTCAATGCTCGTAGTTGCTCCATATATATCGGAAAAATGCTCCAAAAGTGCAAATTCCTGCAAAAGTCAACCAAATCTACGAAAACACTGAAAAACACTAATTAGTAATAAAAGTGGCTCTAAAGAGCCAAAAACACTACTAATTATGACCAAGGCACATGGGTAAAATACTATATAAAATAGACATATCAAACTCCCCCAAGCCAAACCTTTGCTTGTCCCTAAGTAAAGATCTCAACAATGAATAAATAAATATGCTTCACCCCAAAAAGTATAAATCAAGCACAAACAATTCAAGGTAAATCCAATAAACATGCTTCAAAGTCAATCAATCAAATCCATCCAATTACCCTTCCTCCCTAACAATTGTCAAATAGAGCAAACCACAAGAGCATATAGAATTCAAGACTAGTGCTCACACACTCAACTCTCATTTATGTGGCAAGTAAAAGATATACTCGATCGCTCTCCAACCAACCCCTTTATGTGAACAATGCCCTCCCAACTCACACTCTCGTGTGTATAAAAAGATGTACACTCAACCTACTAGTCGACTTGAAATATGTCAAATCATAACTTTCATTGATAAACAACACTTTCTCATTCATACAACTCTTATGCACAAAGGTCAGAAGGTCTTTAAAGCTTGTAATGTAAGGCTAGGGTAAAGGGTATGATTCATTTGGGAACAAGTGAGAGAAAAGCTATGCTTAAGGGAGCAAATCCTAGTAAAACCCATGATCAAAATGAATAATGATCAACATCTCCTGCATAACCAACCCTAACAAAAATCCACCAAATACAACTCCAAACAATATAAATAATCCCAACTCTTACAATTTCACTCATAAGATATAATAATAAAGAACTGGAGTGAATAAACAAACTTTATTTCCAAATTTGAATTTATCATAGAAGCTCAAAATTTTTCTTCATTTTGATCAACCTCTGATAAGGTATAGTCGTATCCCCAAATAAAAAATAATTACCTAAGTCCTCTAGCTAAAGTAGATAGGGAAGTAGGGTCGAACTCCACAGGGAAATAAGTCTTTCTATTCCTAAATTAACTAATATAATCTAGATTATTAGGTAACCAATATGTGAATTTGAATGTAAAACTAAACTACGAAGATTAAGAATAAGGAGAGAATAATATATAAAAGGATCTAGGGCATAGGTTCACCAATAAATAATATTCCAGGGTAGAATATAATAATCATTCATCAATGCATATATTAATCAGATTATAAAGGGCTTTCGCTACGTATTATAATCACACAATTAATTTACCGGTATTAAATCTCATCTTTCGAATCTTGACCTAACCATTTATAAATTAACCTGCCTATTGAAACTAGACCTAAACATCAATTCTCATCTGTCGAATCTCGAATCAATATTGTCAAACTCATGCATAAAAGATCAGGCCTAATCTAGTCACAAAGCATTAAATCAATCAATAGGAAATTAATCTAGCATTGACAATTAACAACAATAAATTACCCCTTCATATTATTCATGGATCCCCATAAACCCTAGAAAGAAAACTACTCACACATAATAGAAATTAAAATAATCAAAGCAATAAAGCAAGACATGATTAAAGGAATGAAATAACAACTAAGATTAAGGGAAGAGAAATAGTTACCAAACAAATCTGTATTAATGGAAATAATTAAGAACAAGAGTTGAGAGAAAAGTTAAGAGAGAGAAAAATCCTAAGTAGAGAGAGAAAGTCTAAGAAAAGAAGGTAATCGTAAATTACGTCCAAACTCGTACTTAAACATTCCCTAAATCAAAAATTAAAACTAATCTAATTAGGTCCCAGAAAAACACGCGCCCGATCGGGCGAAGGGCCACCCGATCGGGCCCGCCTTTTTCTTCACGATCCATCTGGGCAGCCGCGCCCGATCGAGCTAACGCTCACCCGATCGGGCACACCTTTTTGCTGGTGCTCTTTTATCCGCGCCCGCCCGATCGGGCACAAGCTTGCCCAATCGGGCCCGGTCTTCTTCTTCGAGGCTCGAATTCCGATTGGGCTCAATTCCTCGGTCCAATCTAAGTTTCCCCATCGGGTCTTGATTAAACGATCCAATAGCCTCGGTATCTCATACCGAGCCCTTAATCATCGGCTCTCACCGATCCCGGGCTTCAAAAGTGGCCGTGTCCTTCTAGCTTCCGTAGTTGATCCATAAAGCCCGGGAAAATGCTCCAAAAGTGCAATTTCCTGTAAAATATAACTAAAACTACGAAAACACTAGAAAACACAAATTAGTAATAAAAGTGGCTCGAAAGAGCCAAAATCACTACTAACTATGACCAAGGGACGGGGGTAAATTACTATATAAAATGGACATATCAACCTCCAACTAGAACATTTGAACATTGAACACAATTATTATTATTTTTTTGCTTATTTTTTTTAAGTTCACTTAATTTTTTTCACTTTTTTTTTCTTTGAACTTCTCTTTTTTTTATAACATCATACTTTATTTTTTCTCAACAAAATATAACTTCCAAACTCATCAAAAATAAACATGATCAAGAACAAAATAACTTCTCAAAACCCACCCAAATTGTGCAAATAATAAGCACACTACAAACTCCCTCACCTCACTCACTAATAGCTCCCCCAAGCCAAGCTTGAGACTAGTAACCAATGGGGCAAATCGGCTTGTAATATGGCTAAAACAACAAAAAGTCAAGGCAACAACATGGGTAGCAAGAAGGGAACAAATGTATCTACAATCATCTGAAGGCCACCTAAAAGAACAAATGCCTTCGTCCTCCACAATGTGCATAATAATGAGTCATACAAACATTAATCATAGTTGCAAATCAATACTCAAATTCATTGACATACCAAGAACTAACACACATTCCTAACCAAATCAAATAGTCAAGCACTATGTTCACAAGCAGTTAGGCAAAATTGACTCATGTTAAGGCATCTAAGCAATCAAACTTCAAATCATGATCAACTAATTCACAATGCTTATCATCATATACCCAAGAATTAAAACAATTTTCTCAAGTATGGGGTACAAGGAAGCATGATTTATAATTCATTGGAACATATTTTTGAATTTTTTTTTGAATTTTTGATTTTTTTGAATTTTTTTTAATTTTTGTGTTTTCATATATAAGAAAGCAATAAAACTAAACTAGAAAACAATAAATCTAAACTAAGAAAACACACCAAAACAAAAGAAAAGAGAAAAAGAAAGATACCAAATCCAAAATCTCCCCCAAGCCAGAATCAGACAATGTCCTCATTGGCTCAGGAACTAGCCCAACATAGCTAGTCCTCATCATCCTCATCCATGGAGCCGAAACCTCCACCTCCACTGCCACCTGCACCACCAAAGAGCTACCACCAAAATAATCAGCATGAAAACTCCCCCCCCGTCGGTCCCCCGAAAGGAATGTCCTGGCCGTACCCATGGAAGACAGAATAGTCAGTATAAATTCCATGGGCAGTGGGATCCCTATCGTATCCCTGGGGTGGAGGCTGAAACAAATGGAGCATCGTCGGGAATGTTGCCTCGACGAGCATAATCATCGTACATAGGGTAGAGAGCTCTACCCTAGTTCCTCTCAAGGTACCCTAACCTCTGGTCAATGGAGCCTACCATCCTCCTAAGGTCAGTGTGAGAATGCTCGATACGGCCTAAAGCCTGACCTATACTCAAAAAGTCCCAAACTAGGTCAGAGTCAACATGGGAGACAGAATGAGACATGCGAGGTGGAGAAAATTCTACCTCGGGCTAAGGCTGAGGTGGTGGAGCTGGTGATGCTTGCCCCCTAGCGTTGGCAACTAAAAGGTCGTATGTGTAAGACACTTGCCCGGGGGGAAAGGCGGTCAAGTCAATACTAGGTAGGGGAAAGATGGGCAAAGGCTGCTCGGTCCCAGTCCTAATACACTAGTGGGGTGTCTGCTCATTGTCCAATCGTACCCACTCCAACTCCTCAAAATACCTAGCAGTCATATAGGTATTGGGTCCACAATTGGTCAGTTGGTGGGGTCCACTCTCAACAAAACTGGCCTTTTTCACTACTATCCTAGTGATAAGGCCTCCTAGACGAATAGGGGTGCGAGACTGGGTACTGGTTGTGGCATGTCTGCTCAGATGGTGGATGATGTACCAACCCATGTTCAGTTTCCTAAACCCATACACATAGTGTCCTATTACAGCTAGTTTGTTAGTTTGGGCGTTTTGGGGCTCGTTCCTACCCAGAAAACACAAACCCGCAAATCTTTGCCAAATTTTTGGGATAGGGTGATGGATAGGTTTTGTACTAGCATGTTGGGGGTTGGGGGTAGGCAAACCAGTCAGAGCATGATAAATATCACCCATTTTGTAATCATCATGCATGACATTGGAATGGTAATTCAGAATTCAATTCAAACAATTTACAAAATTCAACATATGTTAAACTAATATTCCTATTGTTCAATATAAAATATAAATCCGGCCCATTTCTACTATTTACAACTTTCAAAGAAGACAAGAATTCACAAGTTAATTCACGGTATGTAGGATAGTGCATATTAACGAATTTTCTCATTACTATGTCATTAAAAAATCGTTTAACAAAATCATACAAACCATAAGTTTCTAAAGTAGGGCGGTGTAACCACCGTGAAGGAACTACCTCGCGCCCGACTAGGTGTTCTAGCCGTTCCTTTTGCTCCTGGCTAGCAATACGGATCGTTGGCTAGTAGGGGAGTTGTAAATCCGGGTCGTACTCCTCCCTCGAGCTAGAACTCCTTCCGAAAATCGATCGAGCCCTCTTTGAAGCCATAATGTAAAATGGGTATGAAAAAAATTTAAATGGAATTTGAAAATTTATATATAGGATTGTAGAGGATGAAGAGAGGATTAAGAATATGTAAAAATATTTGGATTTGGGTGAGAAATGAAGTGAGAATCTTAGAGAGAAGGTAGAGGTTTTAAGGTTTTAGAGAGAGAAAGTTATGAGGAAAAGAGAAATGAAGGAAGAAAGAAGAAGGAAGAAGAAGAAGGAAGGATAAAAAAAGGAGGTCGGGTGGCTCGCGCCCGGTCGGGCGGACCTGTCGCCTGATCAGGCAATCTGGTATTTTTAAATTGTTGGTCTCGCGCCCGGTCGGGCGGCCTTCGCCCGATCGGGTGATCTGGGTGATAAATTTTCCCTTCCTCTCGCGCTCGGTCGGACGAGCTCTGCCCGATCGGGCGATCTGTGCCTGAATTTTTCTTCAACTTTCGCGCCCGGTCGGGTGGACTTTCGCCCGGTCGGGCGAAATTTAAACTTTTTTAACACTTGCTCTGGTGCCTGGTCGGGCGAGCTTCGCCCGATCGGGCCCGAGGCTAATTGACGAATTTTCTATTTTCTTCTTTTCTTCTTTTCTTCAATTTTTGGCAAACTCTTTTCCTTCAAACCTGTACAAAAACTCATAAAATCATTAAATTCCCTCGTCTCTCCTCTCATTAGAAAAAGAAAGAAAAACTAGTCTAAAAACATTAAAATACGGGTTGACTCTCGTAAAGCGCTGGTTTATCTAGGTCCCGCACGACCTTCTTATTAAGTAAAAGAATTAGGACCCTTGACCTGACGCTTGGTCGGGTGGTTTCTCACCCGGTCGAGCGGTGTTTAGGCCACGATACGGCTTCCTAACGTACCCTGTGGGACGCCAATTCACCTTATCCGGTGGATCCTCCTTGACTTGGACTGGGGGTTCTTCAATGCTACGCACTAAAGATCCCTCTTCGATCGTGGGTTGCTTAAAATTGTCACTGCATTTAGCACTTGCAACTTGATCTGGCGGAACACTCACCGTAGGCTCAATTTCCACAACTTGCTTGATTGATTCCACCTTTTCATCCTCAAAGCCAAGACCGACAGTGTAGAGGGCTCTTTCTATTGCATCAACTTCCTTCTGCCATTTGTCTGTCTCATCTGTAAAGGATGCAACAAAAGATACTGTCTCCAAGGGATCTTTTACAAGAGCTTGGGGCTTGTCAGAAGAATTATGAACCACATTAACACTAAAGCACTTCTCCTATGTCATGGGGCTTTTAGGGGTATTATTATGATTAAAAATAATTTTATCATCCCCTACTGATAGTGTTAATTTACCACTTCTCACATCTATAATTGCTCCCGCAGTGTTAAGGAATGGTCTACCAAAAATAATTGGGGTTTGCGTATCCTCAGCCATATCAAGAACAACAAAATCAACAGATTTATTTCCTTCTTGTCACTAATATACCTTTTTCTTGTCAATATTTCCTTCATAAATTTGCATACGCAGGAATTTGTGTGATTAATTCAGTGAAGGGAACCGTTACCTTCAAATCTTTTACCATCTCCAAAAACTTACCAAACTGCTTATCCAAATTTGTTTTCAAGGGACGATTAGGGAATGGAAGTTTGATAACTGGCTTTGGAGAATTATTGCTCTTATCTGGAGTGGCCACCTTACCTGGATTCGTACCCTGCAATGTAGAATTAAATATATTAGTACTACTCTTTAGCCTTGCGGGGCTATTAGCTGCATTGTCTGGTTTAACGGAATCAAGATTAACATTATTTATTAAAACAAGTTCATCAACTCTGGGCATAGGGGGCCCTTCATAGTTTGAACCACTCCTTAGAGTAATTGCATAGGCTTGATCCGTAGGTCTGGTCGGTTGTGCTGGTACAGCTCCCTGTTGGCGGGCTTGTAGAGTAGCGGAAAGTTGCGCAATTTGATTATCTACAATTTTATTGTGTTCTAGAATTGAATCAATTTGGGCATCTCTACTCTCCTTGTGCTTCTGCATGTTAACCAGCATCGCTCTAATTTCTACCAAAGAAGGGTCGGAAGATGAGGAGGGTTGTTGTGGTTGGTTCTTCTGGCCAGCATTGGGGTGGTAATATTTCTGCAGTTGTTGTTGTGGCGCTTGTGGTTCTTGTGGTGGTGGATTTTGAACATTAGTACTCCGGTAGGAGAGGTACGGATGATTCCGGTACCCAGGATTGTAGGTGTTGGAGTACGGGTTATTCTGCCTATAAGCTTGAAAAAAATTAACTTGCTCCACGGAACTCCTGCAATCTTGCTCCCAATGACCTAAAATTCCATAATTTTCACAGAAAGCCTCGTTAGCATTATTATTAATTGCAGAAACATTAGCTATATTTGCAGTGCTAAGATTATCTAATTTCTGGCATATAGAGGTTAATTGAGCTCGCAAAAAGGATACAGAGTCGACACTATGCTTCCCCTTGTTAGAAAAGCCTCTAGGATTCCTAGATTGGGAATTATGTATCTCCATATCTTCGATAACTTGACCTGCATCATCAACATTAAGATTCATAAACCTCCCACTAGCTGCAGAATCTAAGATTATTCTAGATGAATTTCCAATGCCATTGTAAAAGGCTTGGATTAACTGCCATTGTGCCAAATTATGGTGGGGGCATTCTCTTTGTAGGTCCTTGAACCTCTCCCTAGCCTCATATAAAGTTTCATCGGCTTCTTGGGAAAAATTCTGAATTGCACTCCGTAGTACGGCTATTCTCTCTGTAGTATAATACTTGTTATAAAAATTCAAAACAAGAGTTTCCCAGTCAGTTATACCAAGTGCATTTCTATTTAAACCATTAAACCATAATTTGGCTTTTCCAGTTAAAGAAAAAGGAAAGAGAATCTCCCTGATTTGGTCTTGTGTGACCCCAGCTTGCCTGATGGTATTACAATACTGACAATAGTCTGCAATATGAAGATTTGGGTCTTCACCCTTAGCTTCACTAAATTAATTCCTTTCTATCATCGTTATAAATTGGGGTTTAATCTCAAACTGTACCCCATTAAGAGCCGGAGTGGGAGTAAGGTGTGGAAAGTCTGTAAGCTTTGGTTGTGAGTAATCACTAAGCTTCTTTGGAGTCGTCATCTCTGATTATGGATCTGATGATATCTCTGAATCGCTAGAACCAGTTGGAGGATCTCAGTGATTATTATTATCTCTCGAATCCGCCAGAATTTGCTTGTAGAAATTCTTCTGTCTATGGAAGGATCGTTCGATCTCAGGATCGAATAGGATGTACCCTAATCTGGAACACCTGGGCATAAAAAAAAACTAAAAGCAAATATGAGACTTGCCTCAAAGAACTAACGTTCTCTGAGACAAAAAGAAATAACCTAGACTACAAAAATAACCAGAAATAAAAAATAAAACCGTTTCCCTGGCAACGACACCAACTTTTGAAAGGCTAAAGTCGTATCACCTAATCAAAAGTAATTCCTAAAACCACTAACTAATAATAGATTGGGAAGTAGGGTCGAATCCACAGGGAAACAAGTCTTTTTATTCCTAATTAACTAATATAATCTAGATTATGAAGTAACCAAAATATTATAATCAAAAGGAACTAAACTACGAAGATTAAGAATAAGGAGAAAACAATGAATTAAAAGGCATAGGGAATAGGTTCACCAATAAATATTATTCTAGGGTAAAACATAATAATCAATTATCAATGTATAAATTAACCAGATTATAAAGGGCTTTCTCTACGTGTTACAATCACACAATTAATTTACCGGTATTAAATCTCATCTCTCGAATCTCGACTTAATCATTTATAAATTAACTTGCCTATTGAAACTAAACCTAAACATCAATTCTCATCTTTCGAATCTCGAATCAATGTTGTCAAACTTATGCATACAAGATCTGCACAAATCTAGTCACAGAGTATTAAATCAATCAATAGGAAATTAATCTAGCAGTGACAATTAACAACAATAAATTACCCTTTCATATTATTTATGGATCCCCATAAACCCTAGAAATAAAACTACTCACACATAATTAAATCTAAACAAATCAAAGTAATAAAACAAGACATGATCAAAGGAATAAAATAAATAACTAAGATTAAGAGAAGAGAAATCGTAACCTAAGAAATCTGGAATTAATAATAGAGTTAAGAACAAAGTATATGAGAGAGAAACTAATCTAAAAGCTAAGTAGAGAGAGAAAATCTAAGAAATAATTAAGAAAGAGTAAAAGAATATGCTAAACTCCCTTTACAGAAAAGTATTTATACTAAGCGAGAATCCTAAACTAAAACAAATTTAAACGTCGAATAATTAACCGCTAATAATGACACGCGCCCGATCGGGCGCGCCTTTTTCCTTCTGATGCACTTCTCGCGCTCGACAGGACGCGCGTTCGGGCGCCAGCCTTGCTTCGCCCGGCCGGGCGCGCCTTCGGGCGCCGGCCTCTTTGGTCGGGCGACACTTTTGGGCCACTATTTGGACTTGGATTGGGCTCCAATCCTTTGGGCCAATTTGGATTTCCTCTTCGGGTCTTGAATACTCGGTTCAAATGCACCGGTATCACATATACCGAGCCCTTAATCACCGGTTCGATAGCCTTCACCGGCCCTGGGCTATAAAAACTGGTCGTGCTTCTCCAATGCTCGTAGTTACTCCATAATATCTCGGAAAAATGCTCCAAAAGTGAAAATCCCTACAAAAGTCAATCAAATCTACGAAAACACTAGTAAACACCAATTAGTAATAAAAGTGGCTCTAAAGTGCCAAAAACACTACTAATTTTGACCAAGGGACAGAGGTAAAATACTATATAAAATAGACATATCAGTCTTGAGGAAGTATTATGTTAGGGCTAAAGATTTGATCTTTATTGTTTAGTGACATACTAGGGTTTTTTTGTTAATCTTGTTAGTATCATGCCTAGGATCTTGCTATTTATATTATGATTTAACATGATTATTTTAATTATGATTATTATTATTATTATTTTGATTATTATGTTGCTTGATTATATTTATTGTTATTGCTTTATCATGCTTTTTATGCATGTTTAAAGGGAATAATCATGCTTAATAAGATAATTAATAATCTTGTTTAGGGTTATTTCATTATAATTCAAGTGATCGCCAATAATATTTTTTTTTTGCATTAATATTCAACCAACATAGATTAAACAAGTTTAGGGTAATCCTAAAGATTGCATGTTAGTTAGAAAGCGCACATCAATACGAGAAGAATAAAGTAGAGGCCTATTGTTAGAGCAGGTTCTTTCTCTTTTAGATTGAATTAGTACCTTCATCCCCGAACTTCCAGTCTTGGTTCAAAACCTATTGGAGTTAACGATCTCATGGATAGTTAAGGGGTGTAACTTTAACCTTGTGAACGGTTTACAAGTTTCTAAAACTTGTTGGCGACTCTTTTGTTCTAGCTTCCTTCCTTTTGGACGCCACCATGATTTAGTGTATGATCACAGTGTGTTTAAGTTTGGCATAATGCTTGAAATATTCCCTACACTATCCTTAAGAAATAAGGACACTTTCTTAGGATGACCCTCGGAAAGAAGAAAGGAATAGAAAAACAGATGGGACTACCTAGCCTCCCTAAATTGGATACTTTTGGACTTGGTTTCGAACTGACTCGGGAAGATCTTAACTGAGCCTGGGAAAAAGAAAACGCACGTAGGAATGCTTGTACCCAAAAGAAAGCAATCCCAATGGATCGTTACCCTCTCACTCTGAATGGACAATTCATAAAAGAGGGAAAGGATATCCATACTATGAATTCCCCGAACCCTTTGTCAAGAATGGGATAAGACAACCTGGGTTCGATATATTTCTGGATTGCAATTTTATAGACGATGTCCCAACTCCCATCCATAAGGAAATAACGCCCTCATGCTTTGACTTTAATGTCAAGGGACTTCTCTTTGGGTATGAAAAGAATGAGCCAAAGCACATTTAAGACAACTCATTGCTCATTCAAACAGTACTTCAGAGTGATAGCTTTGATCCCTCCAAACTTATCACTCCGGCAGAGGGTCTAGTTCAAGTATGGAAAAAGACCGTGAAAGTGACCACTCCAAGTGGAAGAAAGATCTTTATAACAACTGGACAAGGGCCAACGTTTGATGAATCATCTGAGTCATAGTCTGAGTTAAAGTCTTCCCTATCGAGTCTTCTAAGTATTTAGTTGTAGCACCCCGTCTTATCTCTTCTTCTTTATTAGTGTCTTCTCCTAGGATGGTCAATAATCAAGTCCCAACGGACGTTTCTTTATTCGATTTAATGATTTCAGAATTTAATAATATGTCCTCTTCTGCTTACTCCTCGTGTCATTATTTAATTCAAGACGATGAGCATTGCTTAACTAACAATGAAAGTGACAAAGAAATAATTAAAGCAATGGAAACAATTGAAAATAAAACACCGATAATTAAGGACACTAAAACGATTGAAATCTCAAAAGATCTAACCATTAAAAGAGGAGTTAAAATCGGACTAACACTTAATAAAGAAGAAAGAACTGATTTTATTAATCTATTAAAAGAATTTATAGATGTATTTGCTTGGTCATATGAAGATATGCCAGGCATTAATAGAGAAATAGCTCAACACACAATTCCACTAATTCTAGAAATGAAACCTGTAAAACAAAAGTTACGTCGAATTAAATTCGACGTGGCTCTTAAGATAAAAGAAGAAGTACAAAATCAAATAACAAAAGGTTTTATCAGGGTATCCAAATACCCTGAATGGGTTACAAATGTAGTCCCAGTTCCGAAGAAGAATGGAAGGGTATGAATGTGTGTCGGCTATTGAGATCTAAATAGGGCAAGTCTAAAGGACAACTTCCCCTTACCACAGATAGATATTCTAGTAGATAATACAATAAATCACGCGCTTCTCTCAGTTATGGATGGATACGCAGGGTACAATCTGATCCTCATGGCAAAAGAAGACATGGAGAAGACAACTTTCATAACACCTTGGGGCACTTACTGCTACACGGTAATGCCATTCGGGTTGAAAAACGCGGGTGCCACTTACCAACGAGCAGGGACTGCCTTACTCCATGATATAATGCACAAGGAAGTCAAAGTTTATGTAGATGACATGATTGTGAAATCAAAGGATCAACCAGGGCATTTGGTAGCCCTAAGAAAATTCTTTGAAAGATTAAGAAAATATAACATGAGGTTAAATCCATCCAAGAGTGCTTTTGGAGTCACCTCAGGAAAGCTCTTGGGATATGTCATCAGCTCTAGAGGAATAGATATAGACCCAACCAAGATTAAATCAATCATGTCAATGCCACCGCCTAAAACCGAGAAGCAAATTCGGGGATTCATTGGCCACTTGCAATACATATGTAGGTTTGTATCAAAGTTGACAACAATATATGAACCAATATTCAAGAAGCTCTAAAATAATGTGCCGGTAATATGGGACGATGAGTGTCAAAAATCCTTTGAGAAAATCAAAGCCTATGTAGATAACCCTCCTGTATTAGCACCAACACTCCCGAGAATCCCTTTTAGGTTATACTTAACAGTCACCAAGTATACAATGGGGGCTATGCTTGCATAAGAAGTAGAAAGAAAGGAAAATGCCATCTACAACCTAAGTAAGAAGATGCTCGAATATGAAATACGCTATACACTACTTGAAAAATTGTGCCTCGCATTGGTGTGGGCCACAACAAAGTTAAAACATTACATAAGAATGATTTTCACCTAAGTATCTTTTCTAGAAATCTACACTGAATAGGCAAATATCAAGATGGATAGTTAACCTAGCCCAATTCAATGTAAGGTTCATGCCTCAAAAGGCCATTAAGGGATCCGTGGTCTCCGATTTCTTAGCAGATTTTCCGATAGAAGATTCCACGCCTCTACATGAGAATGATTTTTCGGATGAAGACTTGATGGTCACAGAAGATGATACTTGAACTCTTTATTTTGACGGAGCCTCAAACCAAAATGGATGAGGTGTAGGAGTTCTAGTAGTATCACAAAAAGAGGAACATGTTCCAATTTCCATAAATCTAGATTTTGACGTTACTTTATAACGCTGCAGAATATGAAGCATGCATAGTAGGCCACGAAACAACATTGGCATTGGGAGTAAAGAAACTTCGAATTTTCAGGGATTCTTCATGGATCATCAATAAAGTCTCAAAGAGGTGGAAAGTAAGGAGTGAAAGCTTAGCCCTTACTAAACTGTAGACACCCAAATGGTTTTACTAAAAACTAAACCCAGTGATGAGTACCTTTCACGTCGAATCATAATTGAATGAAGTGAAAGTTTGGAAAGTCTAGTGTTGCGGTTAGTTTTTAATTCTTTTCTTTCTCTCTGTTTTTGAAAACCTATTTTTAGAAAACAGTCAATCCATTTTGGTTTGGTCCATAGAAAGGGTTCAATAATAGTGCAGTTGGGTCGGTTTTGAAAAGAGCTTTCCAACGATATATTATAAGCTCAATTTCGATGAATAATGAGGAAGTTATGGCCAAATTACTAAACTAGGCCCGGTTTGATCTTTATATGCGGCCCAATGATCTAGAGGAGGGCCTAATATTGATTTATCATTCCTAATGCAATTAGAATTGATTATAGTTTTCTAGATTCTTTTGGAAGGTTCTTTTCATTCCTAATTTAATTAGCATTGATAAATTGATTTTAGTTGACTTTTTAGAGTTTTAATCAGAATAAAAGAAGTGTTTTTAAGGAAAATACGATTTTTCCCTTCTGTACGGCTAAATTTTATCAAAATTAAGAAAATGCGTGAAAACTATTTCTAGTGCCTGGCGCTAGGGCTTGGCGTCTTGCGCTAGCCTTAGCATCTGGCACTAATGTTCAGCGTTTGGCGCTAAGTCGTTTTATTCTCGTCGAAACTCTGATTCGTTTGTCTATCATATCCGGCTGATTTTCTCTATAAATAGCCCCCTAAATCTCCGTTTTTAATCATCAACAACAATTAATTTTCTAATTCTCTTTAGTTTTCAAGAATCTCTTGAAATCTTCTCTCTCTCAAGCTTTTCGCATACAAAATTCCGCATTCACAAGATCTAGACACACCTAGCCAAGTTCGAAGTTGCCTTCGCCCTAGACGTGAAAGGTTTTAATTTCTGAGGGTTGGGTCCCAATTCTCTCTTTCAATTATTTAATTTAATTGTTTGTTTTTTACTTTCCTTGAAGTTACTAACAAGTGTATTTTGTTATTAGAAAGAGATACGAGACATCCAAGTATCATGTTAGGATGCTTGATGTTTTGAATGACAACAATGATTCCTAGTATTATGTTTAGGGATAAGGTTATAATATCAAGCATGCTTATTATTATGATTCCTGTGATGCTTCCTATTCTCTTTCCTAATATCATGTTAGTATCATGTTAGGGTTAAAGCTTTGATCTTTATTGTTTAGTGACATGCTAGGTTTTGTTATTAATCTTGTTAGTATCATACCTAGGATCTTGCTATTATTATGCTCTAACATGATTATGATTATTTTTGGGATTTATGATTATAATTGTTATAATAATAATTATTATGATTATTATGTTGCTTGATTATTATATTTATCGTTATTGCTTGATCACGCCTTTTACACATGTTTAAAGGGAATTTGTACTTATAATCATGCTTAATAAGATAATTAATAATCTTGTTTAGGGTTAATATGATTATAATTCAAGTGATCGCCAATAATAGATTTATTTGTGCATTAATATTCAACCAACATAGATAAAAAGGTTTAGGATAAACCTATTGATTTCATATTAGTAAGAAAGCGCACATAAATACGAGCTAAATAAAGTAGAGGCCTATTATTAGGGCAGGTTCAATCTCTTTTAGGTTGGATATGTACCTTCATCCCCGAGCTACCAATCATGGTTCCAGAACTATTGGAGTTGACGATCTCCTGGATCGTTAAGGGGTGTATCCTTCACCTCGTGAATGGTTTACAAGTTCCTAAAACTTGTTGGCGACTCTTTTGCTATATCTTCTTTCCTTTTTGACGCCATCGTACTTTAGTGTATGATCACAGTGGGCTTCAAGCTAGGGATAATACTTGAAATATTCCCTTACTAAACCTACCTAGAAACTCTCACAAACTAATTGGAAAAAGTAGAATACACATATCTACCTAGAGAAGAAAATCAATTTGCTGATGCCTTGGCAAGACTAGCCTCAATGGTTAGGATTCCTACGGAAATTGAGCGAACCCCTTTAACAATAGAAAAGAGGCATAAACCATCTTACATCCAAGAAATAGAGGATGATGAAGTAACCTAATAGGAAGAAGAAGAATAGGAAAAACCTTGGTATACGAACATCCTCAACTATGTCACAAAGGGAGAATATCCACCCCATGCTGACAAAAGAGCAAAACGAGCTTTAAGACTCGTGGCTTCCTAATACTTGCTCATTAACGATTAGATACATAAAAGGGTACCTAAGGGTCGAGCTCTTTTATGTGTAAAAAAAAAGGAATCCCAAAGAGTTATGAGAATAGTCCACTAAGGGGTATGTGGAACGCATGTAAATGGCAAAATGATAGTCCAAAAGATAATGCGCGAAGGATATTATTGGACTACCATGAATAAGGACTGTCATCAATATGTTTAATAATGTCCTAAATGCCAAATATGTGCTAACTTACAGCATGTCCCCCTATCTGTCCTTTACACCTACATGTCACCATGGCCATTCTCTACATGCGGAATAGACATCATTAGAAAAATTACTCCTCTAGGAACAGGAGGCCATGAATATATGTTAGTGTCAATTGATTAGTTCACTAAATGGGTTGAAGCAAAATCATATGCTAAACTCACTACAAAACATGTATCACTCTTTATCGAAAGAAACATCATTTGTCGATATGGAGTCCCACATGAGATGGCAAGTGACAATGGAACTCACTTTCAAGTAGAATGTGAAGAATTGTTACAAAAATATGGCATAAAACACCATCATTCTTCTCCCTATAAACCTCAGGAAAATGGTGCCGTTGAGACAGCTAATAAAAGCTTAAAGACAATCATCGAGAAGATGACGGAGAATTTCAAAGATTGGCCTGACAAACTTCACTTGGCCCTATGGGGTTATCGCACGTCAATTCGGTCATCAACAAGGAATACGCCATTTTCCTAAGTCTATGTTATAGATGCCTTAGAACCTATAGAACTGGAATTACCTTCTCTACGTATCGCGTGAGAAAGTAAACTTGATGAAGTAGAATGGACTAGAGCGAGGTATGAAGAACTAATTCTACTTAATGAAAAGCGACTAGAGGCTCTACATCATACTCTGTGTTACCAACCCCGTATGGCTAGGCACTTCAACAAGAATTCCAAGACAAGAAATATAAAAGTAGGAGACTTGGTCCTAAAAGCATTAAGGAAAAATGTTCTAAACCCAATAGGCAAGTTTAGACACAATTGGTCTGGACAATGTACATTGTCAAAACTATCCTATCAGGAGGAGTTGCAAAACTAACTGATATGGATGGCAATGAGTTCTCAAAGATGACAAACCTTGACCAACTTAAGAAGTACTACCCATGATTACTTGAGTAGAACACTCAAGAGAGCTACATTTGGTCTGATTCCTTAGGAAAGGATGTGTAGGCAACCCTTATAGGGTACGACCACTTTAGTTTTTATAAACCTTGCATTCCAATAAGACAACTCGAAGAAATTAGCGCAATTATTTACGAGCACCCAGTAAAAATCGTCAACTGGCGACGAAGCCAGCGCCATGCGACGAGCAGCAGCGTCTGGCGACAAGAACATCGCCAGACGACGGAGACCAATGTCTGGCGACAGAATCAAAATTCGACGCCAATTGTTTCACATTAAACTTGGCAAATTTCGGTGTATTTCGGAAATTTTTGACTTCCGTACTCGAATATTTTCAGAAAAATAATTAAGTGCTTTCATTGCTTTAATAAAGAGTGTAGTGTAAAATGTTAATTAAATTAAAAAAGCTGAAAATTCCATCTATAAAATAAAGTAAAATTACATTATTGATGAAATTTCAAAAAAAAAAGCTTATTAAAACAAATTGACTTACAAATAAAATTTGTCTAATAATAAATTGGAAGGTATGCTGTAATCTCTCTTCTCCTTATTTGCTCTCTTCCAATTCTTGTCTGCGTCTTCTTCATCGTCCATTACTTTAGCTTGTAGGCATTCTTTAGAGGATCTACATTGAATCTTGGAGTAAATAGTTTCTCCTTTAGCTAGGACACCATGTTTCTTTTCTACCCAAACTTTCTTTTTTGTAGATTGTAGACACCCATTTGTGTCTCCCCAAAACAAAACCCAGTGATGAGTACCTTTCACATCGAATCATAATCGAATGAGGTGAAAGTGTGGAAAGTCTAGTGTTGTGGTTTGTTTTTAATTCTTTTCTTTCTCTCTGTTTTTGAAAATACCTATTTTAAGAAAACAACCAATCCAGTTTTGTTTGGTCCATACCAAGGGTCCAATAATAGTGTAGTTGGGCCGGGTTCGAAAAGTGCTTTCCAACAATATATTATAAGCCCAATTCCGATGAATAATGAGGAAGTTATGGCCAAATTACTAAACTGGGCCTGGTTTGATAGTTATATGCGGCCCAATGATCTAGAGGAGGGCCTAATATTGATTTATCATTTCTAACGCGATTAGAATTGATTATAGTCTTCTAGAATCTTCTAGAAATTTCTTTTGAATCCTAATTTAATTAGCATTGATAAATTGACTTTAGTTAACTTTTAAGAGTTTTAATTAGAACAAAAGAAGTGTTTTTAAGGAAAATACGATTTCGCCCTCTCATACGATTAAATTTTATCAAAATAAGAAAACGCGTGGAAAATTATTACCAGCGCCATACGACAGCTCTGTCGCCTAAAAATAGCCTCCTAAAACATCCGTTTTCAATCATCAACTTCTATCAATTCTTCAGAATTTTCTTTAATTCTCTCTCTCACCAATTCTCATCAAGAATTTCTTGATTGCTCTCTCTCTCTATTCTAAAGTAGCCTTTTGCATACAAAATTCCGTATTCACGAGATCTAGAAACACCTAGCCAAGTTCGAAGTTGTCTTTGCCCTAGAAGTGTGTAGACACCCATTTGTGTCTCCCCAAATCCAAACCTAGTGATGAGTACCTTTCGCGTCGAATCATAATCGAATGAAGTGAAAGTGTGGAAAGTCTAGTGTTGCGAAAAGTTTTAATTTCTTTTCTCTTCTCTCTGTTTTTGAAAACTTATTTTAAGAAAACAGCCAATCCAGTTTGGTTGGTTCATGATATGGGTCCAATAGTAATGTAGTTGGATGGGGCTTGCAAAGAGCTTTCCAACGATATATTATAAGCCCAATTCCGATGAATATTGAGGAAATTATGGCTAATTTACTAAACTGGGCCCGGTTTGAGTCTTATGTGCGGCCCAATGATCTAGGGGAGGGCCTAATATGATTTATCTTTCCTAATGAAATTAGGAATGGTTTTAGTCTTCTAGAATCTTCTAGAAGGTTCTTTTCATTCCTAATTCAATTAGCATTGATAAATTGACTTTTGACTTTTCAGAGTTTTAATTAAAATCAAATAGCATTTTCGAGGAAATTATATGATTTTATCCTCGAGTACGGTAAACTTATCTGATTTTCGAAAACGCGTTGGAAATAAGCTTGGCGCCTGGAACCAGGCCTGGCGCCAGTTAGCCAAGGGTGGCGCCAGCTCTGTTTTATGTGCGTCAGACTCTGTTTTGTTTATTTTATCTTTTTGGCTAATTTTCTCTATAAATATCGTATTAAAAATTCCGTTTTAACCCACGAATTCTCACCTACAATCAGTTTTCATTCGCAATCGTTAATTCTTAAATTCTCCCTTATTTTCACCAATTCTCATCAAGTTTTCTTGATTATTATCTCTCTCTTTCTCTCTTTCAAAACTTGCTTTTTACATACAAAATTTCGCATTCACAAGATCTAGAAATACCTAGCCATATTCGAAGTTGCCTTCTCCCTAGACGTGAAAGGTTTTAATTTCTGAGGGTTTGGTCCCAAATCTAGTCTAAACTTTCCAAATCTCTCTTTCAATTATTTAATTTAATTGTTTTGATTATTATTTTCCTTGAAGTTACTAACGTGTGTATTTTGTTATTAGAAAGAGATACGAGGCATCAAAGTAAGTACTTTATTGGTTTTTATTGATATTATGATGTAGAAATCATGTTTATATTATTATTATGATATTCCCAGTATCATGTTTAGGGGAAAGGTTATAATATCAAATATGTTTATTATGATTCCTGCGATGCTTCCTATGTTCTTCCTAATATTTATTCATATTAATATCATGTTAGGGTTAAAGATTTGATTTTTATTGCTTAGTGACATGCTAGGGTTTGTTATTAATCTTGTTAGTATCATGCCTAGGATCTTGCTATTTTTATTATGCTTTAATATTAACATGAACATGATTATGATTATAATTGTTATAATTTATGATGATTATGATTATTATTATTATTATTATTATTATTATTATTATTTTGATGATGATTATTTTATTTATGATTATTATTATTATTTTATTATTATGTTACTTGATTTTTTATTGTTATTACTTGATCACCTTTTTATGCATGTTTAAAGGGAATTGGTACTTGTAATCATGCTTAATAAGATAATTAATAATCTTGTTAGGGTTAATGTGATTATAATTCAAGTGATCGCCAATAATAGATTTATTTGTGCATTAAATTCAACCAACATAGATAAACAGGTTTAGGGTTTTCTTTGCTGTTGGTGCTAGCTTTGGTTCTTTTATTGCTATCTTTTTGTTGTATTTGTTTTCTTGTCAGTTTGCAGGCTTGTCTGCTCCTGACTGTTGGTTTTGGTAACTTTTGGGTGTTTGTTAATTTTTGTTTTTCTGATTGTTTGTAGTCTGGTCCTGGTTTCCGGAACCCTTCCTAGAAGGTGGCCAGAAATCTGAGTCCAGTTGTTCTAGGTCCTTCCTAGAACCCTTCCTAGAAGGTGGCTAGGTTTGGATCTAGAACTGGTTGTGGGGTTGGCATGTTGTTTTCAGGTCTTTTGGTGTTCTGGTGGTAGTTATAACTTAGCTTTAGTAAGTTGTAACTTTCTCTCTTTGGTAATAAAATCTTATTTTCCAAAAAAAAAAACAGGTTTAGGGTTAATTCTATTGATTGCATGTTAATCGAAAAGCGCACATGAATACGATCAGAATAAAGTAGAGGCCTATTATTAGGGCAGGTTCAATCTCTTTTAGGTTGGATTTGTACCTTCATCCCCGAACCCTAATTTTGTTCTAGACCTTATGGAGTTGACGATCTCTTGGATCGTTAAGGGGTGTAACCTTCACCTTGTGAACGGTTTACAAGTTCCTAAAAAAACTTGTTGGCAACTCTTTTGCTCTATCTTCTTCCCTTTTGGACGCCACCGTACTTTAGTGTATGATCACAGTGGGGTTCAAGCTAGTGGGATTAAAGCTTGAAATTATTCCCCACAACGTGAAAGGTTTTAATTTTGATGGTTTGGTCCCAAATCTCGATTTCAATTATTTAATTTAATTGTTTTATTCTATATTTTCCTTGAAATTATTAACACGTGTATTTTGTTATTAGAAAAAGGTACGAGGCATCCAAGTAAGTACTTTAATTTATTTAATGATATTATGATATAGAAATTATGCTAGGTTGTTATTACGATTCCAAGTGTCATGTTAGGGCATTTTGATCTTCCTAGTATCATGTTTAGGGTAACAACTATAATTTCTTATATCAAATATGACAAATGTGATTCCTGTGATGCTTCCTATTCTTTTCCTAATATTTATGTTAGTATCATGTTAGGAAAAAAGCTTTGATTTTTATTATTTAGTGACATGCTAGGGTTTGTTATTAATTTTGTTAGAATCATGCCTAGGATCTTGCTATTATTATGCTTTAGTGTTGATATGATTATTTTAATTATGATAAATATGATGATTGTTATAATTATAATTATTATGTTGCTTGATTATATTTATTTTTATTGCTTGATCATGCCTTTTATGCATGTTTAAAGGGAATCGATACTTGTAATCACGCTTAATAATATAATTAATAATCTTGTTTAGGGTTAATATGATTATAATTCAAGTGGTCGCCAATAATAGGTTTTATTTGTGAATTAATATTCAACCAACGTAGATTAAATAGGTTTAGGGTAAACCTTTTGATTGCATGTTAATCAGAAAGCGCACATGAATACGATCAGAATAAAGTGGAGGCCTATTATTAGGACAGGTTCAATCTCTTTTAGGTTGAATTTGTACCTTCATCCCCGAACTACCAGTCATGGTTCCAGTCCTATTGGAGTTAATGATCTCCTGGATCGTTAAGGGGTGTAACCTTCACCCTGTGAACGGTTTACAAGTTCCTAAAACTTGTTGGCTACTCTTTTGCTCTATCTTCCTTCCCTTTGGACGCCACCATGCTTAAGTGTATGGTCACAGTGGGGTTTAAGTTTGGGGCAATGCTTGAAATATTCCCTATAGTTTTTTGACGATTCGGTTGGGGAGGATTTTTGTTTTAATTCCTAAAATTTATTTTGGCAATGATTTAGAATGAGTGGATGAGACTCGAAATGTTCTAAGTATTTCATGTGCGTAATTTTGATTAACATTATTGTCATAAGCATAGAAAAGATCTCATTGGAAAGACCATTTGTAATGAGTTAAAAACATAGGATTTTTACACGTAGGAAATTTGAGGAATATCTTTCACAACTAGGATCGAAATAATGCTGCGCGAAACTGGAAAATTTTATCGAGCACAGAAAGCTGCTGAGGGATGTAGGAACTGGCGTTAGAAAACAAAGTCCATCGCCAACGATTTGACTCTGGCGCCCAGAACCAAATTGCGGTGACGACCTATGTTCGCTGGTGCCAAGTAATTCCAATACCGAGCTAGAAATATGCGTTCTAATTTTGATCAGTTTTTAGCAATGTTTGCTCGATCCTACTTCCTGATTGAGTTTTTCTCACTTTTCTGAAACCCCATATGTGCTCTATATATGGACATAACCCTCTGCAAATTCATGCTCCATCTACCTGATTGAACGCTTTGTGCAACAAATGGTACATCCGAGAATGTTGAATTCACTAAACCATGGAAGCGAGGTTTTGACTCGCGGTGTCCCATCCACTCGCGCCAACCCTTCAAAAGGTAAGGCTCCCGCGCGGTGCATCCGGACAAGTAGCTGGACCCCTATTTGACTAAACCATATCCGAAACTTTAGAGAACTAGAGCCATGGTTAGGTTGCAAACTCATTGAATCATTTTGTGCCTACTTGACTAATTGTGCTTTATTTGTTGTGCATACTCTATATGTTTTTCCTAACCATTTGTTTGACTTGTGTTTAAGACTAAATAAACTGCTTAATGACTAAAAGGACTATGCCTCATTAATTAATTAATTGGAGTAATGAAAGTCTAATAATTTCATCGGAATCAACTTAGTACGACTTTAGGCATGTCTTGTAGAGTAATAATATCGAAAATAATCCCATATCAACGTTCCAGCTATGGCGCCACGATTTGGTCTGCAACGCCACACTGTGTTGTGCAGCGCCTGGCGACAACTCTGTCTTCTAGCGCTACACTGCAAAGTGCGGCGACAGTCCTGCTTCTTTGGTGACAGTTCGGTATTTTGCTCGAGTCATCACTATGAGACTAATTAAACATTTTTCTAATCAATTCGATTATTTTGTTAATAATAGTACCTTTGTTAAGTCCTTAATTGAATCTAGACACTAAGTCCCATGGTCTTACACAAGAGTCAAAGCATGTCACTTGCACTAACAATATAAAGCACACACTAATATATATGTACACTTTGACCATGTTAAGAGAGTCTTATATGTGCGTGTTTTCCCTCATTTTTTAGGGGGGTAAGTCAGATATTAATCCTCCAATTAAACCACTTGTTTGAACCTTATACTTGATTCCCAAAAATGTACACCCTATTTTTGTTTTTATAAACCCGTAACGTCAAAGTAAATTTTAGTGAAGTCATTAGAATAAATGGTTTAATTTACAGCGCGTGGTCAAGAAAAGAAGGGTGTTTGATCAAAGACAACCTTTTCATTCAAGTACAACTTTTTGACAAGCCAATCGCTCGAAAAAGGAAAGATAGGAAGATAATGGCAACTCAGGAAGAAGTCAACGAACTTAGGAATCAATTGACTGACATAACAGGAGTGTTAAAGGCTTTAACCCTTCAAAATGATCTTGTGAAGTAACAACAAATGGACCTCATGTAAGAAAGCTTGAGCAAGCTATCTAGTGACTACAAGTTTCAGGGCATTAGTTCACAAGGGGTCTCGGTGGACAAGGAGCTTCTTCCGCAGAAGATCAATGCGAATGACATCCCAAAATTTAAGGCAACTGACAACCCTTATTTTCATCTAAGTTCTTTTGAAACAATAATGAGTATTAAGGGTATTGATAAAAAAGTATTTTCTTCTTTATTTTCCCTATCTCTTGAAACCGTTTGCTAACAATGGTTCTTCTCCCTTGACAAAGAGAAACCCTCTACTTGGAAATCAATAGTAAACGCTTTCATTGATAGGTACAAGTGCAATATTCAAGTTGAAACTGATTATAGGGAACTTGAAATACTTAAGAAAAAAGAGAATGAAGGTTTTACCTCATTCTTCAATAAATGGAGAGAAAACTCTGCTAGGATGATTGAAGTATCAAGCGAAAAAGAATCTGTGAGGTTGTTCATCAAGAATCTTCAAGAAAAGTACTCCAAGCATCTGAAATATTGAATAATCTACACACCTTCAAGGCCGTCTATGACATTGGAATTAACATTGAAGACGACCTTGCTAAGCTAAAAGCTGCTAATAATAACTCCAACAGTGGCTGGAAAGGCAAGAAGAACGACAATCCTTCTTCTTCCAAAACCACCCACTCAAACAATGTTAGCACCTTTAATTTGAGTGAAGTCCTTGCTATGAACAACCAAGGACAAAAGAAACCATTTAGGAAGAACTTTACTCCTATTGGTATGAGTTATGACACCGCATTTGACCGATAAAATGCAAAAGGTCTTATAACTCCTATGGCACCATTTGGGGACCCACTAGTTGAAAAGAGGACAGCTAATTGGAACCCCAATGCACACTGCAAATATCACCAAGGTAGGGGCATCTCATTGAGAATTGTTGGAAGTTTAAAGAAGCTATTCAAGATTTAATTGATAACAATAAATTACCATTCCCCCCTTCCAGTAAGAAGCAAAGCATTGACAACGCACCTCTCGCTCATTCCTTGGCCATATCCGATGAGGAAAACGAGGTTGATCCCTCATCTCTCATCAAAACTATTAAAGAAATTCATGCTATCGAAGAAGAGGAGGAGATCTTTTTTGATGCCATGGATGACTTTTCAGAACTAGCAACCAAGGAAGACGTGCGAATGCTTATATGGTCCATGTGGGAGGGAACAGACTTACTACGTGAGGCTCTTGAATTTGCAAAGAAACAAGCGGAGGAACTTCAGAAAATATATAGTAAAATTCCACCCACAAAGAAGAAAGAATTCCCTCTACAAGTAATCGACACACCCCAAAAGAGTAATAAACTCTATACTCCAATTGGGACTACTTATGCTAAAATGTTCCAAATTCTCTCTGAGAATGGTAAAGTCAAACCTCTCGAGCCGAGACCATTTGAATCTTGAAAAAGGACAGAAAGGTTCTACTGCCAATACCATCAATCAGGGGGACATACTATCGAAAGTTGCTTTAAATTTAAAGATTTAATTTAGAAAATGATTGATGATAAGAAGATAGTTCAAATCCCACAAGAAGAAGACATAAGCATCAATGGGGTTTGGGACAGCGATGAAGAATACGTCTACCTAAAAGACATGGAAAAACCTCCACTTTCAGTGTCATATTAAGTAGGTGACTTTTGGGATGAAGAGGATTCACCTATAGATGTCCGCACAAGATCTGGGAGAACGTAACCTCCCGTCTCTACACAACCTATCTCAACTGTGCAGCAAGTTCCCATACCTATCATAGAAGACAATGACATCGTCAAACAATTCAAAAAGACTATGGTCGAAATGAATGTATGGAAACTTCTAGCTACGTCTCGAGAGCATAGGTTGGAAGTAATGAATGCCTTAGATAAGATTGGGATAGATTCTTTCACCACTCATGAGGGGTTGGCTAACTTCCTTACCAGTGATCTCCCTAATCCTATCAAGTTTATCACTTTTTCTCATAAAGATTTACCTCCAGAAGGTGACAAGCATTACAAGGCACTAAACCTCACAGTAGTCTGCAAGAGAATGAATGTCCCAATGACTCTTGTAGACAATAGATCGGCAATAAATGTCTGTCCACTCAAAACTGCGAGGATGTTAGGCATAAGGTATGAAGAATTAACCCCGTCAACACAAGGAATAAGATCTTATGACAATTCTCGTCGCCAAGCTCTAGGAAACATTTCTATGAATGTAACGGCGGGAGCAATAGAACATGCCACTACATTCCAAGTGGTAGATATTAAGGCTTCATTCAACTTATTGTTGGGACGCCCTTGGCTTCATGACCTCAAGGTCGTCCTTTCATCTCTTCACCAATAGGTAAAAGCCATAGTTGGAGGAATCCCCATCACAATCGATGCTTCGCCCATGAGGATTAAAGCTGTGGAAAATTCGATCATCAATGTGGAGCACGATGAAGATGATGAAGACTTATGGGGCTTTAATGAAGAGGTCTCCTTAATCGAGGAGGATGAAAGGACCCCTCTCTTTCACGACCCCCACTCCAATATGACAGTAAATGCTATTCTCAAGAGACAAGGGCATTTTCCTGGAATGACTCTAAGAAAGAAGAAGGGAATAGCAAAATAGCTGGAATTACTTGGCCTCCCTAAGTTAGATACTTTCGGACTTGGTTTCGAACCGACTCGGAAAGATCTAAAGCGAGCCCAGGAAAGGTCTAAGGCGCGTAGGAACGCTCGCATCCAAAAGAAAGCAATCCCAATGGATCAGTATCCTCTTACTCTCAATGGATAATTCATAAAATAAGGAGAGGACTATCCATGCTATGAATTTCCCGAACCTAATTTGTAAATGGCATAAGGCAACCGGGATTTGAAATCTTCTTAGATTGCTACTTTCTAGATGAAATCCCAACTCCTATTCACAAGGAGAAAGCACCCCCATGCTTTGACTTTAATGTCATGGGATTACTATTTGGGCTAGAAAAAAGATGAGCCGAGATACATAAAGGATAACTCCTCGTTCATCCAAACGGTCCTACAAAGCGAGAACTTTGACCCTTCAAAGCTCATCACTCCAGCGGAAGAATAAGTACAAGGGTGGCGCAAGACAGTCAAGGTGACTACTCCAAGTGGAAAGAAAATCTTCATAACAACAGGCCAAGGACCGATGTTTAAAGAGTCATCTGAGTCATAGTCAGAGTCAGAGTCCTTTCCTATAGAGTGATATGTCCATTTTATATAGTAATTTACCTCCGTCCTTTAGTCATTATTAGTGGTGTTTTTGGCTCTTTCGAGCCACTTTTATTACTAATTTGTGTTTTCTAGTGTTTTCGTAGTTTTAGTTGTATTTTACAGGAAATTGCACTCTTGGAGCATTTTCCTGGGCTTTATGGATCAACTACGGAAGCTAGAAGGACACGACCACTTTTGAAGCCCAGGATCGGTGAGAGCAAATGATTAAGGGCTCGGTATGAGATACTGAGGTTATTGGATTGTTTAATCAAGACCCGATGAGGAAACTTAGATTGGCTGAGGAATCGAGCCCAATCGAAATTCGAGCCTCGAAGAAGAAGACCGGGCCCGATCGGGCAAGCTTGCGCACGATCGAGCAGGCGCGCATAAGAGAGCACCAGCATGAAGGCGCGCCCGATCGGGTGAGAGTTAGCTCGATCGGGCGCGGATGCCCTGATGGATCCTGAAGAAAAAGGCGGGCCTGATCGGGCGGCCCTTTGCCCGATCGGGCGCGTGTTTTCTCAAGACCTGATTAGTTAGTTTTAATTTTTGTTTTAGGAAACGTTTAAGTACGAGCTTTGTACGTAATTTTGGGGGATTAGTTTGCCCGATCGGGCGCGTGTTTTCTCTCTCTTAACTTTTCTCTGAACTCTTGTTCTTAATTATTTCCATTAATACAGATTAGTTTGGTAACTATTTCTCTTCTCTTAATCTTAGTTGTTTATTTTACTCCTTTCTTCATGGCTTGTTTTATTGCTTTGATTAGTTTAGTTGTTATTATGTGTGAGTAGTTTTCTCTCTAGGGTTTATGGGGATCCATGAATAATATGAAGGGGTAATTTATTGTTGTGGATTGTGAATGCTAGATTAATTTCCTATTGATTGATTTAATGCTCTGTGACTAGATTAGGCCTGATCTTTTATGCATGAGTTTGACAATATTGATTCGAGATTCGAGAGCTGAGAATTGTTGTTTAGGTCTAGTTTCAATAGGCAAGTTAATTTATAAATGGTTAAGTCGAGATTTGAGAGATGAGATTTAATACCGGTAAATTAATTGTGTGATTGCAATACGTACCGAAAGCCCTTTATAATCAGATTAATGTATGCAATGATGAATGATTATTTTACCCTGGAATAATATTTACTGGTGAACCTATGCCCTAGATCCTTTTATATATTATTTTCTCCCTATTCCTGATCTCCATAGTTTAGTTTATTATTCAAATTCACATAATTGGTTACCTAATAATCTAGATCATATTAGTTAATTAGGAATAGAAAGATCCGTTTCTCTGTGGATTCGACCCTACTTCCCTATCTACATTAGTTAGAGGATATAGGTATTACTTTTGATTTGGGGATACGACTTTACCCTGTCAAAATTTGGCGCCGTTGCCGGGGAGACAGTTTTATTTTTATTTCTGATTGTTTTTGTAGTCTAGATTATTTTCCTTTTGTCTCAGAGAGCGTTAGTTCTCTGAGGCAAATCTCTCATTTGCTTCTAGTTTTTGTTTATGCCCAGGTGTTCCAGATCAGGGTACATCCCATTAGATCCTGAGATCCAACGTTTCTTCCATAGACAGAAAAATTTCTACAAGCAAATCCTGGCGGATTCTGGTGATAATAATAATAATCACCGCGATCCTCCAACTGGTTCTAGCGATTCAGAGGCATCATCAGACGCAAAATCAGAGATGGCGGTACCAAAGAAGCTTAGTGATTACTCACAACTAAAGCTTACAGATTTTCCACATCTCACCCCTACTCGGGCTCTTGATGGGGTTCAATTCGAAATTAAACCTCAGTTTATAACGATGATAGAGAGGAAGCAATTCAGTGGAGCTAAGGGTGAAGACCCAAAGCTTCACATTGTCGACTATTGTTAGTATTGTAATACCATCAGGCAAGCCGGGGTCACTCAAGACCAAATCAGGGAGATTCTTGTTAATGTGGTTTAGAATTATTCTAACAAGCCCCAAGCTCTTGAAAAAGATCCCTTGGAGGCGGTATCTTGTGTTGCATCTTTATCAGATGAGATAGACAAATGGCAGAAGGAAGTTGATGCAATAGAAAGAGCACTCTACAATGTTGGTCTTGGTTTTGAGGATGAAAAGGTGGAACCGATCAAGCAAGTTGTGCGATTTGAACCTACGGTAAGTGTTCCGCCAGATCAAGTTGCAAGTGTTGAATGTAATGACAATTTGAAGCAACCTTCGGTCAAAGAAGGATCTTTGGTGCGTAGCATTGAAGAACACCTTACCCAAGTCAAGGAGGATCCACCCAATAAGATGAATTGGCGCCCCACAGGGCACGTTAGGAAACCGCGTCGTAGCCTAAACACCGCTAGACCGGGTGAGAAACCACCCGATCAAGCGTTAGGCCAAGGATCCTAGTTATTAAAACGTGGTAAGAGGGTCGTGCGGGACCTAGATAAACCAGCACTTTGCGGGAGGCAACCCGTATTTCTTGCTTTCTAGACTAGTTTTCCTTTTTTTTTTTTACTTTTATTTTAGAGAGGCGAGGAGAGTGAATTTTACCTTTAATGAGTGTTTTTGTACAGGCTTAGATCCCATAGTACAGAGGTTTCAAGAGAAGAAAAGTTAGGCGAAGAAAGAGAAGCTCTAGGCCTGAGTACAGGCCCGATCGGGCAAGGCTCGCCCGATCGGGCGCGCACCTAAGGGTCAGATATCGAGTTAATTTCGCCCGATCGGGCGCGCAATATTGATTTTATCAGAGCCAAATTTCGCCCGATCGGGCAAAGAGTCCCGATCGGGCGCGCAAGTGAGGGAAGAAATCGAGGGAATTTTCGCCCGATCGGGCGAAATTTTGGAGAAATTGAGTACCACAAAAAGAAATATCGGGCGAAGCTCGCCCGATCGGGCGAGCAAAGGGCGATTTCTAGGTTCGAGTTCGCGCCCGATCGGGCGAAGGTCGTCCGATCGGGCGCGCACCTTGCAAATTGGCATTAACCACCTTTGCCCAATCAGGCGAGGCACGCCCGATCGGGCGCGCCTTTTTTGATCCAGATTTTTAACCCCTTTCTCCCTTTATCCTTTCTTTTTCTTTCTTACTTCTTCTTTCTCCTTCACACTTTCTCTCTCTAAAACCTCCGTTTTCACACCTTCAACTACACCTTCAATCTAAGATCTCCTCAAATTCACCTATCAAAACCTCAAATTTCTTACATATTATTAATCCTCACATCTTCCTCTACATTTCCCACCTATTTTCTCCCACTTTCTCTCATATTTCCTTCAAACCCTTAGAGAGAGAAAGCTTCAAACATCAAAATTTTCCACATATAATGGCCTCAAAACGTTCAAGGACTCAAAGGGGTGAAAGTTCGAGGGCACCACAACCAACGGTCAACCCGGACCTTCAAATTCCGGGATGGGAGGAGGTTGTCATCACCTCGGAAGAGCAACGAGCTAGGATGTTGAACCTCATCGATCGACAGGTAATCTCAACCCGTTTTATTCATCATCCTACACTAGCTAGACTAGGTTTAGATAAATATGTGGAAAAATTGTTCAAAGGTATAGGCATGAGTGGTTTCTTTCAAATGTGCTATGATACGTATGACTATTTAACATTAGAATTTATTTCAAGTTTTAATGTTATTAAAATGAATGCACTAATCACTCATGTACAATTCCGATTATTAAACAACGATGTGAGACTAACTTTTAAAGAATTTGAAAATTTGTTTGATTTGAAATCGGATAAACCGATTGAACCCTCTTAAGACCACACCGCCGTGGTCTATAAGAGTCTAACTGGGGAGGATTTGGTTAACATCCAACATGCCAAAGGGACTTGGATTCAACATCTCGTCCCAAAATTTTGGCAAAGATTTGCCGGCCTCACTATTTTTGGGAGGCATGAACCAGCAAATGTTAGGGGAGATGAATTGGAACTTTTGGCATCCTATGTAATTCCTAATGCCAAAAAATTGAACATACCTCATAGGATATCCAATCACTTCCAAAGGGCGGCCAATGCGGCCGAGGCTAGTAGGTCTAGGGCACCTATTTATTTTGGGGGTTAGTGACCTACATTGCCAAAAAACGCCTAGGTAGGAACTCGGATGGGCATAAGAAAGTTGTAGGATCAAACCTCATGGACCTAGCCTATTTAGGGAGTTTGAACTGGGTGCAACTCGTGGGGGGTGACACTTGGTGGATAGTCCACCGACAATCGGGTAGGAGGGACCAAGCCTTCACCTTACCCAACCCCGCCTTGACCAAATTTGAGAAGGGGAAGCCTTCTTATACTTTTGAGATTAATGCTCAAGGTGAGGTTCAACCACCTCAGCCTTCACAACAACCCCACCAATCTCCCCTAGACCAATCCCCCACTCACCATTCACCACACTACCCACCACCTCCACCGTTCACCTAAGGCATACCAACTTCCTCGGTCGACTATAACGTCAACTCCAATGCCCCTTATGACTTTTCGGCTTTTAGGAGCCAATCAGGCCGTATCGAGATGGGGCAAGGGAAAGTTGAGGGTATGATGCAAAACCTAGATTCTAGGTTAAGCACCTTGGATGGGCGGGTAGGACACATAGAGAGGAACCTCGGGAGGGGTCTATACCCCATGTATGATGATTATGCCCGTCGGGGGGCTATTCCCCCCGATTCACTTGTTCCCGATTGGTTCCAATACCCCCAAGGAGGGTATTCTCACCCCGGTGCGTATAGTACTTATGTGGACTACTCTTCAGACCACGGATATGGGGGTGACACTCCTTTCAAGGGTATGGGGGGGGGGAATGTAGACCCTACCTACTTTGCAGGTGGTTCGAGTTATGGTGGTGCTGGACCGAGCCAAGGTGGTGCCGGCTCGAGCCATGGAGGAGGATATGAGAGGATGGATGACGATGAGGAGTAGCTCATTCTAGCTACCCTCCCAAGTCAATGAGGGCATTGCTTGATTTGGCTTGGGGGAAGATTTCTTGTATATGTGGTAACTTTCTTCCTCTTTTCTCTATTTTTTGTTTTCCTTGTGTAGTTTTTATTGCTTTCTTATATATTAAAATAAAAAAAAAAATTGAAAAATAAAAAAATCTAAAAATACGTTCCAATGAATTGTAAATTATGCTTCCCTGTGCCCCTTACTTGAGAAAATTGTTTTTATTCTTGGTATTTGATGATAGGCATTGTGGATTAGTTAATCATGATTTGATATTGATTGCCTTGAAACCTCAACATGCGTCAATTTTGTCCAACTACTTGTGAATATAGTGCTTGACTAGTTGATTTGTTTAGGAATGTGTGGTAGTTCCATATTTCCTGGTATGTCAATGAATTTGAGTATTGGTTTGCAACTATAAGTAATATTTATATGATTCATTATTATGCACATTGTGGAGGACAAAGGCATTTGTTCTTTTAGGTAGCCTCCAGATATTGTAGATACATTTGTTCCCTTCTTGCTACCCATGTTGTTGCCTTGACTTTTTGTTGTTTATTAGCCACATTACAAGCCTATTTTGCCCCATTGGTTACTAGTTCCAAGCTTGGCTTGGGGGAGCTATTAGTGAGTGAGCTGAGGGAGTTTGTAGTGTGCTTATTATTTGCACAATTTGAGAGGGTTTTGAGAAGTTGTTTTTGTTTTTGATCATGTTTATTTTTGATGAGTTTGAGAGTTATATTTTCTTGAAAAAATTAAAGCATGACGTTATGAAGAAAAAAAAAAAGAGAAGTTCAAAGAAAAAAAAATGTAAAAAAAAAAGTGAACTTCAAAAGAGAAGAAAAAAATTGTTCAATGTTCAAATGTTCTAGTTGGAGGTTGATCAAAGAAAAATAGAGCTTCAATGAAAAATTCAAGTTTGGAATATAAAGTTTGTTTATTCACTCCGCTTCTTCATTATTATATTTTATGAGTGAATTTTGTAAGAGTTGGGATTATTTATTATGATTAGAGTATATTTGGTTGATGTTAGAGTTGGTTATGTAGGAAATGTTGATCATTATTTATTTTGATCATGGGTTTTGATAGGATTTGCTCCCTTAAGCATAGCTTTTCTCTCACTTATTCCCAAATTTATCCTACCCTTTACCCTAGCCTTACATTACAAGCTTTAAAGACCTTATGACCTTTGTGCATAGAATTGTATGAATGTGAAAGTGTTGTTTATTAATGCAAGTTATGATTTGACATATTTCGAGTCGACTAGTAGGTTGAGCGTTCATTGTTTTATACACACGAGAGTGTGAGTTGGGAGGGCATTGTTCACATAAAAGGGGTTGGGAAGGAGAGCGATCGAGTACATATTTTACTCGCCACATAAAAGAGAGTTGAGTGTGTGAGCACTAGTCTTGAATTCTATTTTCTCTTGTGGTTTGCTCTGTTTGACAATTGTTAGGGAAGATTGGTAATTAGATGGATTTGATTGGTTGATTTTGAAGCATGTTTATTTGATTTACCCTGGATCGTTTGTGCTTGATTTTTACTTTTGGGGTGAAGCATATTTATTGATTCATTGATGAGATCTTTTCTTAGGGACAAGCAAAGGTTTTGCTTAGGGGAGTTTGATATGTCCATTTTATATAGTAATTTACCCCCGTCCCTTGGTGATTATTAGTGGTGTTTTTGGCTCTTTCGAGCCACTTTTATTACTAATTTGTGTTTTCTAGTGTTTTCGTAGTTTTAGTTGTATTTTACATGAAATTGCACTCTTGGAGTATTTTCCCGGGCTTTATGGATCAACTACGGAAGCTAGAAGGACACGACCACTTTTGAAGCCCAGGATCGGTAGCAAAAGCCCTTTATGATCTGATTAATGTATGCATTGATGAATGATTATTATATTTTACCCTAGAATAATATTTATTAGTGAACCTATGCCCTAGATCCTTTTATATATTATTTTCTCCCTATTCTTGATCTCCATAGTTTAGTTTATTATTCAAATTCACATAATTGGTTACCTAATAATCTAGATCATATTAGTTAATTAGGAATAGAAAGATCCGTTTTTCTGTGGATTCGACCCTACTTCCCTATCTACATTAGTTAGAGGATTTAGGTATTAATTTTGATTTGGGGATACGACTTTACCCTGTCATAAAGTCGTCCAAGTCTTTAGTAGTAGCACCCCCACCATCTTCTATTTCTACTCCTAGGATAGTTAGTAATCAAGTCCCTGAGGACATCTCCCTTTTTAATGTAATTATTTCAGAATTTAATAATATGTCTTCTTCTGCTTACTCCTCGTGTTTCTCCTTAACCCAAGATTACAAGCATTGCTTAACTAACAACGAAAATGACAAAGAAATTATTAAATGAATGGAAACACTTGAAAAGAAACACGATAATTAAGGAAACTGAAACGGTTGATATCTCAAATGATTCAACCATTAAAAGAGAAGTTAAAATCGGATTAACACTTAATGTATAAGAAAGAACCGATTTAATTAATCTACTTAAAGAATTTATCGATGTGTTTGCTTGGTCATATGAAGATATGCCAGTTATTAATAGAGAAATAGCTCAACACACTATACCACTAATTCCAGGAGTGAAACCTGTAAAACAAAAGTTGCGTCGAATAAAACCCGACGTAGCTCTTAAAATAAAAGAAGTTTAAAAACAAATAGTTGCAGGTTTTATAAGAGTATCCAAATACCCCGAATGGGTAGCCAACGTCGTCCCAGTTCCAAAGAAAGATGGAAGGGCCAGAATGTGTGTCGACTATCGAGACTTAAATAAGGCAAGTCTAAAGGACGACTTCCCTTTACCACACATCGATATTTTGGTAGATAATACAGCAAATCATGCACTTCTCTTGTTTATGGATGGATACGCGGGATACAACGAAATTCTCATGGAAGAAGAAGACATGGAGAAAACAACATTCATAACACCATAGGGTACATACTGTTACACGGTATTGCTATTCGGGTTGAAAAACGCGGGTGTTACTTACCAACGAGCAGCGACCGCCTTACTCCATGACATGATGCATAAAGAGGTTGAGGTATATGTTGACGACATGATTGTGAAATCAAAAGATCTCCCCGGACATCAAGTAGCCTTGAGAAATTCTTTGAAAGGCTAAGAAAATACAACATGAGGTTGAATCAATCCAAGTGTGCTTTTGGAGTCACCTCAGGAAAGCTTTTGGGATATGTCATAAGCTCTAGAGGCATAGAGATAGACCCAACAAAGATAAAGGGAATCATGTCAATGCCACCGTCCAAATCTGAGAAAAAAATTCGAGGATTTATTGGCCGATTGCAATATATAAGTAGGTTCATATCGAAGCTAACAACGATATGTGAACCAATATTCAAAAAGCTCAAGAAGAATGTACCAGTAATATGGGATGATGAGTGTCAAAAAGCCTTTGAAAAGATTAAAGCCTACCTTGAAAATCCTCCCGTACTAGCTCTAGCACTTCCAGGGATACCTCTCAGGTTATACCTAACAGTCACCAAGGAGACAATGGGAGCCATGCTTGCACAAGAAGTAGAAGGTAAATAAAATGCAATCTACTATCTAAGCAAAAAGATGATCGAGTATGAAGTACGCTATACACTGCTTGAAAAATTATGCCTCGCATTGGTGTGGGCCACAACCAAGCTAAGACATTACATGCTTGTGCATACAGTCTTTGTAGTTACTCGAATGGATCCACTTAAGTATCTATTCGATAGATCTACACTCAATGGGCGCATATCAAGATGGATAGTCAACTTAGCCCAGTTTGACGTCCGATTCATGCCTCAAAAGGCTATCAAAGAATATGTGGTCTCGGATTTCCTAGCAGATTTCCCAATAGAAGATTCGACGCCAATACACGACAATGAATTTCCAGACAAGACTTGATGATCACTGAAGATGATACTTGGACTCTATATTTCGATGGAGCCTCAAACCAAAAGGGATGTGGCGTTGGAGTATTATTAGTATCACCTAAAGAAGAGCATATTCCAATCTCAATACATCTAGATTTCGACATTACCAACAACGTTGCTGAATACGAAGCATGCATGGTAGGCCTTGAAACAGCTTTGGCATTGGGAGTAAAGAAATTACGAATATTCGGGGACTCTTCATTGATCAATAACAATATTTCTAAAAGATGGAAAGTAAGGAGTGAAAGTCTAGCCCCGTACCAAATTTATCTGGAAACTCTCACTAATTAGTTAGAAAAGGTAGAATACACTTATCTACCTAGAGAGGAAAATCAATTTGCTAGTGCTTTAGCAAGACTAGCCTCAATGGTTAGGATTCTTACGGAAATAGAGTAAATGCCTCTAACTATAGAGAAAAGGCACAAATCGGCTTATATTCAAGCTATAGAAGACGATGAAGTGATCCAAGAAGAAGAAGAAGAAGAACCATGGTACACGGATATACTTAACTATGTCACCAAAGGAGAAAACCCTCTTCATGCTGACATAAGAGAAAAAAGAGCATTAAGACTTTTGGCTTCCCAATACGTACTCATAGAAAACGAGTTACATGAAAGGGTACCTAAGGGCCGAGCTCTTTTATGTGTAGGGAAAAAGGATGCTCAAAGAGCTATGAGGATAGTCCACGAAGGCACTTGTGGAACCCATGTTAATGATAAAATGCTGGTCCAAATTATAATGCGAGAAGGATACTATTGGACTACCATTAATAGGGATTGTCATCAATATGTAAAAAGATGCCCTAAATGCCAAATCTACGGCATTTTACAACATGTTCCTCCATCTCTACTTTACACCTACACTTCACCATGGCCATTCTCTACATGGGGGATTGATATTATTGGTAAAATTACCCCTCCAGGATCAGGAGGTCATGAATACATCCTAGTAGCAATTGATTATTTCACAAAGTAGGTTGAAGCACAATCATATGTGAAACTCACTACAAAAAATGTAGCACACTTTATCAAAAAAAAATATCATTTGTCGTTACGGAGTCCCATATGAAATTATAAGCGACAATGGAACTCACTTTCAAGATGAGTGTGAAGAATTGTTACAAAAATATGGCATTCAACACCATCATTCTTCTCATTATAGACCTCAACCAAATGGAGCAGTTAAGGCAGCTAATAAAAATTTAAAGACTATCATCGAGAAAATGTCAAAAAATTACAAAGATTAGCCTGATAAACTCCATTTCGCACTTTGGGGTTATTGCACGTCAATTCGCACATCAACAGGAAATACTCCATTCTCCTTGGCTTATGGAATGGATGTTGGATAACCTGTAGAGCTAGAGATACCATCTCTACGCATTGCATTAAAAAAGTAAACTAGATGAAGTCGAATGGACTAGAGCAAGATATGAAGAGCTAGTTTTACTTGATGAAAAGCGACGAGAAGCTCTACATCATACCCAATGCTATCAAACCTGTATAGCTAGACATTTTAATAAGAAGGTCAAGACAAGAAACATCAAAATAGGAGACTTGGTGTTAAAAGCATTAAGGAAAAATGTTCTGGATCTAAGAGGCAAATTTAGGCCTAATTGGTCCGGACCCTATATTGTCAATACAATCCTATCAGGAGGTGTACTACCCATAATTACTTGAGTAGAATACTCAAGAGAGCTACGTTTGGCCTGATTCCTTAGGAAAGGATATGTATGCAACCCTTTACAGGTGCGGCCACTTTAATTTTTGCAAACCTCGCATCCCAGTAATAAAAAGAAAATCGACAGAAATTTGACAAAACAGTAGCGTTGCAGAAAAAAGCATGTCGCCGGCAGACAGACTGTAGCGCCAGTCGACAGCGCATGTGGCCAGACAACAGACGGCGGTAGCCGCTAACAGCCATAAAACAACGGCGCCGCTTTTCTGGGAGTACCTAGGCAAATTTTGGTGTACGTGATTAGCGGGGGTCCGGTACATGGGGGGACAGTTAATAGAGCGCGGGCTAACCTGCGGGCAATAATACATCAAATAAACGACAATGATAAGTGTAGATGGCCACCTCTTCCCCCGCAGTTGTGAGCCACGTTCGACGAGTATGACCAGAAGGGCATAATTTACCCTCACGATAACCCGCTGGTGGTAACAATGAGAATTGCAAACTGTGAGGTGGATAGAATACTGATAGACGAAGGAAGCTCAGCCAACATCATATACATCAGTGCCTTCAACGAGCTGAAGTTCGACAGAAAAGACCTGAAGAGGGTAAACTACGAGGTCACCGAGTTTAATGGCTCGGGGCTTACCCAGAAGGCATAATCGAACACTTAGTCCGGGTAGGAGAGAGGTAAAAAGACGTGATGTTCGAGCAGAATTTCTCATCATAAACTCCCCTTCACCCTACAATGTAATCATGGGAAGACCGCTCATCCACAAGATAGGCGGGGTGGTTGCCACTTACCACCTGGCCATGACGTACACAATTAAAGTGGGTTGGTTAGCAAAGCTTAGGGGAAGCCAGAAGACAGCCTAACAGTGTTACATAACTGCCCTGAAGCAGCTTGCCAAAACCAGACAGCAGTCCGGTTTCGAGAGAAGGCTCCCTGAGCAACCTGAGAGGAAGTCAAGGAAAAGGAAGCGTGAAGAGTACCACAGGGAAAAAGATAAACAGAAGTTGGCAATGGAAAACTTTGAGCCTGCAAAAGAAGAAATGACCAGACCACTTCCTAGCAGGGTGCATGTCACAGTTGAGCTCACAGAAGGTGATCCCTCGAGGACGGTGAAGATTGGAAAATACATTGATCAAGGAGTAGGGGTGCACCTCATAGAGCTGTTGAGAAAGTATAAAGACATTTTTGCATTTTCCGCAGATGAGATGCCTGGAATTGACCCAGCAGTCATGGTGCATAAGCTGAATGTGAAGGAGGATATTAGGCCAATCTGGCAGAAAAAGCGAAGCTTCTCCACGGAGAAAAACCAGGCAATCTAACAAGAGGTGAAAAAACTTTTGGAAGCAGGATTTATTTATCCAGAATGGTTAGCCAACGTTGTCATGGTGAAGAAGGAAAATGGCCAATGGAGAATGCGTGTAGATTTCACAGATCTTAATAAAGCCTGCCCGAAGGACTGTTACCCACTGCCACGGATAGATCAACTGGTAGACTCAACCAGCGGGCACGCCCTGCTAAGCTTTATGGACGCCTTCTCAAGGTACCATCAGATCAGCCTGCACGAGCCATACAGGCAGAAAACTGCATTCATTACTGAAGGGGGAGTGTATAATTACATAGCTATGCCCTTCGGGCTGAAGAACGCTGGAGAAACTTTTCAGAAGGCAATGGATAGAGTATTCCTTCACCAGAAGGGAAGAAATGTGGAACTATACGTTGACGACTCAATTGTTAAGAGCGGCACACAGGCTGGACATATCATGGATCTGGAGGAAACATTTGCCACCCTGAACAAGTATAGAATCAAGCTCAACCCGAAAAAGTGTCTTTGGAGTGAGCTCCGGAAAGTTTTTGGGTTTTCTGATCAACGAGAGAGGAATAGATGCCAACCCAGGAAAGGTCGAAGTAGTCCTCAATCGGTTCGAGCCTAAGAGCATCAAAGATATCATGCGGTTGACAGGCAAAATTGCCTCACTGACCAGATTCATCAGCAAGTCAGCAAACAAAGCCTTTCCATTCTATCAGCTGTTGAAAGGAAACAGAGAATTCAAGTAGGGGACTAAGGAGAAAGAAGCCTTTGAGGGTATTAAGGAGCATCTAACTAAGCTCCCAACAATGATCAGCCCGGAGCTGACGGAAAAGCTGCAGTTGTACATCTTAGCGTCATTATAGACAATCGTAGCCGTCCTACTGGAAGAAAGACAGAAGCAACAAAGGCCGTTATATTTCTTGAGCCACATGCTGATCGAGGTAGAGAAAATATACCCCCTGGTATAGAAACTAGCCTTCGCAGTGGTCATAGAAGCAGGAAAGCTAAAACCATACTTTGACGCGCATATAATAGAGGTCCTCACAAACCACCTGCTGAAGAAAGCATTACAAAAGATGGATGCATCGAGTTGACTCTTAAAGTGGGCAATCGAGCTTTTTGAGTATGAATTCGAAGTCAAGCCTAGAGAAGCCATTAAGGCACAAGCTTTAGCAGACTTCATAGTGGAAGCCTCCTACGAGGAGAAAGAGGATGACGTTGGGGTCTGGAAGGTGGAAGTGGATGGATCCTCAGCCTAAACGGGGAGTGCGGCAGGAGTCATAATGACGTCTCCAGAAGGAAACTTATTTGAGTATGCAATCAAGTTCAAGTTCAAAGCATCTAATAATGAAGCAGAGTACGAGGCGACGCTGACAGGCCTGCGTATAAGCCTCGCAGCCGGAGCCCGCAAAGTACAGCTGCAGACTGATTCTCAGCTCGTTGCCAGCCAACTGCAGGGGGCGTATGAGATAAGGGAAGCCACTATGATGAAATATGTAACCAAAGTGAAAGAGCTTGCAGCCTAGCTAGTCCATTTCCAGATAGACTTGGTCCCCAAAGTAGGAAACTCTTAGATAGAATTGGTCCCCAGAGCAGGAAACTCCCAGATATTCTGTATACGCTGGTGGGGGAGACACTCAGAACTCCAGTGAGCTTAACTGCTACGTTCATCAGTTCTTGGGTGATTCCTTTGAGAATCCTCTTTCTGCGTCCTCACTCTCTACTGGAGGGACTTTTCGCCCTAATGGGGCCATTGAGTTTGCTGAGGTCCCTATTGAAATTCATCTTCGCCCAATACTCTGTCCTTCTGGAGCTGAGAACGCTCCTTTTCGGCCTTTGATGAATGTGAGGGCTGATGAGTCTTTATTTGTAGACGACCCTCAGAAGGGTGGTACTCTAGGATACCGCCTGACTTAGGGGGTTCGTCTCCCTGCGGATTCTATGCGCAGCTTAGTCAGCCTTTCGGCAGCTACTGCTTGCCATGATTTGCAGAAGGTTAGCCTCTGCTTTTGGCTTTTCTTTTTCTCGTTTCAGCTTTTCTTTGCTTGTTTTCTTGCTGCTGTCTTGTTTTATCTATTATTATACTTTATTTTTATTATTTATTATTTATTATATTGTTAACTTCGTTTGTTAACTCCCACTTTGGCTGACTCTTCTTTTCTGCTTTTCTTGCAGCTTGATATGTCTGTGGGGGATTTGTCCAATGCCTTGTTGTCGGTGGAGAAGGAATATCAGAAGCAATGTATAAATCTTTCCTAGAAGACTTTGGAGGTTCAGCAGGCTCAAGCTGAGAGGGATGCTATGGCCAATGAGGTGACTCCGCTGAGGGAAAAGGCGGATGTTGAAGGACTTCGAGGTGTATTTGGGGACTTCTCAGGCCAGGGTGAAGACGTTAGAGGCGGAGGTGGCAGATTTACAAGCTGCGCATGTTGTTGCGCTGGAGGCTGCTAGGAGAGAGGCTCTCAAGTCTTTTGCGCTTTCTCCTGCTTTCGCTAAGCTCCTGGTGACCGCCATGATGGAGGATGGGATGCTGCGGCTCGATGCATTAGCAGCTTGTATGGTGAGGGTGAAGAGCAGCAGGCTCGCTTTAATGCCTTTTTGGCTAAGGTTGAAGCGGTCGGTGAGGCTGGTTTGTTCGATTTTCTCGCTGATCACCCTCGCGCTGCTGGCTACAAGATCCCCAACCACGCCGTGCTAAACTTGGAGGTGCCTCTCTGCCCTGAATTTGCTGCAGCTACTGGAGTGGAGTCTCTATTTGATGATCAATAAAGGTTATGGCGGCTGTCACCCTCCTACTCCAATGGTTCCTCTGAGTTTCCCTCACCCAGATCTGTTGTAACTAGGTAGTTTTTGTTTCTATCTTTGGGGTGTATAGCTGCCAAAGATTATGTTCCTCTGTGTATTTTCAGAATACTTTTTCTTTCGTTGCTGGGTCTGTCCAGCTTAACTTGAATTTGTGATCTTCTAACTTTACCCGCTGAGTGTTTCCTTGTCCTGGTGGATAAGGGCACAGCTTTATTTGTTCTGCGACTGACCTGTTGGATGTTTACTCTGCCTTGGTGGGCAGGGGTTCAGCCTTATAATGTATGCTCCTTATGATCTCCTCTTGCCGCTTTTCTTGCTGTTTTTTTCATTGTCTGCATGTTTGCTCTTTATTACATTTGGTGGGGCCTCGTAGGTTGGGCCTTCCTGTCTTTTTAATTTAGCTGCCTAGCGTTTTTCTGTTTCTTTTGCGCTCTGCTGTGCTTCAGCAGGGACTTTGTTACACTTCGTCCTTCCTGCTTTATCTGCTTCATGTGTTTGCGCGTTGTGTACTTCACTTCGCTTTGACCAAAGGCTTCGTCTGCGTGTTGGTGGACATATTTGATTTAGGGTTATTCGACTTCTCCTTGTTGAGACTTGTTTGTGTCGATCAGCTTTTTGTTTATTTCGTCTGTGTCACCAGCTTGCTTTGCTGTGACTTATTTGCGTCATTCAACTTATTTATGTTGCGACTTGTTTATGCTGTGACTTATTTATGTCATTTAGCTTATTTATGCTGCGACTTATTTATGTCGTTCAGCTTGTTTATGCTGTGACTTATTTATGTCATTCAACTTATTTATGCTGCGACTTATTTATGTCATTCAGCTTGTTTATGCTGCGACTTATTTATGTCATTCAGCTTATTTATGCTGCGACTTATTTATGTCGTTTAGCTTATTTACTGCCTGCTTATTTCTTTTTGTAAGGGCTTGCTGCTTGACTGTCTTCTCCTTTCCTCTCCCCCCCTCGAAGAGATGGGCTGGATGGGACTAAGAGAACCTTAGTGTTGCCGATGCAGCTCATCTTCTTCTTTTCCTCTCTCCTCCCCTGCTCAAGCTGAACGTGTTAGGCCCCCCTCAGGCGTCCCCGAGGTGGTGCCCTGTTTTGCTTTTTGCAGGAGAAGCGAGGTTTTAAGGAGGGATGCTTTCACTCTGTCATTTTACGCTAGAGTGCTTCTTGCCTCTAACACTTTATTATTATTCTTGTTTGATTTCTGCATGTTAGTATATGATGCTTGGGCATAGTATATTAAACAAATTTACGCAACATACCCCTTACGTAGAGGCTTGTATTTCATTGAACAAAAATGGCTCAAATGCCTTAATTAACACATCATGGACTGAATAGAGATTTATCAACTTGAAACAGCTATGTTTCAGGCTATTTAAACAAAATATTTCTTTAACACATCAGCATTGAAACTGTTTCTTAAGACCTGACCTTCTTGGTCTATGAGGAGGAACGCACCTGGTCCAACCTGCTCGTGGATGATGAAAGGACCTTCCCAGTTTGCTGACAGCTTTCCATGCTGATTTCCTCTTCCAACTGTTGCTGTCCTCCTGAGGACTAAGTCTCCTGGCAGGAGCTCTCTGTGCTTGACCCTTTTGTTGAAAGCTTTTGAGATCATGCTCTTCTGGGCTGCCAGCTTAAGGGCTGCTTTTAGCCTTACTTCTGGCAGGAAGTCTAGCTCTTCCAGCATGCACTTTTCATTTCCTTGCTGCTCATAGTGCTGTATCCTTAGGCTGGGGATTTGCACTTCCATAGGGACAACTGCATTAACCCCGTAAGCCAGGGTGAAAGGGCTTTTACCGGTTGACTCCTTCTTAGTGGTCCTATTTGTCCACAAGACCTTTGGGACTAAGTCTACCCACAGGCCCTTGTACTCCTCCAGCTTCTTCTGTAGGGCTGTCAGGATCAGCTTGTTTGCTGCCTCTACTTGGCCATTGCTTTGCGAGTGGCAGACTGAGGCACTTGCATACTTGGTGCCCATATCTCCCAAGTAGTCCTTTATGGTGTCAAAGTCAAATTGGCACCCATGATCAAAGACTATGCACCGTGGCACCCCGAATCTAGTGATGATGCTCTTCCATATAAATGTTCTAACCTTAGTTGCCTTTATGTACTTGGTGGGCTCAGCTTCTATCCACTTTGTAAAGTAATCTACTGCCACAATGAGATACTTCCTGCCCGCCGACCCAGTGGTGAAAGGTCCCAATATGTCCATTCCCCACTGAGCGAACGAGATCGGGCTGAGGATTGGAGTCAGATCGTTTGCTGGCTGATTTATGACTAGTGAATATTTTTGACACGTGTCACATTTTTTGACATGTGCTAGTGCGTCTTGAGTGAGAGTTGGCCAATATGCCCCTCTTCCACTACTACAAAAATAACCAAAGAAACCTACTAAAAGAGACCTGTTATGTGGGACAACGAGTTTCTTACACTAATAAGACCTGATATTACAAGTAGCAGGTCTCTTATGTCAAAATTGATGGCAGGAAAAAAATAAAGAGACCTGTTGTTATCGTCAACAAGTCTCTTTTATATTTTATATTTTTTAATTTAAATATACTAGAATCCAGCCACCTTATTAAGGATAGAAAAATCGACCCACATCTGTAAAAAAAAAAAAATCAACTCATTCTCACCAGAGCACCTTTCACCCTTGACTCACTGTCCCCTCCGTCGTCGCCCACACCGCCGCCCACAGAAACTTAACACTACCCTCTGGTTCTCCTCTCTACTGCCGGTACGGTTCTCCCGTCACATGAAGTTGCTTTTCGGCGTAACCTCGAAGATTAAACTCCGGCGAGTTCCACATCCACGCGACTTTAATCTCCGGAAACTTCCCCATTCATCGCGACCCTAACCTCCGGCAACTGCTGACTCCACCCTTCCCTTCCTACACTCGGAGCTCCCCTCACCCTAAGGTACCATCAAAATCCTTTTTCTCCATATTAATTTTTTTTTTAGGATTTATCGGCTTGACATTTGCACTCCTCTTACAATGTCTGGGCTTCGTTAATTTACAATTAAGGATAAGAAGCAAAATTTTATGTTAAAGATAGCAATCATACACCCAGATTTTGGTATTAGTAATTTTTCAATTTTTATAATCAATTGTTTGTTGTTATTAAATTTTGATTTCTATACAAGTATGTCATTTTAATTTATCTACTACTAAATTTTTTGAATGATCATATTTTTGTGATTTTGTATATGATTTGAAGTTGGGTGCGTGAAATTATAATGGAATGAAGTCTAATTTATGTTGTATTTATGAAAAATTGCCAAATTGAGTGAAAAAGTGAGTAGTTTTATGAATTAGATCTTCAAAGATTAAGACACTTGAGCATTGGCAATCTGACTTGCATTTTTCTAGCTGCAGTTGCTGTTACATTAGTCTTATAATCATATTCTTAGGTCAAAGGAACATTGTGTAATGGAATTTGATGAATGACTTCAAATAACAATATCATGTTTTTGAAATTTGGACCTTGTATTTGCATATTATGTGTAGAGAGATTAAAGTGGTTGTGATGAAATCCGAACGAGGTACAAGCAATGAAGACAATTTAATATTTTATCATTGCAAATCCCTATCTCTAATGAGAAGGGTGAAGTTAAACTAACCTCCCCTGCTACACCTGTTTGATTGTTGGTCTTTTCGTCTTTTCGAATATCTAACTTGACTAATACATGGAGTAATATGTCCATTTAATGTGTAAGTTTTGCTAACCTTTGCTTATTATAATCACGTCAGTAATTTTCTGTCATGGTTTTGTTATGCTCACTGCCTATATTTCCTTATTTAGGCTGTATACACTCAATTTTATAAACAAAAATGCATATGTGCCATGCTTTTGGGATTAAAAAACAAATCTCATTGATTTTTATAAGTTATAAGTTGACCTTTGTCTTGTTTAAATCTTTATGTTATATTGTTGTGTGTCTAAGTCATCTCTATATTTCTATTTTTTATTTGTTTATCTTTGTCTTATGCCTTCCTTTGTTGTGTTTATATGTATCTGATCAGCTCATATTTTGTCTACTAGTTAGGTAAGCTTGCTAAGTTATAAGTGGAATTAGATTTTTAGTAATTTACTCATCTAGATAATCATCAATTTAAAGAGGTTTGTAAAAAAAGATTAGAATTTCTCATTACTCTCTCGTATTGAAATTTAGGCATTTAGAACATTAGAATGAGTCATAATAATACTCCGTATAATATAAGAGCTTATTTATTTGGTAAAATTAAAGTCCTAAAAACCTTAATAGTATAGCATGTCTAAAGTATTAATGTTTTCATCTCTAAATGAAAATCCAACGTCCATGTTGAATCAAACCTCCCACTACTAAGAATTTATTTTTCAATGTTAGCATAGAGGATAGAAATATGATATAGCTTAGTGAAAGAGCTTGTTTCTACTCTATGTATATCCATTTCTGTCAAATTAAAATTATTAAGATAAATATAATTAATATAACAAAGTTAGTTAAAGAGCATGTTCTCACTCTACTATGCATTAAGTTATTAAATTGTTTGCCTACGACTCAACAAGTATGATAATTGCTAAATTTGTCAACAATAGTTTCATATTTGCTAACTGACTTTTAAACTAATAATGAAAGCTCATTTGATGTCCCAATTTAAAGTATTTATAGGGAACTGAGTCTCTAGTGTCTCCTTGTTATTACTAACCAAAGATTGCTTTGATGTTGAACATACATTGCATAATAACTGGGTTATGCAGTTTCTTCCTTCCTTTGTGTTGCTTCTTCAACTACTCTTACATTAGGCCACATGTCATACTGCATTGAATTAAGCATAGTTTAGATGCAATTGTGGAGCTGCAAAGCTGGTGGAAATACGTTTCGGAGTACAAAAGGAGAAAGAAGCAGCAGTTATTCATCATCATATCCATGGATTTATCTGTCGCCAAATGGCAAATAGCAATTAAAGAGAGATAGGATGCCATTACTGTTCAAGTAAGATTAAATCCTTCACGGGTCATCTGTTGCTCTACGAAGAAGCTTTTAACTACTTATAATAGTTTAACGAGTTTAGTTTATATATTTTGGGGGAAATTAGTGTATTTTTAGATATTTTTGTATAGTATTTCCGAAGGTTACATTTGAATTATTATTAATGAATGTTTGTAAAAGTTTTTATCAACTTTTGTTTAATAATATAATTTCATGAACATTATATGATTATGGAGAAAATATTTAGAGCATATAGCATTGCAAATACAAGTGCAGAAAACAATACTGTATAGGTACCCACATAAACAAATACCGTAGGGTGTCAAATTTAGGTTTTTTTTTTTAAAAAAATAAAGAGATAAGAGACCTGGTATCTCTCTTAATAGATGTCTTAGATGTACTTAAGAAACCTGTTGGGAAAGATAACAGGTCTCTTAGACTTCATCAATTTAAAAACTATTATGGCCAAAGAGACCTGTTATCTCACTTATGAGGTCTCTTAAAAAATGCAAAGAAACCTGATCAGTAGAACAGGTCTCTTTGGTAAAGAGACCTGTGAGCTAGAGACCTCCTCTAATAAGGTCTCTTAGGCCTATTATAACAGGTCTCTTTGGGCATTTTTGTAGTAGTGTTCTAAGGATCTCTACTCCCAATGCTTTCCCGTCGATATGGTTGGCGCATATTTCGGAGTGGGCTTCTTCCATAATGCCCTCCTACTCCCATTCTGGAATACACCTTAGCAGCGGCTTTGAGAAGCCTTTCTTTTTGAGCTCTCCATTCATCACTGCATACCAATTTGCGTCATTCTTCACCTTTTTAGCCTGTGCTTCATCATCGGGTAGCGAGCCATGAAGTTTGTATGCCAAGATGTCTGAGAACCAGGCTCTTTGACTCCTGACGCAGTTTACCTGCTCCTTTTCAGCGATGCTGCTCTCCTCTAACACTTCGACCATCACTATTCTTGTGAGGCTTTGTAAGGTGGAGTTGGCTAACTTAGATAAGGCGTCAGCCCGAGAGTTTCCTGCTCTAGGGACCAAGTCTATCTGGAAATGGACTAGCTGGGCTGCCAGCTCTTTCACTTTGGTTACGTATTTTATCATAGTGGCTTCCTTTATCTTATACGCCCCCTGTAGTTGGCTGGCAACGAGCTGAGAATCAGTATGCAGGTGTACTTTGCGGGCTCCGATTGCGAGGCTTATACGCAGGCCTACCAGCGTCGCCTCATACTCTGCTTCATTATTAGACACTTAGAACTTAAACTTGATTGCATACTCAAATACGTTTCCTTCTGGAGACGTCATTATGACTCCTGCCCCACTCCCCGTTTGGGCTGAGGATCCATTTACTTCCACCTTCCAGACCCCAACGTCATCCTCTTTCTCCTCGTAGGAGGCTTTCACTATGAATTCTGCTAAAGCTTGTGCCTTGATGGCTGCTCTAGGATTGACTTAGAATTCATACTCAGAAAGCTCGATTGCCCACTTTAAGAGTCTACCCGATGCATCCATCTTTTGTAATGCTTTCTCCAACGGGTGGTTTGTGAGGACCTCTATTATATGCGCGTCAAAGTATGGTTTTATCTTTCTTGCTGCTGTGACCACTGCAAAGGCTAGCTTCTCTACCAGGGGGTATCTTTTCTCTACCTCGGTCAGCACGTGGCTCACGAAATATATCGACCTTTGTTACTTCTATCTTTCTACCAACAGGATGGCTGCGATTGTCTGTATTGACGCTAAGATGTACAACTGCAGCTTTTCCGTCAACTCTGGGCTGATTATTGTTGGGAGCTTAGTCAGATGCTCCTTAATACCCTAAAAGGCTTCTTTTTCCTTAGTCCCCCACTTGAATTCTCTTTTTCCTTTTAACAGCTGATAGAATGGCAAGGCTTTGTCTACTAACTTGCTAATGAATCTGGTTAGTGTGGCCATTTTGCCTGTCAACCGCATGATATCTTTGATGCTCTTAGGCTCGGGCAGATTGAGGACTGCTTCGACCTTTTCTGGGTTGGCATTTATTCCTCCCTCGCTGATCAGAAAACCCAAAAACTTTTCGGAGCTCACTCCAAAGACACACCTTTTCGGGTTGAGCTTGATTCTATACTTGCTCAGGGTGGCAAATGTTTCCTCTAGATCCATGATATGTCCAGCCTGCGTGACGCTCTTAATAATTGAGTCGTCAACGCATACTTCCACATTTCTTCCCTTCTGGTGAAGGAATACTCTATCCATTGCCTTCTGAAAAGTTGCTCCAGCGTTCTTCAGCCTGAAGGGCATAGCTATGTAATTATACACTCCCCCTTCGGTAATGAATGTAGTTTTCTGCCTGTCTGGCTCGTGTAGGCTGATCTGATGGTACCTTGAGAAGGCGTCCATAAAGCTTAGCAGCGCGTGACCGCTGGTTGAGTCTACCAGTTGATCTATCCGTGGCAGTGGGTAACAGTCCTTCGGGCAGGCTTTATTAAGATCTGTGAAATCTACACACATTCTCCATTGCCCATTTGCCTTCTTCACCATGACCACGTTGGCTAACCATTCAGGATAGTCACAGGGTTCAATTAATCCTGCTTCCAAGAGTTTTTCCACCTCCTCCTGGATTGCCTGGTTTTTCTCCGTGGAGAAGCTTCGCTTTTTCTGCCTGACTGGCCTAATATCCTCTTTCACATTCAGCTTATGCACCATGACTGCTGGGTCAATTCCGGGCATCTCATCTGCGGAAAATGCAAAAATGTCTTTATTTTTTCTTAGTAGCTCTATGAGGTGCACCCCTACTTCTGGATCAATGTCTTTTCCAATCTTCAACGTCCTCGAGGGATCACCTTCTGTGAGCTCAACTATGACATGCTCCCCGCTAGGAAGTGGTCTGGTCATTTCTTCTTTTGCAGGCTCAAAGTTTTCCATTGCCAACTTCTGTTTATCTTTTTCCCTGCGGTACTCTTCACGCTTCCTTTTCCTTGACTTCCTCTTAGGTTGCTCAGGGAGCCTTCTCTCAGAACCGGACTGTTGTCTGGTTTTAGCAGGCTGCTTCAAGGCAGTTATGTAACATTGTTGGGTTGTCTTCTTGCTTCCCATGAGCTTTGCTGACCAACTCTCATTAGTTGTGTACGCCATGGCCAGGTGGTAAGTGGATACCACCCCGCCTATCTTGTGGATGAGCGGTCTTACCATGATTACATTGTAAGGTGAAGGGGAGTTTATGACGAGAAATTCTGCTTGAACATCACGTCTTTTTGACCTCTCTCCTACCCGGACTGAGAGTTCGATTATGCCTTCTAGGGTAAGCTCCGAGCCATTAAACCCAGTGACCTCATAGTTTACCCTCTTCAGGTCTTTTCTGTCCAACTTCAGCTCATTAAAAGCACTGATGTATATGATGTTGGTTGAGCTGCCTCCGTCTATCAGTATTCTATCCACCTCCCAGTTTGCAATTCTCATTGTCACCACCAGCGGGTCATCATGATGGTAAATTATGCCCTTCTGGTCATACTCGTCGAACATGGCTCGCGGCTGCGGGGGAAGAGGTGGCCATCTACGCTTATCATTGTCGTTTATTTGATGTATCAACGCCCGCAGGTCAGCCCGCGCACTATTAACGATCCCCCCATGTACCGGACCCCCGCTGATCACGTATACCCTTCCCTCTAGCTTGCCATCTCTATCCTTGTCTCCAGTTGGGCCCCTCTGACCTCTTCTACCGTCAGCTCGGCCCGCTCTATCCTCCTCCCTTCTTCTAGGAGGCTCACCAAGCTGCTTAAAATGACTCAGCTATCCTCTCCTGACCAAGTCCTCTATGTTGTCCTTCAAGTGCGTGCATTCTTCAGTGGTATGGCCATGGTCCCCGTGAAAGTCACACCACTAACTGGTATCACGACTCCTGTTTACCATCCTTAGAGGCCTCTGCCACTTATCATTAGCCTTATTTACGCTGAATATGTGAGATCTGGATTGGGTTAGTGGGGTATAATGATCAAACTTCCCTGGCCTTGACCCTCTCCTTGGATCGGACCTTCTTAGTCCCACTTCCCTGTCCGCTTCTCTGCGGTTTTGCTCACCTCTGCTTGGCTGGTCCCCCCTGGGTGTGTTCTTTGCTCGCTAAACCGAGTCACCTATTGCTTTCCTACCCAGCATTGCTCTGTCACTCTCGTCTGCTTTGATAAACTCATGCGCTTTACACAGCGCTTCAGCGAGCGTTTTGAGGCTCTTACGCCCCATATATGCTCTGAATTGTGACCCTGGCAGTAGGCCACTCTGCATTGCTAATAGCGCTACTTCCTGGCTCATATTTGGAATGGTTGTTTCCTCCTTGTTGAATCTGGTGATGAACTCTCTCAAAGGCTCATCCTTTCCCTGAACCACAGACATCAGTTCGGTTGTCATCTTGGTTCTGTCCACCAACGTTATGAAATGCTCCATGAACATTCTCTTTGGCTGGCTGTACGAGTATACAGAGCATTTGGGGATGGCGTCGTACTATTCCGCTGCCAGCCCCTCCAGAGTTAGTAGGAAAGCCTTACACTAGACTGAGTCCGTCATGGTGTAGAGTACCATATGATTCTCGAAAGCTGATATGTGGCTTTTGGGTGTTGTTGTTCCATTGTACTTGCAGCTCGACATCTTCACCTTCTCCATGGGTTTTTCAAAAATCTCCCGACAAAATGGGGAATCATCTGGAACAACCTGGATTCGCGCTCGTTTGTCTCTCTCCGGGCTGGGTCCTCGCTCTGCAGCCGGGGACCTACTGCGAGGGACCCGCTTCTCTGGGCTGATTCGAGCGAGGGTTATTTCCTCCACGCTCCATTCCCGATTTAGGTTGCGAGCTTCTAGCTCCAATACCTTTTTCCTCAGCTAAATGAGCTCTTTCTGCTCTAGGGTGAGAGTTGAGACTTTCGGCTTTTTTGTTGCGGGCTCCACAGCTGCCGTTGTCGGTGATGGGCTTGCCTTCTTACCCATATTGGTAAGGATCGCTATCATTGCAGCCAAATGCTCCTTGTTGCACTTAGAGAGTATCTGCAGAATGGCTGGCATGTTCACGGGCTGCGGTTTATGGTGCTGAGACAATAAGCTCATTGCTCGCGCCTGTTAACGGCATTCCGTAGTTGAAAATAGAGTTGAATCCTACCGGATCTACTGGTTTTGCCGCTACTTTAGCAGTGGCTGATGTCGATCCGATGGGGTTGGATTTCTGCGAGATGGTCGATTTGGGGTTTCCGGTGGATCCTTTTGGATTGCTGGTTACTGGGGGTATTTTTTGTGGTGTTTGGCTGGTCTCATTAGTTTTGGACGTGGGTGTTTGTACAATTTCTTCTCCGGCCATGGTGGTTGGTTAACTAGTCCCTAGCTCAGTAGGTGAACCTCAGGTCAGATGATCCAATCCCCTCCTTCTCGTGCCAATTGTTCTAGGTATGGATCCAAGGGTTTTGCTGGATAAGCTGGGTCCCGTAAAAAACCTACACACGGTAGCACACGTAAACTGCCCTCGGGGGTGGCTCGAGGAACCCCCCTCTGAAGCTTAAGTTAGAGAGTGTTTAGAGAGAGAAAGTGTACTTAGAGAGATACATAAAGTGTAATAACTTGAGTGTCTAACCTCCTTTCCGTTGTACTTTACCCTCTATTTATAGGCGTACTATCTCCTTCGTCGAGAGCTTAGCCTGGTCAGCCTTGCGGGCTGACTCTGCCGGAATGGCGATCCCTCCTTTAGTTGCTTATTCAGCGGTGAGTGCGCACCCTGGGGGCTGGGCGATAGTTCAACGGGAGCTATCCTATACAGTATCAATACAAGACAGATATGAACAAATAACAAGTAAATAAACTCACCCGATTCTGGTGGCGAGGAATTGATCGCTCTATAATTCGCTGATCCTGGGGAGCCGAAGGAATCATCTCCTCGATAGGCTCGTATGTCCCCTTGTACTTGATGGACATACGAGGGGGCACAAACTCGGTAGGCCCAGCCTGACAAAAAGAAAACCAAAGTGAGTAAAAAATCACTTGGGGGGCTACTAAGCGAAAGGTAAAAGATAAAAATCATACCATCGCCTCCGTAAAAAGAACAAGGGCTAGAGCTAACAACGACAACAACTCCTTCTTGTAGCACCGCCCTGGGATTGCATGTGATCGCCAAGAGGTACCAGTAAGCGAGCTCTCCGACATGCTGAGCAGCCTCATGTCATTGAACATGTGACGTGGCGGAGAACCAGGGACGATAAAAACATCCGAGGAGTGCTGAATAGCAACCCTATCTCCCAGGTATGCCCCCGCCCCATACGTCCCTGGAAAGTAGCGACGCTTAGTAGTGTACTACGCGGTTAGCCCAGGGACAACCAAACCGCCCCATGGCCGATAATCACATCAGGCTCCTGCGAAGAATGCCTATGAGATAAAAACTACTAAAAAGCAAATAAAAAAATGTTTAACTATGCAAAAGATCATACCGAGAAGATCTACTCTCGAACAAGGGCGATAGATGCCCGGATGTGGTGGCCTCCCCAGCAGGCGCTGACAGGAAACTCACGTGGCGATGGCCTCGCCGACGCGAGTGAAGGAAAGTACTCGTAGAACCAGATCTATAAAAAGACAAAAGATGTTAGCAAATGTTAATCAGAGCTTAGAGATAACTTTATAGGAGACAAAAGTATACCTCTACGACTCTCTAGAAGCCGGACAGAGTGATTTCTCCTGTGTAAGACAGGTGTCGACACGAGTCTCGCAGGGCACGCAGAAAATCGGCATAGGCCAAGCTGGCCCAGTTATAAGTCCCGATCAGGTGAAGATCGCGGACAGTAGGAAGGTAGTAAAGCAACGCTCTACTACCTTTGTCAGGGGAAAACGTCCCTGACAGCAAGATAAGCGCAAAGATGCGCAGCCGCTGCTCTCGGGTGGTCGCATCATCCTCGAAAAATGCCGCCAGAGTCTTGACTCCATCTCAGCACGGGCCCGAACAACGATCGGACCAAGCAGCTCATCAACCTCAGGAGAGTAAACTCTGATGTTGCTGTTAAACGGAAGTATAGTAGAACTGAACTCTAGTCCCGAGATGAGACTGAAGTCGGGTGGTGTAGACACCTAAAAATGTCTCCCCAAAACCAAACCCCATGATGAACAACCTTTCACCGCCATTATTGGTCGGGTTGAGTATTTAATCTTGGAGTGCTTAAATCCATATTTACATTTCATAAACCAACCCAAATTCTAGCCCATTTCCCCAAACCATAACTTATTTTCCTCTTTTCGTGCCTTTAAACCCAAAATAATTCATTTCGTGTCCTTAAAAATCATTCATTTCGTGTCCTTTTTATAAGAATGTTTAATCCAGTTTATTTTGTCCATTATCTGGGTCCAATGATTGAATATTTGGATGGGGCTTTAAAATAGCTTTCCAGCGATATATTAAAAGCCCAAATCCGAGTTATAACGAATAAGTTATGGCCAAAATATTAAACTAGCCCAAACCGAACCTAAGCCCACCTTACCTACGATCCAATGATCATGTGGAGGGTCCAAATTATTTGATCCAATTCCTAAACAAATTAGGATTAATTAGTAGCTTTGATAAGTTTCTAAAAGATCTTAATTATTCATTTTTGAAAAGATAAGATTAAAGAGTTTGGAATTGAATAAAACTCATTTTTTTAAAAGTCCTAATTCTATCCGAATTGAAAGACGTTCAAAGATAGACAGATATAAATTTCGTGACTCATATTTTTTATCTTAATTTTATATGGTTGGATAGCTCTTGAAATTATCTTTCCAATGATATATTATAATATCAATTCCGAGCTATAACGGAAAAGATATGAATAAAATGTCAAACTCTATCCAAAACTGACACCGTCTCACTATTTCGGCCATATCTTTTATTCTATAAAATATTTTAACTGATTCTAATTGGATTTGAAATTAGACTTCAAGAGCTTTCTAAAAAAATCTTATTAATCTCATTCCGATTTCTGGATCAAAAGATATGATAAAAACAAAAACCGCAAAAATTACAGTCTATCGAGTTTTATTCCCATTTAATTCGAATCTTATCTTAATTCTTCGACCCCTCTTTTTTCTCTATAAATAGAAGTCATATCACCCCTTTTTAAATAATCAACAAGCTTGATGATCAAATCCTTCTCTCTTTCTCTCTTTGACACCAAAAATAATTCTTCTTCTCTCTCTCTCATATTCTAAGCCTTAAACCTATATTCCTAATTACACCATTCTTCCCTTAAGCACTCCAAGGAGTCCATACAATACCCGAATTTCTATACTTAAACCAAGGCATGAAAGGTATAATTAACTGAGGGTTTGGACCAAATTAACTCTACTTTTATTTAGTTTAATTTAATTTTCATTTGCTTTATATTTTTTTTATTGAAGTTACTAACAATTTATTCATGATGTAGCAATTTAAAGGAACGCATGGAATGTGAGTAATTAATTAATTTAATTCTTTATTTTATTTTTTATATTTCTAGTATCATGATTAGGTTATTTTATATTTGATTTGACAAACAATTTATTGTAAAACTGCTTCCAATATTAATGTTGATTCTATTATTTATTGTGATCACCATATTGCATATTTAAAGGGAATATGTAATTGAAAATCACGCCTAATAAGATAATTTGGACAACCGGTTTAGGATCCTTTTTAATCTTGTTTGAAGTGATCACAATATTTTAGAATTATGTGTTGCATTAATATTAAACCAATTTAGCCTAATAATAGTTTGGAGCAAATTGAATCTTTTTTTGCATGCCTTTGAGATCGCATGAATCACTTTTCATTATAAGAATCAAGTAGAGGCCAATACGGGTGAATGTGACTCCATGACTCACTTCGTACCATCATCCCCGATCCTCCTTTCGTGGTTCCGAACCATATGGAGTTAGTAATCTCATGGATTATGAATAGGATGTAACCTTCACGGGTCAATCGTTGTTGCCTTCGTTGTCCCTTTATTCGTGGTTGCCTATTATGATCCATGAACGGTTTACAAGTTCCTTAATAACTTTTTGGCGGCTCCCTACTTTTCTTTGTCCCTAATCGTAATGTCAATTTCCACTTCCTATGATTGTCAAGCATATTCACCACATCCTTTTACGTAGGCGCACTTCGAGCGACGCCTACAGGTGGGGTGACCATCATCTCACCCTAAGGAAAGTGAAAGGTGTTGGTGGTGTCCCAGAAGAACTCCACCAGAGCACTGACCACGCGATGACCTCCGTCAAAAAAGCTCATGGCTTGCGTAGCCTCAAATAGGGAAGTTAGCCCACAAGACTCCTAAAGAAGTCTCAACTTCCCATCGAATCTGAAGATCGTCCTATACAACTTGCCCAAGGTATCGTTCTTCAGCGTGGGCTAACTGCAAGAAGTGGCAACATGTCCTACCAGCAGTGATCCCACGACGCACCCTCTCAGAATTGTGGTGGTCGGGGGCAAAGTACAAAATCTACTCATCCCACTCGGGTAAGGGACCAAGAGAAGTGGATGGGTCGGCATCCTCCTCTACGGGCTCATGCTCCCGTCGTGTGTCTCGGGACCGTGAATCCGAACCTCACTGTCTAGCCATACTACATTGTGAAAAATTGACATAAATTAAGGTTCTATAGTATCTAAGGTTCGCCTAGCCGCATGATACTATGTTCGCAAAAACAGAGTACGTAGTACTAAAACAGAGCACAATTTCAATTCGAGCATATATGGCATTTTTCAAGCACCAAAACAATTTCTTGCATTATTATGAAAATTATTGTGACAAATTGGACAAGAAATTGCTAGCAAAAACATAAAAAGTAAGCCACATTGTCTTCCTGACCTCAAGGGGTCCAACAATGGTGATTTGTTCGTTTCTTCACCGAATTGAGTCAAACAAGTCTCAAAACACTCCCAAGGCTATATACAAGCATAATCAAGCAATTTCAAGGCATAAAATTTGACAAACAAAGCAAATTAAGCATTATAAGGTTCGAATTTTTAAAAATTTGTGAACAAAAATGCACAAATTCAGCAAAAACTGGGATGAGTTTGAAGAAAACTTACATAGATCAGGAAAGTATATGAATAAAGCTTTGATTTGCAACAAATTTGAGCGAATTTGGTTGAGAAACGAATAAGTTAGAGCAAAATGAAGTTCCGCGGCGATTTTCGAAGGCAGAGAGCAGCAGCGACGAAATGAAGAAGAAAAGAGAATATATACGGATTTCCCAATTCTTGCGCCAAACGACAGCTCTGTCGCCAGGCGACATAGTTTAGCGTCTAGAGACAGAGCCAAATCTTAGCGCCAACGACATTTCAGCAGCGACACAGTCCTCAATAACTCAGATCGGTTATTTCGACTTCTTACAAAAATTTTGGGTTCCTTGATATGCAAGTTAGCCCCTATAAGCAATTTGACATGATTTAGTAATCGTCTCGGTTACAATCGCATTAAGTGATCGACATGATGGATGATCGTCTCACTTAGCTTAAAGCGCCTAAACATTGGCTCATTGCAAAAGCACCGACATAATGGTTCATACATACGCAAAGGCACCGACATAAAAGCACTGACATACTGGTTCACGATTCAGAAGAAACGACATAACGCGTGAAAATTATTTCTAGCGCCATAAGATGGCTCTGTCGCCTAGCGACATACCTAGCGTCTGACAACAGGCGCGTGTTTGGCGTTGCGGTCGTGTTTTATTCTTTTCAAAAATCTGATTTATTTTTTATCATATCCAGATGATTTTCTCTATAAATAGCCTCCTAAAACCTCCGTTTTCAATAATCAACTTCTATCAATTCTTAGGAATTTTCTCTAATTCTCTCTCTCACAAATTCTCATAAAGAATTTCTTGATTGCTCTCTCTCTCTCTTTTCAAAACTAGCCTTTTGCATACAAAATTACACAGTCACGAGATCTAGAAACACCTAACCAAGTTTGAAGTTTTCTTCGCCCTAGACGTGAAAGGTTTTAATTTCTGAGGGTTTGGTCCCAAATATCTATTTCAGTTATTTAATTTAATTTTTTGAATTTATATTTTCCTTGAAGTTATGAACGCGTGTATTTTGTTATTAGGAAGAGGTACGAGGCATCCAAGTAAGTGCTTTAATTTTTTTTATTGATATTATGATATAGAAATCTTGCTAGGTTGTTATTACGATTCCTAGTGTCATGTTAGGGCGTTTTGGTCTTCCTGGTATCATGTTTAGGGTAACAACTATAATTTCTAATATCAAATATGACAATTATGATTCCTGTGATGCTTTCTATTCTTTTCCTAATATTTATTATATTATCATGTTAGAATTAAAGATTTGATTTTTATTGTTTAGTGACATGCTAGGGTTTGTTATAATCTTGTTAGTATCATGCCTAGGATCTTGCTATTATTATGCTTTAGCATTGATTTGATTATTTTAATTATGTTAAATATGATTATTCTTATTATTTATGATTATTATGTTGCTTGATTATATTTATTTTTATTGCTTGATCACGCCTTTTATGCATGTTTAAAGGGAATCGATACTTGTAATCACGCTTAATAAGATAATTAATAATCTTGTTTAGGGTTAATATGATTATAATTAAAGTGGTCAACAATAATAGGTTTTTTTTGTGCATTAATATTCAACTAACATAGAATAAACAAGTTTAGGGTAAACCTATTGATTGCATGTTAATCAGAAAATGCACATGAATACGATCAGAATAAAGTAGAGCCTATTATTAGGGCAGGTTCAATCTCTTTTAGGTTGGATTTGTACCTTCATCCCCGAAATACCAGTCATGGTTCAAGACCTATTGGATTTAATGATCTCCTGGATTGTTAAGGGGTGCAACCTTCACCCTGTGAACGTTTACAAGTTCCTAAAACTTGTTGGCGACTCTTTAGCTTTATCTTCCTTCCCTTTTGACACCACCATGCTTAAGTGTATGATCACAGTGGAGTTCAAGTTTGGGGTAATGCTTGAAATATTCCATACATAGAGTCATCTTTTCTTTTCTCTTTGCCTTTAGTAGTGTCCTTCTTCTTAGGCATCATAGGAGTTTTGAACTCAACTCTTTCACCTAAGCGTTCCTTAGCAGGAGTTATCTTGTCACCCAGACGGTTCTTCAAATTGGTTCTACCTTTATCTTTCTTCTTGACCTTTTTAGACTTATCAAGAAGCCAATGCTTCACATCCTTGGGCAAAGAAGGAGGAACCTTTTGGGTAATCACTTCCCATAAAGGCCTAGCACTCTAATTAGTGTCAACTCTCTCTACTTCTTGAGAAATAGGGAATTCATAGGGACGGCGAAGATCTCCAAAAGGAATTATTTGAGTAAGACCGTACAGTCTTTTTACTCTGCAGGGATAATAAAAAGTCATCTTTGTTAAGCTTGGAAGACGGTAGAAGGGTTGCTTGTTGACACCAACCATCTTCTCTATTTTCCACCATGGGATGATCCATTTGATAACAAAGTCACGAGAAGCGATTAGTATTACTGTACAAAAATATATGTGTAGACACCTAAAAATGTCTCCCCAAAACCAAACCCGATGATGAACAAGCTTTCACCACCACTATTGGTCGGGTTCAGTATTTAATCCCAAGAGTGCTTAAAAAATCGTATTTTTTTAAATTCATATTTTTGAACAATCCATGGATTAGTCTTGATGTTTGGTAAAAGCATAGTTTTAATTTCAGCCCAAACTTATTAATTAATTTTCAGCCCAAACCTCTTTTATTTTATTGTTTTATTATTTATTTTTGGCCCAAACCTTTTATTTATTTTTATTTAATTATTTTCTTATTTTAGCCCGAATAATAAAAGTCAAAAAAGGCCCGAAATTATCAATCGGCACTTAAAAAAGCCGAAGGAAATTAGGGTTAAAAATGTATTTAGACGGAAAATGGACTGGAAATTCCCGCGCCACGGCAGACTGCCACCGTGTCACGGGAATCCTTCCCGTCTGACGACGGGATTCCCGTGACACGGGAGGTTTTTCGCGACACGTGACATTCCGTGTCTTTTCCGCGTAAACCCTTGACGCGTTTTCTATCCCGTTTTCTGAAAATTTCCCGCGTCACGCCAAAAGTGTACCGTGTCACGGGAATGTGTATCGTCTGACGGTGGGGCTTCCCGTGTTATGGTATAGTTTGATCGTTTCACGGGATACTTTTTTAGGGTTTTTATCATTTTAGGGTTCCGTGTGCTCCCTCAGCACATTTTCCCTATAAATACCCCCTCATTTCTGATGAACGGGGCACCGAGTAATTCTATTATTTTATTTTCTCTCTTCTATGCTTTAGCCTAAACACTAGCCTACTGATAAGCCTTCTTATCATGGGTTGAGAGAAGCATTTTAGGGTGTGTTTTGATGCTTTATATGTACTTTTGTTAGCTTTTGTGAGTTTTGACTCATCGTCCCATTTATGTGCAAAAGAGGGAAATTATGAGTGAAAGTGAGTGAGTTGAGCTCGGGAATGAAGTGAAGAGTACTATGAGTAGGCGGACCTTGGATGATGATTTGAGAGTGTATGAAGCATGGCTTGTTGATTCACAAGGAGGCAAGAAAGCAAGTTTGAAGAAGCTAGAAGAAGGTTCAAAGCAAGGAAGAAGGAAAAAACAGTAGTGAATTGCTGCCAGGGCAGCTGGCAGCTGGCCAGAGCCGCTGGCAGCTGCTATTCCAGCATACGAAGGCTTCCAAGGCTGCCAGAGCCGCTGCCAGCGGGTCCAGAGCAGCTGGCAGCGGCAATCTCAGTTTTTGCGCAATTTTTGGCTTCTTTTTCAGCAATTTTGGCTTTGTTTTGGCTCGTGTTTTGGATATTATTTTATTATTATTATTGTGTTATGTTATTAAAATATAGAAACATATAAATAGCTTAGTTTTAATTAAGTTTGAGGAGTCAGAAAAAGAGGAGAATTAAGTTTTGAGAAAAAAAAGCTTTCTAGGGTTTTCTTGGAATTTTCAGAATTCTTTGTTTTGGAATTAGAATCCATGGAAGCTTAATCTTCCGGATTCTTGGTTAAAGATTGAAGCTTTTAGCTACGAATTGTGAGATCTTTCTTCTCTTAATATCTATTGAATATATATTGTTCCTTGAATTAATTTCATGATTTGCTTTAATCAATTGCTAGGTTAGAATTATTGGATTCGCTTGCATCTAATTAATCTTTCCAAAGTAGCAACTTTAGGTTATTGATGCATGCTTTTGGTTGATAACTTGAAGAGGGAATAATATTATTGAAGAAATTAGACCGCTTGTGTTAATTTATTCAATCCTTGTTGATTTCTCCGTTTATTTTCTTCTTGTGGATAATTTAGAGCGCTTGTCTTGAATTGTGCATTGGAAAGGGTTAGAAAGGAGCGCTTTGCTATTTCTAACTATTTATGAGAATTTAGAATCTAGGAATTCTACAACAAGGTGTTCAATAGAGCTTGATTGAGGAGACTTCTATGATCAATTTGTATGTTCATTAGTGGATTTCGCATAACCAAGACCGTTCTTCTCATTGATTACCTATTCATTACGTTCGTTGTTCTTACTTAGTTCATTTATCATCATTGCTCGTGAAAACCCCCCTCGTTACTTAGGTTACTACCGTCCTAGAGTATTTCCACTTAGGTTTCCAGTTATTAGTCCCTTTTTCCCTGTGGATTCGAACTCGACTTCCCTAACTACGTTTATTTGCAGTTAGCTTAGTTGTGATATTTTTGGTTGCATACGACTGAGGCACACCAAATTTTGGCGCCGTTGCCGGGGAATTAGGCGTTACCGTTTAATTGTTTATCTTAGTAGAATTTATTTTAGGATTGTTCTTAGCTATATTTTTCTTTGTTTGTTCGCTAGGGTATGATAAGTACCCGTTCTGCTAACAAAGAAGTTTTGCAGTTTGATCCAGAAATTGAAAGAAATATTTCCAGGTTGCGAAGAGAGGCAAGAACAAACCCCAGTGAATCAACATACATCTTCAACATTCAAGAAGAGGAAGTGATGGCAGAAAATCGAACACTGAGAGAGCTAACAGCTCCTAACTTGAACCAACAGCCGTTGTGCATCGCATATCAGCAGTTGGAGGAAGGTGCTAATGTTGAGATCAAATCTGGTCTAATTCATCTATTGCCGGCATTCCATGGCATGAAGGGTGAAGATCCAAATAAACATCTGGCAGAATTTCATGTGGTATGTACTAGCATGAAACCGATTGGGATGACTGATGAGCAAATTCAGTTGAGAGCATTTCCTTTTTCTCTCAAAGATGCAGCGAAGGATTGGTTTTACTATCTTCCCCCAGGGAGCATAACAAATTGGGCAGGTTTGAAGAAGTGTTTCTTAGAGAAGTATTACCCAGCCACTATTTCTGCAAGCCTTAAGAAAGCTATCAGCAATGTGGATCAGAAGGAAGATGAGTCCTTGTATGAGTATTGGGAGAGATTCAAGAGATTGTGTGCTAGTTGTCCGTACCATGGGTATTCCGATCAAGACCTCATCCTATACTTCTATGGAGGTCTAACAGATGATGATTTGAGGATGGTGAATGCAGCAAGTGGTGGAGGGCTAGTGAATAAGACTCCAGGAGATGCAACTAGGCTGATTGCAGAGCTAGCAGAGAATTCTAGGCAGTTCAGTCAGAGAACTCCCACGCGCCGGGTGAATGCAGCAAATTCAAATACAACTGAGTTAGAGAGTCAAGTAGCTGATTTGACTTCTATGATGCGTGAGTTCATGGTGAACTCAAGGAATCCACAGCAACTGAATGCTTGTGGTTTATGCACCTCCACAGGACATCCCACTGATGCATGTCCTCAATTACAAGAGGAACAGAATGAGCAGGCCAATGCAATGGGTTTCCAAGGGCAAGGTCCTCAGAGAAGATATGATCCATATTCGAATACATACAATCCAGGATGGAGGGATCATCCAAATTTGAGATATGGGAATTCCCAGGGGAACCAACAACAACAGCAAAATGCTCAAGGCCAGCAGCAATATCAGCAATATAGGGCACCATTGGCCAAACCTCAAGGCCAAAGCTCAAATTCGAATGATATGTCAACTGATGAAATGATTAGATCACTAACTTCTAATGTTTCTACTATGCAGCAAAACATGGTGCAATTCCAGCAAGAGACCAAATCCAGTATTCAGAATTTGGAAAGTCAAGTGAGTCAAATTTCAAGTGCAGTGAGCAGACTTGAAGCTAAGGATTCGGGAAAACTTCCATCTCAAACGGAGCTGAATCCTAAGCAACAGGTCAATGCAATAACATTGAGAAATGGCAAAGAGTTGCAAGAAACTGCAGTTGCAACTAAGAGGGCTGAAGACTTGATTGGAACTGAAGAGCAAGAAGTAGAACATGAAGCTGTGGCGAATCCACCAACTTTTCCCTCTTATGAACCCACACCACCTTTCCCTGAAGCCTTGCAAGATACTCGAAGGTATGAGAAAGACAAGGATATTTATGAGACTTTTAGCAAATGTGAGGTAAATATTCCCCTCTTGAATGTGATTAAAAGTATTCCTCGTTTTGCTAAGTTTATGAAAGAACTGTGTACTATCAAGAGAAAGCATAGGTTGGGAGGAAAAGAGAAGGTAAAGGTGAGTGCTCATGTTTCTGCGGTTTTCCAAAAGAAAATCCCAGAAAAATGTGGTGATCCTGGTATGTTTATTGTTCCTGTTACAATAGGAGACACCACATTGCACCGAGCTATGTTGGACCTAGGTGCATCAATCAATGTCATTCCCTACTCCCTGTTTAAATCTTTAAAACTTGGACCTTTACATGGAACTGGGGTAGTGATTCAGTTAGCGGATAGGTCTAATGTGTATCCTAAGGGGGTGGTGGAAGATGTGTTGGTTAAGGTTGATGGTTTGATTTTTCCTGCTGACTTTTATGTGCTTGACATGGAACATGACAAACAAGCAGTCCCCATCTTGTTAGGAAGACCTTTCTTGAAGACTGCTAAAACAAAAATCGATGTGTCTACCGGTTCCTTGACTATGGAGGTTGATGGGAAAGCAATTGGGTATAACATTTATGATTCCATAAAGTATCCTGTCAACACTCATTCTTTATGTTCTCTTAATGTTGTCGATCCAATGGTGCATGATGTTCCTAACAATCATCGTGGGGATGAGTTCCTCACACCTATAACTAATGTTGTATCTGGTGATTTCTTGGATTTCTCTATGCCTACTAATGTGCAGGTGAAGGTGGGGGAATTGAATGAACATTCCAAGCTTCCACCTATACCACCAGGTTCAACAATCGGCCCGTCTGCAATTCCGGGCAAGAAATTGTCCCATTTATACCACAAAGCAAAGAATAGGTTGTGGCATGACAAGATGATTGCTAGGAAGAAGGTTAAAGTCGGTGAAAAAGTACTCCTATATCAATCCCGACTTAGATTATTTCCGGGAAAACTTCGGTCCCGTTGGGAGGGCCCTTTTCAAGTGGTGAATGTATATCCGCATGGAGCAGTTGAAATTCAAAGCCTCGAGACCGATAAGATTTTCAAAGTCAATGGCCAAAGGCTCAAACCCTACTTCGAGGGTTTCAAAACCGAGAACGTGGAGTGCATCGATCTCTACGAGCCATCAATGGAGTAGCGAAGTGGGATGAGCCGCGTCGAGCCAACGACGTAAAACAAAGGCGCTAATCGGGAGGCAACCCGATCGAAAACTCTTCCCCATTACTTTTCGTAGTTTAGTTTTTATTTTTTTTCGTGTGATGTGAAGAGTGTTTTTATTGTTTTTGTGTAGGTGGAGGCCTTGGGAGCAATTTTTATGCGCGAAACGCAGCAAAAACAGAGCAAAACAGAGACAAGGGGGGCCTTCCCTGCAGAAGCCGCTGGCAGTTGCTCTGCAGCCGCTACCAGCGGGTCTTCTTGCAGCCCAAACCCCTTTGTTTCTGTCCCAGCCGCTGGTAGCTGCTCCTGAGCCGCTGCCAGCGGGCCCCCCTCTACGTTAAAAAAAAAAAAAAAAAAAAAAAAAAAAAAAAAAAAAAAATCACCAAAATCTGCCAGAGCCGCTGGCAGCGGGCCTCAAGCCGCTACCAGCGGCTCCTACAGCTCTCCCCGATTTTTTTTTCCCCTTATTTCCCCTTTTCCAAACTCCAACTTCATTATCCCCCAATTCACATAAACCCTTACTCCTTTTCTTCTCCTTCTCTCTACTCATTCATTCCCCTACTCCAATTATACCAAATTCCTACCAATTTCCCTTTCCCAAATCTTCATCTTTCATCAAATTCTCAATTCCCATCACAATTTCACCTAAGGTTTACCATTTTTCTTGATTTCAATTGTGAAATTGAGTTGGTTGTGTGGAATTGCAAGCTTAATTTATTTTCATTGAAGGTGAAGGTGAAGGTGCAAGTGAACATATTCCTTTTTATAGCCATGGGTAGAGACAACAAGAGGTCTAAAGAATCATCTCCATCAAGACCCTCAAGGGGCAAGAGGCAAGGGGCTTCTTCAAGTCAAGGGGAGGCACCTCCATTGCCTCAAGGGGATGGTTTCATGGGTGTTCGGTTGCATTCCAAGGAGAAGGGCGTATGGACTAAGCTTCAACAACCCCGACGAACGGTGCAATGCACCAAGTTCTTTGACTTAGAAGCTCTACAAGAGCTAGAGATGGAGGAAGGAGTGCGGCTCTTGCTAAGGAACGTGGGTCTCGAGAATTTCATGACCAAATGCGCTCCCACCTATGTCAGGTATACATATGAATTCCTTTCAACGCTTACTAAAGGACGTGAACAAATATCCTTTAATTTGAACAATAGGAATTATGTGATGTCTTATGATGATTTGCGTATGGCATTTGGTTGGGATGCACCCCCATTGGTGAACCGTTGGGGTGATTATAGCACGTACTCATCCCGAACATTTTGGAGGGCTATAACTGGTTGTGAAGTTGACCCTCATGGTGATCATAGCTTCAAAATCACCCACCCATGCCTTAGACTGGTGCATAGGTTTATATCGTCCACTATTCTATGCCAAGGGGAGGCCACTAAGGTCCCCAAAGTCACATTGTCGTATTTGTGGGCGATGACCCCTGAAGGTGTCGGTACGCCCAATTGGGTGGAGATTTTTGTTGATAGTTGTGTAAAGGTGAAGTCCAACTCCAGTGGCCATATTAGTATGGGTGGCATGGTCTCTTTGCTAGCCTGTTATTTGAATGTTCCACCCCCTGAGGATCTTGTGCCAGTAGACTCGACATACTTGACATATAACATCATGACTCTGGTCAAGATCGGTTTATTATCGCGTTCCCCCGTCGCCGGTAGTTATTTCTGGCGATACGGACCGCAGGGTTTGAACTATTTGAGACTTCCTCGTCCCGAGGGACGAGCATTACCTTTTGGCCCTACTGCTGCAGACTTTTTCCTTCCGCCCGACCCGGATGTTGCTCCTTATTTGGGAGATGCTGAAATCATAGTTGAGAACATGGGAGAGGAGAATCCCGATGTTCATATGGGCGGAGAGTTTGTTGATGAGGAAGGGGGTGAGGATGCTGCTGGAGTGCAGCACGATGATTGGCCTCGATGGAGGGCTGATGTGGATGATAGACTAGAGGAGGTGTGCGATGGGATGCACGAGCTGCTTGCATATCAAAGAAGCATGAGTCGGTTTTACACCACTCAGTATCCGCAGTATGAGCCTCCAACTGAGGCGTTCATGGATCATTTGGCATCCCGTGCTTTGCGTCGTTCCGAGAGGCGTGCTTCTCGGGGCGATGCCGGCTCTTCTGGCTCTGGAGGTCCCTCTCATTGAGATGGTAACGATTTTCTTCCTTTTCCCTTACTTTTGGTTTCATTGTAGTTGTTCTTGCATCGAGGACAATGCTTCATTCAAGTAGGGGGGGGAAGAAATTCTTGCATATATTCTTTGAATTTTGTATAGTTATCTTGATTTCATGTTTTGTATAACTATCTTAATTGTGGTTCAATGAAGCAAGCTTGAAAAAAAAAAAAAACAGAAAAAGTAAAAAAAAAAAAAAAAAAGAAAGAAAGAAAAAAAAGAAAAAGAAACCCGCTAAGTCGAAAACCTGAAAAGGCGGCTTAGGCAAAAATGGGGGCCCGGTTAGGTTGAAAACCCGAAAGGGCGACCTAAGCAAAAAAGTGGCTAATGAGTGGGTGAGAAAGTGAGATTTGGAAAAAGATGAGAGGCTAGGATGAAAACCCGAAAGGGCTCCTAGGCAAAATGAGAGAAAAAAGAGAGAAATGTTCATGAATTTGATTTTTCAAGGAAATTTCGCATCTATTTGCCGGAGTCGGTGTCATAAGGGGAGGAGATATAAGGAGGTGTCGGGGTAGGTTTCATCTTGGTGATTTTGGGAGATAGTTGAGATTTTGGGGGAATTTGTTGATCATCTTAGGAATTTGAGAGCATGAGTTGTTTGTTTTCACTCTTGAATGTGGAAGTGTTTTTATGAGATTTTTGGTTAAGTTGAGTTTTTGTTTGCCCAATTTTATCAAAAATTTCATTTCTTTAGGCGGTTGAGAATATTCATACTCATGGCTATGCGTTTATCGTTCCAAGTTGATTTTGGGGATGAATTGATAAATAAGAAAAAAGGGAGATTCAAAGTGTGAAGTATGGGGGAGTGTGATTGTGATTGGTTGATAAGTACTAGGATGTTTTGTTGAGTTTGAGTGCATAGAGCTAGTTTGATTCCACCATCTTCTGTTTTGAACCTTAGTGAGGAGGATGTTTTTATTCTCTAAGTTTACTCGAGGGCGAGTAAAGGTTCAAGCATGGGGGAATTTGATAAGCCTTCTTATCATGGGTTGAGAGAAGCATTTTAGGGTGTGTTTTGATGCTTTATATGTACTTTTGTTAGCTTTTGTGAGTTTTGACTCATCGTCCCATTTATGTGCAAAAGAGGGAAATTATGAGTGAAAGTGAGTGAGTTGAGCTCGGGAATGAAGTGAAGAGTACTATGAGTAGGCGGACCTTGGATGATGATTTGAGAGTGTATGAAGCATGGCTTGTTGATTCACAAGGAGGCAAGAAAGCAAGTTTGAAGAAGCTAGAAGAAGGTTCAAAGCAAGGAAGAAGGAAAAAACAGTAGTGAATTGCTGCCAGGGCAGCTGGCAGCTGGCCAGAGCCGCTGGCAGCTGCTATTCCAGCATACGAAGGCTTCCAAGGCTGCCAGAGCCGCTGCCAGCGGGTCCAGAGCAGCTGGCAGCGGCAATCTCAGTTTTTGCGCAATTTTTGGCTTCTTTTTCAGCAATTTTGGCTTTGTTTTGGCTCGTGTTTTGGATATTATTTTATTATTATTATTGTGTTATGTTATTAAAATATAGAAACATATAAATAGCTTAGTTTTAATTAAGTTTGAGGAGTCAGAAAAAGAGGAGAATTAAGTTTTGAGAAAAAAAAGCTTTCTAGGGTTTTCTTGGAATTTTCAGAATTCTTTGTTTTGGAATTAGAATCCATGGAAGCTTAATCTTCCGGATTCTTGGTTAAAGATTGAAGCTTTTAGCTACGAATTGTGAGATCTTTCTTCTCTTAATATCTATTGAATATATATTGTTCCTTGAATTAATTTCATGATTTGCTTTAATCAATTGCTAGGTTAGAATTATTGGATTCGCTTGCATCTAATTAATCTTTCCAAAGTAGCAACTTTAGGTTATTGATGCATGCTTTTGGTTGATAACTTGAAGAGGGAATAATATTATTGAAGAAATTAGACCGCTTGTGTTAATTTATTCAATCCTTGTTGATTTCTCCGTTTATTTTCTTCTTGTGGATAATTTAGAGCGCTTGTCTTGAATTGTGCATTGGAAAGGGTTAGAAAGGAGCGCTTTGCTATTTCTAACTATTTATGAGAATTTAGAATCTAGGAATTCTACAACAAGGTGTTCAATAGAGCTTGATTGAGGAGACTTCTATGATCAATTTGTATGTTCATTAGTGGATTTCGCATAACCAAGACCGTTCTTCTCATTGATTACCTATTCATTACGTTCGTTGTTCTTACTTAGTTCATTTATCATCATTGCTCGTGAAAACCCCCCTCGTTACTTAGGTTACTACCGTCCTAGAGTATTTCCACTTAGGTTTCCAGTTATTAGTCCCTTTTTCCCTGTGGATTCGAACTCGACTTCCCTAACTACGTTTATTTGCAGTTAGCTTAGTTGTGATATTTTTGGTTGCATACGACTGAGGCACACCACCTACCCTTTTCACTTCAAAATTCCTTTTTCAAGCACTCAAAGGAGTCCATATTTTACTCGAGGTTCTGTCCTTAAACCAAGGCGTGAAAGGTAGAACTGTTTGAGGGTTTTGCCCCAAAATCAACTTTATTTTATTTTATTTAATTTAGTTATTGTTTTATTATTTCCTTGAAGTTACTAACTCGTTTATTATTTTTTAGTTGCAAACAAACAGAATCAAAGTAAAAGTCATGCTCCTTTTATTTATGTTATTTTTCTAACGATTTTATGTTGTTGTAATTGTGATTAATTGGTTTTAGTATTAATGTTGTTCTATTATATTTATTGATCACCATATTGCATGTTTAAAGGGAATATGTAATTGAAAATCACGCCTAATAAGATAATTTGGACAACCGGTTTAGGATCCTTTTAATCTTATTATTAATTGAAGTGATCACCAATATTTTAGAATTATGTGTGCATTAATCTTAAACCAATTTAGTTAAATAATAGTTTGGAGCGAATTGAATTATTGTTTGTATGCCTTTGAGATCACATGAGTTCTTTTCAATATAAGAATCGAGTAGAGGCTAATACGGGCGAATGTGACTCCATGACTCACTTCGTACCATCATCCCCGATCCTCCTTTCGTGGTTCCGAACCATATGGATTTATTAATCTCATGGATTATGAATGGGGTGTAACCTTCACGGGTCAATCGTTGTTACCTATCGTTGTCCCTTATCGTGGTTGCCTTTTATGATCCGTGTACGGTTTACAAGTTCCTTAAAAACTTGTTGGCGGCTCCCTACTTTCCTTGTCCCTAATCGTATTATGTCAATTCCTACTTCCTATGAGTGCCAAGCATATTCACCACATGCTTTTTAACGTAGGCACACTTCAAGCGACGCCTACAATTTGGCGACTCCACTGGGGAGGATTCTTAATTATTTATCGATTTGAGTAATCAGTATTTAATTAAGATGAGTGGATGAGACTTGAAAGATTCTTGAAAAAATATTCCTGTGATTAATTTGGCATTTTTGCATCTGCATAGACGTTTTAACGTCGCATTCAGGTCTGTCCCGTAGGAAAAATTGGATAACTTGGTTGCGCGCGAAGGAAAACAGGGCACCAGTCAGATCTTCTGACTGCCGTGCCACGGCAGAGTCTGCCGTGTCACGGTACAGTGCACCGTCTGACGGTGCACAGTACCGTGACACGGGAATTTTTTCCGTGTCAGGAAGTCCTAAAATATGTCCGGTGGCTTATTTTCTTTCCTCACAGTCGACTTCCTTTGATTTTTCTTAATAAACGTATGTGTTCTACATGCGTCTTAGCCCCGGGGGATTTAAGCTCTATCGACCCAAAAACGCTCATGGCAATAAGGGTTCATCCGAGTTATTAAATCCACCCAAACTATGGAGTCGAGTTCGATTTCATCACGAACTCGCGGAGCCGCCCGTTGGCATACACCCTCAAGGGAGGCTGCCTTGCTAACGCGTCCAAACCCTTAACCATGGTACCCTTTTGACACCCAAAAATTGACCAATAGTGGAACATAGATCTTGACTCTAGGTTGCGAACTTTTTTTACATCATCGTGCCTAAATGGTATGTGGCTGCTTGGTGCTAACCTTCATGTGTTTTCTCTTTTGTTTAACCCATGACCAAGGGTTTTTATTCTCACATAGTAATTAGTACGGACCTAAAATCGATTAAAATCTGAAAAAATCACAAAAACTGACCTGGAACTGCGCACTGTGTCACGGCATGTTCTGTCGCGCCACAGTGAACGGTGCCGTGACACGGGACTATCTACCGTCTGACGGTAGACTGCACCATGTCACGACAGTCTGAACCGTGACACGGTGCCCAGGAAAGTGTTCAGTGAGTCTTTTTTTCGATTTTTGTGCGAATGCTGTGTCCAGTTTTGTGTCGTGTCTAGCTATACGGTCAAAACACGCGTCTATAACCTCACTTAGTCACTCACATATCGCATTCACACACTTTTTTCTTTAAGTCGTGCACCACTTTTTGACCGTATTTTAGGGAAGTCTCGTTTTTGTGTTGTTTTTTTTCGGAGTAAGTCGGATGGTATCCTCCCATATGTTTTTTTTTAAAAAAAAAAAAAGAATTTCAAAACCATAGATTTTTTTTATATAAAAAAAAAATTCTTTTTTTTTCTTTTTTTTTATCCGGATGGGTTAAGGTTAAGTTTGGTCATTAAAGGTGTGTTTGTTTCGGTGTCACAGCACTTGGTCAAGAAGCAGGGGTAGATTGTTACGGTTCGAGTCCATACCTCAACAACCTCTTATACCAAAGAAGCGTACAAGGAAACCACCTCAATCATCTCCACAAAATTCATCTCCAGTCTACTTTCAACCAATGGCCACTAAGGAAGACATCGAGAACCTCAATAGGACAATTGAAAGATTGTCTAACATGATGCAGACACTCACCACTAGAGTCAGTACTGTAGAACAAGACAATCAAAACAATGTCACTACTGCTGCAATGGACAAGATTAAGGAACAGATGAGCAAGATCTCTGAAGAGTTCACTTATGTGGAACAGCCTGTCACCTCTTCGTCCATAAGAGAGAAGCTTCCTAAGAAGTTTTCCACTACTAACATTCCCAAATTCAAGCCTACTGATAATCCGCTTTTCCAATTGAAGGCTTTTTTTGCAACTATGGCTCTTAAGGGAGTAGATGTGACACTCTTCCCTACGGTGTTCCCTCTTTCCTTAAAGCATGCCTGTCAACAGTGGTTCTATTCTTTGGAATCCAAACAAGTAACGACTTGGGAGGATGTTGCTCAAAGCTTCATGAATCATTACAAGTGTAACATCCAGGCCAGGAATTCTAAACGTGAACTCTCCATTCTCAAACAGAAAGAGAATGAAGGCTTCACCAATTACTTAAACAGGTGGAGGGAAACAGCTGCGCTCCTAGTGGATCCCCCCAAGGAGAAAGAAATGGTTCACTTGTTCATTGCCAATATGACTCATAAGTACAAGCAACACTTGAAGTTTCTACCTCTGAGTACCTTTGACGCTGTATACGATATTGGAATCAATATCGAAGATGAACTGATGAAGTCTGTTGGTAGCAACAATAACAACAGCACTTGGAAAAACAAGAAGAACGACACTCCTTCTTCTTCGTCTTCTAAGCCCAGTAATGCTACCAACAATATCAATGTCAATGATGTGCTGGCCCTTAATGCTCCTCCTCAAAGATTCCAAAGGCAAAGGAGGGTTTACACGCCTTTGGGAATGACTTATGATGCTGCTTATGACCGTTTGCATGGTCAAGGACTGATTATGCCAATCGGACCATTTCCAGAACCTCGGCCAGAGAATAGGACCGCTAGCTATGACCCCAATGCTTATTGCAAGTTTCATCAAGGCAAGGGTCGTAATACTGAGAAATGTTGGAGGCTGAAGGATGCAATCCAAGATCTGATCGATGCTAATCAACTTCCTGTCCCTCTAGGGGGCAAGAAGCCTAACATTCAAACATGTCCTCTTTCTAATGCTTTGGCTATCGTGGGAGATGAAGTCTCCTTTGATCCGTCGATACTCATTCAACCTGTGAATGAAACTCTACCGGAAGTTGTATTTATCTCAAGTACTGAAGAAGTGAATGGAATTTGGGATAGTGATGATGAAGACGTCTATCTCAAGGATATAGCCTGTTCATCTCTTGGAACCAGTGAAGACGTTTGGGGGGACTTTGAGGTCAAGGTTCTCACCAGAAGTTGACGGTTGTAACAACCTAATCAACCTCCACCCCTACCATAATCACATCCGATAGTTGATCCCGTCGACCCTGTGAACAGCGATGTGGTCAAACAACTGCAAAAGACCAAGGTATAGATGACTGTATGGAAGCTTTTGGCCACTTCCCACGAGCATCGAAAGGTTACGATGAATGCTCTGGTGAAAATAGGAGTCGATGATGACATGACTCCTCAAGGATTGGTCAACTTTCTTACTACTGAGCTGCCAAGTACTAGCAATCTGATTTCCTTTTCTGATAAGGATCTACCTTCGGAAGGGGACCAACATAATAAGGCCTTACACCTCACTGTAGTGTGTAGGCAGATGAATGTTCCCATGAGCTTGGTTGATAATGGCTCTGCAATCAATGTGTTCCCACTCCGTACTGCAAAGAGGTTGGGTATAAAGAATGAAGAATTGACTCCCTCCACTCAAGGGATTCGAGCTTATGATAATACTCGCCGTCAAGCCGTGGGTACTATCATACTGAATATAACTACTGGGGCCATTGAACGTCGCACCAAATTTCAGGTGGTGGACATTAAGGCCTCTTTCAATCTGTTGTTAGGACGCCCTTGGCTTCATGAGCTAAAGGCGATTCCGTCATCGCTTCACCAAAAAGTGAAAGCCATAGTTGGAGGGGTTCCGATTACTATCGATGCTTCTCCTATGCGCATTCAAGTTATTGATACTCCTATCGTCCAAGTTGAACATGACGAAGAAGATGAAGATCTTTGGGGGTTTTCACTAGATGATGTTCTCGTGATCGAAGAGGAGGAAAAGTGCCATCTGGACTTCGATCCCTATTCGAACACCTGTATCAATGCCATTCTAAAGAAGCAAGGTCATTTCCCTAGAATGACCCTTGGACTCAAAAAGAAAATGGCTGAATCTTGGGGCCATCCTGGTGCGCTCAAGATGGATACTTTCGGCTTGGGATTCAAGCCAACAAAAGAAGATCTGAAACGAGCTGCATTGAAGATGAAGGCTCGCAATAACGCTCGAATCACGAAGACGAAAATGGCCATGGATCCGTATCCGTTCACCCTCAATGGCCAGTACATTAAAGAAGGGGAAGACTTCCCATGCTATGAATTCCCTGAGCCATTCGTCCATGATGGGATCCGTGAACCAGGATTCGAGGTGTTCCTCGATTGCGACTTCGTTGACGAAGACAAAGAGCTCTTCACAACCGAGAACCCAGCTAGCCTGAACTCTGATGATCTAGGAATCAACCTTCTTTTTGGAATGGAGAAAAATGAGCCCAAGACGGTCCGCAATGATAACTCCGAGCTCGTTCAAGCTGTCATAGCGAACAAGGATTTTAACACCTCCAAGTTAATCGTCCAAACTGACGACATTTCAAGAGGATGGCGCAAGACATTGAGGATCACTACGCCGAGTGGAGAGAAGTTGGAAATAATCGCTGGCGAGGGTCCTATGTTTGATGAGTCTGAGTCGTCTAGGTCCGAGTCCGAGTCTGAGTCTAAGTCTATAGACAAGTACTTAGAGTCTGAGGCCGACCCTCTTTCTGCTGTAGAGTTCAACCCTAAGTCTCTTGTTGAGTCCTCTCTTTCTAGTCCTAATAATTCTGGTGAGGTCGCAACCGACCTTGCCGCTCTTGATGTATTAGGTAGTGAATTCAATAAAATGAGTACCTTTGCATACGATGCGTGCCATTCCCCTAGCCCTGATCAATATTGCTTTGCTAATGATAAAAATGACAAAGAAATAATAAAAGCAATGGAAGAACACGAAAATAAAACAGCAGTTAATGAAGATACATAAACAATTAACATTTCCAATGATACGACTGTTAAAGAAGTAAAAATTGGATTAACACTAAGTCAAGATGAACGCAAAGAGCTAATTAACTTGCTTAGTGAATTTGTTGATGTATTTGCTTGGTCATACCAAGATATGCCAGGAATTGACAGGGATATAGCTTAGCATACAATACCACTCATTCCAGGTATGAAGCATGTCAAACAAAAGCTGCGCCAAATGAAACCAGATGTGGCTCTCAAAATCAAGGAAGAAATCAGGAAGCAATTGGCCGCAGGTTTCATCAGAGTATCTAAGTATCCGGAATGGATAGCAAATGTGGTTCCAGTTCCAAAGAAGGATGTAAGGGTCAGAATATGTGTTGATTACAGGATCTCAATAAAGCAACCCCAAAAGATGGGTTCCCTCTACCTCACATTGACATTCTGGTCGATAATACAGCAAACCATGCACTCCTTTCATTCATGGATGATTACGCCGGATATAATCAGGTATTGATGGCCGAAGAAGACATGGAGAAAACCACATTCATCACGCAATGGGGTACATATTGCTATACGGTAATGCCATTCGGGTTTAAAAACGCGGGTGCCACCTACCAAAGAGCAGCTACAGCATTGTTACATGACATGATGCACAAAGAGGTGGAGGTCTATGTCGATGATATGATCGTTAAGTCTAAAGATCGCCCAGGCCATATTATTGCCCTTTGCAAGTTCTTTGAAAGACTCCGCAAGTACAACATGAGATTAAATCCAGCAAAATGTGTATTCGGAGTCACGTCAGGCAAATTACTTGGATATGTGATCATTTCTCGAGGGATTGAAATAGATCCTTCGAAAGTAAAAGCGATCATGGCCATGCCACCACCAAAAAATGAGAAGGAGATTCGAGGCTTCATTATAAGGTTGCAGTATATAAGTAGGTTCATATCAATGCTTAAGAAGAATGTCCCAGTCACATAGGATGATGATTGCCAAAAGGCTTTCGACAAAATCAAAGAGTATTTGGCAAACCCACTCGTGCTAGCGCCAGCAATACCTGACTTTCCTCTTCGACTCTACCTTACGGTCACAAGAGAAACGATGGGGGCAATGCTAGCACAAGAAATCGAAAGCAAGGAGAATGCAATCTGTTACTTGAGCAAGAAACTTCAAGGATATGAGATGCGATACACACCACTTGAGAAGTTGTGTCTCGCACTTGTATGGGCCGCACAGAAACTAAGACATTACATGCTCACTCATACAGTGCATGTCGTGTCCAAGATGGACCCTCTCAAATACTTGTTCGAGAAAGCAACGCTCAACGGAAGATTATCAAGGTGGATAGTCAATCTGGCTCAATTTGACTTGAGATTTGTGCCACAAAAAGCCATCAAAGGTTCTGGAGTTTCTGACTTCTTAGCAGACTTTCCGCTAGAAGAAGCTGAAAAAGAAGAAGATGAGTACGATTTCCCTGACGAAGATTTACTCACGATCAAAGATGATAGCTGGACGCTCTATTTCGATGGAGCTTCAAACCAAAAGGGATGTGGTGTAGGAGTCTTGCTCGTATCACCCAATGAAGAGCACATCCCAATTTCCATGAAACTCGACTTTGATGTCACTAACAATGCCGCAGAATATGAAGCATGCATTTTGGGGTTAGAAACAGCTGTCGCCGTGATTCTTCACTAATCATTAACCAAATCTCCAAGAGATGGAAAGTGAGAAGTGAAAGTCTCGCTACGTATCAAGCTCATTTAGAAACTCTCACGGAGCAACTAGATGAAGTGGAGTATACGTATTTGCCAAGAGAAGAAAACCAATTCGCCGACGCACTAGCATAATTAGCATCAATGGTGCGAATTCCAACTGATACAATCAGAATGCCAATGACCATAGAAAGAAGATATGAGCCGGCTTATGTTCATGCACTTGATGATGAACAAGAACCAAAAGAAGAAAATGAAGAGCCATGGTATACGGACATCCTTAGTTATGTGACAAGAGGAGAATACCCTCCTAATACTGATAAAAGGGCACGCCGTGCTTTGAGGCTCCTGGCCTCACAGTATGTGCTCATCAGGGGAGAACTCCACAAGAGAACTGCAATGGGAAGAAATCTCTTATGCATAGCCAAGAAAGAAGCACATAAAACCATGGAAAACCTTCATGCTGGTATATGTGGAGCACACATGAATGCAAAGATGTTAGTCCAAAAGATTAAACGACAAGGTTACTATTGGACTACTATGGAGAGAGATTGTCACAAATACGTCAAGAAATGTATGAAGTGTCAAGTCTATGCAAACTTACAACATGTTCAACCTTCGCTTCTCTACACGTATCCTTCTCCATGGCCTTTCTCCACTTGGGGCATTGACATCATTGGAAAAATAACACCACCAGGACGAGGGGGGCATGAATTCATTCTCGTAGCAATCGACTACTTCACCAAATGGGTCGAAGCTGCCTCATATGCCAAGCTGACGGCAAAACACGTAGCTCAATTCATTGAGAAAAATATCATATGTCGCTATGGGGTACCACATGAGATGATCACTGATAATGGAACACATTTTCAAGCCGAATGCGCGGAATTATTACAAAAATATCATATCAAGCATCACAGATCATCACCTTATAGACCACAAACAAATGGTGCAGTCGAATTGGCCAAGTAAGCTGCATTTCGCCCTTTGGGGTTATCCAACCTCTGTTCGTACATCAACAGGGGCTACCCCTTTCTCTTTGGTCTATGGAGTTGAAGCTGTACAACCAATCGAGCTCGAAATCCCTTCTCTTCGAATCGCATTGGAAAGCCAACTAGATGAAGTCGACTGGATTAGAGCAAGATACGATTAACTGGTCTTGCTTGATGAAAAATACTTGGCAGCTTTGCATCATGTCCAAACCTACCAACAGCGTATGGCACGACATTTTAATAAAAAAGTCAAGACAAGAAATATCAAAGAGGGTGACCTAGTGCTTAAGGCACTTCGTAAAATCGTGTTAGATCCTGTCTGGCGGAGCGACACAATTGGTAGACATGGACGGTAACGGCTTCCATAATTTAACCAACTTGGATCAACTCAAGAAATTCTATGCCTAGTCACATGGGTTCATGACCCAATAGAGCTACGTTTGGCCTGATTCCTTTTTAGGATACGTAGGCAACCCCTCAAGTGGGCCCGACCACTTTAAAATAAAAAAATCCTCCCTCTGTTGATCAAATATGCGCGTCAGTTCAGCATTGCGTCACGGCCAAAAAAAAAAAGAAGGAAAATTGCCGCGACACGGTACTGTTCACCGTGACACGGTGGGCCTGAACGAAAAAAAGGGGGAAGGGAAATTCCCGTGACACGGGATTCTATCCCGTCTGACGGGAGAAGTTCCCGTGCCACGTCACCTTTTGTCGGCAAAAAAAAAAAAAGGAAAATTGCCGTGACGCAGGAATTTGTACCGTGTCACGGGACCCTTTCACCGTGACACGGTGGAATTTCAGTTTTCCGTTTTATTTTTAGAATAATGGCGCATTCGTTGCGGATTCATTGTTCGAGTTATTATTTTCGTTCTTCCATTGCGTCCGACTCCTCGACTCGGATAAATAAATAAAAAATAAAAGTCATTGTAATTTTTATTTTTAAGGCTGAAATAAATGTGCTATTATTATTAAAATAAATGCGACTACAAGTATTGGCATCATATGCCTTATTTTAAATAAAAATTAAATCATAAAAAGCAAAGCACTATTGATCTAATCTCTCTTCTCTTTAGGAACATCCTTCTCTTGGTCAATTAGGTCGGCCTTCACCATTAATGTGTCTTTCGTAGCTCGAACCGTCACACCCCTAGTTGAACTTTCACCCCTTTCACCTTTCTGGAATTTTTTTGGTTGTTTCTCCTTATAGACCATCTTTTCTTTACCCTTCCCTTTCACATTATTCTTCTTTCTTGGCATTATAGGAGTCTTAAACTCAATCCCTTGTGTTCTCGGACCTAGACGATCTTTAGGAGGAGCTTTCTTATTTCCAAGACGACTCTTCACATCAGGCTTGCGTGATCTGAATCGTCCCCTCCTACTTCTAGGGTTCAACCATGCCTTGTATGCACTAGATAAAGGAGGAGGAGCCTGGTCACTTGCAGAAACGGTCCACAAAGGTCTTCCAATCCAATAAGCCTCGTACTTGTGAACGTTACTTTCATGCAACGATACTTCACGAGGACTATCGTTATAGGGTGGAATTACTTGTTCAAGTCCATACTGCCGCATCAGTCGAGAGGGACAATAAAAGGTCAGTTTGGAGATACTAGGAATACAGCAATATGGAGTTTCATTCGTGCCAACCATCCTAGTAAGCCTCCACCAAGGCACCACCCAACGAATGGAAAATTCCCTCTTTGCAAAGAAATTTTTCCAATCTTCACACGACATGTTCGCAGAGTAATTCTTTTTCCTGTGGACTAGGTCGTTAGGGCCATATTTTTCAACATCGTCGGGGGCTTCGAATAGTTCAAAACGCTCCATCAACCAAATCTCCAAAAAAAAAAAAAAAAAAAAAAGAAAGAAAAATATCAGTAGAAAAAAAAAACGTGTAAAATATTCCCGTGACACGGGATTTCATCCCGTCTGACGGGAGAAGTTTTTCCGTGTCACGGCAGAAACCCACCGTGACACTGTGCCTTTTTTGTGTCACGGGGGCTACTCGGAGCGTGTTTTTACCTGCAGTAGTACCAGAGAGCCCTTCCTGATGGCTTTTCGGTCAGCTTTTGCCTCGTCAAGGCCACGAAATGTCTCTCCAAGGCACGTCGGCATAGGAGATCTTCCAGATTCGACATGTTCAAGCACAGACGCTAGACAAGCATGTCCTACCCTACCGTTTGCAAATAAGAGCTTGCTAAACATGCAAAAAATATATGCCCTTCTACGATATACACGATAAGACTCAGAGATAGGGCGACTAAAATATAAATTAGCAAGTTTTTCTAAGTCTACTTCATTACCACAAACAATTCTATTCAAATCTGGATCTGTTAGATTCAGATGGCGTTCAAAATCTTGGTAATAATACTCACGTAGGGTAGGCATGGCAATAAGATTTCTAGCAGGAAATCCAAAGATTGCGCCGAATTCCTCCGGCAAGGGACAGATTTCATCATAATTAAATTTGAAACAGTGTATTTCTGGACTCCAATAATCTAATGCTGCCCTAAGAAAATCATGTTTAATAGCTATGTGTCGCAGGGCTAGCAAACCCCTGACATGAAATAATTCTAACTCTCTTTTTTCAACATTGGTCAAAGAATAAGACCAGTCGCGCAATGTATTATCAAAATTCTAAGACATGATTATTGAAATATGAAATTCTAAATTATTTTGTTTTTCGTAATTATGCATATCATGAATAAACTGGTCTTATTTTTATAGCAAAAGCGCTCGAAACTCCCTAGAAGTTATCTTTTAGTACGCGTAAAACACACCGCTGAGTAATACCCGTCCCGTGACACGGGAAGTTCCACCGTGTCATGGGAACTTTTGTCGTGACATGGAAAGTTCTGCCATGACACGGTACACAATGCCGTGTCGCGGCACCTCACGCGTTTTCTTTTTTCATCTTTTCCCGTATCTATCCGGATTTTTATAGTATTTTATCTTCACCGTCTATTTTTCAGTTTTTCTGAGAGTTTTATTTCTAATAAAATTCTCACTTTTTTTTAATCTATATTCTTGTTATTATTATTATCTTTATATTATTTATTTATTTATTCATCACTTTAAGTTGTTATTTCTTCATCACTTTATTTATTTTTTGTCTTTTTATTTCTTTTTCTTTTTGGGAAGGTAATTTTATTTTGCTTGTCTTTTTATTTCTTTTTCTTTTGGGGAAGGTCGGTACCCTCAATTACTCCACTTATGTTTTTTTTTCGTCATTAATAAATACACAATCACACACAAGGAGTTTCAAGCACACACTAACACACAATAATAAATACATAAACCGTGAATAATGTCAAAGAGTCGTAATAAAAAAACATGTCAACTGTCTAGTATGTACAAATAAAAACCCTCGGTCAAAAGTCCCTAGAGCCAGATCAGTATCGTCTCCATCTTGTGCATAAGGGAACGGTGAGCCGAAGAGTCCCTCCACCATCCGAGTACGGGGAGTAGTGTCCCTACTAGCCCATGTAACCCCAGCAATAGTCAAGCTCAAGGCAGGACCCGTCCAGCCGGAAAACGGTGTAGACTGGCCCAAAGACACTGGAATCGTCGGTGAAGGCATCGTCCCATACATCGGAACTGAGAACAAGCCCGACACCGGTGGAGGAATACCTGACAATGGAGCTGAAAATGAACAAGGATCCAAGAGAGTCAAAACAGACCCAAGCTCAGGCTGTGGAGGCTGTGAAAACAACTGACGCTGCCCCTGACTCTTGCCCGGAAAGCGCTGAGAAGACTGAGACTGCTGCCACTGAGCCTCCATAAATGGCTGAGTAACCTGAGGCTCTCGCTGAGAATGAGAACGTCGGTGAATCTCAGGAGATCGTCTACCACGACCAAGCTCCTCCTCGTCCGAGCCTCTAGGCCTCGAGCGCAAGCGGGACCTCCGTCGCTCCTGAAAGATACAAAATCAAAAGGTGTCAACAATGCAAAATAAAACAAATGTTAGAAGTAAAAAATGAATGATACTTCAAGAACGTCGCTAGAGCTCCGATAACTCGCACCACGCCGAAGCTTGATGATGCAATACTTCAGGGCGTCAACCAGCTTCATGAGTCCCATAATCTCCGGGCGGCTAGGCTGAGGATAAAACAAAGAAAAGTCAGTAACAAGCAGTGTTAAAAAGGTGAATAATGCATCGAAGAAAACTCACCGGCTCAAAGACCTCGGGCAAAGACTCTTGCGCATGTTTGTAACCCTCTGGCGCGTCAGCAATATGGTCCTCTGTGATACCAATCGGCCCTGGATAGCGAACATACTGAGGAGGAATCTCGATCCTCCCCACAGGGCGAATAGCCTTCTGAAAATATGATCGAATAATCAAGTTATTCGACTATTTAAAATAGAGATTAATAAAGAAGATCCTCAAATCATACCTCAGGAAGACGGGGTGGAGGAGCTAGAGAGGGAAGCAAATCCCGCGCATAGTCACTCTCCATGTGTACAAGCTCCTGCCATGGAAAAGTATAGCGCTCTGCCCTGTTGATCAACTCTCTGATCAAGCGTGAGTCCAGCATCGACTCTGGTGTAGATGAGGGCACCACAAAACGATCGCCGCTATGTTGACGAACGACTCGCTCCCCCAAATACCAGACAAAGCGTCCGGTACCAACCAAAATGGTGCGGTGCGCAGAAAGACGCAAGGCCTCAGGTAGATCAGTCATCCCGGCCCAAGGACGATATTGGACATCAATGGCAACCTGAAAACCATAAAAAGTCAGCGTGAAACAACAGAAACAACGTCAGAGGGAAAATAACAGCAACAAAACTTATTCTTACGCCGACAGAAGAGGTGCCTCGGCGTAGCAGCCCACGTAGTGCAGGGACAGACTCCACGCGCAACTCTCCTCGATCACGCCAGCTGGCCACGCACATGTGTCGAACAAGTTAAAGTGAAACAAAAAGGGAAAAGATTATCACCTCTTCGACTCTCCACAGACCATAGACGGTGATGGGAGACTCGTCATTCAGCTACCGACAACCATGACGTAGCGATAAGAGGAGATCGGCGTATCCAAGGCTGGCCCAGCTATAGGATCCTATCTCATGGATCCTGACCAGAGCGGGGAGGTAGCAAAGGAGTACACGTGAACTCCTATCGGGAGAAAGGGTCATAGAAATCAGGATCAGGATGAAAATCTGCACTCGCTGCTCAGCCGTTGTATCCTCCTTGTCGAAGCCACGAGCTAAAAGTGAAGCCAGCTCCGATCGTCCGCTCCTAGGACCACCTTGAGACACTGGTCGGGACCTGATGTACTGAACGATCGGACCCAACAAATTAGCTGTCTCAGCCGATCCCCAAGACAGATCAGACATCTGAGTTACAGCCTGGTCGGTGAAGCGTAACCCGCTGATCATACTGAAGTCTAGGGGGGTCACCGTCATCTCCCCCCAAGCAAAATGAAAACTGTTGGTAGTATCCCAGAAATACTCCAACAATGCGCGAACGACCGTCGCACCGCAACCCCGAGGGCTGCGAAACCCTACAACCGCCGTATAGAAATCTACTAAACCAGCCGATTCCCATAGGGCGCTCGTAGCAGGATCCCTCGTAATGATCTGGTAAAGTCGAGGGATCAAATCGCCGGCTCCAGAACCGTGGTGGCGAAGCGTGCCATCGACTATGCCGGAGAGTGAGCGATGAGAGACATGGTTTTCACGGTAGAAAACCAACTGGTCTGGAGTCCACGGAGGTGGAACCCACCTACCTCTACTCGCGGATGCCCGAGGCTCGGACTCTAAAGCATCGTCGTCCATACCCTTAGGAATGGTAGGAGTGTCCTCCCGAAAAGCCCAACACCGGCCGAGGGTAGAAAGATCGCAATCTCGTCGCCTAGGCATGCTATTATAAAAATCTAAATACTTAGCATCATTTCCTTAGTTATTTAGTTATTTATTGAATTATACGCTAAATTTTTACCTCTAGGCTAAAAATTGGCAAAATTATGGTATTTAGTTTCTCCATGACAAACTAATACTAAAGTTCTCCTAGCCGCATGATACTATGTTCTCCATGACGATATAGTACATACGCAAAATATGTTTTGAAGTTGCACAAAAACAATGAATCAACACATCATGAAACACTTCACCACCGTTTTTTCACCATTTCAAGTACAAAAGAAATAACATGAACATCATTTCACAAAGTAGTACCCAAAAATGGTGATTTGCTCTATTCTTCCACCAAATCATGTAATTTTTGTCTCAAATTTCTCACAAACACACGTACATACATATACAAGTAAAATCATGGCAAGAATTTCAACATAAAACCTCAAAATAAAAAATCCCCAAATTGATTTTTAAGGGTTTTTCATGAAATTACTTATGTGAAGCAAAATTCAAGACAAAAATCAAAGGAAACTTACATGAATGCTCATAGAGGGTCGAAAGTGAGGAAGATAGCAAGAAATTACAGCAAAATTGGTGAAAATTCGAACTCCAATAGCTCGAAAAAAGCACCGGCCACCAACAGAACGCCGCGACACGCTCAGCAAAATCCGTGACATGGCGAGGCTGTCCCGTGTAACGGTAAGCTCAAAGGGCGACGGAGCTCCGGTGACCCCGACGACAGCTCCGGAGGAAGACATCAACATCAGCAGCAAAAATTAGCAGCAGCAACCCGCAACAAAAAGCAAGAAAAAAAAAAGAGAGAGAGAGAATGCTGGAAGGCCGCGACACGGTGGTGGAAACCGGCCGACGGGAAGACAAACCGAGCACCGGTTAGCACTCGACGAGACACGGCAACCCAAGGAAAATTTTGAACTTTTTAGAGTGAGAATCAGATGAGAAATGGCAAAATGGTGAAGCAAAAACGTGAATTTAAAGCAAAAAAGTAGTTGTTGCAAACCCCGTTCACCGTGCCACGGTTACCGTTATTGTGTAACGGTACACTGTCGATGTGGCGCTCTGATTCACGTTGACCAATTCAACAACAAAAAAAAAAGCAGAAAAAAAAATATTCCCGTGAGACGGGATTTTGTCCCGTCTGACGGGAGGAGTTCCCGTGTCACGGCAAAGTGGTGACCGTGGCACGGCAGACTCTGTGCATTGTCAGCGAACATTCCTGACATTTTTGACCAATTTGAATGATTTTTCGAGCTTATTGGGCGATTATTTTTCGCTAGAATTACGCGGAAAATTCTAACTGATATTTAAGGGGGACTAAAATTACCATTTTACCCCTAGAAAACATCAAAGTCTATTTTTCGGCATTTTAAGCACTTAATATGGTCGGATAATCGACTTAAAATTGTGAAACATCTGCGGACCACGTTCAGGGATAATCGATCCCTCATAGACTTACAAATTTCAGCAATCGTCGGCTTTCCTTAGGCTTGGAAAGCGTTAGCGGTGGATTTTTCTTCAAGTATAGAAAATCGCCAAGTCGGCTTTCCTCAGGCTTGAAAAGCGTTGTCGGTGGATTTTTCTTCAAGTATAGATAACCGCCAAGTCGGCTTTCCTCGGGCTTGGAAAGGGTTATAGGTGGATTTTTCTTCAAGTATAGAAAACTGCCAAGTCGGCTTTCCTCAAGCATGGAAAGCGTTATCGGTGGATTTTTCTTCAAGTATAGAAAACCGCCAAGTAGTCGGCTTTCCTCAAGCATGGAAGGCATTATCGGTAGAATTCTTCAAGCATAGAATGACACCAAATTCATACGTCGACTTTCCTCAAGCATGGAAAATGTCATCCGGTAGGTTTCTTCAGGCTTAGAAAGCTACCAAACTCATCTGTCGGTTTTCCTCAAGCATGGAAAGCATTTCAACATACGTCATCCGGTGGATTCCTTCAAGCTTAGGAAGCTGCCAAATTCGTTTGTCACCGATACACTGGTGCCAGATACGTATTCTATCCCTTTATTCTTTTATTTGTGGAACTAACATTTTTCTGCAGGTATCGGCGTATACAGAGTGATTTAAGATCGCCGAACGTCTTAAATCATTCTCCGTACCTATCGGCTACTTTGACTATCGTTTTCAAAACTGACATTTCTACAAACTCAGTCAAAGTGGGGGCTTCTGTAGACACCTAAAAATGTCTCCCCAAAACCAAACCTGATGATGAACATTTTCAATCCAACTTTCTTGACTTTGCCTTCTACCTTTTTCGAAAACAATTCATTTAAAGTAAAATCCTTAGATGATTACCTTGTTGAAGTCAACACAAATCATGACATTCCATTAATGATTGTTCGTGAATTTTTTGACATTCTTCATCAACAAACTTGCTTAAAGTGAATTCGTATTACAAGGATTAAAAAAAAACAGAAATAAAACAATCATTTTGACTTTGGTTCTTTGTTTGAATACTTGGCAGAAAATGTTTAAGTGAACGCACTCAATTTCTCGTGATACACATTACTAGATCATCTTCCACATTCGCATACTAGTCCAATCATGGGTGACAAATCAGCATTGGAGAAACTTAGAGAGGAACTCCAAAACTTAAAGGCCCTACGGGAAGAAGAAGCCCAAATGAGGGATCATAAAAAAGCAGAAAAGGCTAAAATAAAAGGAGCAAAAAAAAAAAAAACATTCTGCAAGAAAAAGTAAGAGCCGAAAGAGTAGAGGCCTTGGAGAAACTTGTATTTTGAGCTAACTCAAGGAATAAGTACTTCAATTATGAGATTGCACCACAACCTAGTGGCAAGACTCTCCCAGAAAAGTTCTTGACTACGGATTTTCCAACCTTTAAGGTTACAGACAATCCTAGAACTCACTTAATGAGCTTTATTGGAATTATGGCATTAAAAGGGGTTGAGCCAAGCCTATATGCATGTACTTTTCCTCTTTAATTGGACCCAACTGCTAGATCATGGTTTTATAACCTCGATGCAAAACAAAATTCCACTTGGAGTGACGTTGTAAAAGCGTTTTTAACCCCATATGGAGATAACATCAAGCTCACAACTACCTTGCGCGATCTCTAATTTCTTAAGCAAAGGGAAGAAGAAGGCCTCCGGATCAAAGGTTGTTGTAATTCCACAAAGACCTCCGGATCATGAACTTGTCCCAAAGTTCATAGACAACATGTCTCCACCATAAAAGTGCCATTTACAATACCTTGGTTTAGGCACATTTCAAAAAGTCTATACTGTGGGAACATTAATTGAAAGGGACTTGATAAATGAAACCATGAATCATATAGATGGACTTGATTTTTAGAGAGGATTTACCTACGTCAGAAAAGGACAAAACTCGAAGACGAAATCTCAAGAAGTTGTCAAAAATTCAAGATATAGCACCCTAGGTCTTGTTTTGTTTCTTTCCTTTGTTTTTTATGATAGACTAAGAGATTCATGCTGTCGAATCTACTTATTTTGTACTCTCATTAATTAATTAATATAAAATATATTTTCAAGTACGTTTATCTTGTTCTCTTTTTAATCTCTTTATTGTTATTGACTTGAATTAAATAAAACGTATACATATAAACAGGCAATATCAAAAGGCATACATACTCAACACTTTAAGAATCTTGATGAACTTTGTCTTACAAGATGTATTGGATAAAAAGAGGCCCATCTTAGGCCCAAAAAGAAAGGATATGATGATTTCACCAACACGGGAGGCAACTTGAAAATCCATAAATATAATTCCATGTTTCTAACCTAAGAGAAAATCCATCTTTTTGGCAACCCTTTTGAGCCTCTTCAATTGAGCGTTAGTTATTCAACCTACATTATTCCATACCTTGGGATGGGAATGGTGCAAAGATACAAATAGAAAATTGGGGGAACGAAACATAAGAGAGGGACACAAAGTTAGTATAAACCCAAAAGGAAAGATCAAATCCAAAAGAAAAAAGAGAAAATAGTTCTAGACCTAAAACAAAACTTGTCAAAAAAAAAAAAGAAAGAAGAAGAAGAGATGACAAGGAAAAGGCACCTAATGTAGGAATTGTCACACAAAGCAGAAAGGTTCTAATTTGATAAGCACCAAAAGTAAAGGACTTTGGGAGTATACTTGAGCCTTTCCATTGTTCATAACCCCAAGCCTAGCCACGTTACGACCTTGGAAAGGCCCTCCTTGAGGTAGACCATAACCATATACCAAAATCATCATTCCATGAAAATATGGCCAACCTTAGGCCTTTGCACATATGGACCAACTATTAATTAGTCATGCCCATATATAAAATGCATGAAGTGTTTAGTTATGATTACAAAATCATGAAAAAAAAATCAAATGATTTGATATCCATTGGCTTGATGACACCAATTTAGTAAAGCAATCGAATCTAGCTAAATTAAATGTTTTCCATATCTTTTGCCAAGAAAAATGAGATGACTATCACTCTAAAAAAAAAAACAACAATCATCTTATTTTCTTTTAATAATAGGGCTATTTATTACTAAGGTAATTCAAGTTATATATACATTGACTCGAAAGAAAAATAGTTAGTACAATAAATTGATTTCATATATCGACAACCTCGACGTTAACTCTAGACGGCTTTTACAACTATTGAGAAATGGTCTTCTCAGTTATATGTCCGCCGGCGTAGGATATCTCCATCTTTTCTAAGCGAGGAACATTGATTGAACATGATCGCTACATGAAAAATGATTTTCATTGCTATCACACGTATTAACGTATACCTCACTTCCAAGTCATCACGATGATTCAAATATTAAGTCAATAATCCTTGGTTTTCGAAAACATGTCTAATTCTCTTTCTTCATGGTTATATGGGAAAGTTGGATTCCCCTTCCTTTTTATACAAATCAGTCTTTTTTGTTCATTTCTTTTTTAGGGGGTAAGTCGGGATGATCCTTCCCATTTGGCAACAAAAATACTCAAAAAAATAATATAAGTTTTCGCTCTTTGCATCAAACTGGGGGCTAAAAAGCCAGGACATCCCCACTCCTCTCTATTTAAAGATTTGAACACGCTATTTATCCTATGAAATTAATGTCATGCAAAGCTTATTACGTACCATCATAATAACTTTAAATGACGAAGGGAAGAATACCATTTCCTATTATTTGACCAAGATAATGAATTATGTTACTTGATCAAACAATTTATGATAAACATATGCAATATTACACAAATTAAAAACACAAGTCTTGGGGATTTAAATAAACATGAGAAACATCCCCTAGCATATGTATACATGAATTCCAAAAGCCACCTAAAGTCTACGCTTGGGGGCTTCAAATTAAAAATATAGGTCTCACCTTAACTTTCATTTTAAAATGAGACCAAATTTTAAAAAGTGATTCGAATGATTTTATAAATTATTCTAAGACTTCACTAAACCTAAGTTTGATAAACATTCATTTTCAATCTATGGTACTTATTTAATTAAAAGAACTTCACTTTTAATTAGAAAAATATGACAATGTTGACAAGCAGAAAAATATAAACAAAATCAGATATACGAAAGTTTTCTCACATTTTTATATCTTTGTTGAAATAAGTTGCAAATTACAACTTATCTTCATCAATCTTGGACAAAAAAGTCACAGTCAAGTACGAGCTAGGATTTTCTTTCCACTTTGGGTCCAATTTTGAAAATAATATAATTGGATCCCATTTTAAATTTTGAATTCTAGTTCAAAACAACATGTTTCTAATAAAAAATAGTATTCAAAATTTCCTTTCTGAATTTTTGTTTTCTCAAATAAATAAATTTTCAGATTATCTATAATCGTTTGGATAATACATGTATTTTTCCAAAAGGAATGAATGAATATTCAACTTCTTCTTGACTCAAACTTGTTCTTGCTTAGTTCTCCTGCGAATATTGGCTAAGAAATGGTAAAAAAACCACCTACTAGACCAAAATCAAAGCTTGATAAGAACAAAAAAATATTTGATGTTCTAAATCAACTTTGAGAATAAAATCACCACAATGATCTTTACAAACGTTTAGACATTAGGTATGATATACTAAACCTCAAACACAATTGTTTTGGTTTATAAACAAGCAAAGAACTAACTTTCTTTCTTGAACATGACTTTAACTAAAATGTGAAGCCATGTCATTGTCCTAAATATCTCAAAACAAAATAGGACATATACATAGGTCCATCTCAGTATCATATGAATGGCCTAAATGATAGCAAGTCATTAGAACTACTCAGAATTGAGGGCTCCAAGACTTGTGAAATAGAAAGAATGCGCATAACCTGACACATGGAGGCTCCAATATCCACAAGAAAAAATAAATAAATGAGATATTCATGCCATTCGATCTACTTTCGGGAATCGCCTAAGCTACAAATGCTACGTAGATCTCGAGCCTTACAATTTTCAAATGCATCACAATGATTTAATGATCATTTTGTTCCTTTGAAAACTAAGTTTGCAACTTAACTTGGCCATTAAACAGGTTATATACTCGAGCCATTTTCAAGTTCAACTTCAAAAACTAATCTTAGTGCATAATTGTTGTTTCAATACTTCAATTTACTCTAGAGATTAGAGAGTATGACTAGTGTAGAGCAACAAAATCATGATACTTGCTCATACGAAAGTTTAGTACTCAATCATTCTTCATGAATGTTGTATCAAGACACATTATCAATATAAGACAAACAATTTCATGAGTTATAATGTAAACAAATACTCCTAAATTCTAAATTAATGAGTCTTCATTTCAAATTATTCTCCATTGTTGCACACATTGGAATTTTGCAAGGAGGATAACATCTACATTTTTTTGTTTTTTTTTTTTGAGCTTTAAAACAGTGACAAAATTTGAAATCAAAAGAAAGAAGTCAAAAGTAGCAAGAATAGACGAAAAAATTATTGAACAACAATTCATTTTTCCTCTTATTTGTTCTAATGAATGACCAATATTACTAGACTTAGAAAATTTCTTAGTTCAAAATAAGAATGGTAAAAAAACGATTTAAACACACTAGTTTATTCGTTTCCAAGACAAAACACGGGATTTCTATACCCATTTCAAGCAACATGAAAGGGTCTAATTATTAAATACAAACAAGTCATCGAAGTCATCCAACATTGGGGGCTACAATATTTGATGATATAATATGGGGGCTCAAAAGCCCGAGGTATAGCCAAACTACTCTATTTCGATGATGTCTTCAAGAATTCCATAAACTAACTAGTTTTGTGCAAATCTTGAGATCACAATTTTACAAGTAAATAATAATAACCGTCAATTATTTTTATCATTGATAAAACCAATTCTGAAACTTACGCATGAAATAATAAACATGAGTCGCAAGAACAAATTCATGCTATTATAAAAGTTCAAAATTTCATTGATAATTCTAATGCATAATTGTTGTTCTAAACACTTCAATTTACATTAAAATTAACAATTATAGTCTATGCGAGCAATAAAGTTCAAGCACATAGTCAAAATAAGAACAAAACAAAATATATATATGCTTGGCATGCTCATACAAGATCAATGCTTTTTCACATTACATGAAATTTGTTGCAATATATTGCTTAAACATGTCACAACGACAAACAAACAAATTTATGAAAACAAGTCAAATAAAAAACCCCCAAATTCAAAATTTGGGGTTTAACGGTTCGAAAATCGCCCAAATTAAGCCAAGAATTAACGAATTATGGCAAATATGAATAAGGGACGAGATCTACTTCATTTAGCTTCGAAAAATAAGAAAATCCGAGCTCTTTAGAGAGAGAAATAAGCGAAAATCATGAAGGAAGAAGAGAGAAAGTGAAATGAAAAATCGTGCTCAACGATTCTCTTTTCGCAGACTTAAATGTCACGCGCAACTGAATTAGTTGCGCGTGATAGACCAGCGCAACTCTGAACGATGCGTGCGCCTGGCCATCGCGACCTACTGAGTTGCGCGTGGATGCTGATCACTAATATGACCGGTATCCGAATTTTGAGTCGTTTGATCATTTTTCAACGGTTTTTGCTCGTCATTAGACGTAACGTCGCACAAATTATCAAAATCTTTTTAATTGCTTTGCATTTTGCAGTTTGTTTTCTTCTTTGTTTTATTTTTGCATCATCTTGCATGCACACCGTTCTTTGTGCCTTCCCCAAGCATATGGTTTGAACATTTTTCGTAAGAGTGCCTTAAGACGTTCCATGGTGGTGTTTTATGTAAAAGCACCCATAGACAGGTTTGTCATTTTACTGTACGGACGTTAAAAATGTCCGTGTTTTCTCTTTTTTCACGTTCGAATCAAAAAGGAAGGCGTTTTCATGCAGCGTAAAAATGCAAATGGCGTATCGTACGGCACAAAATTGTACGGCGTAGGTGTTGAGAAAAATTTTACTTCAGCCCAAGCTTTGCGAGATCTACCTCTCGGAACTAAAAAGTATAGAATTGCTGTAGGCGTTAGCTCACGAGTCGACAGGCGCGCCAAACCATCAGGAACAGGCACTTCTTGAATGGAAGCAAATACGGTAGTTAGTGCGCTTACTAACTTACCAGACAGTAAGGGTGTCCGACCACCCCCTGTATAAAGAAGAGACGAGACGATGTCGCGCCTATGTAGTCACGTGCCCCCAGTCCTGAGACACGTGTACTCATCTTGTGGACAAAACTGCTGAGAGAGTTGCTGACTTTCTTCCCTCTCACTGGATTTCGATATATGCCTCCAGTCTAGAGACATGTATTTCTATCTTGCGGACATCTGGCTCGAATACCAGACCATTTCGACTCGAATACCGAAAACACCTTTTTCATCTTTTTACTTTGTTAAAGTTAGTCTAAAGTTTAAATGACATATCAAGGGACTTTAGATCAACGATGACATGATTGAGAGGAAATCATCCCCTAACATCCTTTTAAAACCGTTATCTTTTCATGACTTGACATCACCTTGAACACCTTTACTTGTAAAAGCGTTCTACAATTGCAACGGATCAATCTAGATTCTTTAGCGCGTTAAGACTAGGAAAAACTTTTTCTAGACTTAATAGATACTTGTTTCAAACACTTAGCGAACCAAGGATCGTTTCGACATCCTTAATATTTCTGAAAGATTCTCTATTCTTAAGGAACTTCACATAATGAGTCTCGGATTTATTTCCTTGAATACTTTGATCATCGTCTATTCTAGACTCGTTCAAAGTGGGGGCTAAATGTAGACACTTACTTTTGGCCTCTTGTCACGAAAGGAAGTGCGATGATGTTACAAAAATCCGTCTTTCATGTAAGATCAAAGTTGAAGTGTTTATGGACTACGAAAAGCATTATAAAGTAAGTTAAAACCCATATTTGAGACCAAGTTATATTATATCCTTGTGTGATTACTAATTAGGCCTAAAAGGTGTTCAGACATGTTTAAACTTGATTAATAACGGACCTAAATGCGTCAAATGCAATGATTGGATCTAATATAACCTACATTGTGGAACAAACTGATCCTAACAGATAATCAAACCATCACATTCCCGTGCAAGGCCTATGAAGATATATAGCCCTTTCAAAGATCTTTCCAACGGTATATTATAAGCCCAATTTCGAGCCAAAACGAAGAAGTTATGATCAAAACACTAAACCGGGCCCTAAAACCAACACCCTTGCACTTCAACGGCCATAACTTTTGAACCATAACATATTTTAATCTAATTCTAACGGTATTGGAAATTAGACATTCAGAGCTTTCCAATGATATCTAACACGCATTTATCCAACTCCGTAATCAAAAGTTATGAAATTTTTAAAAAGCTTTTTCGTATAAGGCAAACCGCAAACCAGCGCAACTCAATCAGTTGCGCGCGCGACTCATTGTGATGCGTGCGGCACCCAGCCAAATCAAAGAGTTGTGCGCGCCACCTGAAGGCGCAAATCTAAAAACCTAAACCTAGATCCCTACGCCTATAAATAGGGGTCTTCGTTTAGCATTATGAGGACCGAAAAATTTAGAATTGAAACCCTAGTATTCTCAAAACCCCAATCTCTCAACTTCTCTTACTATCATACTACTTTTCCTTCTCTCTTCCCAAATAATTTCCAACCCTAATTGAATCCATTGGATTCCTTGGAGGTACGAAGAAGATAGAAAGTCCATAAACGCATTAAACGGACATTTAACATAAAAGAAGAACAATTAGTTTCCTGAGCACTTGGATAAATCACTTTTCCTTTATTGTTTAAATAACTTAATTGAATAAAAAGTTTTGTTTGAGCACTGTAAAACAAACTTTTAATTAATCAATTCACATAGTATTCTTTCGTTAATCAAGACTAGAATTTGAATAATTAATTGTTGTTTTACCACTTAAGACAAGGCGAATATTGTTTATTTATTGTTCTTTCACGAATATTGATTAAATAAGAATAACGACTTTTGCAATGTAATTCCTATGTGATTAATGTTTGTAAATAAAATCAAATAACTTAGTCCTTAGGTATCACGTTGCATATATTTTTTGGTAATGAAATGATGAAAAAAGAAGAGCTAGTAGAGGCCGTACTAGAGCTAGAATAGCGATTCCCCCCTAAAAAGGAGCGTTATTTTAGTACCCTCGCTCCCGAACTCATTTCTGGTATTTGTAGACTAACTTGGACATGGGTAAATTTATTATTCATGCTAATTCTTCCATGAAATCCACATGGAAGAAAGGCATGAACGAGGTTTATGAGTTTTCCTAAAACTCATTGGCGACTCCTACTTGTTTCTTACAAAAAAGCATGATGAGAGTATCATTCCTAATTCAAGGTCTCCCAAACAGTCAGGAATTCAAATCCTTACACCTATTTCTTTTCTTTATATCATGTTAGTATCATGTTAGGGCTAAAGCTTTGATATTTAATGTTTAGTGACATGCTAGGGTTTGTTATTAATCTTATTAGTAACATGCCTAGGATCTTGTTATTATTATTATTATGCTTTAACATGGTTATAGTTATTATTATGATTATTGTTGATATCATGTTGCTTGATATTTTTTATTGTTATTGCTTGATCACACCTTTTATGCATGTTTTAAAGGGAATTTGTACTTGTAGTCACGCTTAATAAGATAATTAATAATCTTGTTTAGAGATAATATGATTATAATTTAAGTGATCGCCAATAATAGATTTGTTTGTGCATTAATATTCAACCAACATAGATTACACAGATTTAGGGTTAACCTATTGATTGTTTGTTAGTTAGAATGCGCACATGAATACGAGAAGAATAAAGTAGAGGCCTATCTTTAGGGCAGATTTAATCTCTTTTAGGTTGGATTTGTACCTTCATCCCCGAACTTCTAGTCTTGGTTCCAGACCTATTGGAGTTAACGATATCCTGGATCGTTAAGGGGTGTAACTTTCACCCTGTGAACGGTTTACAAGTTCCTAACACTTGTTGGTGACTATTTTGATCTAACTTCCTTCTCTTTGGACGCCACCATGCTTTAGTGCATGATCACGTGGGGCTCAAGTGTGGGTTTGCTTTTAAATATTACGTACAATTAATTAGATTCAATGCGAGGACTAGAGCAAAAAATTGGTTTGTTGCTAAAGAAACGGAATGGTCGCGAAACGCTAGAACCAGCACAATGAGACAATGCTGTCACATCGCGCCAGACACCAGTGTGTCGCGGCACAGGCCAAACTTCTGCGTCATTGCTGAAACATTAGTCTAGGTTTGTTTCCAGTGTTTTACTCTATAAGGACAAGCCTATAGTCGTACTAAGTCAGGTTAGATCAATTTATTTAGACTCATATTTATTAATTAATTAATTAAGCAAAGTATCATTAATTAGTTTATTTATACTTATTCACAAATAAAAAAAAACAGTTAGTGTAAACACATATAGGTAGTCAAGTCAAGAAAGCATAATTTGATGCATAATATGATGCAATGAGTTTGCAACCTAACCATGGCTCTAGTTCTTTAAAGTTAAAGGATAAGGGTTAGTCAAAAAGGGTCCATGATTATGAGTCCGGATGCACCACGTGGAGGCCTTACCTTTGGAAGGGTTGGCGTGTGTAAATGGGACCCCGCGAGCTAAACTCGCTTCCACGATTTATTGAATTCAACAAAATTGGATATAACCTTCGTTGCCATGAGCGTTCGATTGGGTAGATGGAGCGTGAATTCCTAGAGGGTTATGGCCATATTTAGAACACATATGGGTTCAAAAAAGTGAGAAAAACTCAATAAGGAAATATAATCGAGCACCAGTACTGGAATCGGACGAAATAAAGAAGGTAGATTTTTGGCTCGGTATGGGAAGAACATGGTGCGAGAAAACAGGGCCTGTCACCAGAAGATAAATCTGTCGCCAAACAATATTGCTTTCGCACGGTGACAGAATCATTGCATGGCGCTGACAGTATTTTCTCGGCATCGGTTCCTACATGCCTCAGTAGCTTTTTGTTCTTTGAATTTTCCGATTTTTCGTAGCATTTTTTTTTATCCTAGTTGTGAATGATATTTACCAAATTTCTTATGTGTAAAAATCCTATGTTTTTGACGCATTACGGATGGTCTATCAAATGCAAACCTTTTTATGCATATGTCAATAATGTCAATCAAAATTACGCACATGAATACTTAGAACGTTTCGAACTCATCCACACATTCTAAATTATTGCCAAAATAAACTTTTGGAATTTAAAAAAAAACGTCTCCTAGTGGAGTCGCCATAAAACTGTAGGGCATATATCAAGCATCCCACACTTGAGCCCCACTGTGATCATACACTTAAGCATGGTGGCGTCTAAAGGGAGGGAAGCTAGTGTAAATAAGTTGCCAACAAGTTGTAGGAACTAGTAAACCGTTTACATGGTGAAGGTTACACCCTTTCACGATCTATGTGATCGCTAACTCCATAATGGTCCTGAACCATGACTAGATGTTAGGAGGTACTAATCCAACCTAAAAGGGATTGAACCTGCCCTAAAAATAGGCCTCTACTTTATTTTTTGTCATATGTGCGCTCTTTGACTAACATACAATCAATAAGTTAACCCTAAACCTGTTTAATCTATATTTTTCGAATATTAATGCACAAACAAAACTATTATTGGAGATCACCTGAATTATAATCATTAACCTTAACAAGATTATTAAATATCTTATTAAGCGTGATTACAAGTACAAATTTTCTTTAAACCTGCAAGAGAGGGAGTGATCAAGCAATAAAAATACTACCTCCGTTACATATTATTTGTAACGATTTGACAGAAAGTAGAGAGGAAAATGTCTAATCGTTGCACATAATATGTAACGAAGGTAGTATTATATATTAGGCAACATAATAACAACAAATAATCATAATACTATTCCCATCAAAGCATAATATTAATAAGATCCTAGGCATGATACTAACAAGATTAATAATAAATCCTAGCATGTGACTAAGCATTAAAGATCAAAACTTTATCCCTAACATGTTAATAACATAATAGAAGAAATAAGAAGCAACCTAAACATGATACTAGGAAGCAATATAAGCATCCTAACATGATACTAGGAATTAATATAACATAATCATGCTTTCTAAAGATATATAACAATTAAAACAACTTACTTGGTTGCCTCGTATCTCTTTCCATCAAAACAATACATACGTCTAGGGCGAAGGTAACTTGAGCTTGGCTAGGTGTGTCTAGACGTTGTGAATACAGAATTTTGTAAAAGTGGTAGGTTTAGAAAGAGGGAGAATAATAAGCTATTGCTTGAGAGAATTAATGATGATTGTTGATGATTGTGAATCTTGATAATTCTTGATGATTGTTAATGTTTATGAATGAAAACAGGAAATACAACCCTATTTATAAAGAAAATAGTCCAGTGGTGATGATAGAAAAGAATTAGAGTTTGAATTGAAATAAAACTAACTCTTGTCGCAAGCGACCGGACCCAGAGCCAAATGACAAGCATCACGCATGACATCAGGCTCTGTCATCTAGCGACAGGCTTGTCGTTTAGCACTGATTAAAAGATATAACACACTTTTGTACGGAATCCTTTTCTTAACATATTTAAGCATTTGAATTCCGTGTTTATCAATTTTAAATCAGATTTTATCAAAATAAACACTTTTTTTTTTTATATTTCAAATCAAATTCATTGTTTCTCTAAAAAGATAATTATCAATCCTAACTCTATTAGAATTTTTTTTTTTGTAAATAGAGATTTTATTACCAAAGTAAACAAAGTGTAGCATAAAAAGTTAATGCTTACAAAAGCTAAGCAAAAACTCTCCCCAAACACCACTGACCAAAAGGCCATACAACCACAAAACAAGTTCTAAAGCCAAGCCTAGCCACCTTCTATGAAGGTCTAGGAGACAAAGAACAACTACTGGCCTCAAGAAACTGGCCACCTTTTAGGAAGGGTTCCAGAAACAAGGACCAGACAAGAAACCTAAACAAAACTGAATAAAACACTAGCAAACACAACACAACTACAATAACAGAAGATGTCTATCAGCAACTCTGAAAACAATGTCCCTGAAAACAACCTCTATAGGCAAACAAACTCCTGAAACAACTATATTATTCCTCTGAATCCAAATAGCATAAACTATTTCAGCAAGTAACAACATATAAGTCTAGCTACAGCTCTAGATTTCCAGCAAAATCTGATGCTCCAGCTGACTTCTTAACAAAAAGGTTGGACTCCTTTCCTGCACTTCAATAAAGTTAACACCTTTTGCCAGATTTGTTTAAAATATGAGCATTCAAAGAACAAATTCTAAGTACTCTCAACAACATTCACACACAGCACACAAGTTGTATCACACAACATATTCCAAGTTTTCACCCTTTCTTTAGTAACAAGCCTATTATGCAAAGCCATCCATAGAATAAAAACACTTTTTGGGGAAGCTGCATTGTTGCAAACAAGTCTTCTCCAATCAGTTTTAGGAGCTTGAGGTCTAAGAAGCCTATAATGTTTTTTAATTTGCATTCCATTTCCATGCTTCACTTTATCCCACCCTCCTATATCATCAATAAATTGTCTACATTTTAGAATCCTTTTCAGAACCCAAGAACTTTTCTAAGGAAAAGGAGCTTCCCAAACATCCCTATACTTGAAATAGTAAATGTGAACCCATTTCACCCAAAAAGAATCAGCTTTATGATTAATATCTTACAAAAGCTTAGTGATAGAAGAAATGTTCCACTCAAGGAGAGAAATCACATTCCAACCACCACTAACTTTAGGCAGACAAATTGTGTTCCAGGATTATAAGGCTTTCCTTGAAGGATTTCACTTCCTAGTCAAAAGAAAAGCTCTGAACCTAGCTTCAATCTCTTTCAAAATCTTCTTAGGCAACGCAAAAATCTGAGACCAGTAAGTTTGAACACCAAAAAGAACACTCTTGACCAATTGGAGCCTACCAGCATATGAAAGGTGCTTAGCAGTCCAACTAGTAATTCTAGAAGTAACTCTATCAACTAGAGGTTTGCATTGACCAATAGTAAGCTTCATTGAAGAAAGAGGCACTCCAAGATATCTAAAAGGGATAGTTTAAGGAGGAACTCCAAGAACCTGAAGGAAAACAATTTGATCAGTTTCATTTACCCCACGAAAGTAAGCTTCACTCTTCTCCAAATTCGCAGACAACCTTGAGGCCTCAGAGAACTTAGAGAATGCCTTGAACAAAAGCTGAACATATATTTCATCAGCTCTAGAGAACATAAGGAGATCATTTGCATACATTAAATGAGTGAGATGCATTTTCTCACATCTAGGGTGATAGTTGAAATCAGGAATGTCCTTCAACTCATGCAAACATCTTCACAAATATTCTATTCCAAGAGAATGGGAGAAATGGGATCCCCCTACCTAAGCCCTTTTCTTGCAGGAAAAGGAGAAGCAGGCACTCCATTAATAAGATTAGAGAATGAGACTGTAGAAAGACAACTCATAATCTAAGAAACAAAGATACCAGGGAAACCTAACTCTTCCATCAATGTTTTCAAGAAACTCCATCCAATAGAGTCATAAGCCTTTTTCAGGTCCACTTTGAGCAAACACCTTGGGGTTATGAACTTGTTTGTATACCCCTTCATGAGCTCAGTTGCTAGCAGGATATTATCACCAATATGCTTCCCAAGAATAAAGCCAGCCTAAGCATCATCTACAACCTCTCTAATTTCTATAGCTAATCTTGCTGTCTAGATTTTAGATATAATCTTGTAAAGAACATAACAACAAGCAATGGGTATAAAATCCTTGGCATAAGAGGGATTATGAACCTTAGGAACAAGAGTAACAGTTGTGCAATTCCACTCTTTCTGTATTACACCAGTTTCAAAAAATTCAAGAATAGCAATATAGATATCATGCTTGAAAATATCCCAAGCTTTTTAAAAAAAGAAAGAATTGAACCCATCAATACCTGGGGCTTTTGATGTATCAATACCTTTTAGAGCCATATCAATCTCATCTAAAGATTTTCGGGCAATGAGAATTTGCTGAGCCTATCTAGAAAGCTGCCTCCCTTTTCTCAGGGTAATCAAATTAACAATTGGTTAGGAAACATCTCTTGCTCCCATGAGATTCTTATAAAACCCTGTAATCTCTTGCTCAATCTCTTCAGGTTTATTCAAAAGAACATGATTTCCATCAAATATTGAATCAATCCTTTTCCTATTATTCCTGGTTTTCATAACAACAAAGAAATAATGACTGTTAGAATCACCCAATTTCACCCAATCAACTCTAGATTTTTGTTTGTAAATGCTTTCTTGAATATGCCCTCAATATTTGATCTTCTGAATATTGTCAGCTTCCTTGACAACCAAGTCAGGGTTATGGCCTTTAGCAAGCAAGGTTTGAATTTCATGGAGAGAGTTGTGAGCAGCATCAATTCTAATCTCAATGTTAATAAAATGCTTAGCATTCAACTTCTTCATTTGTTCTTTAACAAGTTTCAATTTTGACCAAACATACTTCATGACATTACCAGATATAGGCCTCTGCCACGCAGTCTTCACATAATCCAAGAAAAGATCATGAGAAGCAAGACAATTCAAAAATTTGAAAGGTCTAGCTTTACCAAGAGAGGAAGAGAAGATTTAAAAGAGAAGAGGAGTGTGATCAGAAAGAGAAGGAGGAAGATAAATAACTTCAACATGCCCAAATTGATCAATCCAAGCTTGATTAACCAGACCTCTATCAATCCTTGTACAAGTTCTAGGTCCATCATGAGCTTTATTAGACAAAGAGAAAGGCAACCCTTTACCCTTAATCTCAACCAGTTCCATTTCATCAATAAACTGCTGGAAATCCCTAGATTCATAATCAGTAACAACATTCCCATGAATCCTGTCTTCAGAATTAAGAACGGAATTAAAATCACCAGCACATAACCAAGAAAGCCTAGGAGTAGAAAAACTCCTAATTCCATCCCAAAGAGCTTTCCTATCATTAATAAAATGAAGCTCATACACAAAGTTACAACTGATTTGGGTAGCCAAATCCTTAGTATTGAGTAAAAAAAATGAATAAACTGCTCATGAATAGAAAGCACATCCAAAGTAACCCTATCATCTTTCAAGCCAACCCAGATTCTGCCTTTGGGATAGTGAGAAAGGTTGGTGATCCAAGACCAACGAATACCAATCTTCCTCTGCACATTAACAACATTGTTTAATTTGACTTTATTCTCAAAGAGACCAATTACATCACAATTATTCTGAGAAAGTATGTTTTTGACAACATCTACTATATTGAGTTCATTAAGACCCCTAATGTTCCATGTGATGATAATCATGACACCAGAGGGGGATTACCATCACCCCAACAAGATTAATAGTGAACCCTCCAGACCCTTCAACCTCATCAGTCATCAGAGCAACATAGGCATTAGAAGTAACAACAACTGTACCCTGAGTTCTAGTGCCCTGAGTTTTAGTTTTCCTACCCACAATTCTCCACCCATCATGTGAATTATGATGTGTATAAGTGCCAACATGTGTAACAACAGCTCCATGAACAGTTTAGTCAAGAACAGGATCAGCAGCAGTAGTTTGTGAAGGCTTAGGAACCCAAACTTGTTTAGTAATTGGTGCTATAGGTTTAGGAGAAACAGGCTTTGTAACCTGATTCTGTTTTGCAGGAACAGGTTTAGCAGTGCAATCATGTCCTACCCTGTTTCAAGTAGAGCAAAAAGGAGGGGTCCATTCATATACCACTTTTAATTCCAGTAACTCACTTGAAGGGCTTTTAACAAAAACAGTCTTAGTTAGGACCTTTGTCACATCTATCTCAATAAGCACCCTAGCAAAAGATACCTTAAGCTGCCTAGTTGTACACTCATCAACACAAATTGGAACTCCCAAGAGACTACCAATCCTGCTAAGAGTTTCAGCCCCCCAACAATTCAATGGAAAATTAGGGAATTTGACCCAAAGAGGGACACTCCTTAAAATCTCAGCATTAAAATCAAATTTATTACTCCAAGGTTTAATAATTGCAAGTTTGCCATAAAACATGTGAGGTCCAGCACATAGAACAATGTTTTTATCATCAATGCAGCATCAACACAACCAAGGAGCAGCAACCAAGAGCAGCAACATCAACCTGTCTAAGTTAAGACAATCACATTCATATCTGCCACAGGTCATTACCAAGGCTTTCTTCCCGATAAACTTCATCGCATTATGGAAATTATAAGCAAAGTCTCTAGTAGGTTCTGTAGCATATAAGATGGTGTTAGAGAACACTATGATAAGACCAGATAATTTCATGTTATTATCCATTCACTTTCATATAAGTTGCATAAAAAACACGCTAGTAAAAAGAATTTACAGCTTATTTGATGATTTGATAAGTGGTCATCAATCATTGAAACGGTAATAAATTCTAGCCTAGACTAAATAATGATCATATTGCTCAGTCTAGTAAAGAAGTCTTTTGTGCAATAAGATAAACCCAAAACTCGTAGACATTAAACCTTCTCCCCATTGGTATAACTCAATAAAATATCAAGCACCTCTTAGTCTTTACCTTGAAATTAAGCTTAATTTAATTTCAAAAATCTACACAAGTATCTTTATTTAATAGAAGACATATATATGATTGGATCCACATACTACATAGTTTAATATAATTGTACCATTAGTTCATTATTACTCAAGAAAAAACAAAAATTTTGATGTGTAGCAGATTATAACAAGAAAAACAAGAAACTATTGTTGTCTATCTCTTGCACAACCATCATATACAAATAATATAATAAGCGGATATATGTACAATTCCATTCCAATTAACCAAACTATATTACACTCTTTACTAAGAAATAATTAACTTCTACGTCAGCCCAAAACAACTTATGCTTGAGAATAGAGGCTACATTCTTTCATGGATATAGTGCAGAACTGCGGATATTATACAACAGTAGAATATTAATCTACCTTACAATAGGGCATTTAACTCTGTTGAGGTTTGATGAGTCCGACTCATCGCGGAAACAAACCCAAAAACAAGAACGCACTCGCAATAAATAAAACCATAAACATAATTAAATTAATCACAAGATTAAGATAAAACAATTACCATTTGCAGCGTTCTTCGCCCGACCAAATGGGCTCTTACTTGAAAGCTAGCTTCAAAAAAACGAAGCCTCCAACGTTGATCCACCCGCACCAACGAATACCGACAAGGTCCAATGTCTTGGGGTTAGCAAGACCCGACCAATAAAACCCGAGTAATTGAATTCAAAGGCTTTCACTTACTTGTGATGCCCTTTACAACTCTTACTCTAGCATCATTTCCAATGCCCTTACTTGGTTATTTATAGGAACTGATGAGAGTATGATTGTCTCTCCCACCAATGTAGGATAGCAGGATTTTCACATTTTATTTTAAAAGCAAAATAAAATTATTTAAGCAAGCTAGTAATAAATCAACAATTGTCAACTACATATGAGGGAGTAGGTGAGGACCACTTGGAGAGGGGGAAAAAACTTGCTCCCCACTCTCTTTGTCACTTTGCGCCACTTGGCACCTCCCTCCAACCCACTCATGTGGGCTTTCTGCATGCTGCCACGTCTTGCTACTCGGCCCAGCCAAGCCCCGCACCAAGGCGGGCTGCTGCTGCTAGCCTTCTCGCCCAGCATGCCTACATACATGCGTGCGGGCTGCTGCTGATGAGGGCTGCTGCTAGCACGCCTTTAATATAGTGCGGGCTGCTAGCTGTAGTGTGCCAGCACGCCACGCACTAAGTGCGGGCTACTGGCCGCAGCTTGCTAGCAAGCCTCGCACTTGGTGCGGGCTGCTAGCTTGGCTAACTCCCTAGTACTCGGTGTTCCGATGCAAGGGGTATTTTGGTCATTATTGATTTATTACCATTTTACCGTCTCGTCTTTTATTATTTTTCGACTCGACTTCGGACGCTCGGTTTTGACGCTCCAAGCTCAAATTTCCGATGTTTAAATATTTATTACTCGGGCGACTCATTATATCCTTCCGAATTAATTCGTCGTGTCGGTTCTTTAATTTCTTAGGTGTGACCCAAAGGGTTGAGTCAAGATTAAGCTGTAATATTAATTATGCATTAATATTACTGATCGGAAGCAGCCTCCACCCATGCATTCCGATCACTTGACCTTACTGAATATATTAGCTTTCTAATAATTCTGAACCCACTATCAGAATAATATACTCGTTCGAAGGACACTATTCCATTCAATCTCCCATTTGCTCTTACGGAAAAGTGTGTTTTTAGTGTATAGCCCTTTTCCTATGTCGCTTAATGCCTCTTCATGAACTATAAGGTAAGATTATTTTGTTATCCTTATTACGTCCAGAAATGTTTCTCGATTCCGAGTCAGACTGTAAATGAACAGATGATTTCTAAAATCCATCCCAGCACGACCATGCATTTTTACAGTCTCGCTCTACGAGTGGCTTAAACAACAAAGACATCTTCCCTATTGTTTAGTAGGGGTACATTTCCAGTCTTTTAATGTAGCTTCTCTTACTAAGAGGACCTAGCCGCCCGAGTGATGCCGTGATAATCCCTGTTACGACAAACGTTTAACAATCATCAAAGCGGACTAGTACTCAAACAAGAAAGCTCACAATACTCATGGTCAAGGAAAAAGGTTCCGATAGAAATAATGATAAGTATACTTATGACAAATTTTTATATCTTAAAATATTCTCATAGTTCGATCTAGTACAGTTCTAAACCAATACTTGTGCAAATGATTCATGACAGTCATGTTCTTGTAGCAGATGAAATGGCGCTATAAATAAAACTACACACTAATCTCAACTGATCATTAATCGTCCATCGCTTAAATGACCTCTATTAGGGATAATTTCCAGTTATAATATTAAACGTTCACTTAATAGGTGTTTCCTTACCAAAACTGGTCTTGATACCCTATTTTGAATATTCCAAAAATTGAATGGACTCATTATTTAATTCTAAACCGCAATTAAATTTTCAAACAGAGTGATAAAAATTACATGAAATTTTAAATTACTCCAAGACCTAAATGGTTCATCTTATGATAAATGGTTTTTTCGAATGTTTTAAGAGTAACACTCTTTATAAAACATTTACAAAAATCACCCGCGTATCTTATATGCTTGATTTATTTCATGCAATTGTGAATGTTGTCGTTCACTTATTGCATAGGTTTAGTTATAACTACTTTGCTAATCTTAGCATTTTAATTACTGATAACTTTCATAATAAGATGATAAAATTTGAGAGTGTCATGTATTATATGTGATTTAGGATTTATTGTCCAAGTTATGGCTCCCAATAATTTTCATAATTGAGATCTTCAACTTGACAACCTACAATCATTAACGTTCAACAACGAACTTTCCATAAAACATCTTCTTTATAATTTCCTTTAAGGCAACAATATTCTCAACATATATTTTAGTAGACATCCTGATGATGCTTTGATTGGGTTTCACTCCAAACGAATCACAATGATCTGGGATACCTTATTATCTTGTGATCATGAAAATTTTCCTTAAATTCCCGCATAGTACACATGGATGCACATCCATGTTACCATTCTCAAGCCACGACTTATTGTTAGCTCATGGTTATAAACGACTTCCTTATTAAGGATCTAATCATTGTTAAGGTTTGTGCTTGCAACATTAATTCTCAAATTGTATTTGTTTCGACAAGTCAAGAACTCATCCTGTTACTTATCCAAGTATTTTGGATGTTCTTAGCCACAATCTAACAATTTATTACATAGATTCACGTTGATTGGTACTACATACATACTTCACCTTCTCTAAGCATGTAAGTCATGTGACGATTCCATATCACATCGTACATGATGGATTAAATTGCAGAGTAATTCTCAATCTATTCCATCCATGTGACATATTAGCTCATTTTCAGTTTCACTGGGTCTTGCTAAACTGTTTGTTGTGTGATATGGTTGAAAGTCACTATTAGAGCTTTCATGTTTGACTTAGTTTTTAGCCTAGCTTATACTTAGTTCAATAATAGAGACTTTCATGTTTGACTTAGTTTTTAGCCTAGCTTATACTTAATTCAAACATTTACTTAGTTTTATACATACGGGTCAAAAGTCTTTCAAAGTCCGTGAATTAATGTTTAACACGGGAAATTCCTTTACACGTTCAAACATTTTATCAAGTCTATACAATAGATCTTAATACCAATATGTACTAAGTATCGTCTTTTGCTTGGTCCATTGTCGAAAGAACTTTCAAATCTAAGCATTTAGCATTTGATAGTTATTTCACAATAGAGTTTGTAAACTTTTTGTTGCACCTTTGTATAATTTACTTTTTCTCCCACTAAACTTCTTATTCATAAGAATTTTTATGTTTCTCCATAAGTCAATCCTCTTATTAACTTCATGAGAGAACACGTTCCAATTCGTATATGCAATACTTCATTTAATCCCATGACGGATTCCTTGAGGTTTCTTTCTGTAGAAACCCATTTGTGTCTCCCTACCCAGTGATGAGTACCTTTCACGTAGAATCATAATCGAATGAAGTGAAAGTGTGGAAAGTCTAGTGTTGCAGCTAGTTTTATTTCTTTTCTTTCTCTGTTTTCGACAACCTATATTAAGAAAACAGCCAATCTAGTTTGGTTTGGTCCATGGAATGGGTCCAATAATAGTGTATTTGTGTCGGATTCGAAAAGAGCTTTCCAACGATATATTATAAGCCCAATTCCGATGAATAATGAGGAAGTTATGGCCAAATTACTAAACTGGGCCCAGTTTGATATTTATGAGCGGCCCAATGATCTAGAGGAGGGCCTATTATTGATTTATCTTTCCTAATGTAGTTAGGATTGATTATAGTCTTCTAGAATCTTCTATAAGGTTCTTTTGTGTCCTAATTTAATTAGCATTGATAAATTGACTATAATTGACTTTTAAGAGTTTTGCTTAGAATAAAAGAAGTTTTTTAAGGAAAATACAATATAGCCTTCTCGTACGCTTAAATTTTATCAAAATAAAAATAAACGCGTGGAAAATCGATTACAGCGCCATACGACAGCTCTGTCGCCTAGCGACAGACCTGGCGTCTAGCAACACACGCATCGTCTGGCGACAGGCGCGTGTTTGGCGCTGTAGTCGTGATTTATTCTTTTTGAAACTCTGATTTGTTTTTTATCATATCCGGCTGATTTTCTCTATAAATAGCCTCATAAAACCCCCGCTTTGGATCATCAATTCTTAGGATTTCTCTGTAATTCTCTCTCTCACCAACTCTCATCTAGAAATTCTTAATTACTCTATCTCTCTGTTCTAAACTAGTTTTTCTCATACAAAATTCCACATTCACAAGATCTAGACACACCTACCATAGTTCGAAGTTGCCTTTGCCCTAGAAGTGAAAGGTTTTAATTTCTAAGGGTTTGGTTCCAAATCTCTATTTCAATTATTTAATTTAATTTAATATTTTGATTATATTTTCCTTGAAGTTACTAGCGTGTGTGTTTTTTTTATTAGAAAGAGGTACGAGGCATCTATGTAAGTGCTTTGATTGATTTATTGATATTATAATGTAGAAATCATGTCTAGATTGTTGATATGATTCCTAGTGTCATGTTAGGGTGTTTTGATCTTCCTAGTATCATGTTTAGGGTAAAGGTTATAATATCAAATATGACAATTGTGATTCCTGTGATGCTTTTTATTCTCTTTCCTAATATTCTTGTTAGTATCATGCCTAGGATCTTTCTATTAATAGTATACTTTAACATGATTATTATTTTAATTATAATTATTCATGGTTATAATTTTTATGATGATTATTATGTTGCTTGATATTATATTTATTGTTATTGCTTGATCACGCCATTTATGCATGTTTAAAGGAAATTGGTACATGTAATCACGCTTAATTAGATAATTAATAATTTTGTTTAGGGTTAATATGATTATAATTCAAGTGATCGCCAATAATAGTTTTATTTATGCATTAATATTCAACCAACATAGATAAATAGGTTTAAGGTAAACCTAATGATTGCATGTTTGTTAGAAAGCGCACATGAATACGAGAAGAATAAAGTAAAGGCCTTTCTTTCTCTTTTAGATTGGATTTGAACCTTCATCTCCGAACATCCAGTCATGGTTCCAAACCTATTGGGGTTAACGATCTCATGGATCGTTAAGGGGTGTAACCTTTACCCTTTGAACGGTTTACAAGTTCCTAACACTTGTTGGCGACTCTTTTGCTCTACCTTCCTTCCCTTTGGACGCCACCGTACTTTAGTGTATGATCACAGTGGAGTTCAAGTGTGGGGTAATGCTTGAAATATTCCCCACAGTTTTTTAGCGACTCCACTATGGAGGATCCTATTTTAATTCCTGAAATTTATTTCGGCAATGATTTAGAATGAGTGGATGAGACTCGAAAAGTTCTAAGTATTTCATGTTTGTAATTTTGATTAACATTATTGTCATATGCATAAAAAATATCTCATTGGAAAGACCATCCATAATGAGTTTAAACATAGTATTTTTACACGTAGGAAATTTGAGGAATATCTTTCACAACTAGGATCGAAATAATGCTGCGCGAAACTAGAAAATTTTATCGAGCATAAAAAGTTGCTGAGGCATGTAGGAACTGGCGACCAGAAAACAGAGTCTGTCGCCAATGACATGACTCTGTCGCCAGGAGAAACTTATGTCGCCAGGCGACAGAGCCATATTGCGGCGACGACCTCTGCTCGTTGGCGCCAAGTTCTTCCAATACCGAACTAGAAATATGCGTTCTAATTTTGACCAGTTTTTAGCACTATTTGCTCGATCCTACTTCCCGATTGAGTTTTTCTCACCTTTCTAAAACCCATATGTGTTCTACATATGGACATAACCCTCCAGGAATTCATGCTCCATCTACCTGATTGAACGCTCTATGAAACAAAGGGTACATCCGAGAATGTTGAATTCACTAAACCATGGAAGCGGGTTTTTAACTCTTGGTGTCCCATCCACTCGCGCCAACCCTTCAAAAGATAAGGATTTCGCGCGGTGCATTCGAACAATTAACCAAGGGCCCTCTTTGACTAATCCATATCCCGAGTTTTAGAGAACTAGAGCCATGGTTAGGTTGCAAACTCATTGCATCATATTGTGCCTACTTGCCTAATTATGCATTATTTGTTGTGCATACTCTATGTGTTTTTCCTAACTGTTTTGTTTGACTTGTGTTTAAGACTAAATAAACTGATTGATGACTAAAAGGAATTTGACTATTTAATTAATTAATTTGAGTTATTGAAGTCAAAAAATTTAATACGAATTGACTTAATACGACTTTAGGCATGTCCCGTAGAGTTAAAATACTGAAAGCAGTCCCAGATCAACGTTCCAGCAATGGCGCCACGATTTGGACTGTAGCGCCACACTATGTTGTGCAACGCCTGGCGACAACTCTGTCGTCTTGCGCTGCATTGCAAAGTGCGGCGACAGTTCTGTTGCTTTGGCGATAGTTCATAATCTTGCTCGAGTCATCACTATGAGTCTAATTAAACAGTTTGCTAATCAATTTGATTATTTTGTTAATAACAATACCTTTGTTAAGTCCTTAATTGAGTCTAGACACTAAGTCCCATGGTCTTACACAAGAGTCAAAGCATGTCACTTCACTCAAAATATAAAGCACATAATAATATGTATGTACACATTGACCATGTCTAAGAGAATCTTGTATGCGCGTGGTTTCTGTCATTTTTTTTAAGGGGTTAAGTCGGATATTAATCCTCCAATTGAACCACTTGTTTGAAAACTATACTTGATTCCCAAAAATATACATCCTATTTTTGCTTTTTTTTCTTTTTATTTATAAACCCGTAAAGTCAAAGTGAATTTGAGTCAAGTCATTAAAATAAATGGTTTAATTTACAGCACATGGTCAAGAAAGGAAGGGCGTTTGATCAAAGACAACCTTTTCATTCAAGTACAACTTTTTGATAAACTAATCGCTCGAAAAAGAAAAGCCAAGAAGATAATGGCAACTCAGGAAGAAGTCAACGAACTTAGGAATCAATTGACTAACAAAACTGAAGTGTTGAAGGCTGTAACCCATCAAATTAATGACCCTGTGAAGCAACAACAAATGGATCTTATGCAAGAAAGTTTGAGCAAGCTATCTAGTGATTACAAGTTTCAGGGCATTAGTTCACAAGGGGTTTCGGTGGACAAGGAGCTTCTTTCGCAGAAGCTCAATGCCAACGACATCCCAAATTTCAAAGCAACTAACAACCCTGATTTCCATTTATGAGCTTTTGAAACAATAATGAGTATTAAGGGTATTGATAAAAAAATTATTTCCTTCTTTATTTTCCTTATCTCTTGAAATCGTTTTCCAATAATGGTTCTTCTCCCTTAGCAAAGAGAAAAGCTTTACTTGGGAATCAATAGTAAACTCTTTCATTGATAGGTATAAGTGCAATACTCAAGTTGAAACTGATCATAGGGAACTTGAAATACTAAAACAGAAAGAGAGTGAAGGTTTCACTTATTTCTTCAATAAATGGAGAGAAACCTCTGCTAGGATGATTGAAGTACCAAGCGAAAAAGAATCTGTGAGGTTATTCATCAAGAATCTTCAAGAAAAGTACTCCAAGCATCTCAAGTATCAAAATAATCTACACACCTTCAAGGCCGTCTATGACATTGGAATTAACATTAAAGACGACCTTGCTAAACTAAAAGCTGCTAATAATAACTCCAACGTTGGCTGGAAAGATAAGAAGAACGATAATCCTTCTTCTTCCAAAACCACCCACTCAAACAATGTTAACACCTTTAATTTGATTGAAGTCCTTGCTATGAACAACCAAGGATACAAGAAAACATTTAGCAGGAACTTTACTCCTATTGGTATGAGTTATGACACCGCATTTCACCGACTGAATGCAAAAGGTCTTATAACTCCTATTGGACCATTTGGGGACCCACCATTTGAAAAAGAGGATAGCTAATTAAAACCCCAATGCACACTGCAAATATCACCAAGGTAGGGGCCATCTCATAGATAATAGTTGGAAGCTTAAAGAAACTATCCAAGATTTAATTGATAACAATAAATTACCATTGCCCCCTGCTAGTAAGAAGCCAAGCATCGACAATGCACCTCTCTCCCATGACTTGGCCATCTCTGATAAGGAAAGCGATGTTGATCCCTCATCTCTCATCAACCTGTTGAGGAAATTCATGCCATCGAAGAAGAGGAGGAGATCTTTTTCGATGCCATGGATGACTTTCCACAATCAGCAAGCAAGGAAGATGTGTGAATGCTTATATGGTCCATGTGGGAGGGAATACACTTACTACATGAGGCTCTTGAATTCGCAAAGAAACAAGGGGAGGAACTTCAGAAAAAGTACGATAAAATTCCTCTCCGAGAATGGTAAAATCAAACCTCTCGAACCGAGACCATTTAAATCTTTAAAGAGGACAGATAGGTTCTATTGTCCATACTATCAATCAGGGGGACATACTATTGAAAACTTTTTTTAAATTTAAAGATTTAATTCATAAGATGATTATTGATGATAAGAAGCTAGTTCAAATCCCACAAGAAGAAGACATAAGCATCAATGGGGTTTGGGACAGCGATGAAGAAGACGTATACCTAAAAGACATGGAAAAACCTCCACTTTCAGTGTCATATTCAGTAGGAGACTTTTGGGATGAAGAGGATTCACCTATAGACGTCCTCACAAGATTTAGGACAACGCAACCTCCCGACTCTACACAACCAATTCCAACTGTGCAGTAAGTTCCCATACCTATTATAGAAGACAATGATATTGTCAAACAATTCAAAAAGACCAAGGTCAAGATGAATGTATGGAAACTTCTAGCTACGTCTCGAGAACATAGGTTGATGGTAATGAATGCCTTGGATAAGATAGGGATAGATTCCGACACCACTCCTGAGGGGTTGGCTAACTTCCTTACGATTGATCTCCCTAGAACTATTAACTTGATCACTTTTTCTGATAAAGATTTACCTCTAGAAGGTGACAAACATTACAAGGTATTAAACCTCACAGTAGTTTGCAAGAGAATGAACGTCCCAATGACTCTTGTAGACAATGGATCGGCAATTAATGTCTGTCCACTCAGAACTGCGAGGATGTTTGGCATCAGGGATGAAGATTTAACCCCGTCAACACAAGGAATAAAAGCTTATGACAATACTCGTCGCCAAGCTCTTGGAAAAATTACGTATTAATATAACGGCGGGAGCAATAGAACATGCCACTACCATCCAAGTGGTAGATATTAAAGCTTCATTCAACTTATTGTTGGGACGCCCTTGGCTTCATGACCTAAAGGTCCTCCCTTCATCTCTCCACCAACATGTAAAAGCCATAGTTGGAGGAATCCCTATCACAATCGATGCTTCGCCCATAAGGATTAAAGCTGTGGAAAATTCGATCATTAATGTGGAGCACGATGACAATGATGAAGACTTGTGGGGCTTAAATGAAGAGGTCTCCTTAATCGAGGAGGATAAAAGGACCCCTCTCTGTCACGACCCCAACTCCAATATGACAGTAAACGCTATTCTTAAGAGATAAGGCACTTTCCTGGAATGAATCTAGGAAAGAAGAACGGAATAACAAAACAGCTGGAATTACCCGGCCTTCCTAAGTTAGATACTTTTGGACTTGGTTTCGAACCGACTCAGGAAGATCTTAAGCGAGCCTAGGAAAGGTCTAAGACGCGTAGGAACGCTCGCATTTAACAGAAAGCAATCCCAATGGATCAGATACTATTACTCCCAATGGACAGTTCATACAAGAAGGAGATGACTATCCATGCTATGAATTTCCCGAGCCTTTTGTTGTAAATGGAATAAGGCAACCGAGATTTGAAATCTTTTTGGATTGCTACTTTCTAGATGAAATCCCAACTCCTACTCACAAGGTGAAAGCACCCCTATGCTTTGACTTTAATGTCATGGGATTACTATTTGGGCGAGAAAAAGATGAGCCGAAATATATAGAGGATAACTCCTCACTCATACAAACGGTCCTACAAAGCAAGAACTTTGACCCTTCAAAGCTCATCACTCCAGCAAAAGGATTAGTACAAGGGTAGCGCAAGACGGTCAAGGTGACTACTTCAAGTGGAAGAAAAATCTCCATAACGACAGGGCAAGGACAAATGTTTAAAGAGTCTTCCAAGTTAGAGTCAGAGTAGAGTCTTTTCCTGTAGAGTCGTCCAAGTCTTTAGTCGTAGAACCCCCTCCTTCTTCTATTTCTACTCCTAGGATAGTTAATAATCAAGTCCCTGAAGACATTTCCCTTTTTGATGTAATGATTTCAGAGTTTAATAATATGTCTTCTACTGCTTACTCCTTGTGTTTTTCATTAACCCAAGATGACGAGCATTTCTTAACTAACAATGAAAATGACAAAAAATTATTAAAGCAATGGAAACACTTGAAAAGAAAATGCCGATAATTGAGGAAACTGACACGGTTGATATCTCAAATGATTAAACCATTAAAAGAGAAATTAAAATCGGATTAACACTTAATGAACAAGAAAAAACCGATTTAATTAATCTACTTAAAGAATTTATCGATGTATTTTCTTGGTCATATAAGATATGCCAGGCATTAATAGAGAAATAGCTCAACACACTATACCACTAATTCCAAGAATGAAACCTATAAAACAAAAGTTACGTCGAATGAAACCCGACGTAGCTTTTAAAATAAAAGAAGATGTTCAAAAACAAATCACTAAAGGTTTTATCAGGGTATCTAAATATCCCGAATGGGTAGCCAACGTGGTCCCAGTTGCGAAGATGGGAATTAAGAACAATGTTAGGAGAGTTTAAGAGAGAGAAAATACTCTAAGTAGAGAGAGAAAATCTAAAAGAGAAGGTAATCAAAATTACGTACAAAAATCGTACTTAAACATCCCTAAAAACAAAGCCTAAACGCAAACTAATCAGGTCCCTAAAAAACACGCGCCCGATCAGGCGAAGGGCCGCCCGATAGGGCTCACCTTTTTTATTATGCCCTTGCTGGTGCACCGCGCCCGATCGAGCCTACGCTCACCCAATCGGGCGCGCCTTTTTTCTTGGTGCTGCTTTGTGCGCGCCCGCCCGATCAGGCGTATGCTTGCCCGATCGGGCCCGGCTTCTTCTTCGAGGCTTGGACTTCGATTTGGCTCGATTCTTCGGCCCAATCCGGATTTCCTCTTCGGGTCTTGAATACGTGATACAATTGCCCCGGTATCACATACTGAGCCCTTAATCACCAGCTCTCACCGGTCCTGGTCTTCAAAAACGGTCGTGTCCTCCTAATGCTCGTAGTTGCTTCGTGAAAAACCCGGAAAACGCTTCAAGTGTGCAATTTCCTACAAAACTCAAGCAATACTACAAAAACACTAGAAAACACAAATTAGTAATAAAAGTGGCTCTAAAGAGCCAACAAAACCACTAATTATGACCATGGGATGGGGGTAAAACACTATATAAATTGGACATATCAAACTCCCCCAAGCCAAACCTTTGCTTGTCCCTAAGCAAAGAGCTCGTTAATGAACATATAAAAAATGCCTCATCTGAATAAACAAAATCAAGCACAAACGATTCAAGGCAAATCTAATGAACATGCTTCAATGTCAATCAATCTCATTCATCTAATCATCCTTCCTCCCCAATAATTGTCAAGTAGAGCAAACCACATGAGCATACAGAATTCAAGACTAGTGCTCATACACTCAACTCTCATTTATGTGGTGAGTAAAAGATGTACTCGATCGCTCTCCAACCAACCCCTTTATTTGTGAACAATGCCTTCCCAACTCACACTCTCGTGTGTTTAAAAAAATGAACGCTCAACCTACTAGTCGACTCGAAATATGTCAAATCACAACTTGCATTGATAAAGAACACTTTCACCTTCATATAACTCTTATGCACAAAGGTTGGAAGGTCTTTAAAGCTTGTAATATAAGGCTAGGGTAAAGGGTAGGAAATATTTAGGAAAATGTGAGAGTAAAGCCATGCTTAAGGGAGCCATATCCTAATAGAACCCCAAGGTCACAACAAGTGATGACCAAAACATCTCCAATCATAACTCAACTCCACAAAAGTTCACCAAACAATCATATACACAACACAATCCCAACACTTACATATTCACTCACAAAGTATGATAATTTGAAATAAAGTGAATTAAAACAAACTTTAAAGTACTTATTCTTTTTCTTTCTTTTTTTTTCAACTTGAACTTTTTTTTTCTTTTTTTTTTCTTGTTTTTTTTTTTTTGGAGCAACCTTCAAATATAACATTTGAACATATGAAACAACTTTTTTTCCTTGTTTTTTTTTTCTTTTTAACTCATATTGGAAATTTTCAACTTTGAAACACAAAACATCAATACTTTCCAATAAAAAAAATCAAAGAACAATCACTCTTCTTTTATTCCCACATTGTGCAAATGATATGCACACCACAACTCCTTTACCTCACCAACTAATAGCTCCCCCAAGCCAAGCTTGGGACTAGTAACCAATGGGGCTCATATAGGCTTGTAATGTGGCTAAATAAACAATAAAAGGGCACAAGCAACAACTTGGGTAACAAGAAGCTAAGGGAAAAAATGTATCTAATATCGTCTGAAGGCTACCTAAGAGAACAAATGCCTTTGTCCTCCTCAATGTGCATAATATTGAGTCATATAAACATTACTAGTAGTTGCAAACCAACACTCAAATTCCTTGACATACCAGAAACTATCACACATTCCTAACCAAACAACCTAGTCAAGCACTATATTCACAAATAGTTGGCGAAATTGACGCATGTTTAGGAATCCAAACAATTAAACTTCAAATCATGATTAACAAATTCACAAAGCTCATTATCATATACCAAGAATCAAAACAATGTTTTCCAAGTATGGGACATAGGGAAGCATGATTTACAATTCATTGGAACGTATTTTTGAATTTTTTTTTTATTTTTGAATTTTTTTGTATTTTTTATAAAGGAAAGAAATAAAAAACTACATTAGAAAACAATAAAAACTACACTTGAAAAACAAAAAATAGAGAAGAGAGAGAAAAAGTTACCATATATACAATAAATCTCTTCCCCCAAGCCAAATCAAGCAATGCCCTCATTGACTTGGGAAGGTAGCTAGGAGATTCTACTCCTCCTCATCATCAATCCTCTCGTAGCCTCCTCCGTAACTCGATCCGGCACCACCCTGGCTCGTTCCAGCACAACTGTAGCCCGAACCACCTGCAAAATAGTTAGGGTCTACATTTCCCCCCATACCCCCAAAAGAAGCATCACCCCCATATCCATGGACTGAAGAGTAGTCCACATATGTACCAAAAGCTCCGGGGGTGGAATACCCTCCTTGAGGGTATTGGAACCAGTCGAGAACTAATTCCTCTGGGGGAATAGCCCCTCAGCGTGCATAGTCATCGTACATCGGGTATAAACCCCTCCCGAGGTTCCTCTTTACGTCACCCACCCGCCTATCCAAAGTGTCCAACCTAGAGTCTAAATTATGCACCATGCCCTCAACTCTCCCTTGCCCCCTCTCTATACGGTTAAGTTGGCTCCAAAAAGCCGAAAAGTCATAAGGGGCATGGGGGTCGATGTTATAATCGACGGAGGAGGTGGGATTGCCATAGGTGAAGGGTTGGGGTGGTGATTGGTAGTGTGGTGAATTGTGCAGGTGGGAATGGTGGGGTGTGGTGAAGGGTGAGGTTCTTAAACCTCGCCTTGACCGTTTATCTCAAATGTGTAAGAAGGCTTCCCCTTCTCAAATTAGGTCAAGGCGGGGTTGGGTAGGTAAAAACTTAGTCTCTCCTACCCGATTCCCGGTGGACTATCCACCAAGTCTCACCGCCCATTGGTTGCACCCAGTTTAGGCCACCTAAGTAAGCTAGGTCCATGAGGGTTGAGCCCACTACTTTCCTATGCCCATTTGGGTTCCATCCTAGGTGTTTAATATCAATATGGGTCACCAACCCCCCAAAGTAGATAGGCGCCCTAGACCTACCCGATTCGGCCGCATTGGCCACCCTTTGAAAGTGTTCGGCAATCCTATGTGGTATGTTTAATTTCTCAGCATTAGGAATCATATAGGATTCCAACAATTAAATTTCATCCCTCCTCACGTTTGCCGGTTCATGCCTCCCAAAAATTGTGAGGCTTGCAAACCTTTGCCAAAGCTTTGGGACGGGATGTTGAATCCACGTCCCTTTGTCTTGTTGGAGGTTAAGAAAACCCTCCCCGGCGAGTCTCTTGTAGACCACGACAATGTGGTCTTGGGAGGGTTCGATAGGTTTGTCCGATTTTAGCTCAAATAATTTACCAAATTCTTTTTTAGTTAATCGCACATCATTATTTAGCAATCGGAATTGTACATGAGTGATCAAAGAATTCATTTTAATTACATTAAAACTAGAAATAAATTCTAATGTCAAGTAATCATAAGTATCATAATGCATTTGGAAGGAACTACTCATGCCTATACCCTTAAATAATTTCTCTACGGCTTTATCAAGACCTAGTCTAGACAATGTAGGATGATGAACGAAACGAGTGGAAATTACCTGCCTTTGGATGAGGTTAATCATCCTTTCCTGTTGTCTCGTAAAGGTTATAACAAGCTCCTCCCATCCGGGTATTTGAAGCTCCGGGTCGACCATTGGTTGTTGTTGCCTCGAACTTTCACCTCTTTGCTGGCTAGATCGTTTGGAAGCCATTTGTAGTGAGAAAATTGGGTATTGAAGACTCTCTCTAAGGGTTTTAAGAAATTTTGAGAGAAAGTGGGAGAAAGTGGGTGGAAAATGTAGAGGAAGGTGTGAGAATTAAGAATATGTAAAAAAATTTAGGTTTTGATCGATGAATTTGAGAAGATCTTGGAAAAAAAGTGAGGTTGAAGGTTTGAAAATGGAGGTTTTAGAGAGAGAAAGTGTTAATAAAGAAGAAGAAGTAAGAAAGAAAAAGAAAAGAAAAAGAAAAGTACGCTGGTCTTTTTTCAACAATTTAATTATGCCAGAGATATTTTTGATTTAAGGCTTGTCTGGCCAAAAAAAGCTCAATCCCACGCTGCTGTTGAGTGCTTAGTTGCTGAGTAAAGTGAAACTACAAAAGGATTTTTCATGCCAAATTCACATATTAGTATTGACGCAAAGCAATTCCGAAATCCACCTATCATCGCAATCACGTAGGTTGATAACCATGGAAAAGATCATTCAAAAAGTGTGAGCCAAGATGACGAGAAAACCCTAGGATTAAAGCAATGAAACATGACCATAATGTCATTGTCACATCTTATATATTTTGCTTGTAAGTTTTCAAGAACTCTTTTGTGGGCCATATAGGTTGGTGAAGTTTTTGTCCCTTCAACTCTAAAATAAACTTCTCTTGCTGTAATCTACAATTTACTTCTTTATACAGATTATGAGACATCCTACTGCTTACTATTAAAAGATTCAAACATTCTGTAATCTAAGAACACTTGCTAATTAAAAGTTTTATTTCCTTGGATTTCCTATGAAATGAAGATCAGTTTCATATTATGGCATGCATGCTTTCTATTGTATCTAGGTCTCTCTTCCTGTCCTGATCATCGCTTAAATTCTTATCATTTAGTTTTGTTTGTTAAAGATTACACTTGTAGGGTTGTGAATATTAGGCTTCTAATATGTGATGTTCTCATTTCCCAAGATAGTTGCTATTTTTTAACAAAACAGCTTGCTGTCACATAAATTAGTATGTAGATGTTACAAATTTTGAATGTTATATTTAATAAAATTTATTTCTTCAACCGATGCAGGTAATACCATACAAGCTTTGTCATACGACTATTCAGCAACTACAGAGGTACTAAACTTGATTGAAATTTAAGCATATTTACAAATAATACCTATAAAAATGGCTCTATGATATGTAACTATGTTGAAAACCAATCAGTAAAATTAAAATGTTTCGTGCATTTTTGTTCTGATACATAATTTCATTTACCCTGCTATACCCATTGTAAAGTGTTTGGAGGAAGCCTGGAAGGTTCAATATGGTGGAGGAATCATACAAAATCCAGAGTTCACTAATGGTATCGAAGGATTAACTGTGTTTGGTCAGGGGAAGCTCAAAGAAAGAATAACAAAAGATGGGAACAAGTTCATCGCAGCTCTGAACAGAACTCAGCCATTTGATAGCCTTTCTCAGAGAATTCAGATTCAGAAAGGAAAATTTTATGCCTTTTCAGGTAAATTATAGCTTCTTAATCCTTGTCCAAATTTAAAACTTGCCCTGAGGCAACAATTTAAGACCAAATATGAGTTTATATTCACAATACAATCTTGATGAGTTCATATTCAAATGGATTTTACAGCCTGGATTCAAATTAGCCAAGGTAGTGAAGTTATATCTGTAAATTTTAGAAGCCGTGGAGAAAGAAATAACAAAAAAAAAGTGTAAATATGGTTGGTTAGAGAGAAATAATATAATAGTCGTGGACTCTTACCAAAGAAAGTAGTGTTACAATTATTATGAAACGAAATGCGGCGGGTTATTGTGTAAGGGGTTACCCGAGTTATTCAGAAAGGAGTTACTCGAGTTATTCGATCAGGGGTTAGGACAATGGTTACTCGAGGGGTTCACTCAATCAAGGGTTACTTGAGGGGTTACTCGATCAGGGTTACGTGAGGTGTTCGGACAGGGGTTACTCGAGGGGTTCGCTTGGTCAAGGGTTACTTGTAGGGTTGCTTGAGTTAATCAGTCAAGGTTTACTTGAGAAGTTACTCGGTCAGTGGTTACTCGAGTTACTCAGTCAAGGGTTATTTAAAAAGTTCGGTCAGGGCTTACTTGAGGGTTCAGTCACGGGTTACTAGAGGGGTTTATCAATTAGGGGTTACTTGAGGGGGAGGGGTTACTCGAGGGGTTCAGTCATAGGTTACTCAATCAGGGATTACTGGAGTTACTTGATTAGGGGATACTCAAGGTTAACTCGGTCAAGGGTTACTCGAGTTACACGGAAGAGGTTATTTAAGGAGTTGTGTTAGGGGTTACTTGAGTAATTTAGTCAGGGTTACTGAAGGAGTTTAGTCAGGAGTTACTTAGTGAGCGGTTACTTAAAGGTTAAGTCAGGAGTTACTTGAGGGGTTACTAATTTTGGAGTTACTTAAGGGGTTACTCGTTTAGGGGTTACTCAATGGGTTATCAAATCCCTTTTATTTATCTATCCATAAAACTCATAAGCTATCCAATTATAATGTTGACCTATCTTCTTCTGGACTTTCCTATCTTAATATTTCAAATTAGGATCAATCTTGTTCTTGTGCTCTTACGTACTCCAAAAAATATCATCAAGGTCTACATATCCACAACAAGATATCAAACCTAAAATAATAATGGTTAAACTACATATATTTATTTAGTGATTCTCTGTTAGCATCCTAATTTTTATTTAACTATCTCCACATTATTGTAGTGGAAAGAGGCTGTGATAGCAGCTTGTTAATGAGGTCTAGATCCTATAAAAAGTGTTGGTGTTACAAGGCAACCCTGATTTGAATGTTCAAGTAGAATTCATAAATCCAGAAAGCATGTATACAAAGATCTTAAGAAAGTCAGCTACTATAATGAACTACATGGATTCCTTTTCACTTTTACTTTTTTTTTAACTTGATAGAAACTATTATGAGGTTAGCATTCTCCTTAATGATAGAAGGAAACACTTTCTTGCAAACATCATAGTTCCGAACTCAACATGTAATTTCCTTTAATACATTCTTCAAGGATACATCAAAGTTATAATGATCTATATGAATACACCATGAACTTATATTCCTTTTGACACACTACAGGAACTTACACATGCAACTTAATATGTGGAATTTTTTATGCAAACCTACATGTGTAATGCCCAGAGGTAATTGCTTACTATCCAAGCTACATAGTAGTCAATCTCTACTGTTAGTTAGCTAATGAACTTTATTCATTATGGTCATTAATGACCTTCTATATAAATGCTAAAATAATACATTAAAAAATATATATAACATTCATTTTTAAATAACACAATAGATAGCTACTTACAAATTGTAACTCTATATTCAATGAAATTCACAATAATAAGTAAATCAAATCAATACATATAGACATACAAGACATGCAATAGTTAAAAGTTGTTACGATAGTACAGTCCACAATATATATTGAAAACTATTAAATAATGGTTATATAAATTGTTGACTTACTAGAGCACATAATACTATGTGATTACAATCCACGCATGCAAGGGAGGCTATGTCTAACAAATTTCAATTTTAAGAAACTTATCCTACATATGTATCTCGTAACTTCAAACCCAAAATAATAATAGGTAATCCAAATATATTTATTTAATGCTTCCTTTAAAGCGTCTTAAATTTGATTAGCAAAGTGGTGCGCGCGCATCGCGCGCGGTGTTACAAACTAGTAATATCAAGCAACATAATAAAACCAATCATCATAATAATATCAATATAATCTCATTAAGGCATAATAATGTTATCAAGAGCCTAGGCATGATACTAACAAGATTAATAACAAATCCTAGCATGTCACTAAACATTTAAGATAAAATCCTTATCCCTAATATGATACTAACATGATAGAAGAAATAGGAAGCAACCTAAGCATAATACTAGAAAGCAATAAATAATATCCTAACATGATACTAGGAATTAAAATAATCTAAGCATGCTTTCTAGATATATAGCAATAATAATACTTACTTTGTTGCCTCGTATCTCTTTCTATCAAAACAATACACACATTAGTAACTTCAATGAAAATATTAAATCAAACAATTAATTTAAATAATTGAAATAGGGATTTGGAACCAAACCCTCAGGGATTATCAACCTTTCATGTCTAGGGAGAAGACAACTTCGAGCTTGGATAGGTGCGTCTAAGACTCGTGAATGCGGTATTGTTCGTATTTTTGAAAAGGGAAGGCTTAGAAAAAAGGAGAAAGAATAAGTTTCTAGCTTTGAGAGAGATGAGAATTAGAATTAGATGATTGTTGATGATTGAAAACGAGAAAATAACGCCTCTATTTATAGAGAAAAGATTCATAACGTTTAGAAAATAGTCAGAATTTGTCTCGGAGTAAAACAACATATCGTGATGCGATAGACTCCTCGCACTGCAATGGCGCGGCTACGATAAAACAGTTGTATGGAGTCCTTCCCCTAATATAATTAGACTCCCTGTTTACCGTTAATTTAAGATTAGTTTATCATTAAAATATTTGTTTTGTCCCAATTTGAATTATTTATCTTTTCTAAAAGTAAGAATAAAACATACTTGTATAGTTATAATTCTTAATTCAAATTCCATTTGAACTTATAACAACCCTCTAGATTATTCTAGAAGAATAAAGTAATTCCTAATATCTTTAGGAACAACAAATAATGAGTCCTCCACTTGATCATTGGGCCATAATAAATCATTTTGGGCCCAGTTTAATTTTTTTTAATTGGGCATATAATATATCCTTGGAAAGCTCTTTTTGAACCCCATCTAACTACGCCATTATTGGACCCATATCATGGACCAAACCAAATTATACTGGACGTTTTCCATTAATAAGGTACGAAAAGAAACATTTTGATAAACAGAAAGAAGTATATTGATTAAAAATAGGTGCATCACGAGACTCTTTCACATTTCACCTCATTCGATAATCAATGACGTGAAAGGCAATCATCATTGGGTTTGGTTTTCGGGAAGACTCAATCAGGTGTCTACAAAAGCCCCCACTTTGCCTTATTTTGGAGAAATGTATGTTCAAAAATAAAAGTCAAAGTAATGTCGTTATCCTACAAACTAGCGTTAGTTCAGAACATTCTCCAATCCTAAATCATTCTTGTAATGTCGTTATCCTACAAACTAGCGTTAGTTTAAACAGATAAAAGAGTTAAGAAACGCGTATCTTTCACCGATTAACACACGACTCTGCGGTAACCAATTTTACTGCATTTGTGATGACCTTCATTAAGCCGGGGGATATTGCCGAAAATTGCTCTGGTTGTAGCTGTCTTTTATTTTTGCTCTAACAGTCCTCCGCAAGCTAGGGAACACCATCAAAGGTTGCTCCTCTTGTAGCGATCTTCTGCTATTTTGTGACCATCTTCCATAAGCTAGGGAACATCGTCTAAGTTAACTCTGCTTGTAGATATCTCCCATTTTCGTGACAAATCTCCACAAGCTAGGGAACATTGTTAAAGGTGACTCTACTTATAATCATCTTCATTTGTTTGTGACAACCCTCCATATTTTAGGGAACGTCGTCGAAGATCATTCCGTTTCTAATGATCTTCAGTTGCTTGTGACAACCCTCCGCATTTTAGGGAACGTCGTCGAAGATCATTCTACATGTAATGATCCCTAATTTTCTAATGCTTTGCTTGAATGTCTGCTATGCTGTTGCTTTGCTGTATTTTGCTATAACTTTACTACGAACCAATATCTTTGGTGCTTGCGATGAGCCAATGTCAGGCGCTTAAGCTAAGTGAGACGATCATCATCAGGTTGATCACTTACCACGATTGTAATCGAGTCGACTACTAATCATGTCAATTTGCGTATAGGGGCTAATTAGCGTACCAAGGAACCTAATTTACCGAATAAAGTCCACATAAACCAATATGGGGCCTAAGGAATTGCATCGCTAATGAAAGAAGGCTGCCGCTCCCTAACACGCGACATTGCGGTGCGCCTGGATTTTCACATCGCGCTAGAGTCGGGTTTTTCAGATTTAAACCCCTTCATCCTCATTTCGCCGCTGTTGTTTCATTTTTTTCGTTTTCGCTCTAAAATTTTCATTTTTGTCGTTTTTGTTCGTTTCTCAATGAAATTTGCTCAAGTTTCTTGCAAATCAAAGCTTGTCATCTCTAGTTTTCTGATCTATGTAATTTTTTGTCCCAAATTTACTATATTTTTAAAAAATCTTGTGTGTTTTCACCAACTAGTTTTTTAAAAATTTTGAAAACAATTTTGCTTGTTTTGTTTAGTTTGTTGAATTTCTTTCCATGAAACCACTTGTTTATGTTTGTATATTGCCTTGGGAGTATTTTGAAACTTGTTTGACTCAATTTGACGATAAAAGGAGGAAATTGTCATTGTAGAACCATGAGTTCGTGAATGTAATGTGGCTTGTTCTTCATGTTTTTGCTTGCTTTTTGTATGGAATATTTCAAGCATTACCCCAAACTTGAACTCCATCGTGATCATACACTTAAGCATGGTGGCGTCCAAAGGGAAAGAAGCTAGAGCAAAAGAGTCGCCAACAAGTTTTAGGAACTTGTAAACCGTTCACAGGGTGAAGGTTACACCCCTTAACGATCCAAGAGATCGTCAACTCCAATAGGTCTGGAACCATGACTGGATGTTTGGGGGATGAAGGTACAAATTCAATCTAAAATAGAAAGAACCTGCCCAAATAATAGGCCTCTACTTTATTCTTCTTATATTCATGTGCGTTTTCTGACTAACATGCAAACATTAGGTTTACCCTAAACCTGTTTAATCTATATTGGTTGAATTTAATGCACTAATCAATCTATTATTGGCGACACTTGATTTATAATCAAAATAACCCTAAACAAGATTATTAATTATCTTATTAAGCGTGATTACAAGTACAAAAATTCCCTTTAAACATGCATAAAAGGCGTGATCAAGCAATAACATTAAATATAATCATGCAACAATTATCATCATAAATTATAACAATTATAATCCTAATTAAAATAATCATATCAACGCTAAAGAATAATAATAGCAAGTTCATGGGCATGATACTAACAAGATTAATAACAAACCCTAGTATGTCATTAAGCATTAAAGATCAAAGCTTTAGCCCTAACATGATACTAACATGATATTAAGAAAGAAAATAGGAAGCATTTTTTTAATCATACTTGATATTAGAAACTTAATTATTTCCCTAAACATGATACTAGGAAGCAATAAAACATCCGAACATGATACTAGGAATCAAAATAACAATCTAAGCATGATTTCTATATCAAAATATCAATTAAACAATTAAAGTACTTACTTAGATGCCTCGTATCTCTTTCTAATAACAAAATACAAACGCTAGTAACTTCAAGGAAAATAATAAAATTAAAGAATTAAATTAAATAATTGAAATAAATATTTGGGACCAAACCCTCAGAAACATCAAACCTTTCACGTCTAGGGCAAAGGCAACTTTGAACTTGGCTAGGTGTGTCTAGATCAAATGTGTGAGGAATTGTGTTTGTAAAAGGCTAGGCTAGAAAGAGGGAGAGAGAATCAAGAAATTCTTGATGAGAGTTGATGATTTGAAAAAGGGGAGATATGACTTCTATTTATAGAGAAAAAAGAGGGTCAAAGAATAAGAAAAGAATTCGAATTTGAATCGAAATAAAACTCGATGGACTGCAGTTTTTGCGGATTTTGTTGTTATCATATCTTTTGATCAAAAAGTATAAACAAGGCATATAATATGTCTTTAGGAATATCTTGAAGTATACTTTCCAATTAAATTAGAATCCGATTAAAATATTTTGTATATAAGAAGATATTTCCGAAATAGTAGGACGGTGTCAGTTTTGGATAGAGTATCGTATCTCATTCATATCTTTTTCGTTATAGCTAAAAATTAATATTATAATATATCATTGAAAAGATAATTTCAAAATCTATCCAACCATATAAGATTTGGATAAATATTATGAGGTACACAATTAATATCTTACTGTCTTTGAATATCTTTAAATTCAAATAGAATTAGGATTTAAGAAAAAGGAAAGTTTTTATAAAAGGAAAATTTTTATTCAACTAAAATTCTTTAATCCTATCTTTTCAAAAAGGATAATTATGATCTTTTAGAAACTTATAGAAGCTTCTAATTAATCATAATTATTTTAGGAATAGGATTAGACCTTTGGACCCTCCACCTGATCATTAGACCGTAGGTAAAAACCGGTTTGGGCCTAGTTTAGTATGTTTGCCATAACTTTCTCAATATTCATATGAATTGGGCTTATAATATATCGTTGGAAAGTTATTTTCAAGCCCCATCCAACTACACCATTATTTGGACCAAAATAAACTAGAATGTACGTTTTTCAAAAATAGGGTAAGAAAAGAAATATTTTTAAAACACAAAGAAGAGATATTTTAATAAAAACTTTCTCATCACTAGACTTTTCACACTTTGCTTTGTTCGATAATCAATGACATGAAAGGTATTCATCACTAGGTTTTGTTTTGGGGAGACACATTTGGGTGTCTACACTTTTCATGCTTAATTTTTCACAATATTTTTCATAATATTGCATTAAATTGTTTGATTGCTCAGAAATGCTTATTATTGTCGAATCTAAAATATGCTCTATTTTAGTACTTCGTACTCTTTTTTTTTATGAACATAGTATCATATGGCTAGGTAAACTTTAGACACTATAGAACCATCAATTTACTATTTTTTATGTTCTTTAACATTATTAGCATGACTCATCGTCGAGATTTTTGCTCTCGTCCTTGTGGGGCTCAATAAGAGGACGATCCAATTAACGCAGACGAGGGGATTTTTTCTATCCTTGAGGAGTTTCTTTAGTTGGATGGGCACGCTTTATACTTTGCGCCTAGGTTCCACATTAAAGAGTGCGTTCGGTGCGGTATGACCAACGAGCGGGTTCGTTGCCATGGTTCGTACAATGGTACCATTGGTCATTTGTATGACACCTATTTCTTCAACAACGCGGAGCTACACAGGTTGTGGGAGTCATGTGGTTGGACTCATTTGCTGCAGGCCACTAGGGCTCTCTATTCTCTACGATCGATCAAGTCGTTTTATCATACGACGTTTGGTGGAGTTCTTTTGGGACACCACCAACATGTTCCACTTTCCATGAGGTGAGATGACCGTCACTCCCCTCGACTTCTCTATCATCACAAGACTGGAATTCTAGTCGACTGTGGTTTCTTTGGGTAGGGATATTACCCTTATGTCACCAGAGGTGGTCGAGCTGCTGGAACCTATTGTTGTTCGGGCCCGTGCTGAGTCGAGATCAATGTAGGTGAGTGACCGATCCATTCGTTGGGCTCTGCTTGCAGATGCCTTTTGAGATGATATGACCACCCGTGAGCACCGGGTGCGTTTCTTTGATCTGATTCTACTGCTGGGGACCTTTTCTCCTGACAAGGGTAGCCGAGCGCTACTCTGCTATTTGCCTGATCTTCGCGACCTACGAGAGGTTGGGACTTCTCACTTGGCCAGCTTGGCCTATGCTTACTTCCTACTTGGATTGCTACTCGCCTGTCGCCATCACAACTACAAGGAGGAGGTAACACTTTCTAGCTTCCAGAGGATCGTAGAAATATTGATGCACATTAGCTTTTGCTGACCCTTCCCTGTTGTTACAAGCGTGGTTCTACGAGTATCTTCCATCTTTGTGATGGGTGTCATAAATGGCACCCATTTGATGAGCATTTAGGTTTTTTTCACCTTCTTTTCATTTCTTTCATGCTTAATAAATGCTTAATTTTATGCATTTGGTCTTGGTTTTACATTTCCTCTCTTATTTTGTAGCTTTTATGCATTTTGATGGTTTTTTCTACTCTTTTCTCCTTTATTTGCTCTACTTTCGTGTTGGTAGGTATTGTATGAGGTTTGGGTCTTGATATTGGTGAATTACTAAGGTGGGAGATGCTTTTGGATCAAGCTCATGGCAATTGGAAAGCTCAAGATGCAAGAAAGTGGATTCTCCAAATTCTAGCTCTTGCGCTCTCAAGCCGTGATCTTATGAAGATGGGGTATTGAACCAACAATCAAGTGCTTTTGGGACTGCCTCTCTTAGTGTTCATCATCATCATGTTGTGCGTTCATTCAAAGACCTTAGCGAACGCATGAAGCCGCGAGAAGATCCGAAGAAACCTAGAAGAGCGCAGGCGCGCTGCCCCCTTGCGAGGGTGCGCAGGCTTGCTGCGCGGACACGCACTGTTGCTGCGCGGGCTATCCTTTGCGGGTTCCGGCTTTGATCTTCTTCGTTTTGCACCACTTATAAATACCCTTTTGAACCTAATTTTTGCAAGCAAGTTTTATTTTTGATTTTGATCATAATTTTAGCTTATTTTAGAGCTTCTCTCTCTCATTTTTAGGGTTAGTTTAGGAGTAGATTTTAGAGAGATAAAGTGAGAAATTTCAATGGTGATTGAGAGATTGAAGATTCAATGGTGAAAATTGTGTTGAAGATCTTCTTTATTACCAATGAGAATTCTTAACTCTATCTCATTTTATTGCTTTGTTGATTTCATATTTGTTGGTTTAATTTTGATGTTTGATTGTTGATTAGTGTAGTTGTTCTTCATATATTGTTGATTCTTGATTTCTTTAGTTGTTTGTTGATTAGATGATGATGTTAGAGTACTTGTTTGCTAGGAATTGGGTGAAACTTGTATGATTGATTGATTGTGCTTAATTTGGAGATTGTGTTGATTAATTGTTGAGATTAAAGTGATTAATGGAAGTTTGGATGTGTGTAATTCTATTAGGCCTTGAGAATTATGCTAGATTGCATTGTAGTTTCTAATGATACGGACCATTAATTTAAAAATTGCAATTGTTGGCTTGATTAGTGATGCTTATAGTTAGAGTCTCTCGTAGTTGGCGCTAGTTTGACCTCTAGGAGATAGCATATTGTCTCTTTTGATTGAAGTTGCCATTAGTCTTCAAAACCATTGATTTTTATATTGTTCCCGAGTTGCTAAAATTGTCATGATTTGTTGTTGATCCCCGTTCCTAGTGCTTTATTTGTTTGGTTTCTTTATTTGGTAGTTGGTTAGTGTTCTCACTTTATCTTTGTCTTCGACCTAGCTTAGGCGCATAATTGAGAACGCTTGAACATTACTGTTCCTTTGGGTTCGACCCTTGAGTTACCTCTATACTAGTATATAGGTTTATTAAGTGCCTATAAATTTAGTTTGACCGAGGGAGGATTAGTTTTAACGACCTAGTTCCCTCCCTCGTCAAAATGGCGCCCTTGTCGGGGAATGGTGTCTATGTTTGAGTGTTTTTGACTGCTTGAGTCTAGGTCTTTGTACATAATTTTCTTTTATTTGATTTTTGTTTTTTTTTTGTGAAAAAATGGTATGTTTTTCCTTTCCTTAATATGATGGTGAGTCTTTTAATATCTACTTCCATAGACTTGCGGAATTTTCGGACTATAATCATTGTAGGCTTTGGGAGGCTTGTGAGATTTGTTATTTTGGTTTGAATGTGCAAACTAGGAATGAAGTTGAAAGCATCCATAATGGTGAATTTAGAGCATTGTCAATTGATGATGCTTGGGAATTCTATGTTTGTTTTGATAGGGATATCTATAATAAGGGTAATCATGATTCTAATGTTGATGTGCAATGTGTTAATTCTTCTAATGTTAGCATGATTTCCCATGATTTGTCACATGATCCCATAGTTAAACCTAGAACAAATGATTTCAATTATATTTCTTCTTTTGCTCATGATGATGTAGTACATGCTCAAGTTGATGCTAATGGTGTGTTTCAATTTTCTTCATTATTTTCCATGTCTTCTGTGATGTAGTTTATTTCTTTAATAACGAATCTCATATGATTGATTGTGCCCCCTCTCCCCTATTTAATGAAAATGCTCACGATTTTAATGTGCATGGTCCTACCCTTGGTTGTGATTATTCTTTTATTATCGATCATACCCTCTTTGCATGATGAGTCTCTAGTCCCCTATAGCCAAATTGATGAATCTTTGAGGGAGTTAGAGATGAATCCTAACCTAAGGCCCTTAGAGGGACAAATGATGGAAACTTTAAGGAGCATGTACTTCTTAATTTCTTGTTTTTCCTTGTGATCCTTCTTCTTCTTTCTTTTGGCACCTCCCTCCTCACTTGCGTGCAACAATCTTGTTGCACGTTTATCCATCATTTGCCTACTTGTTATCCTACGAAATATGTAGTAGTGCATTTGACAAGCTCTTGCTTGCATTGAATTATTATTTTCTAGGGCGGTAAAGCTTGGACCTTTAGCAAGCCTTTCTCGGGAAGTAACACGTATTTTATTGCTTTCATATTATTTTCTTTTTAGAATAGATTTTCTCACATGGAAATGTTTGTGTGCCTTTTGCTAGGTACATGACTTGATATACATTGGTGCTTTGATTTGGATTAAGAATCAAGGAAGTTTGACTCCTATTTTTGCTAGCATATGGAAGGCAAGGTTCGATTCTTGAGGAAATTAGCTTTGAAAGGTATAATTGGGTCATTTGCGGGTATTTACACCCACCTAATATCCGGTAATATCCTTCATTGCTCTTTCTCAAGTGGATGATGACTTGTTGGATATAAGTTGGTTTGTTAGATTGACCTCCTTGTTTTCCCCTCCCATGGTTTCTATGATTTAATTTTGAGTATATAGTCTCATTCAAGCTTGGGGGAGGGTATTCTATCATGTTTGATGGGATGTTGATTCACATATTGAAAGGAATGGTGTCCTTCAAACAAGTGTATTATTCTAATAGCGGGTTCAGAATTATTAAACAGCTAATATATTCAGCAAGGTCAAGTGATCGGAATGCCTGGGTGGAGGCCGCTACCGATCATTAATATTAATTTATAATTAATATTACAGCTTAATCTTGACTGAACCCTTCGGGTCACACCCTAGTAAATATATGAACTGACTCGACGAATTAATTCGGAAGAAATTAATTCGTCGCCCGAATATTAAATATTTAGACATCGGAAATTCGAGCTTAGAGCGTCGAAACCGAGCGTCAGAAGTCGAGTCAAAATAATAAAAGACGAGACACGGAAATAATAAATCAACAAGACCAAAATACCCCTAGCATCGGAATGCCCCGAGCAAACCGAGTGCTAGAGCTAGACTTGGGGGCTTGATCCCTACATTGTTAGCTTACTTAGCCTAAGAGTCATCATCTTTTGACTCTTCTCAAAATACTTTTCAACCATTAGCCTTTGCAGCCTAACCTTTGTGTCACTTTCACACACTGCACAGATACATGACCAAAATATACTTCCCTTAGGAACCCTTTATCATGAAATCTTAACACAACGTTGAAGCATGCCTTGACATAACAAAATCACTCATCACTCATCAATCATAATCGTAATTGCATCACAAAGTATGAAGTACTTAGCCTTCGCGCCTAATTTACCTAAATACTTTCATTATCGAGCCAACTAGGATAGTCTAAGCTGTTACAATCCTTGTACTATGAGAGACAACGTTAACGCATTAAGCTCATTCGACATGCACCATTAAACACTTTGATTCTTTTTCGCATCTTTCTTTTTCGGGAGAAAGTCGGTACCCTCCACAAAAAATGACGGAAAATTTTTGCTTTTTTGCATTTTCGAGTCGCACAATCACATTACAATGCACACACAAGTCATGTTATGTCATATCACATCGAGTTGAGTCGAACACATATATCAAATCACAATAAGTCACACAAGAGTCATACTACACAGTCAGTCATATCGATTCATCCTCAAGTCATCCAATCACCTTAGGTCAACCCTAAGAAAAACATCAATCCTTAGGTCAACCCTTAGAAAAACATCAAGCCATAGGTCAATCCTAAGAAAAACTCCAGCAGAGTCTTTTGTAATCTTTGATTTTTACAGGATACAACCATTTAGCAAAGCTCCTATTCGCTACCAACCGAACGATCGCAACAAACATTTAAATATCAAAAATCTCTTTTGCTCAAAGACACGTGGGCATATCATTCAAAGCTCTTTGTTCCGAGACGCGTGGACATATCATTCAAAGCTCTTTGTTAAGAGACGCGTGGAAATTTCTTTCAATCTCTTCTGCTCAGAGACACGTGGGCATCTTATCAAAGCTCTTTTGTTCAGAGACGCGTGGACATTTCTTCCAAATTCTTTTAGAGTTAATCGCACATCATTGTTTAGCAATCGGAATTGTACATGAGTGATCAAAGCATTCATTTTAATAACATTAAAACTAGAAATAAATTCTAATGTCAAGTAATCATAAGTATCATAATGCATTTGGAAGAAACTACTCATGCCTATACCCTTAAATAATTTCTCTACGGGTTTATCAAGACCTAGTCTAGAAAATGTAGGATGATGAACGAAACGAGTGGAGATTACCTTCCTCTGGATGAGGTTGAGCATCCTTGCCCGTTGTTCCATTGAGGTGATAACAACCTCCTCCCACCCTGGTATTTGAAGCTCCGGGTCGACCATTGGTTGTTGTTGCCTCGAACTTTCACCTCTTTGCTGTCTAGATGGTTTGGAAGCCATTTGTAGTGAGAAAATTGGGTATTGAAGCTTTCTCTCTCTAAGGGTTTTAAGAAATTTTGAGAGAAAGTGAAAGAAAGTGGGTGGAAAATGTAGAGGAAGGTGTGAGGATTAAGAATAAGTAAAAAATTTTAGGTTTTAATGGATGAATTCTAGAAGATCTTGAAAAGAAAGTGAGGTTGAATGTTTGAAAATGGAGGTTTTAGAGAGAGAAAGTGTGAATAAAGAAGAAGAAGTAAGAAATAAAAAGAAAAGAAAGGGGGAGAAGGAGGAGTAGATCCTCCAGATTTTAGGCGCGCCCGATCGGGCGAATTTGGGTTTGTTGGATATGTGAAATGCCCGATCGGGCAAGAACCCCCTTGATTTTCTTCCTGACTTGCGCGCCCGATCAGGCGTGCCTTGCGCGATTGGGCGAAATTGTGCTCCGATAAAATCTATATTTCGCGCCCGATCGGGACTCCTTGCCCGATCGGGCGAAATTATGCTCGATTCTGACCTTCAGGTGCGCGCCCGATCGAGCGAGCCTCGCCCGATCGGGCCCGTACCCAATCTGGAGCTTCTCTTTTCTTTGTCTTTTTTCTCTTGAAACTCCATACTTTATGTTCTAAACCTGTAAAAATCACTCATAAAAGGTAAAATTTCACTCTCCTCACCTCTCTAAAAAAATAAAAAATAATAAAAAAAACGAAAAACTAGTCTAGAAAGTAATAAATACGGGTTGCCTCCCGCAAAGCGCTGGTTTATCTAGGTCCCGCACGACCCTCTTACCACATTGAAGCTCAAAATGAATCGGAACCGCTTAGGTGAAGTAATTCAACTGCACCAATCGTAGCCCCCTCATGATATAGCTTGAGTCTTTGGCCATTAATCTTGAACTCATTACAATGTTCATCGAAAACCTCCACAGAACTGAATTTATTGGCCCTTTTTACAGTAAAAGGACCCGAGCACCTTGACCTCAACTTTCCTGGGAATAGTTTAAGTCTAGAGTTGAACAACAACACTTTATCACCCTCTTTGAATTCTCATGGAAGGATCATCTTGTCGTGCCATCTCTTTGTCTTCTACTTGTAGACACAAGCACTATCATAGGCCGTCAACCTAATCTCATCGAGTTGGTTAAGTTGAAGTAACCTCTTTTCTCCCGCTAATTTGGCATCCAAATTGAGCTCCTTAATAGCCCAATATTCCTTGTATTCAAATTCGACCGGGAGATGACATGCTTTACCGTACACGAGTCTATATGGAGTAGTACCTATAGGGGTCTTGAACGCAGTTCTGTACGCCCAAAGGGTGTCATCCAACTTATCACTCCAATCTTTCCTTGACTTTTCTACCACCTTCTCTAGAATGGCCTTGATCTCACGGTAAGAAACTTCAACTTGGCCACTAGTTTGGGGGATGGCAGGCTAAACCTGTCCTATGGTAGACACCATACTTTTTGAGGAGAGTGTCTAACTTCCGCTCATGAAAGTGAGATCCTTTGTCACTGATTATCGCTCTAATCACGCCAAATCTTGGAAAGATGGTCTTCTCGAAAAGTCTATGTACCACCTTGGCATCATTAGTAGGAGTAGTGATGGCCTCAACCCACTTGGATACATAGTCGACAATGACAAGTATATAACGATTCCCTTTTGAAGAAGGGAACGGTCCCATGTAATCAACATCCCAAACATAAAAAATTTTAACTTCTAAAATTCCGGTTTGAGGCATCTCATGCCGCCGCGAGATTTTGCCAGTCCTCTGGCAAGAGTCACAAGCCTGAACAAAGTGTTAGCATCCTTAAACATTGTAGGCCAATAAAAACCTAACTCATTGAACTTGGCCACCGTTTTAGTGGGGCCATGATGTCCTCCATATGGTGAAGTGTGGCAACTAGTAAGCACACTGTGAACTTCCCATTCGGGAACACACCTACGAAATAATCCATCTGCACACTCACGAAACAAAAAGGGATCATCCCAAAAATAATGTTTAACATTAGAAAGGAATTTCTTTTTTTGTTAGTAGGACAAGTCAGGAGGTAGAGTACCATCCACTAAATAATTAGCGAAGTCGGTATACCATGGGTGTTGCTCTACAACTGCATATAGATTGTCATCAGAGAAAGAATCATCTATAGGAAGAGAATCCTTACCCTCATCATACGTGATACGTGACAAGTGGTCTGCCACAAAGTTCTCTGCTCCCTTTTTATATTTTATTTTGATATTAAAATCTTGGAGCAAAAGAACCCATCGGAGTAGCCTTGGCTTTGATTTCGCCCTAGCTATCAAGTACTTCAACGCTGTATGATCAGTAAAAACAATGACTTTAGAACCAACAAGATACGATCTAAATTTTTCTAAAGCATATATAACAGCAAGAAACTCCTTCTCCGTAGTAGCATAATTGACTTGGGCTTCATCCAAAGTTTTGCTTGCATAATAAATAGCATGAAAAACCTTATTCTTTCTTTGTCCAAGCACGGCTCCTAATGCAAAGTAACTTGCATCACATATGATCTCGAAAGGGAGATTCCAATCGGGAGCACATATGATGGGTGTCGATATCAAAGCCTGCTTAATCCTGTTAAAAGCCTCAAGACACTCGTCAGTAAAAATAAAAGGAGCGTCTTTGAGGAAAAGCTGAGTCAGTGGTTTACCAATTTTAGAAAAATCTTTGATAAAGCGACGATAAAACCCCGCATGACCCAAGAAACTTCTAACTCCCTTAACATTAACTAGGGGAGGTAATTGCTCAATCACTGAAATCTTAGCTTTGTCTACTTGTTTGCCCTTTTCAGATACAATGTGACCTAGAACTACTCCCTATGTCACCATAAAGAGACATTTTTCCGAGTTTAGAACTAAGTTACATTCTTCATATCGTTTTAAAATTTTAGCGAGATTAATTAGACATGAATCAAATGAAGAACCATAAACGCTAAAATCATCCATAAAGAATTCCATAATAGACTCTATGAAATCAGAAAAGATGCTCATCATATAACATTTAAAGGTAGCGGGAGCATTACATAAACCAAAGGGCATTCTACGATAAGCAAAAGTGCCATAAGGGCATGTAAAGGTTGTCTTTTCCTGATATTCAGGGTGAATTGGAATTTGGAAAATTCCCGAATACCCATCTAAATAGAAAAAGAATTTATGGTTAGCTAACCTCTCAAGCATTTGTTCTATAAAGGGGAGGGGGAAGTGGTCCATTTTAGTGGCGATATTCAGTCCACGATAATCAATAAAAATATGCCACCCTATTACAGTTCTAGTGGGAATTAATTCATTTTTTTTCATTAGTGATCACAGTCATACCACCTTTTTTAGGCACTACCTGCACAGGACTTACACACTTGGAGTCAGAAATAGGATAGATAATACCTGCATCAAGTAATTTCATAACCTCTTTCTTGACTACTTCCTGCATGTTAGGATTCAATCTTCTTTGGGGTTGAATGCAAGGCTTATAGTTATCCTCTAGATGTATCCTGTGCATACAAAATTCAGGGCTAATACCCTTGAGATCATCAATATTGTACCCAATTGCTTTCTTATGGGTTTGAAGGACCCCTAGAAGTTGGGAAGTTTGTAAGTCATTAAGTGCAGTACTGATGATCACGGGGTATAGTTCCTGTTCATCCAGAAAAATATATTTCAAATGAGAAGGGAGAGGGTTTAGTTCAGGTTTCTTGACCTCTACAGGTTTCAATTCCTGAACTAAATTTACTACCTTCATTGTTCCTTGGGGTCTAACTCTTTTAAGGAAAGAGCTCTTTCAATTTCCTGTACCTCATTACCCCAAACGCTTGCATTGTCTGTAGATAAATTCCCACAAAGAATTTCCTCCAAGGGATCCCTTTCATGAACATGTGGCAAGCTATCATCACAAATATCGTCCATTATATCAATTACATCAATATAACAATAATTTTCCTCTAGCATAGGCCCTTTTAAAACTTTCCCTAAATTAAAGGAAACATTATCATCACCAACAGAAATGGTTAGTTTACCATTTTTCACATCAATAATAGCTCCTACAGTATGGAGGAAAGTGATATTAGTACCTTTTAATTCCCCCATATTAAGTTTAGCACACACAGACGATGGCATAACACTGACACTGGCACCCAAATCACACAAAGCTTTATCAATAAAAACGTTCCCTATATGAAAAGGGATAGATAACTATCGAGATCCTTTAACTTAGGAGGGGATTTATTTTGCAATAAGGCGCTACACTCCTCTGTGAAAGCTACAGTTTCTACTTCATTAAAGGCTCTTTTCCTAGTTAGAATGTCTTTCATAAATTTAGCATATGTAGGAACCTGAGTGATTAAATCAGTGAAAGGGTTAGTATATGTTTGCAGCCCTGCAGGGTTAGCAGGATTAGCGTTTGGTATAGAGGAATCTGGATCAGCAACTGGTCCATCTTCCTTTGGCGTAGGAGGTCCATCATAATGGGAACCACTCCTTAGAGTGATTGCATTTGCATGATCCGTAGGATGGATAGGCTATGATGGTAGAGCTCCATGCTGACGGGACTGTAGGGTAGATGAAAGTTGTGCAATTTGATTATCCATAATTTTATTGTAGGCTAAAATAGAATCAATTTGCGCATCCCTACTCTCCATATGCTTTTGCATATTAGTAAGCATTGCTCTAATTTCTGTCATGGCAGGGTCAGAAGATGATGAGGGTGACGCTTGGCTTTTCTGGCCTGAATTTGGATGGTAATATTTTTGCTGTGTTGGGGGTTGTTGTTGTGGTTGTTGTGGAGGTGGAGGGTTTTGTACATTGGTAATCCGGTACGAAAGATATGGATGGTTTCGGTAACCAGGATTATAAGAGTTGGAATATGGGTTATTTTTCCTATAGGTTTGAAAGGCATTAACTTGTTCCATGAAACTCCTACAATCTTGCTCCCAATGCGCTACAATTCCACAATTTTCACAAAAAGCTTCATTGTTAACATCAACATAAACATTAGCTACAAAGTTAGGAGTAGTAGTAAGAATATCTAATTTTTGACAAATAGACTTTAATTGAGCTTGCAAAAAGGATACGGAATCGACATTATGTTTTCCTTTATTTGCAAACCCTCTAGGATTCCTTTATTGGGAATTGTGTATTGCCATATCTTCGATAACTTGTCCTACATCGTCCACATTTAAATTCATGAATCTCCCACTGGCTGCAGAATCTAGAACTAATCTAGAAGAATTTCCAAGTCCATTGTAGAAAGCTTGGATCAATTGCCTTTGTGCTAGATTGTGGTGGGGACATTTTTTCTGTAGATCCTTGAACCTCTCCCAAGCCTCATATAGCGTTTCATCGGCCTCTTGAGCGAAGTTCTTAATAACACTCCTTAGTACCGATGTTCTCTCTGCATGATAGTATTTATTATAGAAATTCAAAGCAAGAGTTTCCCAGTTAGTAATACCAAGTGAAGTTCTATTCAAACCATTAAACCATAATTTAGCTTTGCCACATAATAAAAAGGGAAAAAGAATCTCCCTGATTTGGTCCTGCGTGACCCCGGCTTGTCTAATGGTGTACAATATTGGCAGAAATCTGCAATTTAAAGATTGGGATCTTCATCTTTAGCTCCACTGAATTGCTTCCTCTCTATCATAGTGATAAATTAGGGCTTGATCTCAAATTGAACTCCATCTAGAGCCGGAGTGTGAGTAAGGTGCGGGAAATATGTGAGCTTTGGCTGCGAGTAGTCACTGAGTTTCTTTTGGGCCGTCATCTCTAATTCTAAATCTGAAGGAATTTCTGCGTCGCTAAAATCAGAGGGAGGGTCTCTTCGATTGTTGTCCTCCTTAGAACCCGCCAGAATTTGTCTATAGATTTTCCTTTGCCTATGAAACGAGCGCTCGATCTCAGGATCAAATGGAATGTAACCTGATCTGGAACACCTGGCATAAACAAGGAACTAAAAGAAAAATATGAGAATTGCCTCAAAGAACTAACGTTCTCTGAGACAAGAGGTGATAATATAAACTACAAAAAAAAAAAATCAGAAAATAAAAATAAAACCGTCTCCTCGGCAACGACGCCAAAATTTGACAGGCTCAAGTCGTATTCACCTAATAAAAAATAAACCTAAATCCAATAACTATGTAGATAGGGAAGAAGGGTCGAACCACAGGGAAAGAAGTCAATTTACTCCTAATTAATTAAATGCAATCTAAATTATCAAGTAACAATTTGTTGTAACAAGGTAATTAAATACTAAAAGTAAGAGTAGGATAGGAATAAAAAGGGTATAAATCAATGAAGGAAAACCTAGGGCATAGGTTCACTAATAAACAACATTCCAGGGCAAATCATAATAAGCAGTCATCAAGCATCAATTAATCAGATTATAAAGGGCTTTCGCTACGTATTATAATCACAGAGTTAATTTACCGGTTTTAAATCTCAACCGTCGAATCTCGACTTAACCATTTATAAATTAGTCTGCCTATTGAAACTAAGCCTAAACATCAATTCTCATCTGTCGAATCTCAAATTAATATTGCTAAACTCATACAATTAAATCTGGCCAAATCTAATTGCATAACATTAAATCAATGATTTTTTCACCAAATGCCCTTGAACTTTTCAAAAATTCACCAAATACCCTCAAGTTTTTCAAAATTCACCAAATGCCACTGAAGTTTATTAATATTCACACCGTGATCTCTGGCGTTATAGTTCCGTTAGCAATAAAATGTCATTCACCATATGCCCTATCTTAGTTAGATAATTACATAAAATACCCTTATTTTTTGAAAGTACAATGTCTAGTTTGAAATTTAAAGAAACTAGATGTTAGTTTTGATTTTCACCCTTTTTTTGCATACAGAGTCAATACATAGCATCTCTCTTATTTGTTTAACCACAAATTTTTAACACCATGAGTTATCAATCTAAATAATCCTCCTCAATGTATGAGTACTTTTGTGTAAGAGTTGCAAACATCCTCTATTCATAAAAATAAGTGGCGGAGACCTCGCAAATAGAGAAAAAGAGGGCTAAATGATAAAGAGGTGATTACTTACGGGTTTATTAAGGAGTATTTATGCAAATAAAGGGTGAAAACCAAAACTAACGACTTGTTTCCTTAAATTTCAAACTAGATGTTGTACACTTGTACTTCCAAAAATAAGGGTATTTTGTGTAATTATTTAACAAAGTTAGGGCATTTGGTGAATTAAACTTTATTGCTAACGGAACTTTAACGTCAGGAGTATTTTAAGGTCACGGTTGTGAATATTAACAAACGTTAGTGGCATTTGGTGAATTTTGAAAAACTTGAGGGTATTTGGTGAATTTTTGAAAAGTTCAAGGGTATTTGGTGAAAAAATCAATAGGAAATTAATCAAGCGTTGATAATTAACAATCACAAATTTACCTCTTCATATTATTTATTAGATCCCCATAAACCCTAGAAATAAATCTACTCAAGCATAAATAATTCTAAACTAATCAAATCAATATGCAAGACATAATGAAAGAATTAAATAAAATAACTAATATAAAAAGAGAAGAAATTGTTACCAAAAGAAATCTGGATTAAGGAATAGAATTAAGAACAATGTTGGGAGAGTTTAAGAGAGAGAAAATATTCTAAGTACAGAGATAAAATCTAAAAGAGAAGGTAATCAAAATTACGTAAAAAAATCGTACTTAAACATCACTAAAAACAAAGCCTAAACGCAAACTAATCAGGTCCCTAAAAAACACGCGCCCGATCGGGCCTGCCTTTTTTTCTATGCCCTTGCCGGTGCGCCGCGCCCGATCGAGCCTACGCTCACCCGATTAGGCGCATCTTTTTTCTTGGTGCTGCTTTGTGCGCGCCCGCCCAATCGGGCATATGCTTGCCCGATTGGGCCCGACTTCTTATTCGAGGCTTGAACTTTGATTGGGCTTGATTCTTCGGCCCAATCTGGATTTCCTCTTCGTGTCATGAATACTCGATCCAATTGCCCCGGTATCACATACCGAGCCCTTAATCACCGGCTCTCACCGGTCCTGGGCTTCAAAAACGGTCGTGTCCTCCTAATGCTCGTAGTTGCTTCGTGAAAAACCCCGAAAACGCTCCAAGTGCGCAATTTCCTACAAAACTCAAGCAAAACTACAAAAACACCATAAAACACAAATTAGTAATAAAAGTGGCTTTAAAGAGCCAAAAACACCACTAATTATGACCATGGGACGGGGGTAAAACAGTATATAAATTGGACATATCAGTAGCGAAAGCCCTTTATGAAATGATTAATTGATGCATTGACGATTGATTGTTATGTTTTACCCTGGAATATTGTTTATTGGTGAACCTATGCCCTAGGATTTTATTTTATTGAATTCCTTACTACTTTTATTCCTTCCCACTTTTACTCTTAGTAGTTTAGTTCCCTTTTACAGTAACAATTTGGTTACTTGATAATTTAGATTATTTTGATTAATTAGGAATAAATTAGCTCGTTTCCCTGTGGTTTGACCCTTTTTCCCTATCTACATAGTTAGTGAATTTAGGTATTATTTCTGATTGGGTGATTACGACTTGAGCCTGTCAAGTAATAGTATCGAGGAATTTTAATTTAGGATGTGATAATTATAATTTAAGCAATTGACATTTTTAACTATTGGACTGTTTTTGAGCTTACAGAAAATTAAATCTATTAAACTGAGAATTGAAGGAAAGAGCTTAAAGTCTCCATACTTAGACTATTGTAGTTGCGAATGTAAATGCTCTGGTCCAAAATGCCCAGCTTGTTCAGGGTTATGCAATTGTTCTTGTCATAAAATGCCCAACATGTTCAGGATTATGCAATTGCTTTTGTCTTATTTTCTTTGCATGTTAAGAAATTCACAAATCTTGATTCAGTTGCTTTAAATGAGATTATGAGATGAGAGCTTCTCTGGCTCTCAATTTAAATGACCTTTTGGTGCTTCTTGAGGAGAATCGTGAGTGCTCTTTTCATAATAGTTAGAACAATGTCAATTTTAACGACCTTTTGGTTCTATCAGGTTTGTTTGTATTGATTTAGTTTTTTCATCTTTGTTTATTTAATTATTTCTTTTTGATTATTTGTGTTACACGGTTAGTTATACATGTTTTTTATCTAATTGATGATTGTATTTTGTTGGTCTAGGCTTCCAGTTGTTATCTTGTTCTTAGTGAAGTTGGCAAATCATCACTACATTTCAAGAGACGGTTGCAGTCAACTAGCATTTTTGTGAAGCGGAAAATTATTCTAGAAGCTTCTGATGACCTATAAAAGGCTCAGGTATACTCATCTTCTCTGTTTTTCTCCCCAAAAATGGCCATCGACAATGATTATGACAGTAGTTTGTCAATATAATTAGCCCTTGAAATGTAATAATTACTACTGTATGCCTTGTCATATTGGTACTAGAAAGGTTATATTGATGCTAACCTTGTATGTTTTAGTTACTTTCACTACCAAAAAAATGAGAATTGACAACACTTAAGATTGCAACACTTACCGAAATATTACTCTTAATAATTTAACGCAACAAAATTTATTTATTACCTTGAATTAAAGTAACAGAGAAAAAAGTGTTGCTCTAGACTATATATGGCAACAGTCGCTTAAAGTGTTTCCTTTTTCTTGTCTAATACAACAAACATAATTATTGTTGCATGAAAAGTTAACAATAACAAAACTATTGTTTAAAAATGTAACATTTATATCTATGTTGCCGTCTATGGTACCTTTTATATTAAAAAGACAACATAATTTATATATATACATATGTAATATATATATATATACATATATATATATATATCATGTTTGGTGGAGTTGGTGGGGAACTCACCTTGTGACTTTGAGGTTACAAGTTCGTGCCCTACCCACTACTAAATGCTTGGGAGTAGCATCATTCAGAAACTTTTTAAATTTGTCTCTGTTTCGGGGTTTTCTGATGTCCTGCGGGAGAGTTACAATTCCGAGACTGGAACCGGACGCCTGTACCTGCAAAATAACGGAGACTCCTGGGAGCTCCGCCTCCAACGGTCAAGTTAGTACTTGATTAAGGAGTAATTAATGCGGAAATTAAAGTGATTAGGTCTCTCTAGGTGAGAGTGATTAACGTAGGTAATCTGCTTTGTTAGCGAGATCAGCCGGTTATTACTGTGTGTAATTAATGTGTTTTTTCCGTAATGTTTCTGTTCTCTTTTTTGTAATCCCCCTTAATGAGGATTAAGGGAGGTATTTATAACCTTGGGAAACGTGCCCATCCTAGGTTTAGGTAAACCTAGGGCCGATTGGGCTTCCCTCGGAAGTTGGGCCTGGGTGGCCGGTTTCTCCATTAGGCATGGAGTATGCCACATGTCTTGACATAACAGGTTCAAGGTGGACGAATAAGCGCGTGCCACGTGGGAAGCCCTGGCTGTTCCAACTAGGGGACACTTGGCAGGACCTGATTGATCCACGTAGCGCATTCCGATTGGTGGGAGCAAAATCCCCTAATCATCTACCCCTCACAGGTGGCACGTGATTGGTCACGTGTTACCTGTGACAGGTGTCGCACTGTAACAGGCGACGACCTGCTACAGGTGTCAGTCGGCGAAAGGACGAGAGATTTAACCGCCCAAATTTTGAATTCTGAAAGTGACCCTTCGCCTTCTCACTTCGCCTATATAAGGGAGAGTTGTCTTGAGTCATTTTCACACTTTGAGAACTTTTTGAGAACATTCGGACCCCTGAAGTTGCTCTGACATTTTGGACCTTTTCTGCCTACCGCCTGTTCTGACAAGCCGACTGCACCAGATTTCCAGAACTTCATCAACCGTCACTCGTTCAGGTAACTCAGTTCTCTTACTCTTAATTTTCTTTTTATTTTCTGAAATGGCACCACGGAAGCACACGACACGACCTAGGTTAGAGATCAGCCGGTCACCGGGGACGGCTGAATCTAGGACTAGGAGTGTCGCCTGCCCTTTTCCGGACCCATCTTTGCCCTTTATACAAAGTCCAACTGTATCTGTGTCTATGCAGAGCAGGATGGCCAGAACGAAAAAGACAGCTAGGATCTCAAATTCAGACGGCTCCTCCCACAGGGTGCCGCTTAGTGAAACATCTGACCAGGCGCCAGATGTGGAAGTGAAACAAGGCGGCCTGGATGCCGGCAATTCTGTGGGGGGAGTCATAGTGACCCCTTCCCATTTAACAGTTAACAAATCTGCTCCTTTTCAAAGAGAGGAGGCGGGCCCCTCCGGGAGAGGGGAGGAGTCGTCCTCTTCAGACTCGTCGGAGGACGATTCCGAGTCAAGCTCTTCTGGCCATGCTTCTTTGGGTACAGAAGAGAAAAACAGCCGCCTGCAAGAGGTGAAACTTTCTCACGCAGTTGAGAAGGGGGACAATTGGGCGGAACCATCCGCCTCTTACCGAGAGCTAAATACCCCCTACTACTACACGGTACCTCGGGGCCGAATCACAGCCATGCAAGAGAAAGTGGAGAGCTTTATTGCAAACCACACCATGGGCCCCGACTTTCTAGTGTTTGTGCCGGATCCAGAAGACACAGTCGTCTGGCCGGCTGGTTCCAGTTGTGAAAGCGCCTGCTTTGGCTGCTACGAGGCGGCCATCAAGGCAGGGCTTCGCTTCCCATTACATCCGGCTGTTCAACGGATTTTGGATGGGTATGAGTTGGGGTTATGGCAGTTAGCCCCAAACTCCTGGGTCAACGTACTCGGCTATGTGGCCGGGTGCGAACTGCACGGGGTGGAGCCGAGCTTCGACGCTTTCGCCCATATGAACTATCTCAGCCGGACCCCTAAGACAGGCGGTACCGGCTGGTATCAATTGACAAGCCACAGGGGCTACCTCATGACAAGAGGTAAAGCAAACAAGTGGAAGGACTGGCGGAGCACCTTCCTCATCATTGAGAGTTCAGACATTGAGCAGAACAAGCGCTTCAATAGGTGGAACAGGAATCCGCCCCTTCTTGCAGGCGGCCGTAGCATGTCGCTTGTTCCCCCCAAGGCTAAGAAAGAGATCCTTGATAAAGGACTCTTTAAAGTAGAGTCGAGGGTCGACTCTACTTCAGGGGTACGAGAGCAAGTACCCCTGCACTGCGTCCCGAGCTTCAAGTGGCTCTATGACGAGTACGTTTTGGCCGCCTGCGGCCTCAACAGTCGGTGCTCAAGAGGTAGTCGGCCTGTCGAATACTCTGTTGTTCCATACATTTGTTGTTTATCTTTTATTAACTTTGCTGTTTGTTTTTGCAGCTGACGCCATGAGCAAAATCACCGCCTCCAAGACTGTGGCGGCCATGTTGCGGGCCTCTATTATGCAACAAGCTTCAACCGACTCCCCCAAGAAGGGGGCACCCTTGGTGAGCTCCGAACCTTTCACCCTCTTTTTGGAGTGTTTATGCATATACTGACTTTTTTCTTCTTTTTTAGACGGGTGCTCCAAGAGCTTCATCTTCCCAACAGCCGGACCCCAAGGCCCGAAAGACGACTGTTGGGAGCTCTCCTGGTTCTGCCAGGAAACAGGTGGCGGCTGAGAAACAGCCGGCCACTTCTTCTAAAACTCCAACTGGGCCGCCTAGAGGTATGAAGTTGTCCTTGTAAATTTTAGACTTGCTCCCTTTGTTACTAAGTCTAATCCGTTTGTTTATGCTTGATGCAGCCAGCCCCCAGGAGCCTGACTTGGTAGAGATGGCCAAGTCTATGATCAGGGCAGTTCCTCCAGCCGAAAGGGAGGCGGTCAGGGGTGTCGGCACCCTTGACCTTGACGGGATTGCAGGGGTCCTTGCTGAGGTATACATAGCATATTTTTGAGTATTTGAATTTCTGGACGCCTGCTTTCTTTTTTGTTTGGAAACTGACGCCTGTTTTTTTGTACTTAGGCCCTGCTCCGAGTTAACGGCCTTCGCAAGCCGCTTGATCGGAAGAACAAAGAGGTAAAGGCTGCAAAAGCTATGGTCGCCTCTGACTGTGATAAGGCAATGTTTCAAATTGGCCAAAATCAAGTACTGACCATTGATATTCTTTATTATCAGGCGCAGGCTACTGCCGCTGTTCGGGCTCAGTTAGAGGCGGCCCAGAAGAAGAATGACGAGCTGGAGGCGACCATCACAAATCTCAAGGCCGAGCTGAAACCTCTTCGCCTGAAAATGTACTCTTACGAAGCCATGGAGAAATCCTTGGCCAGCGTAAAGGAACGCCTGGTGACCCAGGAGAAGAGTCTTACCCAAGAGCTCTCGGAAAAGGCCGAGCAAGAGAAGAAAGAGCTGGTCCGGGAGATGATGGAAGACTCCGCTCAAATCCAGCGCATGACCTGGGGCCGCCTCTTCCCCAGTGCCGACTTTGCCTCTTGGGAAAGAACGTACCGCCAGTGTTCGGATACATATAATCAAGAGATCCTGGCGGCTGCTGAAGAAGAGGCGTTGGGGGAAGCGTTGGAGGAAGAGGAACCGGTAGTGGCGCTTGTGTCGCTTGGGGGTAAGGCATCAAAAAAGGATGCAGCTGAAGCCGAGTCCAGCAAGAAGAGTGCTGACCAGGCAGCAGCTGCTAATACTGAACTGCCCCCTTCTTAAGCTTTATGTATTCTTTCCACGGCCTGCGTGCCGTTTGCTTTGTATTTACCCGGCCAGGGGGCCGGGGCTTTGAATATTTTGCTGGTCTTTAATGACCGGCTTATTTTTAATGAATTTTTGTTTTGCTTCAAATTTGTCTAAGTATTCCATATATAATATCCAATTGTTCACTAGACCGACTGTTTTACATGGCCGAACGTTGCAGACAGGTACGGAGAGTTAGTACGCCGCCTATGCCCCTGGACGACTGGTTGTCTGTTTCCAGGATAGACGATCAGTCGGCCATTTATCCAATCAGTATTCGAACTATTTTGTCTGGATCCTTTTTAGGCAGGCGGTCCTGTCATTTGTAAATTTAACCAAGTAGGAAAGTGGTCTGACCAAGTAAATAGAGCATTACCTAGTCGCCAAGGAACTGAGTAGTAGAGATAACAAGCGGTGGGTACCGGTTGTTTCCCTTTATTGCCAATGTTTGTTGGCTTTTAACTCATAATTTGTTAACCTAGCAGGAGTAGTGGTTGAGAGCCCCTGTTTGTTAAAAATAGGCGGACGACTCATACCTTTTAGGCTCCATACTAAGTTTGAGTGACTATTAAGTTAACATAGGAGTTACTTAGTCTTCGTCACAATCTAGATTGAGTAGTAGAGGTACCAGGCGGCGGAGGCCGGTTGATCCCCTTGATTTGCCAATGTTTGTTGGCTATTAACTCAATAGGTCACCTAGTAGGAATAGGGGTTTGAGTGCCCCTGTTAGCCAAAAAACAGGTGGTCTACTCAAACCTTTTAGGTTCCATACCAAATTTGAGGGAGTGACTATGAGTTAACGTTGGAGTTACTCAGTCGCCGTCACTTTTGCTTGAGAAGTAGAGGTACCAGGCGGCGTAGGCCGGCTAGACCCCTTGATTCGCCAATGTTTGTTAGCTATTAACTCAATAGGTACCCCCTGCATTTATCCCAAGTAATACAGGCGGTCATCTGACTCAGATGTCAACTGCTACCACTGGTTTGGTTAGTGATAGAGTTATCCTTGTCTCAAAAACGACTACGTGGTTGCCCTTGGGGACAGTCGTATAGGTGCCGTGTAATTAGTTTATAGAACAATGTTCCACCCAAAAGGGAGCTGCTCTCTGCGACGAATTTCATCCGGAGGGATGCCGTCGGACGCCTGCTATGATGTTGGAACAGGTCGTATTAGTTTTGTAGATTTGATCAGTTGGCTTGGCGCCTGGTCTGATCATACGGCCTGTGGCCTTGGTAAGTTCTTGGTGAATGTAGGTGCTAAGTAAAAGGAGGGTAGCCGCCTGTTAGGCACAGGGTCGGCCAGGCCCTAATCTTTTTAGCTAAGTATTAGGGGGGTGGCTATGTGTTTGGAACCAGTCGGCCATCTTCTTATGGAGAGTAGCCGACTATATGCCCAGACGACATGCCCCTATTGTGAGTAAAATACTCAATGGAGAGTAGCCGACTGTAAAGTTACAGACGGCATGCCCCTCTAAAGATAGAGTGAAAAACTCAATGGAGAGTAGCCGACTGTAAAGGTACAGACGGCATGCCCCTCTGAAGATAGAGTGAAAAACTCAATGGAGAGTAGCCGACTGTAAAGGTACAGACGGCATGCCCCTCGTAAGTAAAATTAAACACGGAGAGTAGCCGACTATTTGTTAGTAAGCGTGCCCCTCTTAGTACAAATTTGAATAGTAAGTGCACTTTTATTAAGTAGCTCTTGACTATTTACATCATTCAAAAGAAATATTTCTTAAGATTATGTACATTCCAAGTTCGAGACAACGGTTGTCCGTCTGGTGTTTCCAGACGGTAGGTACCGTCCCTGACTTCCTCATAGATTCGGTAGGGTCCTTCCCAGTTGGGAGTTAGTTTGTCAGACTCATTAGCCCTACCAACTGCTTCCATTTTTCTAAGTACAAAGTCCCCTACTTTGAGTGGACGCCTGTGTACTTTTTTGTTGTATGATCTAGTCATTCTCAGGCGATAGATCTCATGGCGTAAGACAACATTGCCCCTCTTTTCAGGAAGTGAGTCTAATGCCAGGCGCATGGCTTCCTAGTTTGCCTCTTCGTCATATAGCATTACTCGAAGAGTCGGCTCGTAGTGTTCTATTGGAAGAACAGCTTCCGCACCGTAAGTTAGGAGGAATGGAGTTTCTCCAGTTGCCCCTTTTTCAGTCGTCAACAAAAATGGCCCAGAGAACATGTGGTAGTTCATCCGCCCATAGGCCGCCTGCTCGTTCTATCTTTTTCTTGAGACCGTCTGAGATGATTTTATTAAAGGCTTCTACCTGGCCGTTTGCTTGTGGACGGCCGACAGATGCAAAGTAGTTTGCAATTCCTTGATCACCCAACCAGCTTTTGAGAACAGGCGTCTCAAATTGGGGACCATTATCAAAAACCATAGACATGGGAACCCTGAACCGAGTGATGGCGTTTTTCCAAATGAATGAAATTACATCTTTCGTCTTGATTCCCTTTACAGCCTCCGCCTCTACCCATTTAGTGAAGTAGTCGACGGCAACAAGTATGTACCTCCTTCCGCCTGTAGCAGGCGTATATGGACCCAGAATGTCCATGCCCCACTTAGCAAACGGTAGTGGGCTGTGAATGGTAGTGAGGTCAGTAGCCGGACGGTGAATTAGTTTGCCAAACCTTTGGCACTTGTCACATTTTTTCACCATCTCCATTGCATATGCTTCCAAAGTAGGCCAAAAGTAGCCCTGCCGCCTTGCCCTTTGAGCAAGCATCCTACCACCTATATGAGAAGCACAGTAACCAGAGTGAAGATCGTCTAGTATCTCTCGTCCCTTTTCTAGAGTAACACACTTTAAGAAGGGTTGAAGGTACCCCTTTTTGTGAAGTTCTCCCTTTATCATTTTAAAACAGGTGGCTCGTTTTTTCAGTGCTGCCGCCTGTTGAGTATCATCCGGCAGTGTACCGTTTGTCAGATATGCCCTGATTGAATCCATCCAGGTTGAGCTTCTGCCTAGGATTCCAATAGGGTTTTCCTCGATGCTTCGCTTCTCAATAGGCGGATGATGCTAATTTTGACAGTGCATCCGCCTGGTTGTTTTCTGATCTCGTCACTTGGATCAGATGGAAATCCTCAAGGGAGCCGACTGCTTGTCGGACCGCCTGTAAATACTTGATCATGGCCGGATGGGTTGCTTCGTATTCGCCATTGTACTGACTCACTATCAATTGTGAATCGGAACAGGCGTCTATTTTTCTTGCCCCTGCCGCCTTGCACATGCGGATCCCGGCTAGTAAAGCTTCATATTCTGCCTCATTGTTTGAAGCCTGAAAACTGAAGCGTAGAGCATACTCGTACCTGTCGCCCTCTGGCGACTGACATATGACGCCTGCTCCACAACCATTTGAAGTAGAGCTTCCGTCCACATAAACCTTCCATACTTGGTATGGAACTTGAGAGTCAGGTGGACGAGTCATCTCTACAATAAAATCAGCAAAGGCTTTCCCCTTCACTGCTTTTCTAGGCTCGAATATAACTTCGAGGCTCTGTATTTCTATGGCCCATTTGATCATTCGGCCTGACGACTCCATGATGGTCAGTGGCCGCTTGATAGGTTGGTCTGTATACACGACGACTGCATGTGCCAAAAAGTAAGGCTTCAATTTTTTAACAGCCATGAAGAGTGCAAGACCAAATTTCTCCACTAGGGGATACCTCAACTCGGCATTTTTTAGTACGTGACTGACAAAGTAGACCGGGAGCTGACAGCTGTCCCTTTCAGCAAGGAGAACAGAGCTTAACGCATGATCAGAGACGGCCAGGTACATGTAGAGAACCTCTTTGGGCAAAGGGCTGACCAGCCTCGGCAAGGAATGCAAGTGAACTTTTAATTTCTGGAAGGCGGCCTCAGCATCCGGCCCCCATTCAAACCTTGCCTTTTTCTTAATTGCTTGGAAAAAGTATAGGCATTTGTCGCCTGATCGGCTTACAAATCTTCCCAAGGCCGCCAGACAACCTGTTAACTTCTGAACCTCTCGGATGGTACGAGGCGACTGCATGTCAATGACCGCCTGCACCTTCTCAGGGTTCGCCTCTATTCCTCTCTGATTGATAAGGAATCCGAGAAATTTCCCAGACTCAACTCCAAATACACATTTCTTGGGATTGAGCATGACATGGTGCCGCCTGAGTATGGCGAAAGTTTCTCGGAGGTCCGACAGATGATCTTTCTGAAGTTTAGTCTTGACAATCATATCATCAATGTATGCCTCGACGTTTCTCCCAATATGATCAAAGAACACAGTGTTTATCATTCGTTGGAAGGTAGCCGGGGCATTCTTAAGACCAAACGACATGACCGTGTAACAGTATAACCCCTGATCAGTGACGAAGGCCGTCTTCTCCTGATCTTTCTTCCATAAAGGAATTTGATGGAAACCAGAATAGGCGTCCATAAAACTCATCAAGGCATGGCCGGCTGTTGAGTCGACCAGGTTATCAATTTTAGGCAGAGGGTAACTGTCTTTGGGGCACGCCTTGTTTAAGTCTGCGTAGTCTACACACATTCGCCAGGTGTCATTCGGCTTTTTAACAAGCACCACATTTGCAACCCAGTCTGGGAAGTAACATTGCCGAATGAACCCTGCATCAAGTAATTTTTTAACTTCGGCGGCTGCCGCCTGACTTCTTTCTTCGCCATGGTTCCGCTTCTTTTGCTGTACCGGCTTCTTTTTCGGATCCGCGGCGAGTTTATGTACCGCCAGATCAGGACTAATGCCTGGCATTTCATGGACTTCGAATGCAAAGATGTCCTTGTATTCTTTCAATAGGTTGTGAAAGTTGTCACCAAGGTTTCTCAGAGCAGTCGTCCCAACTTTGACTGTTCGGTCAGGACGTGAGTCGTCTAAGATCAGGTCCCCATGCTCACCAGCCGGCTGAGGGCGGAACTCATCCGGCCGCTCCTCTGCCAATGATTGCTATTTTCTTGCTTTTCTTGCGGCCCCTGTCTGGGATGCCTTACTCTTTTTGCCGCCTGCTTCTTGAACAGGCGCACTCTCCTTGTCAAGGTCTGTTTTTTCACCGCTTGACCCAGTAGCCATAACAGTGGGCTTGACATCCGAAAGATAGCACTCTCGGGCCATCCTCTGATCTCCCCTTAGGGAGCCGACTGTTCCATTATCCCTCTCAAACTTGAGCAACATAAGAGACGGGATTATAACAGCCTTGGAATTATTCAGGGTAGGTCGACCCAGAATCATGTTGTAGGCCGAGAGTTCCTCTACTACCAGGAACCGGACTACCATGTGTCGTCCTTCCCCTTTTTCGCCCAGGCGGATGGGTAAATCTACTCGTCCCAGTGGGTGGACGACTCCTCCTCCAAACCCTACTAAAGGGTGGGAGGCCGGATGTATGCAATCAGTCTGATATTTCAGTTTCGACAGACATTTGCTACTGATGAGATCTGAGGAGCTTCCGGTATCTATGAGGATTCGGCCAACTCTCTGGTTGGCCACTTTACATTCAATTACGAGAGGGTCGTCATGCGGCCCCCTTACCCCTCCTAGATCCTCTTCAGTGATGACAATCTCAGGAAATGAATATTTGGACGGCCGTCCTTGGTGAACGGAATTTACATCTAATCGCCTTATATTATCTTTGTTGCCCCTAATAGTGGGGCCGCCTCCTGAGAAGCCGCCTGCAATGGTGTAGACGACTGCATCATCTGTATCGGAGCTGTCGGCCTGTTGATTCTTTTTGGCCGACAGCTTTCTTGAGGAAGTGTTCCCCGTAGATTTTTTGACATAAGTGGCAAGATCACCTTGCTCAGCCAGGCGGTCTAGGTACCGCATGAGACTGATGCAGTCATTGGTGTGATGACCAACGTCATCTTGATAAGCACAAATTTTATCTTGGTTCCGGTTGTTTGCAGAACCCTTCATGGGGACCGGCTTCTCAATTGAGATCCGTCCCTTTATTTCGTTTAGGATAAACTGGTTATCCTTGTTAAACGCATACTTTGGGGAGTATGGTTTGAATTCTTTTTTCTTTTTCTGGGCCGGCTGTTTAGAGGAATCAGCCGCCCAGACCTCTTTTCTTTTCTCATCTTTGTTTGACGACTGTTTTTGTCGTCCTTCTCTTTTGTCGAACCTTTTCCCATCCGACTGTTTTATCGTACAAAGATCAGTCGCCTGTATATAGGCTTCTGCTTCAATCAAGGCCTCTTGAAGAGTCGCCACCCTTTTTCGAACCAAATCAAATTTGAAGGTAGACCCGTCTTTGAGACCTCTGAAAAAGTCAGTATAAGCTACCTCATCCGGTAACCCTTGAATCTGTATTCTCATCAGGTTAAATCGCCTGATGTAAGAACGAAGCCCCTCCTTCTAGCCCTGCTGAATTGTTCCCAAATCAAGGGTCGTCTTCTTCGCAGGGATGTTCATGGCGAAGTTGGAGGCAAATAAGTAAGCAAGCGTCCTGAAGCTATTTACACAACCAGTCGGCAGGTTGCCGAACCATTGCTGTGCGATTCCTTTGAGAGTCGCTGGGAAACACTTGCACCAAGTGGGATCATCCAACCCTTGAAGGTACATCAGGTTGGTGAATGCCATCAGATGGTCTTCTGGGTTAGTAGTGCCGTCATAGGCGCCTACTAGTACATTTTTCACTTTGGCCGGCTGAGCGGCTTCAGTAATTTCCTTGGAGAAGGCCGACGGCTGTTCACCAAGTCTAAGCAACCGTAGCTGCCAGTCCATAGGTTGGACGTTTTTTGCTGCAGGTCCACCAAACGGAGGTGGCTGCAAAAAATACTGTTGTTGCGGCACAAATGGTAAGTTTGGTACCGCCTGGTCACTATGAAAGCCGGATTGACGGGAGGTGCCGCCTGACTGACTCTCATGGTACGACTGAGTATGCCTCATCGAGGCATTTCGCAAACTGTCTTGAAAGTTTGAAGTAGAGGCCGACTCTGACAATCAGTCACTCTTTTTTGTTCTAGCAGTAGCCGAGCATCTGTGAATGTTTGCTTCGACCCGTCCGCCTGAATATGACGAACAGGTTTCCTATTTCCTGTAGGATAACGGAATTTTGTGAAATCAAGGGCAGGTGGCTCCCGCTTCCTAGATTTAGGATGAGGAGTCGCCTCTCGCCCTTGAACTAGCTTCCTCTTCAGTGAAGTGGAGGGTTTCTTGGCCGACTGCTCCTTGACTGGAGCAGGCGGCTTCTTGTTGATCAACTCTTGAATCTCTCCCTTGAAGTCCCTCATGAAGGTCATGAGTTCGTTCCTTGTGATGGGAGCAGACCCATCAGTCGGCTGTTGCCGAACAGGCGGTGCGCCTGCTGGCTCGCTTCCTGTTTGAAGATGCTCCCGTTCTCTCCTTTCGGTATGACGGGTACGTCGGGCCCTTAGGGTCCCGTCTGAAGCTGTATGAGCTTCAACTTCAAATTCACTTTCGGTATCATGGTCCGACTGAACTTGAGGGTCGTCTAGGGGACGCCTCTCTTCAGGAGTCGGTACAGACTTGGATGCCATCTCAGAAGTACTCTCCCCACAGACGGCGCCAAATGTTTCGGGGTTTTCTGATGTCCTGCGGGAGAGTTACTCCTGGGAGCTCCGCCTCCAACGGTCAAGTTAGTACTTGATTAAGGAGTAATTAATGCGGAAATTAAAGTGATTAGGTCTCTCTAGGTGAGAGTGATTAACGTAGGTAATCTGCTTTGTTAGCGAGATCAGCCGGTTATTACTGTGTGAAATTAATGTGTTTTTTTCCGTAATGTTTCTGTTCTCTTTTTTGTAATCCCCCTTAATGAGGATTAAGGGAGGTATTTATAACCTTGGGAAACGTGCCCATCCTAGGTTTAGGTAAACCTAGGGCCGATTGGGCTTCCCTCGGAAGTTGGGCCTGGGTGGCCGGTTTCTCCATTAGGCATGGAGTATGCCACATGGCTTGACATAACAGGTCCAAGGTGGACGAATAAGCGCGTGCCACGTGGGAAGCCCTGACTGTTCCAACTGGGGGACACTTGGCAGGACCTGATTGATCCACGTGGCGCATTCCGATTGGTGGGAGCAAAATCCCCTAATCAGTCTCCTTAAATGGCAACATTTTTCATTTGTTGTCTTTGTAAAAGTGTTGCTTTATATATCATTTTACCTTGGCTTTCAAAATTGTTGCATTTGAAAAAAAAATGTGTTGCCTTATGAATAGACAACGGGGGCATATACTACGCCTCATATGTGTTGCCTTAGCTACAAGGCAACACTTTTTTTGTATTAGGCAATGGTTTTTCACTGTTACCTTTGCTTTATTTTGTTGCAGTGTTATTTGGGTTAGTTGAGTTTTGATTTGTTTAAAAGGATAATTTAGAATTTTGGGTTGAGATTTTAGTAGGATAAGTGGTATCAAGCAGCAATGGTGAAGTCGGGGTCTCTGTCTTTGACCTTTTAAGGTTATCGTGATTATTGTGAGCCAACTAAAGTACCCATTATCATCTTGATTAGTGCTCTTAAATTACTTTTTTGTTTCAGTTATTTTCTTAGTTTAACTACTAATAATTTTTTGGATTTTAATTTCTGCTTCATTTGACTGCCCTATCCTAATTTTGCCAATTCCTCAATAAATGACCAAAATTAAAGATTCTAGTGTCAAATATGTGCTAATTTGGCTAATCTTTTTCTCTCACCTCGCTTTCTCTCTCTACAAATGGGTTTATTTAGGTAAGATGGTGTTTTTCTTTTTAAGGAACAATATTTATTGCTTAATTGTTGTATTAATTGAGCTAATTTTAGTTAGTCAAGTTGCAAAAGCTGGTCTTTTTTCAACAATTTAATTATGCCAGAGATATTTTTGATTTAAGGCTTGTCTAGCCAAGATAAGCTCAATCCCGCACTGCTGCAGAGTGCTGAGTTGCTGAGTAAAGTGAAACTACAAAAGGAGTTTTCGTGCCAAATGCACATATTAGTATTAAAGCAAAGCAATTCCCAAATCCACCTATCATCGCAATCACGCAGGCTGATGACCATGGAAAAGATCATTTAATTCGAAAAGTGTGAGCCAAGATGACGAGAAAACCCCAGGATTAAAGCAATGAAACATGACCATAATGTCATTGTCACATCTTATACATTTTGCTTATAAGTTTTCAAGAACTCTTCTGTGGGCCATATAGGTTGGTGATGTTTTTGTTCCTTCAACTCTAAAATCAACTTCTCTTGCTGTAATCTACAATTTACTTCTTTGTACAGATTATGAGACATCCTACTGCTTACTATTTAAAGATTCAAACATTCTCTAAGCCGAGAACACTTGCTATTTAAAATTTCATTTCCTTGGATTTCCTATGAAATGAAGATCAGTTTCATATTATGGCATGCATGCTTTCTATTGTATCTAGGTCTCTCTTCCTCTCCTGATCATCGCTTCAATTCTTCTCATTTAGTTCTGTTTGTTAAAGTTTACACTTGTAGGGTTGTGAATATTAGGCTTCTAATATGTGATGTTCTCATTTCCCAAGATAGTTGCTGTTTTTTAACAAAACAGCTTGCTGTCACATAACTTAGTATGTAGATGTTACAAAGTTTGAATGTTATATTTACTAAAATTTATTTGTTCTACTTATGCAGGTGATACCATACAAGCTTTGTCATACGACTATTCAGCAACTACAGAGGTACTAAACTTGATTGAAATTTAAGCATATTTACAAATAATACCTATAAAAAATGGCTCTATGATACGTAGCTACGTTGAAAACCAATCAGTAAAATTAAAATGTTCCGTGCATTTTTGTTCTGATACATAATTTCATTTGCCCTGCTATACCATTTTAAAGTGTTTGGAGGAAGCCTGGAAGGTTCAATATGGTGGAGGAATCATACAAAATCCAGAGTTCACTAATGGTATCGAAGGATAAACTGTGTTTGGTCAGGGGAAGCTCGAAGAAAGAATAACAAAAGATGGGAACAAGTTCATCGCGGCTCTGAACAGAACTCAGCCACTTGATAGCCTTTCTCAGAGAATTCAGATTCAGAAAGGAAAATTTTATGCCTTTTTAGGTAAATTATAGCTTCTTAATCCTTGTCCAACTTTAAAACTTGCCCTGAGAAGAATTTGGCAACATTTTAAGACCAAATATGAGTTAATATTCACAATACAATCTTGATGAGTTCATATTCAAATGGATTTTACAGCCTGGATTCAAATTAGCCAAGGTAGTGAAGTTATATCGGTAAATTTTAGAAGTCGTGGAGAAAGAAATAAAAAAAAGTGTAAATAGGGTTGGTAAGAGAGAAATAATATAATAGTCGTGTACTCTTACCAAAGAAAGTAGTGTTACAATTATTATGAAACGAACTGTGGCGGGTTATTGTGTAAGGGGTTACCCGAGTTATTCAGAAAGGGGTTACTCGAGTTATTCGATCAGGGGTTATTTGAGGGGTTAGGACAACGGTTACTCGAGGGGTTCACTCGATCAAAGGTTACTTGAGGGGTTACTCGATCAGGGTTACTTGAGGTGTTCGGACAGGGGTTACTCGAGGGGTTCGCTTGGTCAAGGGTTACTTGTAGGGTTGCTTGAGTTAATCAGTCAAGGTTTACTTGAGAAGTTACTCGGTCACAGGTTACTCGAGCTACTCGATCAGTGGTTACTCGAGTTACTCAGTTAGGGGTTATTTAAATAGTTCGGTCAAGGCTTACATGAGGGTTCAGTCTGGGTTACTTGAGGGGTTGATCAATTAGGGGTTACTTGAGGGGGAGGGGTTACTCGAGGGGTTCAGTCATAGGTTACTCAATCAGGGATTACTGGAGTTACTTGATTAGGGGTTACTCTAGGTAAACTCGGTCAAGGGTTACTCGAGTTACACAGTAAGGGGTTATTTAAGGAGTTGTGTTAGGGGTTACTCGAGTAATTTAGTTAGGGTTACTGAAGGAGTTCAGTCAGGTTTTACTTAGTGAGTGGTTACTTAGAGGTTAAGTCAGGAGTTACTTGAGGGGTTACTAATTCTGGGGTTACTTGAGGGGTTACTCGGTTAGGGGTTATCAAATCCCTTTTATTTATCTATCCATAAACTCATAAGCTAACTAATTATAATGTTGACCTATCTTCTTTTGGACTTTCCTATCTTATCATTTCAAATTAGGATCAATCTTGTTCTTGTGCTCTTACGTACTCTAAAAAATATCATCAAGGTCTACATATCCACAACAAGATATTTAACATAAAAAAATAATGGTTAATCTACATATATTTATTTAGTGATTCCCTGTTAGCATCCTAATTTTGATTTAACTATCTCCACATTGTTGTAGTGGAAAGAGGATGTGATAGAAGCTTGTTGATGAGGTCTAGATCCTATAAAAAGTGTTAGTGTTACAAGGAAACCCTGATTTGAATGTTCAAGTAGAATTCAGAAATCCAGAAAGCATGTATACAAAGATCTTAAGAAAGTCAGCTACTATAATGAACTACATGGATTCCTTTTCACTTTTACTTTTTTTTTTTTAACTTGATAGAAACTATTATGAGGTTAGCATTCTCCTTAATGATAGAACGAAACACTTTCTTGCAAACATCATAGTTCCGAACTCACCATGTAATTTCCTTTAATACATTCTTCAAGGATACATCAAAGTTATAATGATCTATATGAATACAACATGAACTTATATTCCTTTTAACACACTACAGGTAACTTACACATGCAACTTAATATGTGGAATTTTCTATGCAAACCTACATGTGTAATGCCCACTGGTAATTGCTTACTATCCAAGCTACATAGTAGTCAATCTCTACTGTTAGTTAGCTAATGAACTTTATTCATTATGGTCATTAATGACATTCTATATAAATGCTAAAATAATACATTAAAAAATATATATAACATTCATTTTTAAATAACACAATAGATAGCTACTTACAAATTGTAACTCTATATTCAATGAAATTCACGATAATAAGTAAATCAAATCAAGTTAAAAGTTGTTACAATAGTACAGTCCACAATATATATTGAAAACTATTAAATAATGGTTATCTAAATTGTTGACTTACTAGAGCCCAGAATACTATGTGATTACAATCCACGCATGCAAGGGAGGCTATGTCTAACAAATTTTAGTGTTAAGCAACTTATCCTACATATGTATCTCGTAACTTCAAACACAAAATAATAATAGGTAATCCAAATATATTTATTTAGTGCTTCCTTTTAACCGTCTTAAATTTGATTAGCAACGTGGTGCGCGCGCATTGCGCACGGTGCACCAAACTAGTAATATCAAGCAACATAATAAAAATAATCATCATAATAATATCAATATAATCTCATTAAGGCATAATAATGTTATCAAGAGCCTAGGCCTGATACTAACAAGATTAATAACAAATCCTAGCATGTCGCTAAACATTTAAGATAAAATCCTTATCCCTAACAAGATACTAACATGATAGAAGAAATAAGAAGCAACCTAAGAATAATACTAGAAAGCAATAAATAATATCCTAACATGATAATAGGAATTAAAATAATCTAAGCATGCTTTCTAGATATATAGCAATAATAATACTTACTTTGTTGCCTCGTATCTCTTTCTATTAAAACAATACACACATTTGTAATTCAATGAAAATATTAAATCAAACAATTAATTTAAATAATTAAAATAGGGATTTGGAACCAAACCCTCAGGGATTATCAACCTTTAATGTCTAGGGAGAAGGTAACTTCGAGCTTGGTTAGGTGCGTCTAAGACTCGTGAATGCGGTATTGTATTTTTGAAAAGGGAAGGCTTAGAAAGAAGGAGAAAGAATAAGTTTCTAGCTTTGAGAGTGAATAGAATTACAATTAGATCAGTGTTGATGATTGAAAACGATAAAATAACGCCTCCATTTATAGAAAAAACATTCAAAACTTTTAGAAAATAGTCAGAATTTGACTTGGAGTAAAACAACATATCGCGATGCGATAGACTCCTTGCACTGCGATGGCGCGGCTACGATAAAACAGCTATATGGAGTCCTTCCCCTAATATAATAAGACTCCCTGTTTATCGTTAATTTAAGATTAGTTAATCATTAAAATATCTGTTTTTTCCCAATTTGAATTCTTTATCTTTTCTAAAAGTAAGAATAAAACATACTTGTATAGTTATAATTATTAATTCTAATTCCATTTGAACTTAAAACAACCTTCTATATTATTCTAGAAGAATAAAGTAATTCCTAATATCTTTAGGAATAACAATTAATGAGTCCTCCACTTGATCATTGGGCCATAATAAATCATTTTGGGCGCAGTTTAATTTTTTTTTAATTGGGCATATAATATATCCTTGGAAAGCCCTTTTTTAACTCCATCCAACTACACCATTATTGGACCTATATCATGGACCAAACCAAATCACGATACTCTTTCACGTTTCACCTCGTTCGATAATCAAAGGCGTGAAAGCCATTCATCATTAGGTTTGGTTTTCGGAGAGACGCAATCAGGTGTCTATAGAAGCCCCCACTTTGACTGATTTTGGAGAAATGTATGTTCAAAAACTAAAGTCAAAGTAGCGATAGAGACGAAGAATGATTCAGAACATTCTGCAATCCTAAATCATTCTTGTAATGTCGTTATCCTGCAAACTAGTGTTAGTTTAAACAGATAAAAGAGTTAAGAAATGCGTATCTTTCACCGTTGAGTACACGACTCTGCGGTAACCAATTTTACTGCATTTGTGACAACCTTCATTAAGCCAGGGGATATTGCCGAAAACCGCTCTGGTTGTAGCTGTCTTTAATTTTTGCTCTAACAGTCCTCCACAAGCTAGGGAACACCATTAAAGGTTGCTCCTCTTATAACGATCTTCTGCTATTTTGTGACCATCTTCCGTAAGCTAGGGAACATCGTCGAAGTTAACTCTGCTTGTAGATATCTCCCATTTTCGTGAAAAATCTCCACAAGATAGGAAACATTGTTAAAGGTGACTCTGCTTATAGTCATCTTCATTTGTTTGTGACAACCCTCCACATTTTAGGGAACATCGTCGAAGATCATTCCGTTTGTAATGATCTTCATTTGCTTGTGACAACCCTCCTCATTTTAGGGAACGTCGTCGAAGATCATTCTACATGTAATGATCCCCAATTTGCCAATGCTTTGCTTGAATGTCTGCTATGTTGTCGCTTTGCTGTATTTTGCTATAACTTTGCGACGAACCAATATCTTTGGTGCTTGCGATGAGCCAATGTTAGGTGCTTAAGCTAAGTGAGACGATCATCATCAGGTTGATCACTTACCGCGATTGTAATCGAGCCGACTACTAATCATGTCAATTTGCTTATAGCGGCTAACTAGTGTACCAAGGAACCTAATTTACTGAATAAAGTCCACATAAACCAATATGGGGCCTAAGGAATTGCATCACTAAGGAAAGAAGGCTGTCGCTCGCTGACACGCGTCATTGCGGTGCGCTTGGCTTATCACGTTGCGATGGAGTCGGGTATTTCAGATTTAAACCCCTTCTTCCTCATTTCGCCGCTTTTGTTTCATTTTTTTCGTTTTCGCTCTAAAATTTTCATTTTGCTCGTTCTTGCTCGTTTCTCAATGAAATTTGCTCAACTTTCTTGCAAATTGAAGCTTGTCATCTCTAGTTTTCTGATCTATGTAATTTTTTCCCAAATTTACTATATTTTTGGGAAATTTTGTGTGTTTTCACCAACTGGTTTTTAAAAATTTCGTAAACAATTTTGCTTGTTTTGTTTGGTTTGTTGAATTTCTTTTCATGAAACCACTTGTTTATGTTTGTATATTGCCTTGGGAGTATTTTGAAACTTGTTTAACTCAATTTGATGATAAAAAGAGCAAATTGTCATTGTTGAACCATGAGTTCGTGAATGTAGTGTGACTTGTTCTTCATGTTTTTGACTGCTTTTTGTAGGGAATAATTCAAGCATTACCCCAAACTTGAACCCCACCGTGATCATACACTTAAGCATGGTGGCGTCCAAAGGGAAAGAAGCTAGAGCAAAAGAGTCGCCAACAAGTTTTAGGATCTTGTAAACCGTTCACAGGTTGAAGGTTACACCCCTTAACGATCCAAGAGATCGTCAACTCCAATAGGTCTGGAACCGTGACTGGATGTTCGGGGATGAAGGTACAAATTCAATCTAAAATAGAAAGAACCGGACCAAATAATAGGCCTCTACTTTATTCTTCTTAAATTCATGTGCGCTTTTTGACTAACATGCAACCATTAGGTTTACCCTAAACATGTTTAATCTATGTTGGTTGAATTTAACGCACAAAGAAATGTATTATCGGCGATCACTTGATTTATAATAAAATTAACCCTAAACAAGGTTATTAATTATCTTATTAAGCGTGATTACAAGTACAAAAATTCCCTTTAAACATGCATAAAAGGCCTGATCAAGAAATAACAATAAATATAATCAAGCAACAATAATTATCATAAATTATAACAATTATAATCTTAATTAAAATAATCATATCAACGCTTAAGCATAATAATAGCAAGTTCATAGGCATGATACTAACAAGATTAATAACAAACCCTAGTATGTCATTATGCATTAAAGATCAAAAGTTTAGCCCTAACATGATACTAACAAGATATTAAGAAAGAAAATAGGAAGCAGTTTTTTAATCATTATTGATATTAGAAACTTAATTATTGCCCTAAACATGATACTAGGAAGCACTAAAACATCCGAACATGATACTAGGAATTAAAATAACAATCTAAAAATGATTTCTATATCAAAATATCAATTAAACAATAAAAGTACTTACTGCCTCGTATCTCTTTCTAATAACAAAATACAAACGCTAGTAACTTCAAGGAAAATAATAAAATTAAAGAATTAAATTAAATAATTGAAATAAAGATTTGGGACCAAACCCTCCGAAACATCAAACCTTTCACGTCTAAGGAAAAGGCAACTTCGAACTTGGCTAGGTGTGTCTAGATCTAATGTGTGAGGAATTGTGTTTGTAAAAGGTTAGGCTAGAAAGAGGGAGAGAGAATCAAGAAAATTCTTGATGAGAGTTGATGATTTGAAAAGGGGACATATGAACTCTATTTATAGAGAAAAAAGAGGGTCAAAGAATAAGAAAAGAATCCAAATTCGAATTTGAATCGAAATAAAACTCGATGGACTGCAGTTGCGGATTTTTTTGTTATCATATCTTTTGATCAAAAAGTCTAAATAAGGCATATAATATGTCTTTGGGAATCTCTTGAAGTATACTTTCCAATTAAATTAGAATCCGATTAAAATATTTTGTAGATAAGAAGATATTTCCGAAATAGTAGGACGGTGTCAGTTTTGGATAAAGTTTCGTATCTCATTCATATCTTTTCGTTATAGCTAAAAATTAATATTTTAATATAACTCCTCTTTACATGTGACTAGGGCACTTGTTGATTTATTACTTGCTTATATATTTAATTTAATTTAGCTTTAAATTAATTTGTGGAATTTCATGAATCCCACATTGATGGGATAGAAATTCCCACTCATACTTTTCTCTATAAATACCAACCTTGGGATTTGGAGTAAAGTGCTTGAGTGGGAGTTAGAAAGAGCATTCCATATTTTGGGAAAAACTCTTAAACTCCATTAACACTTGGGTTTTGGTCGGACCTTGCTAACTTCAAGGTAGCGGACCTAAAAAGTCGTGTTCGTCCTTTGTGGGTGGATACCGTTGGAGGCACGGAACTTGCGGTGCTGAAGGCTTTCAAGTAAGAGCCCGTTTTGAGAGGGCGAAGCTCGCTTCAAGGGTATGATTCGTTCTTTCTTTTCTTGTGTTTATTTATTTATGCTTTATGGTTTTATTAATTTCAAGTGGTTCCTTAGGTCGGGGTTGTTTCCGCTTTGAGTCGGACTCACCAAACCCCAACAACAAGTTCTTTGAAAGACTCTGCAAGTACAACATGAGATTTAATCCAGCAAAGTGTGCATTCGGAGTTACGTCAGGCAAACTACTTGGATATGTGATTAGTTCTCAAGGGATCGATATTGAAGCCACAAAAGTTAAAGCAATCATGGCCATGCCACCACCCAAGACTGAGAAAGAAATTTAAGGCTTCATGGGAAGGCTTCAATATATAAGTAGGTTCATATCAAAACTCACGGCGATATGTGAACCTATATTCAAGAAGCTTAAGAAAAATGTTCCAGTCACATGGGATGATGATTGCCAAAAAGATTTCGACAAAATCAAAGAGTACCCGGTAAACCGACCCGTGCTAGCGCCAACAATGCCTGACTTTCCTCTTTGACTTTACCTTACAGTCACAAGAGAAATGATGGGGGCAATGCTAGAACAAGAGATCGAAAGAAAGGAGAATGCAATTTATTATTTGATCAAGTATGAGATGCGATACACACCACTTGAAAAGTTGTGTCTCGCACTCGTGTAGGCCGCGCAGAAATGAAGACAATACATGCTCACTCATACAGTGCATGTCGGGTCCAAGATGGATCCTCTCAAGTAATTGTTCAAAAAAGCAATACTCAATGGCAGATTATCAAGGTGGATAGTCAACCTTGCTAAGTTTGACTTGAAATTTGTACCGCAAAAAGCCATCAAAGGTTCTGTGGTTTTTGACTTATTAGCTGATTGCGAAGATTTATTCATGACCAAAGATGATAGCTGGATGCTTTTATTTCGACTAAGATTCGAACCAAAAGGGTTGTGGTGTAGGAGTCTTGCTCGTATCACCCAATGAAGAGCATATCCCAATTTCCTTGAAGCTCGACTTTGATGTCACCAACAATGCCGCAGAGTACGAGGCATGCAGCTTTGGATCAGAAACAGTTGTGGCCTTGGGAATTAAGAAGCTCAGAATCTAAGGTGATTCGTCACTAATCATTAACCAGATATCCAAGAGATGGAAGGTGATAAGTAAAAGTCTCACTACGTATCAAGCTCACCTGGAAACTCTCACGGAGCAACTAGATGAAGAGGAATATACGTACTTTCCTAGAGAAGAAAACCAATTTGCCGACGCACTGGCTAAATTAGCATCACTGGTGCAAATTCCAACAGACACAATCAGAATGCCATTGAGCATAAAAAGAAGATATGAGTCGGCTTATGTGCACACACTTGATGATGAACAAGAAACAAAAGAAGAAGATGAAGAACCATGGTATACAGATATCCTTAATTACGTGACGAAGGGAGAATACCCTTCTAATACTGATAAAAGGGCACGCCGTGCTTTGAGGCTCCTGGCCTCACAGTATATGCTCATCAGGGGAGAACTCCACAAAAGGAATGCACTAGGGAGAAATCTCTTATGCATAGCTAAGAAAGAAGCACACAAAACCATGGAAAACCTTCATGCCGGTATATGCGGAACGCATATGAATGCTAAGATGTTAGTCCAAAAGATTCAACGACAAGGTTATTATTGGACTACTATGGAAAAAGATTGTCACGAATACTTTAAGAAATGTATGAAGTGTCAAGTCTACGAAAATTTGCATCACGTTCCACCTTCGATTTTCTACACATATACTTCTCCATGGCCTTTCTCTACTTGGGGTATCGACATCATTGGAAAGATAACGCCACCAGGACAAAGGTGACGAGGGGCTAAACAGGTCGTTAACTAATCTTCCCTCGGTCAAACTAAATATATAAACACTTAACAAACCTAAATACGAGTATAGAGGCAAGTCAAGGGTCGAACCCAAAGGAACAATAATGTTCAAGCACTTTCAATTATGCGCCTAAGCTAGGTCAAAGACGAAGTAAAAGAGAATACTAACAACTAACAAAACAAGTAACCAAGGATATAAAACACTAGGAACGAGCAACAACAAGTAATCATGTCAATTACAATAACTTGGAAAGATCATGCCAATCAAAGGTTTTGAAGACTAATGATAAGAGCAATCAATTGGAATCAAGAGCTATCTCCTAATTGTTAAACTGGGGTTCACTATGAATAACAAACTAAGAGAATCACAATCAAAACCAATCGATTATTGCAATTCGTAAATCAATTGTTCGTGTAATTAGCAATTACAATGCAATTTAGCATAATTCTCAAGTCCTAATTGAATTACACACATGCAAACCTTCACTAATAACTTTAATCTTAATAATTTATCAACACAATTCAAAAACTACTCATAATTAATCAATCATACAAGTTTCACCCAATTCCTCGCCAATAACTACTCAAATATCATCATCTATCAACAATCAACTAAAGAAATCAAGAATCAACAATATATCAAGAACAATTACACTAATCAAGCATCAAACATCAAAATTAAACCAAACAAACATGAATTTAAACAAAGTAATAAAGTGAGATGGAGTAAAGAATGCTCATTGATATTAGAGAAGATATTCAACACAATTGTCACCCTTGTAGCTTCAATCTCTCAATCACCATTGAAATTCTTCACTTTATCTCTCTAAAATTTACTCCTAATCTAGAGAGAGGAACTCCTAATCTACCCTAATCCTCCTTATAGGAGAGAGAAACTACTCTAAACTAAAGTATTTTATCAATAAAGAATAAAGAAGGTCGTACAATATATATACAAAAGGAGAAAATAAAAGAAATTGCAAGTAAAACCCAGAAACCCGCGCCCGCGGAGGAGAAAACCACAAACCCGAGCCCGCAGCAGAAACCCGCACTTGCGGGGCTAGGCACGTTCTCTCGGAGTGCCCACGGCTTGCCCTCGGGAAGTTCCTGCATCACATTGAGCAAATTTGGGCTGCAACTAATGGGTGTCATAAATGGCACCCATTTGACGAGCATTGAGGTTGTTTTTTACCTTCTTTTTATGGCTTTCATGCTTAATAAATGCTTAGTTTTATGCTTTTGGTCTTAGTCTTACCTTTCCTCTCTTATTTTGTAGCTTTTGTGCATTTCTATGGTTTTTCTAGTCTTTTTTCCTTTATTTGCTCTATTTTCGTGGTTTTAGGTATTGTACGAGGTTCGGGTCATGATATTGGTGATTTACTAAGGTGGAGGAAGCTTTTGGAGCAAGCTCAAGGCAATTGGAAAGCTTAAGATGCAAGGAAGTGGATTCTTCAAGTTCTAGCTCTTACGGTCTTAAGCCATGCTCTCATGAATATGGAGTGTTGAACCCACAATCATGTGCTTTTGGGACTACCTCACTTAGTGTTCATCATCATCATAATTGTGCGACCATAGCGAACGCATGAAGCCGCAAAAAGATCGAAGAAACCTAGAGATGCGCGGGCGCGCACCCCTGCAGCACGGGCGCGCCTTCTTGGGTATTTGTTTGCTCGATTTTTGTTTTTGCGCCTCTATAAATACCTTTGTAAACCCAATTTTTGGGGCAAGTTTATAATAAGCTTCATTTCACATTTTAGATCATATTCTTAGCTTAGTTAAGAGTTTATCTCTCTAGTTTTAGGATAAGTTTAGGAGTAGACTTTAGAGAGAGAAAGTGAGGAATTTCAATGGTGATTGAGAGATTGAGGATTCAATGGTGACAATTGTGTTGGAGATCTTCTCTATTATCAATGAGCATTTCTAAACTCTATCTCATTTGTTGCTTTGTTTGATTTCTTATTTGTTTGGTTTGATTTTTGTGATTGGTTGTTCATTAGTGTAATTGTTCTTCATATATTGTTGATTCTTGATTTCTTCAATTGTTAGTTGATTAGATGATGATGTTAGAGTATGTAGTTGTTTGCTAGGAATTGGGTGAAACTTGTATGATTGATTGATTGTGCTTAATTTGGGGATTGTGTTGATTAATTCTTGAGATTAAAGTGATTAATGGATAGATTGCATTGTAGTTTCTAATGATACAGACCATTAATTTAGATATTGCAATTGTCGATTGAGCTTGATTAGTGATGCTCCTAGTTAGAGTCTCTCGTAGTTGGCACTAGTTTGACCTCTAGGAGATAGCTTGTTGACTCTTTTGATTGAGCTTTCCATTAGTCTTCACAACCATTGACTTGCATATTGTTCTCAAGTTTCTTCAATTGTCATGATTACTTGTTGATCCTCGTTCCTAGTGTGTATTTGTTTGGTTTTTTTGTATGTCAGTTGTTAGTGTTCTATCTTTATCTTTGTCTTCGACCTAGCTTAGGCACATAATTGAGAGCGCTCATTACCGTTCCTTTGGGTTCGATCCTTGACTTGCCTTTATACTTGTATATAGGTTGGTTAAATGTTTATAAATTTAGTTTGATCGAGGGAGGATTAGTTTCAATGCCTAGTTCCACCCCTCGTCAGCATCCACCCGCGCCGGCAGAACCCGCGCCCGCGACTTTGCTGCTGCGCGGCTGGGTGCGTGGCTGCTCGTGCTACGCGCAAGGGCGCTCGGGCTGGTGCACTTCTAAGAGCTCATGCTCGCTTCCTTGACGCTCGGGATCGCCACCTCGGAACTCAAGCTTGCGGAGCTTGCTTGGATTAGCTTGACTTGCGTTCTTGACTTCCCTAACTTGGCTCCGTTAAATTCCTTGAATGCACTTCAGCTCCCTCCTTGATTATTAAATCCGCGGGAACTCTACATACCTACAAAACAGGACAAAGAAACGGAGAAGCGAGAGAAATAGCCGAGAAATGAATAAAATAATAACAAAACCAATAAAACCACGCAAATCGAGCATTATTCCCTAAAAACATGACATAAACGACAAAAAACGAGCATAAAAATATAAAGAAAACATAGCTTAAAGGTGCCATAAAAATGGCACGGATCAAAGGGGGACATGAGTTCATGCTTGTAGCGATCGACTACTTCACTAAATGGGTCGAAGTTACCTCATATGCTAAGGTAACAACAAAACATGTAGCTCAATTCCTTGAGAAAAATATCATATGCCACGATAGGGTACCTCATGAGATGATCAGTGATAATGGAACGCATTTCCAAGCCAAGTGCGCAGAACTATTAAACAAATATCATATCAAGCATCACAGATCATCACCCTACATGTCACAAACAAATGGTGCGGTTGAATCGGCCAACAAGAATGTAAAAACTATCATCAAATGTGGAATGGAAAAGTTCCAAACTTATCTTTTCTTAAAATCTGGGGTTGTGAGGTCTATGTGAAACGTTTACTATTAGACAAACGTGCACATAAATCAGATAAATGTCTCTTTATGGGATACCCAAAGGAGACAAGGGTTACTACTTCTATAACCCTCAATAGAACAAAGTGTTTGTTGCTCGTGATGGTGTGTTTCTTGAAAAGGAGTTTATTTCCAGAAAGACAAGTGGGAGTAAAATAGTTCTCGAAGAAATTCGAGAAGAGCAACAAATGGATGTGGATCAAACTACATTAGAGGCGAGGGCGCATGACTCTGCTATGACAGGTCAGGTGTCGGAGCAAGCGAATTCATTAAGAGAAACTCCTATCGTCCAACTTGAATCTAATTCATGCGAAAATATTCAAGATTTTGAAGAGAATATTTCTATTGATGCTCAAGCCTCACTTAGGTCGAGTAGAAAAAGGATCCCAAACAAGCAATTGGTTGATTTTCTGTTAACAGAAGACTCTGAAATATTTTGATTTTGGAAAATTCTGAACCTACTACCTACAAACAAGCTTTGACGAGCCCAGACTCTGTGAAATGGATTGAGGCCATGAAATCCGAAATGGACTCCATGTCTAAGAACAAAGTTTGGACCCTAGTCGACTTGCCTGATGGGGTCAAACCTATTGGATGCAAGTGGGTGTTCAAAATAAAAATAGACAAAAATGGAAATGTCTATATCTATAAAGCAAGACTGGTTGCAAAATGATTCAAACAAATACATGGCATAGACTATGATGAAACCTTTTCTCTAGTGGCAAAGATTAAGTTAATTCGGATACTTTTGGCGATTGCTGCACATTAAAATTATAAAAATTGGCAGATGGATGTCAAAACCGCCTTCTTGAATGGGTTCTTGATGGAGGATGTGTACATGACACAACTTGAGGGTTTTTAGGATCCAGAAAAATCCCAAAAGAGTTTGCAAGCTTTAGAGATCCATTTATGGATTGAAGAAAGTGTCTCCAAGCTAGAACCTTCGATTTGATGAGGCAATCAAACAGTTTGGTTTTCTTAAGAGTGAAGAAGAATCTTGTGTCTACAAGAAATTTAGTGGGAATAGCTTAGTCTTCTTTGTTTTGTATGTAGATGACATACTACTCATAGGAAATGACATACCAATGCTTGAATCAGTCAAGGAATGGTTGAGAAGTTGTTTTTCCATGAAAGTCCTTGGAGAAGCTGAGTACATTTTGGGAATCAAAATCCATAGAGATAGATCTCGAAGGATGCTTGGACTGAGCCAAGAGACTTATATTGATAAGGTTCTTGCAAGGTTCAACATGGAAAACTCTAAGAGAGGATTCATTCCCATGTCACATGGCATTTCGCTTAGCAAGATTCAGTGCCCATCGGAGCCTGATCAGTTGAAGCGGATGAGTAGTATACCTTACGCCTCAGATATAGGTTCTATCATGTATGCCATGATATGCACTCGACCAGATGTTGCATTTGCTATGAGCTTATGTAGCAAATTCCAAGCAAATCCAGGTGAAGCACACTGGACTGCGGCTAAGAACATCTTAAAGTACTTGAGAAGGACGAAAGGAATGTTTCTGGTCTATGAAGGAGTAGATGAGTTGGTTGTTAAAGGTTGTACTGATGCAAGTTTCCAGACCGGCAGAGATGATTACCGCTCGCAATCAGGGTACATCTTTTGTCTTAATGGAGGAGCAGTGAGCTGGAAGAGTTCAAAGCAAGGCACTGTAGCAGACTCTACGACAGAATCAGAATATTTAGCGGCGGTAGAAGCAGCTAGGGAAGTTGTTTTGATAAAGAAGTTCCTAACAAAGCTAGGCATCATACCCAGTGTTCTAGAAGGAATTGAGTTGTTTTGTGATAATAATGGAGCTATTGCACAAGCAAAAGAACCAAGATCAAACGACAAATCCACGCATGTAATGAGGAAATATTACCTCACTCGTGAGATTGTAGACATGAATGATGTCAAGATCTGCAAAGTTCACACGAATGAGAATGTTGCTGATCCACTCACTAAACCTCTCCCTCAACCCAAGCATGAACGTCATGCTAGGGCTGTAGGGTTGAAGCAAGTGTTAGAATGGCTTTAGATTATTTTTGTTTAGAGAAACTTATTACAATTCAAAGACATTATTTTGATGTTTTATGTTTATATGATATGAAATTTTTATCTTATTTGATTTTGGTTTAGTATTAAATAAAATGTCCAATATATTTATTGAATTTAATGGGCTTGTCAAATACGTGATTTGATGAATGAAACCCCATAAGTTAACTGAATTCATAAAATATTTAAGTTCCTAATCTGCAATGTTAAATTAGAAATAAATGACTCGATAAAAGGATTAGCATATAAGATTGATTGATAGTGTCGTTTCATGGGCTATGGAAACATGGAGATGTTTAGTCAATCATATGGATATGTATAGTCGATACATGATCGGACAGGCCTACTTAGAATTTATAAAACTTCGCAAATTATATTAGTGGATTCCTTAGACATCAGTTGAACACTGCTCAATTTAATGATTAGTGTAACTTTGATGTTGTCAACGTCATGCCGTAAAAGGGGACTATAAAGGCAACACTCGGGTTGTGCTGAAAGTTGAGTGGGAGTTTTGGTTGCCACAAGATTGAATAGGTCCTCCTATGTTAGATAGGATGGGTGTCTTTGCCTCTTGAAGAGTAAGAATTGGAAATGCATGGCCGTGCTAAAATGGATCATAAGATGATCATTTGCTTAGAAATTCAAACTCGGATTTCAAGAAATAATTTGAACGCTAGTATGGATAGCATAGAGATGTGATCATACTATCAAATTAGACACTAAGAGACTGAAGGAATTTGAATATTGCATACTTGTCTCGGATAAGTGGGAGATTGAAGGAAATGTGTCCTCGACTCTAGTGCAATTACTTGATATAATTATGGATCGTATTATGGAGATACTAATTCGTTTATTTAGGTCATCTATTCGTCATGCTAGAGAATGCTATAGAACTTTGGGTTAGTAAGTAACAAACCCAAAGCCCGCCTAAACGGATCCTACAAGGTCACACATTAGGTTTGGATCAATAAAGAAACCCGAAGCCCAAAGTGGGCCTTAGGGTGACTAACCAAGGAGGGAAAGGGGAGAGAAAACCCTAACCTAATTAATAATAATATGATTATATATTAATTAGTGTTATGGGAAAATAAATATACAATATTCAGTTTTCTGAAAACAACGTAAGTTTTTCTCTCAATATTTTTTCTCTAAAATCGGTTCTCTACTCCAAGAAAGGTGAAAGGTTTTTCCCGTCCAACTAGCATTGGTGGAGTGTTGATTCATCCTGGTGGACCAAATAGAGGAGTTACATTAGAGGCTCTTTATCTCCGGTATAGAAGAAGATTGCTAAGAGGATTCACGTTTTAAAGGTTAATTCTAAACTATTATGTGATCCTTATTTGCATATGCATGAGATTCTGTTCAGGTACGTATGAATGAGATTCATGAAATTCCGCTTACCTAAATCTCTACAGGCTGCGCCCTCGCCAGTAATATCTCGCGGGCGTAGAGAAATGGGTACGGGACCCATAACTAACTCCGCGGACAATCTGGGCAACACCTGCGCCAACGGGTATTGCAACTCGCGCCCGTGGCGAAGAATCCCGCGCTCGCGGCTAAGGGCGCGACAGATGCCCTGCTCCCAAATGTAAATATGGGGTCGCGGTCTCTCCAAAAGTAGTCTCTCCAGAACCTCCGTGTTCGCGGCTAGACCGCGGCCAGGGCGCGGAGAGTTCCTGCCAAAAATCACCATTTCTTTGCACTTTATCCGCGCCGGCGGCCTTTAACACTCGCGCCTGCGACATTTGGAAAATGATGTGTGCCCTCTCCGTGACCTCTCCAAGCCCTCTCCAAGGAGCTTGCTTCTTCTTTTCTTAGCCCTTTTTGCTCTTCTTGATCCCTTTGCAAAGCCGACTCCTTAAGAACCTACAAAAGTAACCAAAGAGAGAAAATAGAAGAGAAAAAGAGCCATATAAAGGGAAACACAAAGAAAACCACATAAAGGAAAGTAAAACACGAAGAAAGAAGAAATAGAGAAACAAAAGGAGAAAAACCATAATGATAAAAGAAAACTATAAAAAATAGGGTGAAACCATCCTAAAAGACTACCCTATGAGTTTCATAAATGACACTCATCACACATCCCTTTTGGTTCGAAGCTCCATCGAAATAGAGTGTACAACAATCATCTTCGGTCATGAGTAGATCTTAATCGGGGAAATCATACTCTTCTTCTTCTTTCTTGACTTCTTTTAGCGGGAAATCTGCTAGGAAGTCAGAAAGCGCAGAACTTTTAATAGCCTTTTGTGGTACGAATTTTAAGTCAAACTGAGCAAGGTTGACTATCCACCTTGATAATTTACCATTGAGTGTTTCTTTTTCGAACAAATACTTGAGAGGGTCCATCTTGGGTACAACATGTACTGTATGAGTGAGCATGTTATGTCTTAATTTCTTCGTAGCTGACACGAGTGTGGTGTGTGTTTCGGGGTCTTCTGATGTCCTGCGGGAGAGTTACAATTCCGAGACTGGAACCGGACGCCTGTACCTGCAAAATAAAGAAGACTCCTGAGAGCTCCGCCTCCAACGGTCAAGTTAGAACCTGATTAAGGAGTAAATAATGCGGAAATTAAAGTAATAAGGTCTCTCTAGGTGAGAGTGTTTAATGTTGGTAATCTGCTTTGTTAGCGAGATCAGCCGGTTATTAGTGTGTTCCGTAATGTTTCTGTTCTGTTCTTCAGGTGAGATTAATTGCTTTTTTCCCTTTAATGAGGATTAATTAAGTAATTATAGTCTTGAGAAGCGTGCCACTCTCTAGGTTTAGGGTAAACCTAGGGCTGACCGGGCCTCTAAACAGGATTGGGCCTTGTTGGCTGGTTTTCCCATTTGGCATGGGTAGACACGTGGCGTGTCTCAATTGGTCCGTAGAGGACGTATCTGTGATTGACACGTGGCAGGCTCCTATTGGCCTACGTGAAGGACACGTGGCGGAACCTGGTTGGTCCACTTGTCAGACGGTGATTGGTGGATAAAAATCCCCTAATCATTTGCCCCTCACAGGTGGCACGTGACTGGTCACGTGTCACCTGTGACAGGTGCCGCACGGTGACAGGCGACGGCCTGCTACAGGTGTCACCTCGCAAATGGCCGAGAGATTTTCCCGCCTAAATTTTGAATTTAGAAGCGACCCTTCGCCTTCTCACTTTGCCTATATAAGGAAGTGCTGACTTCGGTCATTTTCACATTTGAGAACTTTGCGAGAACATTCGGACCCCTGAACTTGCTCTGACATTTCGGACCTTTTCTGCCTACCGCCTGTTCTGACAAGCCGACTGCACCGGATTTCCAGAACTTCATCAACCGTCACTCGTTCAGGTAACTCAGTTCTCCTACTCTTAATTTTCTTTTTATTTTTTTGAAATGGCACCACGGAAGCACACGACACGACCTAAGTTAGTGATCAGCCGGTCACCGGGGACGGCTGAATCTAGGACTAGGAGTGCCGCCTGCCCTTTTCTGGACCCATCTTTGCCCTTTATACAAAGTCCGACTGTATCTGTGTCTATGCAGAACGTGATGGCCAGAACGAAAAAGACTGCTATGATCTCAAACTCGGACGACTCCTCCCAAAGGGTGCTCATTAGTGAAACATCTGACCAGGCGCCAGATGTAGAAGTGAAGCAAAGCGGCTTGTTAGCCGGCAGTTCTGAGGGAGGGGTCAAGGTGGTCCCTTCCCATTTCACCATTGACATGTCTAATTTTCCTCCTGCTCCTTCTAAGGGAGAGGAGGCGGGCCCCTCTGGGAGAGGGGAGGAGTCGTCCTCTTCGGAATCGTCAGAGGACGAGTCCGAGTCCAGCTCTTCTGGCCACGCTTCTCCAGGCTCAGAAGAAAGAAACAGCCGCCTACAAGAGGCGAGGCTTTCTCATGCAGTTGAGAAGGGGGACAATTGGGCGGAGCCGTCCGCCTCTTACAGAGAGGAAAACACCCCCTACTACTGCACGGTACCCCGGGGCCGGATCGCAGCCATGCAAGACAAAGTGGAGAGCTTTATAGCTAACCACAGAATGGGCCCCGAATTTTAACTGTTCGTGCCGGATCCAGAAGACACTGTCGTCTGGCCGGCTGGTACCAGCTATGATGACGGCTGCTTTGGCTGCTATGTGGCGGCCATCAAAGCTGGACTGCGCTTCCCATTACATCCGACTGTTCAGCGGATTTTAGATGGGTATGATTTGGGGTTATGGCAGTTAGCCCCCAACTCTTGGGTAAACGTACTCGGCTATGTGGCCGGGTGCGAAATGTACGGGGTGGAGCCAAGCTTTGAGGCTTTCGCCCACATGAACTATCTCAGCCGGACCCCTAAGTCGGGAGGTACCGGCTGGTATCAATTAACAAGCCATAGGGGTTACCTCATGACGAGAGGTAAGGCGAACAAATGGAAGGATTGGCGGAACACCTTCCTTATCATCGAGGGTTCAGACACGGAGTTGAACCAACGCTTTAACAAGTGGAATAGGGATCCGCCTCTTCTCGCAGGCGGCCGCAGCATGCCACCTGTTCCCCCAAAGGCTAAAAAAGAGATCCTAGACAAAGGACTCTTCAAAGTAGAGACTAGGGTAAACTCTACTTCAGGGGTACGAGAGCAAGTACCCCTAAACTGCGTCCCGAGCTTCAAGTGACTCTATGACGAGTACTTTTTGGCCGCCTGTGGCCTCAGCAGTCGGTGCTCTAGAGGTAGCCGGCCTGACAAATACTCTGTTTTTTCACGCCTTGTTTACTTGGGATCTTTACTAACTTTGCTGTTTATTTTTTGCAGCTGACGCCATGAGTAAAATAACAGCATCCAAGACTGCGGCGGCCATGTTGCGGGCCTCTCTCATGCAACAGTCTTGTACCGACTCCCCCAACAAGGGGGCACCCTTGGTAGGCTTCGAAACTCTTCCTCTTTTAGGAGTTGTCTTATGCATATACTAACTCTTTATTTTTTCAGTCGGGCACTCCAAGAGCTTCTTCCTCGCAACAACCGGACCCCAAAGCCCGGAGGACGACTGTTGCAAGCTCTCCTGGGTCTTCCAGGAAAACAGTGGCGGCTGAGAAGCAGCCGGCCACTTCTTCTAAAACTCCGGCGGGGCCGCCTAGAAGTATGGACAATTACTTGTAAAAACTTTTACACTTGCTTCCTTCTTGACTAGGTCTAACTTGCTTTTTTACGCTTGATGCAGCCGGCCCTCAGGGGCTTGACTTGGTAGAGATAGCCAAGTCAATGATCAAAGTATTTCCTCCATCTAAAAGGGAGGCGGTTAGGGGTGCCGGCACCCTTGACCTTGATGGGATTGCAGGGGTCCTTGCTGAGGTATACTTTTTGAGTATTTGAATTCCAGGACGCCTGTTATCTTTTTTGTTTGGAAACTGACGCCTGTTTTTTTTGTACTTAGGCCCTGCTCCGAGTTAACGGCCTTCGCAAGCCACTTGATCGGAAAAACAAAGAGGTAAAGGCTGCAAAAGCTATGGCCGCCTCTAACTGTGATAAGGCAATGTTTCAAATTGCCCAAAATGAAGTACTTACCATTGATATTCTTTATTATCAGGCGCAGGCTACCGCCGCTGTTCGGGCTCAGTTAGAGGCGGCCCAGAAGAAGAATAACGAGCTGGAGGCGACCATCACAAATCTTAAGGCCGAGCTGAAACCTCTTCGCCAAAAAATGTACTCTTACGAAGCCATGGAGAAATCCTTGGCCAGCGTAAAAGAACGCCTGGTGAGCCAAGAGAAGAGTCTTACCCAAGAGCTCTCGGAAAAGGCCGAGCAAGAGAAGAAAGAGCTCGTCCGGGAGATGATGGAAGACTCCGCTCAAATCCAGCGCATGACCTGGGGCCGCCTGTTCCCCAATGCCGACTTTGCCTCTTGGGAAAGAACGTACCGCCAGTGTTCGGAAACATATAATCAAGAGATCCTGGCGGCTGCTGAAGAAGAGGCGTTGGGAGAAGCGGAGGAGGAGGAGTCGGTTGTGGCGCTTGTGCCACTTGGGGGTAAGGCATCAAAAGAGGATGCAGCTGAAGCCGAGTCCAGCAAGAAGAGTGCTGACCAGGCGGCAGCTGCTAATACTGAACTGCCCCCTTCTTAAGCTTGATGTATTTTTTCCACGGCCTGCGTGCCGTTTGCTTTGTATTTACCCGGCCAGGGGGCCGGGGCTTTGAATATTTTGCTGGTCTTTAATGACCAGCTTATTTTTAATGAATTTTTATTTTGCTTCAAATTTGTCCAAGTATTCCATATATAATATCCCATTGTTTACTAGACCGACTGTTGTACATGGCCGAACGTTGCAGACAGGTACGCTTCAGTTAGTACGCCGCCTATGCCCCTGGACGACTGGTTGTCTGTTTCTAGGATAGACGATCAGTCGGCCATTTATTCAATCGGAATTCGAACCTAGCAAGAGTAGTGGTTGAGAGCCCCTGTTTGTTAAAAACAGGCGGACGACCCATACCTTTTAGGCTCCATACTAAGTATGAGTGACTATTAAGTTAACATAGGGGTTACTTAGTCTTCGTCACAATCTAGATTGAGTAGTAGAGGTACCAGGCGGCGCAGGCCGGCTGATCCTCTTGATTTGCCAATGTTGGGTATTAACTCAATAGGTTACCTAGTAGGAACAGGGGTTTGAGTGCCCTTGTTTGTTAAAAACAGGCGGACGACTCAAACCTTTTAGGTTCCATACCAAATTTGAGGGAGTGACTATGAGTGAATGTTAGAGTTACTCAGTCGCCGTCACTTTTGTTTGAGAAGTAGAGGTACCAGGCGGCGTAGGCCGGCTAGACCCCTTAATTTGCCAATGTTGGCTATTAACTCAATAGGTACCCCCTGCATTTATCCCAAGTAATACAGGCGGTCAACTGACTCAGATGTCAACTGCTACCACTGGTTTGGTTAGTGATAGAGTTATCCTTGTCTCAAAAACGGCTACGTGGTTGCCCTTGGGGACAGTCGTATAGGTGTCGTGTAATTAGTTTATAGAACAATGTTCCACCCAAAAGGGAGCTGCTCTCTGCGACGAAATTCATCCGGAGGGATGCCGTCGGACGCCTGCTATGATGTTGGGACAGGTCGTATTAGTTTTGTAGATTTGATCAGTTGGCTTGGCGCCTGGTATGATCATTCGGCCGGTGGCCTTGGTAAGTTCTTGGTGAACGTAGGTGCTAAGTAAAAGAAGGGTAGCCGCCTGTTAGGCACAGGGTCGGCCAGGCCCTAATCTTTTTAGCTAAGTATTGTGAGTAAAATACTCAATGGAGAGTAGCCGACTGTAAAGGTACAGACGGCATGCCCCTCTGAAGATAGAGTGAAAAACTCAATGGAGAGTAGCCGACTGTAAAGGTACAGACGGCATGCCCCTCGTAATACAAAATTGAACAGTAAGTGCAAACTTTATTAAGTAGCTCTTTACTTTACATCATTCAGAAGAAATATTTTTTAAGATTATCTACATTCCAAGTTCGAGGCAACGGTTGTCCGTCTGGTGTTTCCAGACGGTAGGTACCGTCTCTGACTTCCTCATAGATTCGGTAGGGTCCTTCCCAGTTGGGAGTTAGTTTGCCAGACTCATTAGCCCTTCCAACTGCTTCCATTTTTCTAAGTACAAAGTCCCCCACTTTGAGTGGACGCCTGTGTACTTTTTTGTTGTATGATCTAGTCATTCTCAGGCGGTAGATCTCATGGCGCAAGACAGCATTGCCCCTCTTTTCAGGAAGTGAGTCTAATGCCAGGCGCATGGCTTCCCAGTTTGCCTCTTCGTCATATAGCATTACTCGAAGAGTCGGCTCGTAGTGTTCTATTGGAAGAACAGCTTCCGCACCGTAAGTTAAGAGGAATGGAGTTTCTCCAGTCGCCCCTTTTTCAGTCGTCCTAATGGCCCAGAGAACATGTGGTAGTTCATCCGCCCATAGGCCGCCTGCTCGTTCAATCTTTTTCTTGAGACCGTCTGAGATGATTTTATTAAAGGCTTCTACCTGGCCGTTTGCTTGTGGACGGCCGACAGATGCAAAGTAGTTTGCAATTCCTTGGTCTCCCAACCAGCTTTTGAGAACAGGCGTCTCAAATTGGGGACCATTATCAAAAACCATAGACATGGGAACCCCGAACCGAGTGATGACATTTTTCCAAATGAATGAAATTACATCTTTCGTCTTGATTCCCTTTACAGCCTCCGCCTCTACCCATTTAGTGAAGTAGTCAACGGCAACAAGTATGTACCTTCTGCCGCTTGTAGCAGGCGTATATGGACCCAGGATGTCCATGCCCCACTTAGCAAACGGTAGTGGGCTGTGAATGGTAGTGAGGTCAGTAGCCGGACGGTGAATTAGTTTGCCAAACCTTTGGCACTTGTCACATTTTTTCACCATCTCCATTGCATCTGCTTCCAAAGTAGGCCAAAAATAACCCTGCCGCCTTGCCCTTTGAGCAAGCATCCTACCACCTATATGAGAAGCACAGTAACCAGAGTGAAGATCATCTAGTATCTCTCGTCCCTTTTCTGGAGTAACACACTTTAAGAAGGGTTGAAGGTACCCCCTCTTGTGAAGTTCTCCCTTAATCATTTCAAAACAGGTGGCTCGTTTTTTCAGTGCTGCCGCCTGTTGAGGATCATCCGGCAGTGTACCGTTTGTCAGATATGCCCTGATTAAATCCATCCAGGTTGAGCTTCTGTCTAGGATTCCAATAGGGTTTTCCTCGATGCTTCTCTTCTCCATTACTTCCCAAAAAACAGTTCGAGGAGTATCAGAGGAGGCGGATGATGCTAATTTTGACAGTGCATCCGCCTGGTTGTTTTCTGATCTTGGCACTTGGATCAGATGGAAATCCTCAAGGGAGCCGACTGCTTGTCGGACCGCCTGTAAATACTTGATCATGGCCGAATGGGTTGCTTCATATTCGCCATTGTACTGACTCACTATCAATTGTGAATCAGAACAGGCGTCTATTTTTCTTGCCCCTGCCGCCTTGGACATGCGGATCCCAGCTAGTAAAGCTTCATATTCTGCCTCATTGTTTGAAGCCTGAAAACTGAAGCGTAGAGCATACTCGAACCTGTCGCCCTCTGGCGACTGACATATGACGCCTGCTCCACAACCATTTGAAGTAGAGCTTCTGTCCACATATACCTTCCATACTTGGTCTGAAACTTGAGAGTCAGGAGGACGAGTCATCTCTACAATAAAGTCAGCAAAGGCTTGCCCCTTCACTGCTTTTCTAGGCTCGAAAGTAACTTCGAGGCTCTGTATTTCTATGGCCCATTTGATCATTCGGCTTGACGACTCCATGATGGTCAGCGGCCGCTTGATAGGTTGGTCTGTATACACGACGACTGTATGTGCCAAAAAGTAGGGCTTCAATTTTTTAACAGCCATGAAGAGTGCAAGACCAAATTTCTCCACTAGGGGATACCTCAACTCGGCATTTTTCAGTACGTGACTGACAAAGTAGACCGGGAGCTGACAGCCGTCCCTTTCAGCAAGGAGAACAGCGCTTAACGCATGATCAGAGACGGCCAGGTACATGTAGAGAACCTCTTTGGGAAAAGGGCTGACCAGCCTCGGCAAGGAATGCAAGTGAACTTTTAATTTCTGGAAGGCGGCCTCAGCATCCGGCCCCCATTCAAACCTTGCCTTTTTCTTAATTGCCTGGAAAAAGTATAGGCATTTGTCGCCTGATCGGCTTAGAAATCTTCCCAAGGCCGCCAGACAACCTGTTAACTTCTAAACCTCTCGGATGGTACGAGGCGACTGCATGTCAATGACCGCCTGCACCTTCTCAGGGTTCGCTTCTATTCCTCTCTAATTGATAAGGAATCCGAGAAATTTCCCAGACTCAACTCCAAATACACATTTCTTGGGATTGAGCATGACATGGTGCCGCCTGAGTGTGGCGAAAGTTTCTCGGAGATCTGACAGACGATCTTTCTGAAGTTTAGTCTTGACAATCATATCATCAATATATGCGTCGACGTTTCTCCCAATCTGATCAAAGAACACTGTGTTTATCATTCGTTGGAAGGTAGCCGGGGCATTCTTAAGACCATACGGCATGACCGTGTAACAGTATAACCCCTGATCAGTGACGAAGGTCGTCTTCTCCTGATCTTTATTCCATAAGGGAATTTGATGGAAACCAGAATAGGCGTCCATGAAACTCATCAAGGCATGGCCGGCTGTTGAGTCGACCAGGTTATCAATTTTAGGCAGAGGGTAACTGTCTTTGGGGCACGCCTTGTTTAAGTCTATGTAGTCTACACACATTCGCCAGGTGCCATTCGGCTTTTTAACAAGCACCACATTTGCAACCTAGTCTGGGAAGTAACATTGCCGAATGAACCCTGCATCAAGTAATTTTTAACTTCGGCGGCTGCCGCCTGACTTCTTTCTTCGCCATGGTTCCGCTTCTTTTGCCGTACCGGCTTCTTTTTCGGATCCACAACGAGTTTATGTACCGCCAGATCAGGACTAATGCCTGGCATTTCATGGACTTCGAATGCAAAGATGTCCTTGTATTCTTTCAATAGGTTGTGAAAGTCGTCACCCAGGACTCTCAGAGCAGTCGTCCCAACTTTGACTGTTCGGTCAGGACGTGAGTCGTCTAAGATCAGGTCCGCATGCTCACCAGCCGGCTGAGGGCGGAACTCATTCGGCCGCTCCTCTGCCAATGATTGCTATTTTCTCGCTTTTCTTGCGGACTCTGTCTGGGACGCCTTTCTCTTTTTGCCGCCTGCTTCTTGAACAGGCGCACTCTCCTTGACATTGTCAAGGTCTGTTTTTTCACCACTTGACCCAGTGGCCATAACAGTGGGCTTGACATCCGAGAGATAGCACTCTCGGGCCATCCTCTGATCTCCCCTTAGGGAGCCGACTGTTCCATTATCCCTCTCAAACTTGAGCAACATAAGAGACGGGATTATAACAGCCTTGGAATTATTCAGGGTTGGTCGACCCAGAATCATGTTGTAGGCCGAGAGTTCCTCTACTACTAGGAACCGGACTACCATGTGTCGTCCTTCCCCTTTTTCGCCAAGGCAAATGGGCAAATCTACTCGTCCCAGTGGGTGGACGACTCCTCCTCCAAACCCTATTAAAGGGTGGGAGGCCGGATGTAGGCAGTCAGTCTGATATTTCAGTTTCGACAGACATTTGCTGCTGATGAGATCTGAGGAGCTCCCGGTATCTATGAGGATTCGGCCAACTCTCTGGTTGGCCACTTTACATTCAATTACGAGAGGGTCGTCATGCGGCCCCCTTACCCCTCCTAGATCCTCTTCAGTGATGACAATCTCAGGAAATGTATATTTGGACGGCCGTCCTTGGTGAACGGAATTTACATCTAACCGCCTTATATTATCTTTGTTGCCCCTAATAGTGGGGCCGCCTCCTGAGAAGCCGCCTGCAATGGTGTAGACGACTGCATCATCTGTATCGGAGCTGTCGGCCTGTTGATTCTTTTTGGCCGACAGCTTTCTTGAGGAAGTGTTCCCCGTAGATTTTTTGACATAAGTGTCAAGATCACCTTGCTCAGCCAGGCGGTCTAGGTACCGCATGAGACTGATGCAGTCATTGGTGTGATGACCAACGTCATCTTGATAAGCACAAATTTTATCTTGGTTCCGGTTGTTTGCAGAACCCTTCATGGGGACCGGCTTCTTAATTGAGATCCGTCCCTTTATTTCGTTTAGGATAAACTGGTTATCCTTGTTAAACGCATACTTTGGGGAGTATGGTTTGAATTCTTTTTACTTTTTCTGGGCCGGCTGTTTAGAGGAATCAGCCGCCCAGACCTCTTTTCTTTTCTCATCTTTGTTTGACGACTGTTTCTGTCGTCCTTCTCTTTTGTCGAACCTTTTCCCATCCGACTGTTTTATCGTACACAGATCAGTCGCCTGTATATAGGCTTCTGCTTCAATCAAGGCCTCTTGAAGAGTCGCCACCCTTTTTCGAACCAAATCAAATTTGAAGGTAGACCCGTCTTTGAGACCTCTAAAAAAAGTCGGTATAAGCTACCTCATCCGGTAACCCTTGAATCTGTATTCTCATCAGGTTGAACCGCCTGATGTAAGAACGAAGCCCCTCCTTCTCGCCCTACTGAATTGTTCCCAAATCAAGGGTCGTTTTCTTCGCAGGGATGTTCATGGCGAAGTTGGAGGCAAATAAGTAAGCAAGCGTCCTGAAGCTATTTACACAACCAATCGGCAGGTTGCCGAACCATTGCTGTGCGATTCCTTTGAGAGTCGCTGGGAAACACTTGCACCAAGTGGGATCATCCGACCCTTGAAGGTACATCAGGTTGGTGAATGCCATCAGATGGTCTTCTGGGTTAGTAGTGCCGTCATAGGCGCCTACTAATACATTTTTCACTTTGGCCGGCTGAGCGGCTACAGTAATTTCCTTGGAGAAAGCCGACGGCTGTTCACCAAGTCTAAGCAACCGTAGCTGCCAGTCCATAGGTTGGACGTTTTTTGCTGTAGGTCCACCAAATGGAGGTGGCTGCATAAAATACTGTTGTTGCGGCACAAATGGTAAGTTTGGTACCGCCTGGGCACTATGAAAGCCGGACTGACGGGAGGTGCCGCCTGACTGACTCTCATGGTACGACTGAGTATGCCTCATCGAGGCATTTCGCAAACTGTCTTGAAAATTTGAAGTAGAAGCCGACTCTGACAATCGGTCACTCTTCTTCCGCTCTAGCAGTAGCCGAGCATCTGTGAACGTTTGCTTTGACCCGTCCGCCTGAATATGACGAACCGGTTTCCTATTTCCTGTAGGATAACGGAATTTTGTGAAATCAAGGGCAGGTGGCTCCCGCTTCCTAGATTTAGGATGAGGAGTCGCCTCTCGCCCTTGAACTGGCTTCCTCTTCAATGAAGTGGAAGGTTTCTTGGCCGACTGCTCCTTGACTGAAGCAGGCGGCTTCTTGTTGATCAACTCTTGAATCTCTCCCTTGAAGTCCCTCATGAAGGTCATGAGTTCGTTCCTTGTGATGGGAGCAGACCCATCAGTCTGCTGTTGCCGAGCAGGCGGTGCGCCTGCTGGCTCGCTTCCTGTTTGAAGATGCTCCCGTTCCCTCCTTTCGGTATGGCGGGTACGTCGAGCCCTTAGGGTCCCGTCTGGAGATGTATGAGTTTCAACTTCAAATTCACTTTCGGTGTCATGGTCCGACTGAACTTGAGGGTCGTTTAGGGGAAGCCTCTCTTCAGGAGTCGGTACAGACTTGGATGCCATCTCTGAAGTACTCTCCCCACAGACGGCGCCAAATGTTTCGGGGTCTTCTGATGTCCTGCGGGAGAGTTACAATTCCGAGACTGGAACCGGACGCCTGTACCTGCAAAATAACGGAGACTCCTGAGAGCTCCGCCTCCAACGGTCAAGTTAGAACCTGATTAAGGAGTAAATAATGCGGAAATTAAAGTAATAAGGTCTCTCTAGGTGAGAGTGTTTAATGTTGGTAATCTGCTTTGTTAGCGAGATCAGCCGGTTATTAGTGTGTTCCGTAATGTTTCTGTTCTGTTCTTCAGGTGAGATTAATTGCTTTTTTCCCTTTAATGAGGATTAATTAAGTATTTATAGTCTTGAGAAGCGTGCCACTCTCTAGGTTTAGGGTAAACCTAGGGCTGACCGGGCCTCTAAACAGGATTGGGCCTTGTTGGCTGGTTTTCCCATTTGGCATGGGTGGACACGTGGCGTGTCTAAATTGGTCCGTAGAGGACGTATCTGTGATTGACACGTGGCAGGCTCCTATTGGCCTACGTGAAGGACACGTGGCGGAACCTGGTTGGTCCACTTGTCAGACGGTGATTGGTGGATAAAAATCCCCTAATCAGTGTGTACCTGGTTTCATAACCCTGAAGCTTTTTACTCAAGTAGTAGATTGCATTTTCCTACTTTTGATTTCCCGTGCTAGCATTTCCCCCATTGTTTATCTTAGGACCGTAAGGTAGAGTCGAAGGGGAAAGTCAGGAATTGCTTGTGCTAGCACGGGTGGATTTGCCATGTATTCCTTGATATTGTCAAAAGTTTTTTTGACAATCATCATCCCATGTAACTGGTGCGTTCTTTTTTTGCTTCATGAATATAGGTTCACATATTGCAGTTAGCTTGGATATGAACCTACTTATGTATTGCAATCTTCAGATAAAACCCCGAATCTCCTTATTAGTCTTTGGCTATGGCATGGCCATGATTGCATTGACTTTTGTGGGATCAATTTCGATTCCTCGGGAACTAATCACATAGCCAAGTAGCTTGCCAGATGTAACTCCGAATGCACATTTTGCTGGATTCAACCTCATATTATATTTACGGAGTCTTTCAAAGAATTTGCGAAGTGCAATGATGTGGCCTGGCCGATCTTTTGATTTGACGATCAAATCATCAACAAACACCTCCACCTCTTTATGCATCATATCATGTAATAATGCTATGGCTGCTCTTATGTAGGTGGCACCCACATTTTTCAATCCGAACGACATTATTATAAAGCAATATGTACCGCATTGTGTGATGAATGTGGTTTTCTCCATGTCTATCTCGGACATTAATACTTGATTATATCCAGCGTAGCCGTCCATGAATGATAGGTGTGCATGGTTTGCTGTGTTATCGACCAGAATGTCAATGTGAGGTAGAGGAACCTATCTTTCGGGCTTGCCTTATTGAGATCCCTGTAATCAACACACATTCTGACCCTTCAATCCTTCTTTGGAACTAGAACCACATTAGCTATCCATTCCGGATACTTGGATACTTTGATGAAACTTGCAGCCAATTGCTTTATGATTTCTTCCTTGATTTTGAGACCACATTTGGTTTCATACGGCGCAGCTTTTGTTTGACAGGCTTCATACCTGGAATGAGTGGTATTATATGCTAAGCTATATCCCTGTCAATTCCTGGCATATCTTGGTATGACCAAGCAAATACATCAAAAAATTTACTTAGCAAGTTAATTAGCTCTTTACGTTCATCTTGACTTAGTGTTAATCTAATTTTTACTTCTTTGATAGTCGTATCATTTGAAATATTAACTGTTTATATATCTTCGATGATTGCTGTTTTATTTTTGTGTTCTTCCATTACTTTTATTATTTCTTTGTCATTTTTATCATTAGCAAAGCAATATTGATCAGGGTTAGGGGAATGACACGCATCGAAAGCAAAGGTACTCATTTCATTGAATTCATTGGTCATTACATCAAGGAGGGCAAGGTCGGCTGCAACCTTACTGGAATTATGTGGGATAGAAAGAGGAGACTCAACAAGAGACTCAGCATTAAGGGGAACTACATTAGACTCTATGGTAGAAAGGGGGTCGGCCTCTGTAGGCGTCACTCGAAGTGCGCCTACGTTAAAGCATGTGTGAATATGCTTGGAACTCTTAGGAAGTGGGAATTGACATATATGATTAGGGACAAGGAAAGTAGGGAGCCGCCAATAAGTTTTTAAGGAACTTGTAAACCGTTCACGAATCACAAAAGGCAAACACGATTAAGGGACAACGATAGGCAACAATGATTGACCCGTGAAGGTTACACCCCATTCATAATCCGTGAGATTACTAAATCCATATGGTTCAGAACCACAAAAGGAGGATCGGGGATGATGGTACGAAGTGAGTCATGGAGTCACATTTGCCCGTATTGGCCTCTACTCGATTCTTATAGTGAAAAGTGAATCCTGCGATCTCAAATCCATACAAACAAAATATTCAATTTTCTCCAACTATTATAAAGCTAAATTGGATTAATATTAGTGCAACACATTATTCTAAAATATTTTGATCACTTGATTAAACAACAAGATTAAAAGGATCCTAAACCGGTTGTCCAAATTATCTTATTAGGCGTGATTTTCAATTACACATTCCCTTTAAACATTCAATATGGTGATCAATAAATATAGTAAAATAAACATTAATATTGGAAGCAATTTAACAATAATAGCTTTAGTCAAATCAAATATAAAATAACCTAATCATGATACTAGCAATATTGAAATAAAATAAGAGTAATTAAATTAATTTATTCCTCACATTCCGCGTGTTCCTAAAAATTGCTACATGAGGAATAAACTGTTAGTAACTTGATAAGTGGTTTATTTGACCACTTATTGTGTTAATTTAAACCCGGTTTTACGTTCATTTCCCCTCTTTCTAACCCGTTTTTGAATGAAAATGTTTTGTCTCGGCCTTCCCCGTCTTGGTTTGTGTTTGTCCATGTTTTGCAGGTCTATGGACTTAATTTGTCAAGCATTCGGTGCATGGTTTGTTTTCAAGGCAAGGAAAATTTAGAATGGACAGGGCGCTCCAGCAGAAGCGGGCGTTAACACCTCAGGAGCGGGCGCTCCAAAGTCTATGCCAAGTTTCTGCCAAAGCTTCAAAATATGGCACCCTGTAAGGAGCGGGCGTGCGTTGTTGAGGAGCGAGCGCTCCTATTTTCGGAGTGGGCACTCCTCGCTGGGAAATCCGCTTTCTTTTGAGGATTTCCCTATGTGTTTCGGGGAGTATAAATACTTCCTCTTTTATTCATTTGTAACTGAGACAAAAATAGCCTAGTTTTTAGAGACTCCTCTTAGTTTGAAACATTCCTTTTAGTTAATTTAGCTTAATTTTCATCAATTCAATCATTGTAATAGTTGGTTTCAAGATTGTTTTTCAAGATTGGCACTTTGTATTCAACAATTTCAAGCCTCAATTAGTAACTTCCCTCTACTTTTCTCCATTCAATATCTGATTTTATTTGTTGTTGCGTGATATTTAAATCTTCTTAGTTCTTGATAATTTTTATTGGATGATAGTTATTTCAATTGTTAATCACTTTTCCCCAATTATTGAAGAAGTTAGAACCCTAATACTTGTTTGCATGTTGATAAATATGAGTTGTGAGTAGTCTACTTGCTAGGGGTTGGGTGAAGCTCAACCTTTTGGGTTAATTATGCAAATGTGAGAGAAGCATTAATGTTTGTATTGCAATTAAATTGATTATATGAGATTGCTTGTTAGTTCATCAATGATAGGATTAGCTACCCTTGACTTAGGAGCTTGATAGCTTGATATGCTTAGTTAGACATGGGAATGTAAATTGAGTATGTCTTTACTTATTGCAATTTGATTATGTATCATCTATTGCTAGAATAATAAGGAATCTAAGTTTAGTAGTGTGAGTTGTTTTCTAATTGCATGAGGTTAATTTTACATATTGTTCTTGCTATACCTTGTCTATTCTCCTTATGTGTGTGCTATATGGAGCATCTTATCTATGGCTTTGATATGATTATGCTTTGGTTGGTTTGCTTGTTTGTTGGTATCATGGCCTAGGTTGATTGGCATTGTCCTTGGTCTTTCTTGATGATGATTTTTGATGATGATTTGTGTGGATTTATGATGATGGTTTTCCCTAATATCCAAATTTCTTTTTCTTATCCTTTAAACCCTCTAACATCCAAATTCCCTAATATTCAAAACCCTAATATCCAAATTCTTTAATCAGTTTTCCTTTCCCCTATTTTCAGCTTTCTAAAAAAAATGAAAAAATGAAAAAAAAAATGAGCTTCTAAAAAAAAAAAAAGTTTGTTTGCCTTCGATCGGTTTGCAATGATGACATTGGATTGTATCTGGTGGATGTTTGTTTTCTTTTCATAATAAAATTTCGAGCATGGTTTAGATGCCCTTGGTTGAACATAGAGTTTAGATCCCCGAAAGGTAGTATTTGATCCCACATTGTTCCAAAAAAGCGAGGTTTTATTATTTTTCAAGCCTACTACATTTTTCATGAGTGGCAACGAATCCTCTTTGATTTGGTACCTAGATCGAGAACTTGAGTCCCAACTCCCAAGACCGTGGCCTAAACTACACTTAGTATTGATAAAAGGTGTCATGTATTGTTTATTCACAAAAGGGTTAAGGCATATTATTTTTCCTTATTTCTATTTTTACTATTTCCATAATTTAATTTCTATATATTTATAATTAGTATTTAGTGATGTAAATACCAAAAAAAAAATGAATGAAGAATAAAAAGAAAAGGGAGATAATACGAAGAAGGAATGCATTGTCACCTCCCTAGCAACCAAATAAGCTTGGGGGTGTACTCTTAAAATTCATAGTTGCAACTTGGGTCAAGGTTAGAAGCCTCTTGGGGTTTGCTATTAATGATACATTTTAGTTGGCTCAAATTGCGAAACAATTCTAGTTTTATATATATGCCTTAACTTTGTGTCATAGTCCTTGAGTCTTGTAATGATTAGGAGAGTAGTGGAAGCCTTTGTCAGTGGAGGGAGTTGATTCACAAGCATATGGAGAGGGTACTCTTTCATTGAGATGTCGAGTGTTTGAAACCCGCTTTATCTATGTTTTTCCGGCTCCTTCGAGGAGTCACGAGACACTACTATTAGGGGGGATTTGAACTTTTTGATAGGGACGCGGTAAGATATGTTGAATAGGCTTGAGTTGAGTATTTTCGAGAAGGTTAGCTAGGCCTTGGCTAGTCATGACCGTGGTTGATCTTAGGCATATACCTCATGCTCGAGTTTTATTTCTTAAGGATTCTTGTATCTATGCATGTGCTTTTCTTTGAGCAAATTGATCTTTGGGTTTGATTTTGAGCAATGTGAATTGCTTGAGGACAAGCATTTGGCTAGCTTGGGGGGATTTGATAAGTGGTTTATTTGACAACTTATTGTGTTAATTTAAACTTGGTTTTGCCTTCATTTCCCCTCTTTCTAACCCTTTTTTTTATGAAAATGTTTTGTCTTGGCATTCCCCCTCTTGGTTTGTGTTTGTCCATGTTTTGCAGGTCTATGGACTCAATTTGGCAAGCATTCGGTGCATGGTTTGTGTTCAAGGCAAGGAAAATTGAGAATTGAGAGGGCGCTCCAGCAGGAGCGGGCGTGCACACCTCAGGAGCGGGCGATTGACAAGCGCACTTTAGGGCGCGCTTTAGAGCATATTTTAGGATGATTTTGGATGTATTTGGGGCCGCTTTGGCCGATTATTACCTTGTTATGCTTACGTTCCCCATATTACGTGCTTCACGGGTTTTCGGTTTGTTTTTGTTGTGTTTGCAGGTAATATCAACCGAGTTTAATCGGATCCCGAGCCTTTGATGCGTAACCGAGCTAGTCTTGACCGGAGTCCGAGGAGTTAAGGAAGTTCAAGTGCCGTGCATTGATTACATAGCACAGGCAGCACGGCCGTGCAAGCCAATAGCACGGCCGTGTCAGTATCCACGCACCCGCACGGCCGTGCAGGCCATTAGCACGGCCGTGCCAGATGTTGCCCGTGCCCGTGTCAGCTTCAGTATGAGCCCCGTGCTAGAGCATATTCAGCACGGCCGTGTCATTTTTAGCACGGCCGTGCCAGGAAGCTGCACGGCCGTGCCATATATAGCACGGTCGTGCCAATTTGAAGAAGAAATCCGGTTTACTTACTGACAAGCTAGCACGGCCGTGCCAAATACAGCGCGGCTGTGCTGATCCAGGGTTAACTGCGCGCTTGACTTCTCCGCATTAGAAGACGTATATAAGGCCCAATTTTAAGAGGATTCCCCAGACAGTTTTAGAGATATTTTTGAGAGCCTTTGTAGAGAGTTATTGGAGAACGTTCTTAGTATTAGAGATTCATTACTTTTCTTAGAGATATTTCTAGAGATTTTAGTTTTCTTGGATTGATTTGAAGCAAGATTTGCGAAGATTCTTTGTATTATTCATTGACGACGGATATCAAAATTCTGAACTTTTCCATTGATTCGCATCAATACAATTGGTATTATTTATTCTTGTTTATTAATCAAGCTTTATTATTCCTTAATCAGAATTCATGTTTATATCTATTATGCTTTTGGAATTCATTATTTCTTTGATTACGAATATGTGTGAGTAGTCTCCTAGCTAGGGTTTTGGGATAAAACCCAGCCTAGGTAATCTATGTAATTGAGGATTGATTTTGTTAAACGGATTGTGATTAAATTGATTATATGCGATTGCATGTTAATTCATTATAATAGGAGTAGCTAACCTAGAATCTTGAATTTGATTGCATGATATCCTTGATTTAAACAAGAGATTGTGAATTGAGTATTTCATTATTGAATGTGGTTTGATTATGTATCGAGTAATGTTAAGTGCATGAGAAATCCAAGCTTAGTATTGCCCGTTGTCTTCCTATCACATGATATTGATCAGACATATAGTCTTTGCATATCCCGTTTGTCTCTGTGATTCCTTGTTGCGTAGTTACCGATGGTTTGGTGAATTCCCGTTCTCCCTAGTGTCTTAGTTTATTGATTTATTCCATCTTGTTAGTATTATTTTAGAACACCATTTTCCATTGATTTCGAACTAGCTTAGGTTTAAGATTGATTTGCAATTACTCTCGTTCCTCGTGGACCGAACCTTTATTTGCCATTGTACATGGTTATAGGGTGTTCGTATAAGTATTGTTTGATTGAGAGTTAGATTGTAGCGACCGATTTAACCCTTGTCAGCGCTCCAAAGTCTCTGCCAAGTTACTGCCAAAGCTTCAAAATATGGCACCCTGTGAGGAGCGGGCGTGCATTGTTGAGGAGAGGGCGCTCCTAATTTCAGAGCGGGCGCTCCTCGCTGGGAAATCCGCTTTCTTTTGACGGATTTCCCTATGTGTTTTGGGGAGTATAAATACTTCCTCTTTTATTCATTTGTAACCTAGACATAAATAGCCTAGTTTTTAGAGACTCTTCTTAGTTTGAAACATTCCTTTTAGTAATTTTAGCTTCATTTTCATCAATTCAATCATTGTAATAGTTGGTTTCAAGATTGTTTCTCAAGATTGGCACTTTGTCTTAAACAATTTCAAGCCTCAATTAGTAACTTCCTTCTACTTTTCTCCATTCAATTTATGATTTTATTTGTTGTTGCATGATATTTCAATCTTCTTAGTTCTTGATAATTTGTTATTGGATGATAGTTATTTCAATTATTAATCACTTTTCCCCAATTATTGTTAATCACTTTTCCCCAATTATTGTTAATCACTTTTCCCCAATTATTGAAAAAGTTAGAACCCTAATACTTGTTTTCATGTTGATAATTATGAGTTGTGAGTAGTCTACTTGCTAGAAGTTGGGTGAATCTCAACCTTTTGGGTTAATTATGCAAATGTGGGAGAAGCATTGCTGTTTGTATTGCAATTAAATTGATTATATGAGATTGCTTGTTAGTTCTTCAATGATAGGATTAGCTACCCTTGACTTAGGAGCTTGATAGCATGATATGCTTAGTTTGACATGGAAATGTAAATTGAGTATGTCTTTACTTATTGCAATTGATTATGTATCATCTATTTCTAAACTAATGAGGAATCTAAATTTAGTAGTGTGAGTTGTTTCTAATTGCATGAGGTTGATTTTACATATTGTCCTTGCTATACCTTGTCTATTTTGCTCCCCGTTGGCCTAATTGCCTTGGTGAATTGAGTGGATCTCATTCCCTAGTGTCTTTATCCATTGATATAGAACCATAGTTTGTTTGTCTTCTTGACGAACCCCAATTCACCATTGACTTTGAATTCGCTTAAGTGTTAAGATCTTTAGCAACCATATCCCGTTCCTTGTGGACCGAACTCTTACTTGTCATTATGCTTGGTTTGTATGGTGTTTGTTAATAAATGTGTTTGATTGAGTGTGGAATGTGAGACCATTCTAACGCCCATCATAACTTCAATAAAATAATGTAAAGCAAATGAAAATTAAATTAAATTAATATAGATATGATTTGGTCAAAACCCTCAATAATTTGTACCTTTCATGCCTTGGTTTAAGGACAGAACTTCGCGTTAAGTATAGGCTCCTTGGAGTGCTTAAGGGAAGAATGGTGTAATTAAGAATATAGGTTTAAGACTTAGAATATGAGAGAAAGAGAAGAGAATGATTTTTGGTGTAAAAGAGAGGAAGAGAGAATCATTTGATGCCTCGAACTACCAAAAGGGGGGTCCTATTACAGGGAAAATGAGCAAAGGGAACACACGGAACCCTAAAAAGATAAAAACCCTAAAAAATAAGACCGCGACACGGTAGAGAACACCGTGACATGGTGCCAGGCACCGTCAGACGAGGGAAGGCACCGTCAGACAGGGGAAAATCCCGTGATGCGGGAAATATTTGATGTTCGGGAAGTGAAAACTTGTGAAGGGTTTACGCGGAAAAGACATGAGACAATTCCGTGACATGGCAGTGTCCACCGTGGCACGGTACAGTACACCGTGTCACGGTATGGGAAAACGCAGAAATTACACGGAAAAGGCACCTTAACAAGGTGTTTAGTACCGTGTCACGACAACAGGTACCATTGCACGGTGGAATTTTACGCAAAAAAATCTTTGAAAATAGCACCTTGACACGATGTAGAGCACCGTGTCACGAGAGTGTGCCCCGGAACTTACCCATTTTTAAAATCATCATAACTTTGATACGTAACTTGGAATAAAGCATATAAATATCATTGGAAAGCTTATCAAGTCTACTTTCCAACCCAATTAGAATCAGGTCAAAATGTTACTAATAAGGGTGTTGGTTTTGGGCCGAGTTTAGTGTTTTGCTCAAATCTTTTTCGTTATAGCTCGGAATTGGGCTTATAATATATGGTTGTAAAGCTTATTAAAAGGCCTATCCAATAAAAGAATAATTAAATCATAATTATATAGCCATCAAATCAGTTTCGCTTGGTTTTGTGATGAGGATACGAAAAGTGGAAAATAGGTTATGGTTTAGGGAAATGAGCTAGAAATTTGATTGGTTAATGAAATATATTGGATACAACATGGATTTAAGAACTTTAAAGTTTAAATACTCAACCCTACCAATAATGGCGGTGAAAGGTGTTCATCATTGAGTTTGGTTTTGGGGAGACATTTTTAGGTGTCTACATAAGCCCCTAATTTGACTGAGTTTGTAGAAACATCAGTTTCGAAAACGATAGTCAAATCAGTCGATAGGGACGGAGAATGATTTAATATGTTCTGCGATCCTAAATCACTCTGTATACGCCGATACCTGCAGAAAAATGTTAGTTCCATATATAAAAGAGTAAAGGAATACAATGCTTATCTTACACCAGTGTATCGGTGACAAATGAGTTTGGTAGCTTCCTATGCTTGAAGGAATCCACCGAATGACATTTTGTTGAAATACTTTCCATGCCTGAGGAAAGTCGACTGATGTGTTTGGTAGCTTTCTAAGCCTAAAGAAGCTTACCGGATGATACTTTCCATGCTTGAGGAAAGTCGACATATGAATTTGGTGTTTTTCTATGCTTGAAGAAACCCACTGATAATACTTTCCATGCTTGAGGAAATCTGACAAAGGAATTTGGCGGTTTTCTATGTGTAGGGAATATTTCAAGTGTTGATCCCCTAGCTTGAACCCGACTGTGATCATACACTAAAGTACGGTGGCATCCAAAGGGAAAGAAGATAGAGCAAAAGAGTCGCCAACAAGTTTTTTTAGGAACTTGTAAATCGTTCACGAGGTGAAGGTTACACCCCTTAACGATCCAAGAGATCGTCAACTCCATAAGGTCTTGAACCAAATAGGGTTCGGGGATGAAGGTACAAATCCAACCTAAAAGAGATTGAACCTTCCCTAATAATAGGCCTCTACTTTATTCTGATCGTATTCATGTGCGCTTTCTGAGTAACATGCAAGCAATAGGATTAACATAAACATGTTTATCTATGTTGGTTGTATATTAATGCACATATAAAACTATTATTGGCGATCACTTGAATTATTATCAAATTAACCCTAACAAGATTATCAATATCTTATTAAGCGTGATTACAAGTATAAATTCCCTTTAAACATGCATAAAAAGGTGTGATCAAGCAATAAAAATTAATATCAAGCAACATGATAATTATCATTATAAAAATAATAATCATCATAATAATAATTAAAATAATCATGATCATAAATTATAACAATTATAACCATAATTAACATAACCATGTTAAAGCATAATAATAATAGCAAGATCCTAGGCATGATACTAACAAGATTAATAACAAACCCTAGCAAGTTACTAAGCAATAAAAATCAAATCTTTAATCCTAACATGATACTAACAATCATAAATATTAGAAAGAACATAAAAGGCATCATACTTTTAATCATACTTGATATTAAAATTACCCTAGACATGATACTAGGAATCGTAATAACAACCTAAACATGAACTCTATATCATAACATCAATAAAAACCATTAAAGTGCTTACTTTGATGTCTCGTACCTCTTTCTAATAACAAAATACACACGTTAGTAACTTCAAGGAAAATAATAAACAAAATAATTAAATTAAAAAATGGAAAGAGAGATTTGGGACCAAACCCTCAGAAATTAAACCTTTCACGTCGAGGGAGAAGGCAACTTCGAATATGGCTAGGTGTTTCTAGATCTAATGAATTCGTAATTTTCTATGTGAGAGAAGCTTGTTTAGAAAAGAGAGAGAGAGAGTAATCAAGAAAATCTTGATGAGAGTTGGTATATGATTATAGATGAATGAAAATTTGTTATTGATGATAATTGATAATGAAAATGGAGATTTCAGCACGTTTTTATAAAGAAAATCAGCCAAAAAGATAAAATATCAAAACAGAGTTCTAGCGCACATAAAACTGAATTAGCGCCAACGCCAATGCTGGCGCCGGGCGCCAAGCGTAGCGCCAGGCGCTACAGCTGGCGTTTGACGCTGATTCGAAAATTCATGCGTTTTCTTAAAATCAGATAAAAATTGTCGTACAGGAGGATAAAATCATATTTTCCTCAAAATATGTTCTTTGATTTTAATTAAAACTATAAAGAGTCAACAAAAGTCAATTTATCAATGCTAATTGAATTAGGAATGAAAAGAACCTTCTATAAGAATTTAGAAGACTAAAACCATTCCTAATTGCATTAGGAATGATAGATCTATTTTAGGCCCTCCTCTAGATCATTGGGCCGCATATAAGGCTCAAACCGGACCCAGTTTAGTAAATTGGCCATAATTTCCTCAATATTCATCGGAATTGGGCTTATAATATATCATTGGAAAGCTCTTGTCAAGCCCCATCCAACTACACTACTATTGGACCCATATCATGGATTAACAAAACTTGATTGGCTGTTTTCTTAAAATAGGTTTTCAAAAACAGAGAGAAGAGAGAAGAAATTAAAACATTCCGCAACACTAGACTTTCCACACTTTCACTTCTTTCGATTTTGATTCGACGCGAAAGGTAGTCATCACTGGGTTTTGTTTTAGGGAGATAAAAATGAGTGTCTACAGAAGCCCCCACTTTGACTGAGTTTGGAGAAACGCAAGTTTCGAAAACAAAAGTCAAAGTATCGATAGGGACGGAGAATGATTCAGAACCTTCTACGATCCTAAACCACTCTTGTAATGTCGATACCTGCAAACTAGTGTTAGTTAAAAAGATAAAAGAGTTAAGAAACGCATATCTTGCACCGTCGAGCACACGTCTCTAAAAGTAACCGATTTGTTGCCGCATTCTATTGTTTTGATGACCTCCTGCCAAGAGAATGTCATCCCGCTTGAAAACCGCTACGCTTGTAACTGCTTCCAATATAGAAGATTGCTTCGCTTAAAACGATCCTCTTCCGCGTTGATAATATTCCAAGTCCAAGGGAATACCATCGAAGATTGCTTCGCTTAAAACAATCCTCTTCCGCATTGATAATATTCCACGTCCAAGGGAATACTATCGAAGATTGCTTCGCTTCAAACAATCCTCATCCGCATTGATAATATTCCACGTCCAAGAGAATACTATCGAAGACAATTTTGCTCGAAATCACCTTCATTTGTTTGCGAAAATTCTCCACAATCTAGGGAATGCCATCAAAGATATCCTCGGTTGAAGCTATCCTCATTTTTTGCGATAAATTCCCAACGGAAATTACCGAAGATCTCCGCTTGTCGATCCTTAAAAGTTCGCTTGAACTTTGCTTCCGCTATGCCTGTATGTCGGCGCTTTTGTTGCTTTTGAACCCGTACGTCGGTGTCTTTTGCGAATGAACCACTATGTCGGTGCCTTTTGTTAATGAGCCAATGCTTAGGCGCTTTAAGCTAAGTGAGACGATCTTTCATTAGGTCGATCACTTTATGCAATCAAGCCGATTACTAAAAATCGTGTCAAATTGCTTAGAGGGGCTAACTGGCGTAAACATATTGCAAAAAGGTGGAGCAACCTCACTGAGTGGCTGAGTGTTCTGGCGTCGCTGAAAACACATCAGCGCCACATAACTGGCTGTAGCGCCAGACGCTAGGATTGGCGCCAGGCGCCAAGCCTATCTGTTGACGCCAAGGTCTAGTGCTTGGCGCCAGAATAGGGTATTTCTTAAATACCCCTTCCTTCTTCATTTTCGCTGCTGCTCGTCGCGTTTTTGCTCGAAAATTTCCAGAAATTCATTTGCTTCGTTCTTGCTCGTTTCTCAACCAAATTCGCTCAAATTTGTTGCAAATAAAAGTTTATTTCATCTATTTTCCCAATCTATGTAAGTTTTCTTCGAACTCACACTACAAGAAAAAGGGTAACTAGCGACGGCCAATGTGGTCGAAAATCCGTCGCAAAAATGGATTTGCGACTACTTTGGTTCGTTGCCAAAGACCTCGTCGCAAATCCATTTTTGCGATTAATTTTTGGACAGTCGCAAATTTAGCGACGGATTTGCAACGCCTTTACAACTACCATTTAGCGACTAACTTTCAAATTTTAGCAACTATATTATTGTCCGTTGTAAAATATTTGCGACGGATTAGCAACTATTTAGACCAATGTTTTAAGACTACTTTTGCGACGGATTAGCGACTACAAGACCAAATTTTTGCGACTACAAGAATAAACTTTTTCGCCTACGGAGACTAGTTTAATTGCGATGGATTTGCGACTACTAAGACTAATGTTTTTTGCGACGGATTAGCAACTACTTACGAAACAAATTTTTGCGACTACAAAACTAATTATTTGTGACAAATTAGCGACTACTGTAACTAATGATTTTGTAACTAACGAATCAGTCTCTAAACCAAATTTGCAGCCGCTAAATATTTGCGACTGACGATCAATATTTGAGACCATAATTTAGCGACAACCAATATCAATCACAAAAAAAGGTACCCACGCATAAATTCAAATAACCAAAATGTTAATTTTATTAAAATATCCAAAATATAATCAATTTTGTATCAATGTATTAAAAAACAATATTTAACTCATATGACTAATTGTTCCAAAAGTCATCTCCCATATAAAAAAAGCTGCTTCAAATAAGAACTAATGACAATGTAAAAGACCAGTTGTTCATAAAATTACCACCAAAAAAATAAAAATCACTTAGTTGTATCACGAGAGCGGGTGATTGCAGGCGTAGGAGGCTTATAAGGACGGTAAACGTGTTTTACAATTGATGCCATTTCCTGCAATGTTTTTTGCATAGCTAATTTTTCCTTCTTCCATGTAGCTTTTTCGATCTCATGATTTTCGACGAATTCCTTAGCACATTTTAAGCTCTCTACAGCTATTTTTTGGCTTTCTTCCACCTTGTTATAGTTTTATTCCGCCATCTTCTTTAGTTCTTCAACTTGAGAACTTAATTGAGAAATCATGGAAGGAGTGGAAGATGATGCAGTAGATTGAGAAGTAGGATCGCTCTTGTAATACATTTGTGAAGCACTCCCTAAACCGTAGACTTTTCCTTACTGTTGCCCACCTACAACCTCCAAGTAGACTTTGTCGGGGTTTATCTCAATTCCTTTGTTCTTATATTCCTCAAGTTTTTCCATATATTCTCCCTGCATTAAGATATGTATTAGTAACTATGATCTCAAATGTTAAAACTTAAATAAACTAAATACATTTAAATAAAAACAACTATAATAAAAATACAAGCAATGACTTGGGACATCGTCCGGGCCTAAAACTAGTTTGGACTTCTAAAACACAATTTAATTTAATTTGAGGGTGGGTGGTGATGGTTTGGAAATTCCTGAATGTGAGGATTAGGGGTAAAAGTGTCATTTTACCTCTTAATAAATGTTCCAGATTACAAAGGTACAACTATCAAAGAACAGAGGATCAGGGGTATTTTTATTATCGTTGTTTTATTTTTTAAAATAAAAGATGCAACACTTAAAGCAAAATAAATTATGTAAGCAGTTATTAGTAAAAATTTCGACAGAGTCTCCTTTGTAAATTGAACAATTCCCTCCTATAGGGTATGGATTCAAAATAAACCTGTTTCAATTCACATTATTCCATACCACATTAATCATATGATTAATGCCGGAAAATCATTCTCATCCTCCAACTCAATAACACAAACAATTAAACAATCCATAATATCTCCGAACATTAACTACCATTTTTTTTTTTTTTTGTAATCTTAGAAAAATATAGAAGTATACTCATACCATGACTTTTTGAGACTTGTCACCCATCAATTCAACTTCATCATTGCCCACACAAACATAATGAGTGCTCTCATAGACTTTAGCAACAGTTGGTAAAATTCCATCCTTTTTCTTTGCCTTGTATTAGAAGAAGTTGTTAGCACTTATAGAAAAACAACAAAAAAAATAGGGGAACATAGACTACATAGCAATTGTAATAAAGACCAGTTTAGTCATCTATATTAGTGGCTAAAAAGTTTCTACTTGCTTCTATCTTATATTAAAAATCATAAGTTTGTTGCTAAAATCATACACTTACCATTTTTTTAACCACTTGAGGAGTAGATACGCTACCTTGGCGATGCTCAAGGTCAAACTTCTCTAATGTTTGGCCAGATAACCGATTATCTCTTGCTCGGTTAGAACGTTTTACAAAATCAAGATGCTTACGCTTATTTATGAATTCAGCTGGAACAGTGTCAGTCATGAAACTAACTTGCTTATGGAGAGCCATTTTGTAAACTTGGTTCAATGTGCCCCTAACTCGGTCCCCAGCTTTTTTGTCAAATTCTCTCCTAGCCTTAGCATCAAACTCAAGTCTCCAAGTATATTTACGCTGCATTAGAATTAACATGTAAAGTTTAGAATTTAACTCAAAGTAGCATATTATACATAAATCATTTTATTTCTAATTTACAACCTGGTATGGCTGCAGGAGTGCAGGATATTGCACAACAGCACATTATAGTAAGCCAAAGCTCAATTAACTACCAAAATTTAACGATCTATCTCATTAAGATACACTAAAATATTGGCATGACGAAAACCATGGGCAACTCGTGAATCAATAATCTAGTGGTCATTTGCTTGCACTATGCTAAAAGAGGAAGAGGACAAGAGTAGTCTCTGGTGGGATTAGAAGTGTTGCTGCTGTGGGTCGTGGCAGTTGGAGGTGTCGTGCTGCTGGCACTGTGCGCATCAACACTGATGCAGCGGTGTTGGAAGGGTGGGGTGTGAGCTTGGGGGCTCTGATTAGGGACTCTGATGTCAGCATTATGGATGTGATGGTTCGTAGTGTGAGTGCTCAGGTCCCTGTGGCTATGAAAGAGGCTTTGGAAGCACGAATGGGGGTGATTTTGGCTACTGAGTTAGGCTGTCAGAGGGTGGATTTAGAGTGTGAGTGCTCATTATTGGAACTGTTGGAAGTTACTGGAGTCATATAGAAAAAACTACTAATTCTGGGTCAAGCACAAAAGGTACCAAAAGCAGATTCAGAGAGGTTAGTCTCTGATAATATAACTGTCTTTGATAAATTCTGTTACATGTTACAATAATCATTTGATTTTTTTTGTGCTAAATGTCTTTGATTATGGTATTGCTGTGAATTGGTGATTTGATTGCAGAGTGCCGAAGTGATTTGGGATGCAACACCGTTCGAAACGAGATTGGAGAAAGTACTTGAAAAAGAAGGCAGTGGTGAACTTTCTAATTTGTGAAAAGGAAAAAGAAGGCAGTGCCGAAGTAATTTATGAGGTAACATTGAAGATCATAAGTCATATTTTGTCCTTTTTTATTCAAGTACCTTGGGCTGTTTGGGTGCCTATAAAATATTTAGGCATGAAGTTTAGCTTCTGCTGTATAGAAATCACAGTTAATTTTTAAACATCAAACTTCTTTTATTTTCAGGTTATTTCTGAAGGTCTTGGAGTTGTGAAAAAGGTCTGTAAAAGATCATAATCTTGTTTTAGCATATAATTTCCATTTTTCTTATCATAGTATAATGAACTGAAACTCTTGTCTGGTATATGTGATTGAGTGACTCTCTTCGATATAATAAGTGTTTAGAAGTTAAACTACTTGATAGAGCCACATATCAATTTCTCTTCTTTTAGCATGATACATTGTCTAGCATTAGTAATTAGGTGATGTACTACGCCAATACGTAAAAAGATTAAAGACAATGTCTCATGTTACCCCCATATCCCCAAAAAATTGATGGGTAATATCACAAAATGAAGTTCATGTAGTACTAGTGCACCAGAATTGCAAGTGAGACTATGAGAGGGACTGAGGAAGAGCAAGAGCAAGAGACATTTGTTCAAGCAGAGATCATGTTTACCATTCAGAAGGATCAAACCTAAGTCTTCTAGGACTGTTAGAATTACGAAGTTCATTAAGTCAATGCACCAAACAAAAATTAGTAATCAATCAAGCTTTCCTATAAATTCTTAGTTAATTTGAGCATAATTACATTGATAATTATCGGTCCTTGACAGATAGAGCAAAAGGAACGACATACAAAACACAGTATTAAGGCTAATATGATTTAAGAGCAATGAATACAAGAGAATGTCTCAAATTCTAAAAATACCTTAAACTTAGTGAACCAACGATCTCTAACCATAAGTGGCACCTCAGTAAAATTCATGTATGGGTGGTTGTAGTGTGCCTTCCAAGATTTTGTGACATTTCTACTAACGGTATGGTCATCAAACCTGATGCAAGAAAGATTAAGCACAAGCATAAATAATGATAATAAGCTACTAAGACAACAAATATAATACATAGATAAATATAACCGACCATAGCCCATCTGGTGAGAGCTCAATCTTTCCTTGTTCCACTCCATTCAAATTTTGTGGTGCCACATCATTCTCAACAGCAACATCAGCATTAGAATTTACTTGTACATGTTCATTAGAAGGTGGTTGTGTCGGTCGTGTGACCACAGGATTGTCTTAATCAACCGATTAATTATTGGCCCGGACACCGCCTTGATTACCTCCCCAACCAAATTTTGTATTTTTCATGAAGGACTTCATTTCCAAAGAACTAGAAAGATCAGAAGCACAATAATTAATTTATACATAATAACCCATAATAAAAAAAAATTTAAAAAGTAAGCTCACAAATATGATCAGCAAATTTTAAAACATTTATCATATACCAAATAAATAAGATAAACACATTGTCTATCAAACAAATAAGCCCATAACAAAGAAAACACATTGAAAACTACAAGCTTAGAAATTATTCCTCTTCTTCATCCACATCATCATCATCATCATTCTCGTCATCGCTCTCGTCATCGCTGTCAGTATATCCTAACTCTCCATTAATCTCTTCTTCAGATTCAGATTCAGTATCATCCCATTCATCTTCTTCATGTTGTTCTTCCTCTTCACCACCTGAGCCGTCCACCTCCATTTCATCCATATCCTCGTACATAACACCATGATCATCATCTGACGAACAAAGGGTTGGTGTCTCAGCAATGTCTACTTGGAAAATTGACTCATCGATTGGGGCATCCACACTTGACCTAGCTTTAGTCTTAAAAACAGCCCACCATTGACTCTTATCTTTCCTTAAGCTTGGATAAGAGGTAAAATACACTTGATAAACCTGATGTGCTAGAACAAAAGGATTATATGCAGGGTATTTCTTAGAGTGGTTCACATCAACTAATATATACTTCTCATGAATATTCATGCCATTCACTGAATCCATCCAATTACATTTAAACAAGACGGTTTTGAAGACATTTACGGTCCCCAAGTAGACCAACTCAATGACTTCTTCTAAAATGCCGAAGTAATCAATTTCCTCCTCACTTATTACACCCACACCATAATTCATAGTTGCCTTTTGCTTTCCATAATCAAAAGTGTGAAACTTAAAGCCATTGATGTCAAATTGCCTCCATGTTTTGACTTGTCTAGACGGACACATGGCAAGTGCTCGAATCACTTCATCTGTCTCATTAGATTCGATAACCTAATTTCAAATTCAAGCCATTAATTAATAAAATATATAACCTTAGTCATATTTAGCGAATGATATATCGAAACTTGATTGTAAAAACTTACAAAATCCTGAAACCATTTGGAAAAATCATGTGAAAACTTGCTCCAAATATCATGTAGGTCAATACCAGGATATTTTTGCATCATCGACTCTTCAAACTTGTTATAACCTTAAAACGTTAATTATCTAGCAAATTGCATAAAATAACTGCCAATTATAGAAATTTGTACCTTTCATATTCTCCTAACACCCCACAATTGGAAAGAACATAGTGGTGTGCATGCTTGACTTCTTTCGAATCTAAAAACCTTGTTTGGACACCTTTGCCACGACCTTTGCTAAATTGGAATAATTTTGGTATAGTTGAATCTAGATAATCATCATCAACAACATTGCGTCCTAGATCTCTAGATTTCGTATCAACATGAGGTTGAAAGTAATAAGAACAAAAGTTAGAAATCTCTTATACAAGATAAGCCTTGCAAATTGAGCCTTCCACTTGTGCCTTATTACCAATTTTCTTCTTCAGATGGTTAAGAAATCTACAAAATAAGTTAAATTGACTCATTCACATGTAAAATTATAAATCATATAGAAGAAACTTCTTTTTGGTAAATAAAGATTTTATTACCAAAAGAGAAAGTTACAACTTACAAGAGCTAAGTAATAACTACCACCAGAACAACACAGAACTTGAAAACAGGCCACCCTCCAAAGAAACCAGTTCAAGCCAAACCTAGCCACCTTCTAGGAAGGGTTCTAGGAAGGGCCTAGAACAAACTGGACTCAGGTTTCCAACTACCTTCTAGGAAGGGCTCTGAAAACCAGGACCAGACAACAAAACCAAAAACCATACAATAGACAGCTGAAAAAACCTTAGCAATAGCAGACAAGCCTGCTAAAAGCACCCACAGCCAGCAAACTAAACATACAAGTATTTTCTATCAGATTCAAGGAATCTACAAGCAACAACAAAAATAATATCTCTAAAAGCAGTATCTGCAGGCTTGTAATCTCCAATAAACATCAGAGTATTTCTCTGTATCCAAATACAGTGAATAGCCTCTACAAAGCACATAAGCAACAATCTTCCTTTTGTAGTGGATCTTCTACCTTGTTGCAACACCCAATGAACTTCAGAGTCAAAATTTTTCCCAATTCTGGTAAAGCCAAGAAGTTGCAAAACCTTGTTCCAAATACTAGCAGAATAAGAACAGTTGAAAAAGAGATGAGAGACATTCTCTGCAGCATTAGAACTGAAAAAACATAAAGGATCACAGGTTATATTCCAAGTAGCAAGTCTATCTTTGGTGACTAGTCTGTTCCATACCGCCAACCATGTAAAAAATACACTCCTAGAAGATGCCATGTTGTTGCAAATCAGTCTCTTCCAAGTCACTTTCTCAGCTTGTGGTCTGATATGCTTGTAGAGCTTCCTAATGCTCATTTTACCATTAACTATAATGCCAGTCCACCCACCAATATTATCAACCAAAGCTGTGCAACTCATGATCTTCTTTAAAACCCAAGAACATTTTTTAGGAACAGGAGAAGACCAAAAATCTTTGTTATTGAAATAATAGATGTGTATCCATTTAACCTAGAGATTATCAGATTTATGAGCAATGTCCCAAAGCACTTTGGTGATTGCTGCTTTATTCTAGTCTTCTAGAGAGGTAAGATTCCAACCTCCATAAGTCTTACGCAAACAAAGAAATTTCCAAGAGACTAAAGCTTTCTTGCTAGGATTAGACTTTCTAGTCCAAAGAAAGCATCTAAATCTTGATTCCATTTCTCTCATAATCTTTTTTGGCAAAATAAAAATTTGGGACCAATAAGCTTGAATACCAAAAAGCACACTCTTTATTAGTTGAAGCCTGCCAGCATAAGAAAGATGCCTAGATGCCCACCCTTCAATCCTAGCAGTAACTATCTCAACTAGAGGCTTGCATTGAGCAATGGTAAGCTTTTTAGAGAAAAGAGGCACACCCATATATCTAAAAGGCAAAGAGCCTTTAGTAACCCCTAGAACAGACTGAAGCTCAACTTGAACTTGCTCACTTATCCCCCCAAAATAAACATCACTCTTATCCAAATTGGCGGCTAAACCAAAAGCACCAGAGAACTTCTGAAAAGCTTGAAAAATCAACTGAATAGAGACAAGGTCAGCCCTGGAGAATAAAAGCAAATCATCTGCAAACATCATATTTGTGATCCCCAATTTTGCACATCTTGGGTGAAAATTGAAATCAGGATTCAAAGTCATCACATTTAGGCATCTTGAGAGATATTCCATATAAACAACAAAGAGGAAAGGGGACATAGGATCACCTTGCCTAAAACCCTTTTTTGCAGGAAAAGGAAGAGAAGGGTATCCATTAATCAAGACAGAATAAGAAACAGTTGTAACACATCCCATAATCCAAGATATAAATGTTAGGAAAGCCTACCTCAGCAAGAATAGTCCTCAAAAAACTCCACTTAACAGAATCATAAGCTTTCCTAAGATCAATCTTAAGCAAGCATCTAGGAAAGATGAATTTATGAGAATAACCTTTAATAAGCTCAGTAGCAAAAAGAATATGATCACCAATATGCTTACCAGGGATAAAACCAGTCTGAGCATCATTGATAACACCACCAATAACCTTTGAAAGCCTGCCTGTAATGACTTTAGAAATAAGCTTGTAGACCAAAGTACAACAAGCAATAGGTCTATACTCCTTTACATAAGATGGATTGGAAACTTTAGGAACAAGAGTGATGGTAGTACAATTCCATTGCTTAACCATATTACCAGTAGAGAAGAAATCCAAAACAACAGCATACACATCAGTTTTAATAATATCCCAAGACTACTTTAAAAAGACAGCATTAAAGCCATCAATACCAGGAGCTTTATCATTACCAATACCCTTTAGAGCAAGATCAATCTCACTGAAAGAAAATTCAGCTGAAAGAAAATCCTTAGCATCATGATCAAGCTGAGGGCCAGTTCTCATTACAGCTAAATCAACCCCAGGGAGAGAAGAAGCAGCAGAACCTAAAAGAGTCTTATAGAAATCTAGGATTTCAGCAGCAATAAGATCAGGATCCCTGAGCAGAACTCCTTGATTATTATAAAGGGAATCAATTATGTTCTTGTTCTGTCTTTGCTTCATCATAGAGAAAAAGAAATGGGAATTAGCATCTCCAAGTTTAATCCAGTCAATTCTAGATTTCTGCCTGTAAATACTACTTTGAATATGCATCCAATGCTTCACTTTTTCAATAGAAATTTTCTCAAGAGTCTGAAACTGAGTATTAGTCCAATCCTCAGCCAACTTCATTTGAATATCACAGAGATCCCTATGAGCTTGCTCCAAATTTTCAGTGACATTAGGAAAATGTCTAACATTCAAATCTTTCAAGCCCAATTTAACAACTTTCAGTTTATTCCAGACAGACAGCATTGGAGAATCAAGCTGCCCACAAGATTCCTAAGAATCCCTGACAGTCTGCTGAAAATCCTTATGCTCAGCAAGGAAATTAAGAAATCTAAAAGGCCTACTCTTCCCTGGACCAGCAATAATAATATCAAATAAAAGAGGACAGTGATTAGAGAGGGAAGGAGGAAGATAAATTATTTCGGTGTGACCAAAATCATTGATCCAAGCTTCATTAACAATACCCCTATCAATTCTAGTAGCAGTTCTACTATCACCTTCACCTTTATTAGACCAAGAATAAAAAGAGCCTTTACTCTTGATCTCAGTGAACTCCATTAAATCCATACAATCTTTAAAATCTTGCACTTCAGCATCAGTCACAGGATTACCGTTGTATTTATCAGCAGAACAAAGAATAGAATTAAAATCACCCATACAGATCCAAGGAACATGAGAAGTCCCAAGAGACTGTAAGCCAAGCCACAAAGGTTTTCTATCATGAATAGAATGCAACCCATACACAAAGGTACACAAGAAAATATATTGCAAGTCTTTTGAGCTGATCTGAACATGAACAAACTGCTCTGATCAGATATAATATCAACATTCGCCTTATCAGCTTTCCAGCCTACCCAAATTCTTCCTTTTACAGAATGATTATAGTTAAAGTGCCAAGACCAGAACCTGCCAAATTTCTTTTGGACAGAATTTTTATTATGAACTTTGACTTTAGTTTCCAAGATAGCAATAACATCCACATTATGATCTTTTAAGAGTTGCTTCACAGTAGCTACCTTATCAGGGTCATTAAGACCTTTGATGTTCCATGACACCACAATCATTTAACCAGAGAGGGAATACCATCACCCTCGTTAGGAATTATTTCAGCAATCTCATCTTCCAGCAAAGCAGAGTAAGCATTATTAGTTCTAGGAGCATTCTGATGAGTAGCTACAGTATGAGACCTAGCTCTTTTGCTTACCCCTCTCCAATCATCATCCGAAAAAGCAGCAAAAGGGGTATGAGTAGGAGTAATAATAGGTTGAACATCAGCAGTTTGATCCTTTCCCTGATTCTGTTCAGCAGCAGGAACTGAACATGTTGCTTCTGAACCCAGATCCTCTCTTGTGTGGGCTTAACTGGTTGAGCTACAGCCTGTTTATGAATAGGCTTAGCCTTAGGAGCAGCACAGTTATGCCCCACTTTGTCACATTTCTTACAAAATGGTGGAGACCATTCAAAATGAACTTTCAACTCAAGGGTTTCACCCACTGGGCTTTCAATAGTAACACTAGTAGGGAGTGGCCTAGTTATATCAACTTCTATAAGCACTCTAGCGAAGGAAACTCTGAGCTGCCTAGTAGTACATTCATCAGCAAACAAGGGCACCCCAATTGTACTACCAATTCTACTTAAAGTATCAGCTCCCCAGCAATTCAATGGCAAATTGGGAAACCTAACCCATAAAGGCACAATTCTAAGTATCTCAGCTTGGAAATTGAACTTATCAGTCCATTGCTTAACAATAGCAAACTTATTATTAAACATATGAGGTCCTGAACTTAGAACAACATTCTTATAATCACTTGAACACAGATTGATTATAAAATAACCATCATCATGTAGAAGAAACTTGAAAACAATGGAGTGGATTTGCAAAATTTATATTACTTCTCAAATAAATACATCCATCTGTATTGTACAGGACCACCCACTTTTACTTCATGTGGCAAATGAACGGGTAAATGCTCCATTGAATTGAAAAATGCAGGTGGGAATATTTTCTCCAACTTGCATAAGATTTCTGGAATGTTTTTTGCTAAACGAGTCACATCATCAACTTTAATAGTGTAAGAGCATAGATCGTGAAAAAATTGGCTGATTTCAGTGACTGCTTTCCAAACATTATCAAGAAGAAGTTCTCTCATTGCAACGGGAAACAACCTTTCCATGAACACATGACAATCATGGATTTTCATTCCATGTATCTTATAAGCTTGCAAATACACACATCTACCAAAATCAGGAGCATATCCATCTGGAAACTTAAGATCTTTTATCCATTCACACAACACTCTACGTTGTGCTTTATCAAGAGTGTATGGTGCTTTTGGGAAGATCAAGCTCCCATCATCATATTCAATAGGCTCTAAGCTACTCCGCTTACAATATCACTGAAGATCTAAGCGAGCCATATCTGTATCAACTGCGATCGGGAAGTAGAATAACACTTTGGCCGGCACACATTTTCCACGATAAGTCTTCTTATAACGCTATCCCCCGCATTTCGAACACTTTTCAAGGTGAGATTTATCCATCCAAAATAACATGCATCCTTTAGGGCATGCATGTATCTTCTCATGAGGAAGTTCAAGACCCTTTACTACATTTTTAGTGTCATTGTACGTCTTGGACATTGAATTATCATCAGGCATTACTTCACTAATGAGCGATGAAATACTATCGACACATCTATGGGGCAAGTTGTATTCACACTTCAAGCTCGTAATCCTTGAAGACATCTCTGAAACAGATAATCAACTTCCTTCATACAATGGTTTTTGTGCGGCTGCTAACATCTCAAAAAACTTCTTAACTTGAGGATTAGGTTCTTCTTCAACATTCCGAATATCTTCATGCATTGGATCACCATCAACTTGACCAAATTCATCAATAATCATGTCAACATACGGATCTGACGGCTCATCTGATGCTTTTAAAGAATTAAAATCCTCTCCATGACAAACCCATTCATAGTAGTCATTAAGGAATCCTTTTTTATACAAATGCTCTCTTACACTTTCAACATCTAAAAAAGGAACATTTATACACTTTGAACAAGGGCATGTGATCTTTGAAGATTCTTGAAAATCACAGTGTTGTTTAGCAAACTCAATAAACTCTCGCACGCCAATTGTGAACTCTTTTTTTAGTAGTCAACCTTCTAATATCTCATACATCCATTTTCGATTCAATTTCTCCATGATCCTAACTGCTAAACGACATTGTTAACCATACACATATATGTAATATAGTCTTCTTATATATGTAATTTATTCTTATTATATACGTTACTTAGTTATTTAGGCAATTACTTAGAAGACAAAAGAAAGATAAGCAAGAAAAGGTGCAGCAGTTAAGTCATATAGTGTATACACAATCCTTTTTCTTTATTTTTGAAACAATGGAAAAAAAAGTGTTCAATATTCATTTGGTGGGACAACATAAATATAGAGAAACCAAAAAAAGAAACTTAATAGGAACAAAAAAATAAAAAAAAAGAAACATAATGCATCAGTGTATGTATCCACGATTTGCATATGCTTATAGTGAAACAAGCATAAAACAATGATAGGTACAAATCAATTTATTTTACCAAATTAGGGAACAAAATTTCATAACAGCGGAAACTACATACATCAAAATATGAAGCATCATATATATGAGAATAGGATATCTAGTGTTAAGGAAAAATATAAGAAAAATAATCTAAAAATATTATATAGGGATTTAAGTCAGACTGACTAATTCATTTATATAAACTCCTGTTTATAAGTTTCTGTCATATAAACTATCAATTACAACATCTATATAAACATATTGCAGATAGTATTTACATTGTCAGATATTTTTCATTATGCTGTATACAATTCTGCCACAATTCTGGCACCTAAGTGTAGGGAATAATTCAAGCGTTGATCCCACTAGCTCGAACCCCACTGTGATCATACACTAAAGTACGGTGGCGTCCAAAAGGGAAGAAGATGGAGCAAAAAAGTCGCCAACAAGTTTTTTAGGAACTTGTAAACCGTTCATAAGATGAAGGTTACACCCCTTAACGATCCAAGAGATTGTCAACTCCATAAGGTCTTGAACCAAATAAGGGTTCGGGGATGAAGGTACAAATCCAACCTAAAAGAGATTGAACTTGCCCTAATAATAGGCCTCTACTTTATTCTGATCGTATTCATGTGCGCTTTCTGATTAACATGCAATCAATAGGTTTACCCTAAACCTGTTTATCTATGTTGGTTGAATATAATGCACAAATAAACTATTATTGGCGATCACTTGAATTATAATCAAAATTAACCCTAAACAAGATTATTAATTATCTTATTAAGCATGATTACAAGAACCAATTCCCTTTAAACATGCATAAAAGGTGTGATCAAGCAACAACAATAAAATATCAAGCAACATAATAATAAATAATCGAGCATTAGAATAAACATGAATAATAATAATCATCATCAAAATAATAATAATAATAATAATAATAATAATAATAAATAATAATAATAATAATAAATAATAATAATAATAATAATAATAATAATAATAATAATAATAATAATAATAATAATAATAATAATAATAATAATAATAATAATAATAATAATAATAATAATAATAATAATAATAATAATAATAATAATAATAATCAACAATTATAACAATTATAATAATTATCATGTTCATGTTAATATTAAAGCACAATAGTAATAGCAAGATCCTAGGCATGATACTAACAAGATTAATAACAAACCCTAGCATGTCACTAAGCAATAAAAATCAAATCTTTAACCCTAACATGATACTAACAATCATAAATATTAGGAAGAACATAGGAAGCATCGCAGGAATCATATTTAATATTAAAATTACCCTAGACATGATACTAGGAATATCATAACAACAATGTAAACATGATTTCCACATCATAACATCAATTAAAACCATTAAAGCACTTACTTTGATACCTCGTACCTCTTTCTAATAAAAAAATACACACGCAAGGAAAATCATAAAACAAACAATGATATTAAATAATTGAAAGAGAGATTTGGGACCAAACCCTCAGAAATTAAACCTTTCACGTCTAGGGCGAAGGCAACTTCGAATATGGCTAGGTGTTTCTGGATCTTCTGAATGCGGAATTTTGTATGAGAAAAGGCTAGTTTAGAAAAATAGAGAGAGAGAAAAAATAATCAAGAAAATCTTGATGAGAGTTGGTGAATGATTAAGAGAGAATTAGAGAATTAATTATTGCAAATGAAAACTGATTGTAGGTCCATGAAAACGGAGTTTTTAATACGATATTTATAGAGAAAATCAGCCAAAAAGATAAAATGAACAAAACAGAGTCTGACGCACAGAAAACAGAGTTGGCTCCACCCTTGGCTAACTGGCACCAGGCACCAACACTAGCGCCAGGCGCCAGGCCTGGTTCCAGGCGCGAAGGGCTGGGGTTAGGCGCCAAGCCTGTTTTTAACGCGTTTTCGAAAATCACATAAGTTTGCCGTACTGGAGGATAAAATCATATAATTTCCTCGAAAATGCTATTTGATTTTAATTAAAATGTAAAAAGTCAAAAGGTCAATTTATCAATGCTAATTGAATTAGGAATGAAAAGAACCTTCTAGAAGAATCTAGAAGACTAAAACCATTCCTAATTGCATTAGGAATGATAAATCATATTAGGCCCTCCCCAAGATCATTGGGCCGCATATAAGGCTCAAACCCGGGCCCAGTTTAGTAAATTGGCCATAATTTCCTCAATATTCATCGGAATTGGGCTTATAATATATCGTTGGAAAGCTCTTTGCAAGCCCCATCCAACTACACTATTACCGGACCCATATCATGGACCAACCAAACTAGATTGGCCATTTTCTTAAAATAAGTTTTCAAAAATAGAGAGAAGAGAAAAGAATTAAAACTTTCGCAACACTAGACTTTCCACACTTTCACTTCATTCGATTATGATTCGACGTGAAAGGTACTCATCACTGGGTTTGGTTTTGGGGAGACACAAATGGGTGTCTACGGAAGCCCCCACTTTGACTGAGTTTGGAGAAACGCGAGTTTCGAAAACAAAAGACAAAGTATTGATAGGGATGGAGAATGGTTCCGAACGTTATGCGATCCTAAATCATTCTTGCAACGCTGATACCTTCAAAACTAGCGTTAGTTAAACAGATAAAAGAGTTAAGAAACACGTATCTTGCACCGTCGAGCACACGTCTCTGAAAGTAACCGATTTGTTGCCGCTTTACTGTTGTTTTGATGTTTTGATGACCTTCTACAAGCTAGAGAATGCCATCCCGCTTGAAAACCGCTACTCCTGTAACTGCTTCCAATTTGGAAGATTGCTTCGCCAGAGACGACCCTCCTCCGCTATGATAATATTCCATGTCCAAGGGAATACTATCGAAGATTATTTGTATTGATAATATTCCACGTCCAAGGGAATACTATCGAAGATTATTTCTCTTGAAACAATCTCCATCCGCATTATGACCATCTTCCATGCCTAAGGGAACATGATCGAAGACAACTTCGCCAAAAATTACCTCCAGTTGTTTGTGACAACTCTCCGCAAGCTAGGGAACGCTGTCGAAGATATCTTTAATTGAAGTCATCCTCATTTGATGCGATAATTTTCCAAAGGAAATTACCGAAGATCCACGCCTGTCGATCTTTAAAAGTTCGTCTGAACTTTGCTTACGCTATGCCTGTACGTTGGCACTTCCGTTGCTTTGAACCTGTATGTCGGTGCTCTTTTGCTTTTGAACCTATATGTCGGTGCTTTTGTTAATGAGCCAATGCTTAGGGGCTTTAAGCTAAGTGAGACGATCTCTTATCAGGTCGATCACTTTATGTAATCAAGCCGATTACTAAATCATGTCAAATTTCTTAGAGGGGCTAACTGGGGTACCAAGGAACCCAAAAATATGTTGCAGAAAGCTTGCACAACCTCAACAGGTGGCTAGGTGCTCTGGCGCCAATGAAAAACCATCAGCGCCACCTATTTAGCTTCAACGCCAGGCGCCAAGCTTAATTTGTGACGCCAATGCATAGGGCTTGGCGCCTGCACGGGGATTTCCTTAAATACCCCTTTCCTCTTCATTTTGCTGGCTGATCGTCGCGATTCTGCTCGAAAAAAGTCCGAAAACTTCAATTGCTCGGTTTTTGCTCGTTTCTCAACTGAATTTGCTCAAATTTGTTGCAAATCAAAGCTCTTTCATCTACTTTCCTGATCTATGTAAGTTTTATTTAAACTCACATCAGTTTTCATGAATTCTTGGCATGTTTATTCACGAATTTCATGAAAATTCGAAACTTATAATGCTCAATTTGCTTTGTTTGTCAAGTTTTATGCCATGAAATTACTTGATTATGTTTGTATATTGTCTTAGGAGTAATTTGAGACTTGTTTGACTCAATTTGGTGAAGAAATGAGCAATTTGCCATTGTTGGACCTCTTAAGGTTGTGAAGAACAATGTGGCTTGTTCTTGATGTTTTTGGTAGCAATTCTTGTTCAATTTGTCACAATAATCACTATAATGTTGCAATAAATTGTTTGATTGCTTGAAAAATGCTGTTATGCTCAATACAAATTTGTGCTCTGTTTTAGTACTACGTATTTTGTTTTTGTGAACATAGTATCATGCGGTTAGGCGAACTTTAGATACTATAGAACCTTAATTTATGATAATTTTGCACAATGTAGCATGGCTAGACAGCGAGGCTCGGGTTCACGGTCCCGAAACACTAGACGGGAGCATGAGCCCGTGGAGGACAACGCCGAGCCGTCCACTTCGCTCGGTCGGCTTCCAGAAAGGGATGAGCGGACCCTTTTCTTCGCCCCTGTCCACCACATTTCTGAGAGGGTGAGACAGGGCATTGCGCCCGGGAGGACGCGGCATCACGACTCCGACTGTGATGGTTTAGGCGATTTGTACAGGATGTACATCGCAAGGGATCTTGAGACGAGGCTCCTATGGGAGTCTTACGGACTAGCTACTCTGTTCGAGACCTCCGAGGCTATGATTTCCTCCAGCGGGGGTCACCATGTAGTGCGCGCTTTGGTGGAGTTCTTCTGGGACACCACCAACACCTTCCATTTCCCCTGGGGCGAGATGATGGTCACCCCTACGGACTTCAATCTCATCACAGGACTTGAGTTTACTTCTGTGCCACTGCCGTTTGACAGTGGAATCGACGTCTTCTCTTTGGAGATCGAGGAGCAGTTGGGGCCGATCGCTATTCGGGCTTGAGTTGAGGTCGAGACGACTCAGTTTAGCGCCAGGGGAATACGCTGCTCGACACTGGCAGCGGCTCTTGATGACGATGCGACCACTTGAGAGCAGCGGGTGCGCATCTTTGCGCTGATGTTGTTGTCAGGGACATTCTCCCCTGATAAAGGTAGTAGGGCGTTGATTTAATATCTTCCTACTGTCCGTGATCTTTATCGGATCGGGACTTATGACTGGGCCAGCGTGGCCTATGCTGACTTCGTTCGTGCGCTGAGGGACTTGTATCGACACCGGTCTTTTGGGACGAACGTCGCTTTGTCTGCCTTTTGGAAAGTCGTAGAGGTAAACATTATTCCCTATGATGTTTAGCTTTATATATTAGTTAGCATTTACTCACACTTTTAACTCCTTGTAGATCTAGTTCTACGAGTACTTTCCTTCTGCTGCGCTGGCGAGACCATCGCTGCGGGGATTTCCAGTGAGCGCCTCTTGGGCGGCCATCATGTGGATACGTCTACCGCACATGTCCGGAACTGGATCGTCTCGGTATGACTTTTATTGTTTATTTTGCTTTTTCGCAGTGCTTTAGATATATTCTTGCCTGATTGATGCTCTTTATAGGGGCCTGAGGTGGTATACCGGCCGAGGGGCGGTTGGACAGTCCTTCGGTTAGCCGCACAGTATTTTGCTGAGCGTCGCTATTTTCTAGGGACTTATAGAGCAATCGCTTACTTAGGAGAGAGGGTTGCCAGACAGCATTCTTCTTATGTCTTCGTCGTTCCTACTGCTCCACCACGTCATATGTTTGACGAGGCGCGGTTGTCGAGCATGTCTGAGGGAGCTGGTACCCCTTGGCGGTCCCATGTGATCCTCAGGCGGTGTTATGCTGAGGAGCTACTACCTTTGTTAGCTCCAGCCCCCGTACCGGCTGAGGATGTGAGGGTAAGATTTTCAGCTTTTACTTTTCATTAAGTAGCCCCCAAGTAATGTTTTCCTGATTTTTTTCTCGTTTTGTCAGGACGGTGCTGCTGAGTTCGTGCCATCTTGTATGTCCATCCATTACCAGGGGATGTACGGGTCAATCGAGGAGATGATTCCTCCGGCTCTCGAGGGCGAGCGCTTCGTAGAGCGGTCGATTCCTCGCCATCAGACTCGAGTAAGCCTATTTTTTTTTAGAATCTTGTGTTCATATATCATGCATATTTACAAGATGCATATATGCCTTCCGGAGCCAGCTCGTCGGGATGACGTAATCCGAGAGGTAACCTTTCTTTACTCATTATTTTTGCATTGCTGCTTCAATTTTGCCTAATTTCTGATTTAGTTCTTTTTACAGGGCCAGCCTATTGCTTCTCACACCCGCACGAGACCTGAGGGGCGGAGGGATCCAGCGAGGTCTAGCTCGAGACGTCGTCGTACTTCGTCAGGGGCCAGAGGTGGTCGCTCTGAGGCTGCTCGAGCTGACGTCGCAGAGGGCTCGGGATCTTCTTCGGAAGGTGCTCACGCTGCACCGGTAGGAGAGGCTACCTCGGCTTTCAGAGATGGTGGGATGTACGAGATAGGCTCGTCATCGCAGCAGCCTCCGCGGCCTCAGCCTCAGGTTGATCCTGGATAGAGTGGTCCTATATTGAGTCTTCCTCCCCCTACGAAGACTGGAGCTGGTGCTGGAGCTGGTGGAGAGGTGACTCTTCGTACGACGCATTTTTATGATATGATGGGCATACGTCCTCCGGCGCCGTAGTTTGTTCCAGTGTATATTTTCTTTTAACTTTTCCTAGAACTTTGCCTTAGACTCATTATTTATCGACACATTTTGTATATTTATGTTATTATGAGTTTATTTGATTGTTATTATTATGTTTATGTTAGTGTGTGCAACAAAAGTATGACAAAAAATTTTGCGCAAAAAATTCCGTCATTTTTATTATTGATGGAGGGTATCCGACTCTCTCCCCCAAAAAGAAAAAATAAAAAAGGAAAAAATCGAATAAAATGTCGGGTGTTTGGAATTTTAAAATAAAGTCCAAAAAAGAATAATAATAATTAAAAATAATAGCTTTTTTTTAATTAATTCAGGAAAAGGATAAAAAAAGATTTTTAGGAAAAATAAACGGAGCCATAAAGTCATTAACCGACTCGAGTTTAATATGAAAAACGCAAGTTGAGCACACGCGGCTGATGTGGCGACTTGGCGCCAGCTGGTGCCACAATATGGCGCGTGGCGCGAAGCGCTACACTTGGCGTGTGGTACCAAGCGCTGGCGGCTGGCGCCAATTGACGCTGATGCCGTATTCTGTTATGATTAAAACTCTTCGCAATTTGTGTATAAATAGCCCCCTGCCCAGCTGATTCTTCTCATAATTCAAGCGAATAATATAATTCTTTGCTTTAGAAAAAATAATAATCATGTCTTTAGTCACCAAAACCTTCACCCAATACACTCATGAATGGTGTCGATCTCTTAATGCTAGAGACAGAAAAGAATTAGATTTATTTCACTTAGGGGAATTTATGGCATCAAAGGGGTAGATCTTGACTTAGACTTCATACATACTGCTTTAGAATTTTGGAATGTTGATACTCATTGTTTCATAATAGGGTATGATGAGATTAGCCCTTTGCCAGAGGAATTTGGTGCTATTTTAGGCTTCCCTGCAATAGACCTTGTAGTAATCCCTAGAGTAGATGCATACTATTATAAGGATTTTGAGCGCTTCTTTAATTTAAAAGAAAGGGATTTATCAAAAATAGTGGATGTCAACGCCATTATTTTGATAAATCTCTTTCTGATCTTTTCATATATATAGAAGAAGGGCGTTCTTATTTTGCATGCTTAACCAATTTTTTCTTAGTAGTGGTAAAAATAATGAAGGTCAATCAATTATAACCATTGTACTAGAACAGATTGAATCAGGGAGAAATCCAATGCCATTAATAGTTGGAGAGACTATGATTAGTCTAGATGAATTGAAAGGGACCCTAAAGCACCTTTTCGCGGCTCTCCAATTTTATTACAGGTAGAAAAATAATATTTTTAATTACAGAAATAAAAAAATATATTTTCTTATTGTAATAATAATTTATTTGCATTGCAATATTTTACAGATGTGGCTAATGGAAAGGCTAGGATTAATTAGCCCCCCGGACGATATTGAGAAGTATACACCCAATTGCTTTGTGAGAAGGAAGAAACGGTTCCCTAAGATTGGGCGCCAAGGGTGGGGAAAAGTCTTTGAATCACGTGATTTTGCTATCAAGTGGGTCGTCCCATGGTGGAAAATAGAAAGGGTGGTTGGTGTTAACAAGCAACCTTTCTGCCGTCTTCCAAGCTTGTCTCGTGTGACTTATTATTAACCTTGCAGGGTAAAAAGACAATGCGGCTTGCTTCAGAATATTCCTTCCAGGGATCTTCGTCCTCCCTTTGAGTACCCTATTTCTCAAGAAGTAGACATATTTGATGCTTACTGGGGTGCTAGACCTTTATGGGAAGTGATTACCCAAAAGGTTCCTCCTTCCTTACCCAATGATGTGAAGAAGTGGTTGTTGAAGAAACCTTTGAAGGATTCGAAAAAAAAATCAGGGTAGAACTGATGTAAAGAGTCGTCTGGGTGACAGGGTGATTCCTGCCAAGGAACGCCTAGGTGCAAGAATTGAATTTAAAACACCTGCAATGCCTAGGAAGAAAAATGCTACCAAAGATAAAGGGAAAAGGAAAGCTAACACCACAGATAAGAAGGCTTGGGTGGAAAAGAAGCATGGGGTGTTAGCTGAAGGGGAGACTATCTACTCTAAAATTGAATGTAGGTCCTCTAAATGGTGCCTACTAGCTAAGGTTATGGATGAAGAGGAGGAAGCAGACAAAAATTAAAAAAAGGGCTAGAAAGGAAAAGAAAGATTAGGAGCATTGCTTATCCTTCAATTTATTAGACTTATATTTTTTTATTTAAAGTTAATTTATGTCAGCTTTATTTAAATTCCATCAATAATGTAATTTTATTTTATTAATGAAATTTCAGCTTTTAATTAAATTGTTTACTTTAAATTTATTTTATTAAAGCAATGAAAACCGAAAAAAAATTATTTTCCAAAAATTCTTCGAGTACGGAAGTCGAAAATTTCCCAAAAAACACCAAAATTCGCCCAGAGTTTATTTCCGTTTGGCGCCATAAATTTTTTATTTCCGAATTGGCGCCATATATTAGAGTTTGGCGCCTGTCATTTAAGTCTAAATTTTTCCCTTGGATCTAAAACATTTTTCCTTAGTGCTTTTAACACCAAGTCTCCTACTTTGATGTTTCTTGTCTTAACCTTCGTATTAAAATGTATATCCATACGAGTTTGATAACACTGAGTGTGATGTAGAGCTTCTAGTCGTTTTTCGTCGAGTAGAATCAATTCTTCATATCTTGCCCTAGTCCATTCAACTTCATCGAGTTTACTCTCTAACGCGATGCGTAGAGATGGTATTTCTAGTTCGACAGGTTGTACGACATCCATTCCATATACCAAAGAAAATGGCGTATTTCCTATTGATGTACGGATTGACGTGCGGTAGCCCCACAACGCGAAGTGAAGTTTGTCAGGCCAATCCTTATAATTTTCCGTCATTTTCTCGATGATAGTCTTTAAATTTTTGTTAGCTGCCTCGACTGCTCCATTTGCTTGAGGTCTATAAGGGGAAGAATGATGATGTTGAATGTCGTATTTTTGTAGCAATTCTTCGCATTCGGCTTGAAAGTAAGTTCCATTGTCACTTATCATTTAATGTGGGACTCCGAATCGGCAGATAATATTTCTCTCGATAAAGAGTGCTACATGTTTTGCAGTAAGTTTAGCGTATGATTGGGCTTCGACCCACTTTGTGAAGTAATCAATTGCTACTAGAATAAATTCGCGGCCTCCTGTTTCTGGGGGAGTGATTTTTCCAATGATGCCAATTCCCCATGTAGAGAATGGCCATGGCGATGTGTAATTATGGAGCAAAGATGGAGGGACATGTTGTAAATTGGCGTAAATTTGGCATTTAAGGCATCTTTTTACATATTGATGGCAATCCCTATTCATTGTAGTCCAATAATATCCTTCTCGCATTATTTTCTGGACTAACATTTTGCCGTTTACATGAGTGCCACAGATTCCTTCGTGAACTATTCTCATTGCTCTTTGTGCATCCATCTTTCCTACACATAAGAGAGCTCGACCTTTAGGTACCCTTTTATGTAGCTCGTTATCTATGAGTACGTATTGGGAAGCCAAAAGTCTTAATGCTCGTTTTGCTCTTTTGTCAGCATGAGGAGGGTATTCTCCATTGGTGACATAATTGAGTATGTCCGTGTACCACAATTCTTCTTCTTCTTCCTCTTCTTCTTGGACTAAGTCGTCGTCTTCTATAGCCTGGATATATGCTGGTTTGTACCTTTTTTCTATAGTTAGAGGCATTTGCTCGATTTCCGAGGGAATTCTAACCATTGAGGCTAATTTTTCCAAAGCATCGGCAAATTGGTTTTCCTCTCTAGGTAGATATGTATATTCTACCTTGTCTAATTGATCAGTGAGCGTTTCCAGATAGGTTTGATAAGGGGCTAGACTTTCGCTCCTTACTTTCCACCTTTTAAATATCTGATTGATGATTAAAGAAGAGTCCTCGAATATCCTTAACTTCTTTACTCCCAATGCCAAAGCTGTTTCAAGGTCTACCACGCATGCTTCATATTCAGCAGCATTGTTGGTAACGTCGAAATCAAGCTTTATTTAGATTGGAACATGCTCTTCTTTAGGTGATACTAGTAGTACTCCAACGCCACACCCTTTTTGGTTTAAGGCTCCGTCGAAATACAAGGTCCAAGTATCATCTTCAGTAACCATTAGATCTTCAACTGGAAATTCATTGTCTTTTATTGGCGTCGAGTCTTCTATTGGAAAATCTGCTAGAAAATCTAACACCACGGATCCTTTAATAGCTTTTTGTGGCATGAACCTTACATCAAACTGGGCTAGATTGACTATCCATCTTGATATGCGTCCATTGAGTGTAGATTTCTCGAATAGATACTTGAGTGGATCTAATCGGGAGACTACGAAAATGGTATGCACCAACATGTAATGTCTTAACTTAATTGTGGCCCACACCAAGGCGAGGCACAATTTCTCGAGAGGTGTATAGCGTGTTTCGTATTCAAGCATCTTTTTACTAAGATAATAGATTGCGTTCTCTTTGCCTTCTACTTCTTGTGCTAGCATGGCTCCCATTGTCTCTTTCCTAACCGTCAAATATAACCTAAGAGGTATTCCGGGAAGTGTTGGTGCCAATACGGGAGGATTTGCGAGATAGGCTTTGATCTTTTCAAAGGATTTTTGACACTCGTCATCCCATATTACTGGTACATTCTTCTTGAGCTTCTTGAAGATTGGTTCACATATTGTCGTCAGTTTTGATATGAACCTACTTATGTATTGCAACCGGCCAATAAATCCTCGAATCTGTTTCTTAGTTTTGGGCGGTGGCATTGACATGATTGCTTTAATCTTGGTTGGGTCTACCTCTATTCCTCTAGAGCTTATGACGTATCCCAAGAGCTTGCCTGAGGTGACTCCAAAAGCACATTTTGACGGATTCAACCTCATGTTATATTTTCTTAGCCTTTCGAAAAATTTCCTTAAGGCTAGTTGATGTCCTGGACGGTCTTTTGATTTTACAATCATGTCGTCGACATATACTTCGACTTCATTAAGCATCATATCATGGAGTAAGGCAGTTGCTGCACGTTGGTAAGTAGCACCCGTGTTTTTTAACCCCAATGGCATTACTGTGTAGCAGTAAGTGCCCCATGGCGTTATAAAAGTTGTTTTCTCCATGTTTTCTTCTGCCATGAGAATCTGGTTGTAACCTGCGTACCCATCCATGAACAAGAGAAGCGCGTGATTTGCTGTGTTATCTACCAGAATATCGATGTGCGGCAAAGGGAAGTCGTCTTTTGGACTTGCCTTATTTAGATCTCAATATTCGACACACATCCTTACCCTTCCATTTTTCTTCGGAACTGAGACAACGTTGGCAACCCATTCGGGGTGTTTGGATACATTGATGAAACCTGCAGTTATTTGTTTTTGAAATCTTCTTTTATTTTAAGTGCTACGTCGGGTTTCATTCAACGCAGATTTTGTTTTACAGGTTTCATTCCTGGAATTAGTGGTATAGTGTGTTGAGCTATTTTCTATTAATGTCTGGCATATCTTCATATGACCAAGAAAATACATCGATAAATTCTGTAAGTATGTTATTTAAATCGGTTCTTTCTTATTTATTGTACTCTGAGATCATTACATTAAAGAGTGATATGTCCTCAGGGACTGGATCACTAACTATCTTAGGAGAAGAAATAGGATAGGGAGGTGTTACTACTAAAGACTTAGAAAATTCTAAAGGGAAAGACTCTGACTCAGACGACTCTTCAAACATCGGTCCTTGCCCTGTCGTGATGGATATCTTCCTTCCACTTGGAGTATTCACCTTGGTAGTCTTGCGCCACCCTTGTAGTGATCCTTCAGCTGGAGTAATTAGCTTCGAGGGATCGAAGCTTTCACTTTGTAGGACTGTTTGAATGAGCGAGGAGTTATCCTCTTTATAAGTTGGCCCATTCTTTTCTCGCCCAAACAGTAATCCCATGACGTTAAAGTCAAAGCATGGGGGTGGTTTCTCCTTGTGGACGGGAGTTGGGATTTCATCAGTGAAGTATCAATCCAAGAAAATCTCGAATTCCGATTGTCGTATGCCGTTTACAACAAATGGCTCGGGAAATTAATGACATGGATAGTCCTCCCCTTCTTTTATGAACTGACCATTAAGCGTAAGGGGGTACTGATCCATTGGAATTGCTTTCTTTTGAATGCGAGCGTCCTTACGTGCTATCGACTTTTCCTGGGCTTGCTTGAGATCTTTCCGAGTCGGTTCGAAACCAAGTCCGAAAGTGTCTAACTTAGGGAGGCCAGGTAACTCCAGCGGTTTTGCCATTCCTTTCTTCTTTCCTAGGGTCATCCCAGGAAAGTGTCCTTGTTCCTTCAGCATGGCATTGACAATCATGTTTGAATGGGGGTCATGGCAAAGAGGGGTCTTTTCATCCTCCTGGATTAAGGAGACTTCTTCGTTAAAGCCCCATAGGTCTTCATCATCCTCGTCGTGTTCCACATTAATAATTGGATTTTCTATAGATTAGATTCTCATTGGCGAAGCATCGATGGTGATTGGAATTCCTCCAACTATAGCTTTCACTTGTTGGTGGAGAGATGAAGGGACGACCTTTAGATCATGAAGCCAAGGGCGTCCTAACAATAAGTTGAATGAAGCTTTGATGTCTACTACTTGGAAGGTAGTAGCATGTTCTATTTCTCATGCCGTTACATTTAGGGTAATCTTGCCAAGAGATTGACGACGAGTGTTGTCGTAGGCCCTTATTCCTTGTGTAGACGGAGTTAAATCTTCGTCCCTTATGCCGAGCATCCTTGCGGTTCTAAGTGGACAAACGTTGATAGCTGATCCATTATCCACGAGACACATAGGAACATTCATCCTCTTGAAAACTACTGTGAGGTTTAATGCTTTGTAATGTTTGTCACCTTATGGAGGTAAATCTTTGTTAAAAAAGTTGATCAAATTAATCGGGCTTGGAAGGACACTTATGAGGAAGTTGGCTAGTCCCTCAGGAATAGTGTTAGAGTCTATCCTGATTTTGTCCAAGGCATTCATTACGGCCAACCTATGTTCTCGATATGTTGCCAGAAGTTTTCATACATTCATCTCAATTTTTGTCTTCTTAAACTACTTAACAATGTCATTGTCTTCAATGATAGGTATGGGAACTTGTTGTGTGGTTGGTATAGGTTGTGTTGAAACGGGAGGTTGCATTCTCCCAGATCTTGTGAGGACGTCTATCGATGAGTCTTCTTCAGCCCAAATGTCATCTATGGTGTATGACAAGGAAGGCGGAAATTCTACTAAGTCCTTTAGATAGACATCTTCTTCATCACTGTCCCAAACTCCATTAATGGTTGCCTCTTCTTCTTGTTGGACTTGGACTAGTTTCTTTTCATCAATCATTTTTTGTACCAAATCCTTGAATTTGAAACAATATTCTATAGTGTGACCCCCTGATTGATGATACTGACAGTAATACCTATCTGTCCTTTTCAATGATTCAAATGGTCTCGGTTAGAGAGGTTTGATCTCGCCACTCTCGGAGAGCATTTCGAACATTTGTGCATATGGGATCCCAATTGGAGTGTAGATTCTATTGCTCTTCTTGGGTCTCTCAGTGACTTGTAAGGGAAAATACTTTGCCTCATAAGTCGTTCTCACTGGTGTGGATTCTTTTTTAGGTTCATCTTTCGGAAGTGGAAGCTCATCATATTTCTTATGGAGTTCGTTCATAACTTTGAGAGCTTCACGTAGTAATTGCGATACCTCCTTCATAGACAGTGTGAGTAATTGTATATCATCTTTATTCGCCGGTTCTGGAAGGTTATCCTTGACATCGAAAAAGATCTCCTCTTCTTTTTCTATGGCACTAATTTCTTTGACATGACTAATGAGAGAGAAGGGGTCAACCTTGTTTTCCTCATCAGAGATAGCTAGGGTATGAGCTAGAGGAGCATTTTCAATGCTTGGCTTCTTACTGGCAGGGGACAACGATAGTTTTTTGTTGTTGATCAAGTCTTGGATAGCTTCCTTAAGCTTCCAACAATTTTTAGTAAGATGACCCCTACCTTGGTGGTACTTGCAGTGTGCATTGGGGTTCCAATTAGCTGACCTCTTCTCAACTGGTGGGTCCCCAAATGGTCCAATAGGAGTTATAAGACCCTTTGCATTTAATCGATTAAACGCGGTGTCATAACTCATGCCGATAGGAGTGAATTTCCTCCTAAATGGTTTCTTCTGTCCTTGGTTGTTCATAGCAAGGACTTCTCCTAAATTAAAGGTGCTCACATTGTTTGAGTGGGCAGTTTTGGAAGAAGAAGGATTGTCGTTCTTCTTTCCTTTCCAGCCACTGTTGGAGATATTGTTGGCAGCTTTTAATTTATCCAAGTCATCTTCAATATTGATCCCAATGTCATAAACGGCCTTGAAAGAATGGAGATTATTTTGATATTAGAGATGCTTGGAATATTTTTCTTGGAGATTCTTGATAAACAGTCTCACAAATTCTTTTTCACTTGGCACCTCAATCATCTTAGCTGAGGTTTCTCTCCACTTGTTAAAGAAAGAGGTGAAGCCTTCATTCTCTTTTTGTTTGAGGATTTCAAGTTCCCTATGATCAGTCACAACATGAATGTTGCACTTGTACCTATCAACGAAAGCGTTTGCTATAGACTCCCAAGTAGAGGTCTTTTCTTTCTCGAGAGAAAAGAACCATTGTTGGCAAACGGTCTCGAGAGATAGTGAGAACAGAGAGGGGAAGACTTTCTTATCGATACCCTTAATACTCATTATCGTTTCGAATGCTCTTAAATGAAAGTATGGGTTATCGGTTGCTATGAATTGTGGGATGTCATTGGCGTTGAACTTCTGCGGAAGAAGATCTTTGTCCACCGAGACCCCTTGTGATGTAAGCTCTTGAAACTTATAGTCGCTAGACAACTTTCTTAAACTCTCTTGCATGAGGTCCATTTGTTGTTGCTTCACGGGATCATCGATCCTAAGTGCGAGAAGCTTCAGTGTCTCAGTCACGGTAGCCAGTTGGTTCTTAAGATTATTGACTTCTTCTTGTGTTGCAATTATACCTTAGCTTTCCTTTTACGAGCTATGGGTTTGTCGAAAAGTTGGACTTGTACGAAGAGGTTGTCTTTGATTAATCGTCCTTCCTTTCTTGACCACGCGCTGTAAATAAACCATTTTGCGTTTTAATTACTCGACTCGAGTCAACTTGACTTTACGGTTTATTTTAAGGAAAAAAAAATAAAAAGGGTGCATATTTTTTGGCAAAAATAATGTACATACTTTTAGGGAACTAAGTATAGTGTTTTATTTGTTGGAGGATTAATATCCGACTTACCCCCCTAAAAAAATGACGGAAAAACGCGCACACAAGACTCTCCTAATCATGGTCAAAGTATGTGTGTTGGTGTGTGCGTTGAGTGTAAGTGACATGCTTGGAATCTTGTGTAAGACCATGGGACTTAGTGCCTAAACTCGATCATTGATTCAATTAAATACTATTGACAGCAAAATTAACCGAATTAAACAGAAGACTGATTAATTAGACGCTAGGTGATGACTCGACCAATAATCCGAACTGTCGGCCAAACGACAGGACTGGCGTCACATCGTGGAGCTTGGCGCCAGGCGACAGAACTGTCGTTAGGCGCTACACTCTGTAATGTGGCGCTACAGCTCAGACCTTGGCACCAATATTGGAGCTTCGGTCTGGGACTGTTTTCGGTGTTATTAGCCAACTGGGGTATGCCTAAAGTTGTACTAGGTCAATTCCGATTAAAATATTAGAATTTATTGAATCAAATTAATTAATTAATTAATTAATTAATTAATTAATTAATTAATTAATTAGGCAAAGTTCTTTAAGTCATTAATTTATTTAGTATCAACACAAGTCAACAAACGGTTAAGAGAAACATAGAATATATATGCACAACAAATAATGCACAATTAGTCAAGTAGGCACAATATGATGCAATATGTTTGCATCCTAACCATGGCTCTAGTTCTCTAAAGTTCGGGATATGATTTAGTCAATAGAGGGTCCATGGTTAATTGTCCGGATGCACGGCGCGGAAGCCTAACCGTGAAGGGTTGGCGCGAGTGGATGGGACACCACGAGTTTTAGAAAAAAACTCGCTTCCATGGTTTGGTGAATTCAACATCTCGGATGTACCCTTTGTTGCACAGAGCGTTCAATCAGGTAGATGCAGCATGAATTCCAAGAGGGTTATGTCCATATGTAGAACACATATGGGTTTCAGAAAAGTGAGAAAAAATTCAAATAGGAAGTAGGATCGAGCAAACAATACGAAAACCGGTCGAAATTAGAACGCATATTTCTAGCTTGGTATTGGGGGAAATTGGCGCCAGCAATCAGAGACTGGCGCCAGCTTTTAACTGTAGCGTTTAGCGCCAATACTGGCGTCTGGCGCTACGACTAAAATGCTGGAACCAAGCTCTGGCCCCTGACGCTACTTCCCACATGCCTCAGCAGCTTTCTGTCCTCGATAAAATTTTCTAGTTTCGCGCGGTGTTATTTCAGTCCTAGTTGTGAAAGATATTTCTCAAATTTCCTACGTGTAAAACCCTATGTTTTTAACTCATTACGGATGGTCTTTCAAATGAGATCTTTTTTATGTATAAGACAATAATGTTAATCAAAATTACCCACATGAAATACTTAGAACGTTTCGAGTCTCATCCACTCATTCTAAATCATTGCCGAAACAAATTCAGGAATTAAAATAGAAATCCTCCCCAGTGGAGTCGCCAAATACTGTAGGGAATAATTTCAAGCGTTAATCCCACTACCTCGAACCCCACTGTGATCATACACTAAAGTACGGTGGCGTCCAAAAGGGAAGAAGATAGAGCAAACGAGTCGCCAACAAGTTTCTTAGGAACTTGTAAACCGTTCATAAGATGAAGGTTACACCCCTTAACAATCCAAGAGATCGTCAACTCCATAAGGTCTTGAACCAAATAAGGGTTCGGGGATGAAGGTACAAATCCAACCTAAAAGAGATTGAACCAGCCCTAATAATAGGCCTCTACTTTATTCTGATCGTATTCATGTGCGCTTTCTGATTAACATGCAATCAATAGGTTTACCCTAAACCTGTTTATCTATGTTGGTTGAATATAATGCACAAATAAACTATTATATGCGATCACTTGAATTATAATCAAAATTAACCCTAAACAAGATTATTAATTACCTTATTAAGCATGAGTACAAGTACCAATTCCCTTTAAACATGCATGAAAGGTGTGATCAAGCAACAACAATAAAATATCAAGCAACATAATAATAAGTAATCGAGCATTAGAATAAACATGAATAATAATAATCATCATCAAAATAATAATAATAATAATAATAATAATAATAATAATAATAATAATAATAATAATAATAATAATAATAATATTCATAATCATCAACAATTATAACAATTATAATAATTATCATGTTCATGTTAATATTAAAGCACAATAGTAATAGCAAGATCCTAGGCATGATACTAACAAGATTAATAACAAACCCTAGCATGTCACTAAGCAATAAAAATCAAATCTTTAACCCTAACATGATACTAACAATCATAAATATTAGGACGAACATAGGAAGCATCGCAAGAATCATATTTAATATTAAAATTACCCTAGACATGATACTAGGAATATCATAACAACAATGTAAACATGATTTCTACATCAAAACATCAATTAAAACCATTAAATCACTTACTTTGATACCTCATACCTCTTACTAATAACAAAATACACACGTTAGTAACTTCAAGGAAAATAATAAAACAAACAATGAAATTAAATAATTGAAAGAGAGATTTGGGACAAAACCCTCAGAAATTAAACCTTTCACGTCTAGGGCGAAGGCAACTTCGAATATGGCTAGGTGTTTCTAGATCTTCTGAATGCGGAATTTTGTATGAGAAAAGGCTAGTTTAGAAAAAGAGAGAGAGAAAAAAAATAATCAAGAAAATCTTGAAGAGAGTTGGTGAATGATTAAGAGAGAATTAGAGAATTAATGATTGCAAATGAAAACTGATTGTAGGTCCATGAAAACGGAGTTTTTAATACGATATTTATAGAGAAAATCAGCCAAAAAGATAAAATAAACAAAAAAGAGTCTGACGCACAGAAAACAGAGCTGGCGCCACCCTTGGCTAACTGGCACCAGGCACCAACACTAGCGCCAGGCGCCAGGGGCCAGGCCTAGTTCCAGGCGCCAATGCCTGGGGTTAGGCGCCAAGCCTATTTTTAACGTGTTTTCGAAAATCAGATAAGTTTACCGTACTGGAGGATAAAATCATATAATTTCCTCGAAAATGCTATTTGATTTTAATTAAAAACTCTGAAAAGTCAAAAGGTCAATTTATCAATGCTAATTGAATTAGGAATGAAAAGAACCTTCTAGAAGAATCTAGAAGAATAAAACCATTCATAATTGCATTAGGAATGATAAATCATATTAGGCCCTCCCCAAGATCATTGGGCAAAATATAAGGCTCAAACCGGGCCCAGTTTAGTAAATTGGCCATAATATCCTCAATATTCATCGGAATTGGGCTTATAATATATCGTTGGAAAGCTCTTTGCAAGCCCCATCCAATTACACAATTGTCGGACCCATATCATGGACTAACCAAACTGGATTGGCCGTTTTCTTAAAATAAGTTTTCAAAACAGAGAGAAGAGAAAAGAATTAAAACTTTCCGCAACACTAGACTTTCCACACTTTCACTTCATTCGATTATTATTCGACGTGAAAGGTACTCATCACTGAGTTTGTTTCTGGGAGACACAAATGGGTGTCTACACTAAGACACAAAATTACTGCAATAAAATAAATTCAAAACCAGGTAATGCAATGGTTATTATTTATCCTAAATTCAAAACCAGGTAACGAAACCTAAATTCGGCAGTAGTGCAACACCACAACATCAACCACAACTAACTAAATTAAAATTCTTCAGGAAACCTAATCTTGGTTATTATTTATCCTCTTCATCATTGTCATTTCTATCCTTAATTACAATGTAAAAATGCATATACACTTCACTTAATTATTCTTTCAATTTCTGAAAATTATACAGAGAATTCGAACAGATCAAGACCTTGCAAACCTCAGGGGAAATGAAATCAGTCAGTAACAAATTATAAATAATTAGGGCTTTTTGAATAATAAATCATGTTTGAATGGTTTTTTAATAATTGACTTCAAAAATAACCCAAAAATTCGCAATTGCCTGTCAAACAAAATCAATTCAATCTTCGCAATAAACCAGATTAAATTCAATTCAATCAATTTACAACTCATTTAATTCACAATTGAATCATTTCAAAATTTAAAATCAATTAGCAATTTGCAAACGAAACTAGACTAAAATTAAAATTGGACAAAGTACTCAATTATACTAAATCGCAATTTGCCAATTGCAATATGAGAAATACTGAATGGACACTAGGAAGAGGAAGCATGCAACTAACCGGAGAGGAGATGGATGGCGCAACGGCGACCGATGAAGACGACGAGGGTTTGATCTGAATTTCTGAATTGCACTATTCTGGCCTTTGTTTTTTGTCTTTTTTTTGTGTGAGGATGTAGAGTATCGACTAACACTGTTTATAAATAAGGAGTGATGAATTTTTTTTTTTAAGGAAGGAGTGATATAATTGTTTATTGTGTTTTTTGGCGGCAACAAGTTATTGTACTACTTTTACTAATGGGTTTTTATATTTCCGTACCAAAAAAAAAAACTTATTATATATTAAGGGTTTTAATTCCTTTTTATTAAATTTTAAAAACAATAGTAGCAACTACCATGTTAGTAGTAATATTAGTCGCAAATTTTTTTAAAAAATTGTTTCAAATTTGTTAGCCTTAGCAATTGCAATTTAGTCGCAAAAAGTTGTAAGAATGTCGCAGATTAGCGACTGCATAGCAACTATTATAAAATATGTCGAAAAATTTGCGACAACTCATTTTTTGCAGTCGCAAAAATAATTTTTGCAACTAATTATTATGGTAGTCGCAAATATTAGTTGCTAATTAGCGACCGCATAACAACTACTACAAAATCAGTTGTAAAATTTGCGACTGCTAGTCTTTTTCAGTCACAAAATTAATTTTTGCAACTGATTATTATGGTAGTCGCAAAAATCAGTTGCTAATTCATCTTTTTCTTGTAGTGTCACACCGGTTTTTATGAATTTTGCATGTGTTTATTTTCGAATTTCATGAAATTTTGAAACTTAGAATGCTTAATTCTCTTTGTTTGTCAAATTCTATGCCATGAAATTGCTTGATTATGTTTCTATATTGCCTTGGGAGTAATTTGAGACTTGTTTGACTCAGTTTGGTGAAGAAATGAACGAATTGCCATTGTTGCACCTCTTGAGGTCGGGAATGCAATGTGGCCTATTCTTGATATTTTTGCTAGCAATTCTTGTCTAATCTGTCACAATAATTACTATAGTATTGCAAGAAATTGTTTGATTGCTAGAAAAATGCCGTTATGCTCAATTTGAATTTGTGCTCTGTTTTAGTACTACGTACTCTTTTTTTTTTTTTTTTTTTTGCGAACATAGTATCATGCGGCTAGGTGAACCTTAGATACTATAGAACCTTAATTTATGATAATTCTGCACAATGTAGCATGGCTAGACAGCGAGGTTTTGGTTCATGGTCCCGAGACATTCGACGGGAGCATGAGCCCGTGAAGGACGATGTCGAGCCGTCCACTTCGCTTGGTCGACTTCCCGAGTGGGATGAGTGGACCTTGTTCTTCTCCCCTGTCCACCACATTTTTGAGAGGGTGAGACGGGGTATCACCGTTGGGAGGACGCGCTGTCATGGCTCCGGCTGTGACGGCTTGGGCGATCGGTACAAGATGTACATCGCCAGAGATGTCGAGACGAGACTCCTATGGGAGTCCTGCGGTCTTGCTACACTATACGTGACCTCCGAGGCAATGGTTGCCTCCAGCGGGGGTCACCATGTAGTGCGTGCTCTGGTGGAGTTTTTCTGGGACACCACTAACACTTTCCACTTTCCTTGGGGTGAGATGATGGTCTCTCCTACCGACTTTAGTCTCATCACAGGACTGGAGTTTAGTTCTGTGCCACTTCCGTTCAACAGTGGGATCGGTGTCTTTTTCCCTGAGGTAGAGGAGATGTTGGGGCCGATTACCATTCGGGCTCGAGCTGAGGTTGAGTCATCTCAGTTTAGCGCTAGGGGGATTCCCCGTTCGACTCTGGCGGCGGCTTTTGATGATGGTGAGACCACCCGAGAGCAGCGGGTGCGCATCTTTGCGCTTATTTTGTTGTTAGGGACGTTCTCCCCTGACAAGGGTAGTACGACACCGCTTTACTATCTTCCTGCCGTCCGCGATCTACATCGAATCGGGACTTACGACTGGGCCAGCTTGGCCTATGCTGACTTCATTCGAGCATTGAGGGACTCGTGTCGACATCGGTCCTTTAGGACGAATGTTGCTCGTCCAGCTTTTGGAGGGTCATAGAGGTAAACATTATTCCCTGTAAAGTTTAGCTCTACATTTTAGCTAGCACTTACTGACAATTTTAAATCCTTGTAGATCTGGTTCTACGAGTACTTCCCTTCTGTTGCGCCGGGGAAACCATCGCCGCACAGGTTTCCAGTCAGTGCTTCCTGGGGCAGCCACCGTGTGGGGATGTCCACTACGTATGTCCGACACTGGATCATCGAGGTATTATTCTTTTCTTATTTGCCATTTTGTGATGCTTTAGATAGACTCTCGCCTGATTGATACTCTTTGAAGGAGCCTGAGGTGCTACACCGACCGTGGGTCGGCCTGGCAGTCCCTGGGTTAGCCGCGCAGTATTCTGCTGAGCGTCGCTATTTCTTGGGGACTTATGGAGCGACTGCATACCTTGGAGAGAGGGTTGCTAGACAGCATTCCTCTAATATTTTTTTCGTTCCTGCTCCTCCACCACGTCTCATGTTTAACGCTGCGAGGTTGTTGAGCATGTCAGAGGGCGCTGGTACCCCTTGGCGATCTTGCACGATCCCTAGGCGATGCTATGCGGAGGAGCTACTACCGTTGTTAGCTCCAATTCCTGTACCGGCTGAGGATGTGGCGATACGACTTTTCAGCTTTTATCTTTCGTTAAGTAGCCCCCGAGTGACGCTTCATTAACTTTGTTTTTGCTTTATCAAGACGATGCTGCTGAGTTCGTGCCACCCCGTATGTCTATCCATTACAAGGGGACATATGGGCCGATTGAGGAGATGATTCCTCCGGCTCCTAAGGACGAGCGCTTCGGAGGTGGTTTGGCGATGGCACGATGTATAGATGCCTTCCGAAGCCAGCTTGTCCGGATGAGGAACATGGCTACCTGCCGTCGAGAAGACGCCGTTCAGGAGGTAGTCTTTCTTTCATATGTTTTTGCACTACCGCTTCGATTTTGCCTTGTTTTTTATTTTAATTCCTTTTGCAGGGTCAGCCTATTCCTTCTTGTACCCACACGAGACCTGAGGTGCGGAGGGATCCGGCGAAGTCTTGCTCGAGACGTCGCCGCACTACTTCAGAAGGTAGAGGCGGTCGCTCTGAGGCTGCCCGTACTGATGTGGAAGAGGGCTCGGGTTCTTCCTCTAGGGGTGCTCATGCTGCGCCGATAGGTCAGGGAGAGGCTACCTCGGCTATTAGAGGTGGTGGGATATACGAGGTCGGCTCGTCATCGCTGCAGCCTCCGCAGCCTCAGCCTCAGGTTGATCTTGGGTGGTCTGGTCCCACGTTAAGTTTCCCTCCTCCTGCGGAGACTGGAGTTGATACTAGAGCTGGAGCTGGAGTAGGTGAAGAGGTTACTCCTCATACGGCGGAGTTTTATGCGATGATGGGTTTACCTCCCCCGGCGCTGTAGTTTGTACCTGTGCTTTTTATTTATTTTTGACTTTGTATAGAACTTTGCCTTTTAGTTAGAGTCATTTTTTAGACATATTTTGTATATACATACTATTATGAGTTTATTTATCATGTTTTTTTTTTATTTTTTATTATTATCATTATTATGTGCATGTTTGTGTGTGCAAGAAAGTGTGACAAGTAATTTTGCGTAAAAATTCCGTCATTTTTATTATTGATGGAGGGTATCCGACTTTCTCCCCCATAAAAAGAAAAAATGAAAAAAGGAAAAGGTAAATAAAAAACTTGGGTTTATAAAAACTTGGAAATTAACCTAAATAATATCCAAAAAGAATATTAATATAATGGTTATATTAATTAAAAAAGAATAAAAAGATGTTAAAAAAGAGATAAGGAAGCCGTAAAGTCATTAGTAGACTCGAATTAAGGTAAAAAAAACGCGGTTTTAGAAAGCGCGTACGACGAGGAAAATTGGCACCAGCTGACGCCACGCGTATTGGTGTAGCGCCAGGCGCTACACTTAGCGTGTGGCGCCAAGATTTTGCGTCTGGCACCAAATAGCGCTGACTCCATGTCCTTCCCAGATTAAAACTGCTCCGATTTCGCGTATAAATAGCCCCCTGCCCAACCGATTCTTTTCATAATCTAAGCAAATAAATTAATTCTTAGCTTTAGAAAAATAATATCATGTCTCTAGTCACCAAAACGTTTACCCAATACACCCATGAATGGTGTCGATCTCTTAATGCTAAAGAAAGAAAAGAATTAGATGCGTTCCACTTTGGGGGAATTTATGGTATCAAAGGGGTAGATCTTGACTTAGATTTTATTCGTACCGCTCTAGAATATTGGGATGTTGATACCCATTGCTTTAGAATAAGGTATGATGAAATTAGCCCTTTGCCGGAAGAACTTGGTGCTATTTTAGGTTTCCCTGCATTAGACCTCATAGTAATCCCTAGAATAGATGCATATTATTGCAAGGATTTTGAACGCTTCTTCAATTTAAAGGAAATGGATCTATAAAAAATAGTAGATGGCAACATAGTTAATTTAAAAGAATTTGCTCGCCATTATTTTGATAAACCTTACTTCGAATCTTTTCATATATATAGAAGAAGGGCTTTCTTTTTTTGTATGCTTAATCAATTTTTTCTTACTAGTGGTAAATAATGAGGGTAAATCAGTTATAACCACCGTACTAGAACAAATTGAATGAAGGAGAAATCCAATGCCATTGATAGTTGGAGAGACTATGATTAGTCTTGATGAATTGAAAAGGAACCCAAAAGCACCTTTTCGAGGTTCTCCAATTTTATTACAGGTAGAAAAATAATATTTTTAATTACGGAAATCAAAAAATATATTTTTTTATAGTAATAATAATTTAATTGCATTGCAATTTTTTTACAGATGTGGCTAATGGAAAGGCTAGAATTAATTAGCCCTCCGGACAACATTGAGAAGTACACTCCGAATTGTTTCGTGAGGAAGAAACTCTTCTCTAAAATGGGGCGCCATGAATGGAAAAGGGTCTTCGAATCTCGCAATTTTGATATCCAGTGGGTCGCCCCGTGGTGGAAAATAGAAAGGATGGTTGGCGTCAACAAGCAACCTTTTTGCCGTCTTCCAAGTTTATCTCATATGACTTATTACTATCCCTGCAGGGTAAAAAGACAATACGACTTACTTCAGAATATTCCTTCCAAAGATCTTTGTCCTCCCTACGAGCTCCCTATCTCCCCGGAAGTAGACAAATTTGATGCTTATTGGAGTGCCAGACCTCTATGGGAAGTGATTACCCAAAATGTTCCTCCTTCCTTGCCCAATGATGTGAAGAAGTGGTTGCTGAAGAAACCTTCAAAGGACTTGAAGAAAAATCAGGGTAAAACTGATGTGAAGAGTCGTCTAGGTGACAAGGTGGTTCCTGTTAGGGAACGCTTAGGTGGAAGAATTGAATTCAAAACATCTGCAATGCCTAGGAAGAAAAGTACTACAAGAGATAAAAGAAAAAGGAAAGCTGAGACCACAGTGAAAAAATCTTGTGTAGAAAAGAAGCATGGAGTCCTAGCTGAAGGGGAAACTATCTACTCTAAGATTGAATGTAGGTCCTCTAAAGGATGCCTACTAGCTAAGGTTATGGATGAGGTGGAAGAAGCAGACAAAAATTGGAAAAGGGCTAGGAAAGAAAAGGAAGATTAGAAGCATTGCTTAGTTTCCAATTATTAGTCTTAGTTTATATTTTTTATTTAAAGTTAATTTATTTCAGCTTTATTAAAATTCAATCAATAATTTATTTTTATTTTATTAATGAAATTTAAAATTTAAAATTATTTACTTTAAATTTATTTATTGAAGAAATGAAAACCGAAAGAAATTAATTTTCTCGAAATCTTTCAAGTACGGAAGTCGAAAACTTCCGAAAAACACCGAAATATTCCTAGAATTTAACTGTGAATTGCCGTCACTTGTTTGCGACTGGCGCCAGTCACAGCAGTCTAGTGTCAGGCGACGGTGCCGTCGTCAGGCGCTGACGGTCGTCGACTGGCGCTAATGCTCAACTGCTGGCGCTGGAACATTTTCTGTGACACCGATATTTCGCCGATCTTCTGTCAAATTTTTTTTTAATTAATTCTGGGACGCGAGATTTTCGAAAAATAAAGTGGCCGCACCCGTGAAGGGTTGCCTACGTATCCTCTCTTAAGGAATCAGGCCAAACGTAGATCTCTTGAGTATCCTACTCAAGTAAGTATTTCTTAAGTTGGTCAAGATTTGTCATGTTCAGGAACTCATTGCCATCCATATCAGTTAGTTTTGTTGCACCTCCTGACAGGATTGTTTTGACAATGTAGGGTCTAGACCAATTAGGTCTAAATTTTCCCCTTGGATCTAAAACATTTTTCCTTAATGCTTTTATTACCAAATCTCCTACTTTGATGTTTCTTGTCTTAACCTTCTTATTAAAATGTCTATCCATACGAGTTTGATAACACTGAGTGTGATGTAGAGCTTCTAGTCGTTTTTCATCAACTAGAATTAATTCTTCATATCTTACCCTAGTCCATTCAACTTCATTGAGTTTACTCTCTAGTGCAATGCGTAAAGATGGAATTTCTAGATCGACAGGTTGTACGGCATACATTCCATAAACCAAAGAAAATGGCGTATTTCCTGTTGATGTGCGAATTGACTTGCGGTAACCCCACAAAGCGAAGTGAAGTTTGTCAGGTCAATCCTTATAATTTTCCGTCATTTTCTCGATGATAGTCTTTAAATTTTTATTAGCTGCCTCGACTGCTCCATTTACTTGAGGCCTGTAAGGGGAAAAATGATGATGTTGAATGCCATATTTTTGTAACAATTCTTCACATTCGGCTTGAAAGTGAGTTCCATTGTCACTTATCATTTCATGTGGGACTCCGTATCGACAAATAATATTTCTCTCGATAAAGAGTGCTACATGTTTTGCAGTGAGTTTAGCGTATGATTGCGCTTTGACCCACTTTGTGAAATCATCAATTGCTACTAAGATATATTCGTGGCCTCCTGTTCCAAGGGGAGTGATTTTGCCGATGATGTCAATTCCCCATGTAGAGAATGGTTATGGCGATGTGTAGGTGTAGAGCAAGGATGGAGGAACATGTTGTAAATTGGCATAGATTTGACACTTAGGGCATCTTTTTACATATTGATGGCAATCCCTATTCATTGTAGTCAAATAATATCCTTCTCGCATTATTTTTTGGACTAACATTTTGCCATTTATGTGTGTGCCACTGATTCCTTCGTGGACTATTCTCATTGCTCTTTGTGCATCCTTTTTTCCTACACATAAGAGAGCTCGACCCTTAGGTACCCTTTTATGTAGCTCGTTGTCTATGAGTACATATTGGGAAGCTAAAAGCCATAATGCTCGTTTTTTCTCTTTTGTCAGCATAGAGAGGGTATTCTCCTTTGGTGACATAATTGAGTATATCCATGTACCATGGTTCTTCTTCTTCTTCTTCGTCTTGGACTACTTTGTCGTCTTCTATAGCCTGGATGTATGCTGGTTTGTGCCTTTTTTTTATAGTTAGAGGCATTTGCTCGATTTCCGTGGGAATCCTAACCATTGAGGCTAGTCTTGCCAAGGCATCAGCAAATTAATTTTTTTCCCTAGGTAGATATGTGTATTCTACCTTCTCTATCTGATCGGTAAGAATTTCCAGATAGGTTTGGTAAGGGGCTAGACTTTCTCTCCTTACTTTCCACCTTTTAGATATTTGATTGATAATCAAAGAAGAGTCTCCAAATATCCTTAACTTTTTTACTCCCTATGCCAAAGCTGTTTCAAGGCCTACCACGCACGCTTCATATTCAGTAACATTGCTGGTAACGTCGAAATCGAGCTTTATGGAGATTGGAACATGCTCTTCTTCAGGTGATACTAGTAATACTCTAACACCACATCCCTTTTCGTTTGAGGCTCCGTCAAAGTACAAGGTCCAAGTATCATTTTCAGTAACCATTAAGTCTTCGTCTGGAAATTCATTGTCTTGTATTGGCGTCGAGTCTTCTATTGGAAAGTCTGCTACAAAGTCAGACACCACAGATCCTTTGATAGCTTTTTGCGGCATAAACCTTACATCAAACTGGGCTAAATTGACTATTGATTAGGGGATTTTTATCCACCAATCACCGTCTGACAAGTGGACCAACCAGGTTCCGCCACGTGTCCTTCACGAAGGCCAACAGGAGCCTGCCACGTGTCAATCACAGATACGTCCTCCATGGACCACTTAAGACACGCCACGTGTCCACCCATGCCAAATGGGACAACCGGCCATCAAGGCCCATTTCAGTCTAGAGGCCCGATCAGCCCTAGGTTTACCTTAAACCTAGAGAGTTGCACGCTTCCCAAGGCTATAAATACTCGATTAATCCTCATTAATCAGGAGACCGAATAATTAAGAGATCAAGCAGAGAAGAACAGAGTTATTAACAACACAGACTACCAACACTAAGCACTCTCACCTAGAGAGATCTCATTACTTTAATTTCTGTATTGATTACTCCTTAATCGGGTACTAACTTGACCGTTGGAGGCGGAGCTCTCAGGAGTCTCCGTTATTTTGCAGGTACAGGCGTCCGGTTCCAGTCTCGGAATTGTAACTCTCCCGCAGGACATCAGAAAACCCCGAAACATTTGGCGCCGTCTGTGGGGAGAGTACTTCAGAGATGGCATCCAAGTCTGTACCGACTCCAGAAGAGAGGCGTCCCCTAGACGACCCTCAAGTTCAGTCGGACCATGATACCGAAAGTGAATTTGAAGTTGAAACTCATACAGCTCCAGACGGGACCCTAAGGGCCCGACGTACCCGTCATACTGAAATGAGGGAACGGGAGTATCTTCAAACAGGAAGCGAGCCAGCAGGCGCACCGCTTGCTCGGCAACAGCCGACTGATGGGTCTGCTCCCATCACAAGGAACGAACTCATGACCTTCATGAGGGGCTTCAAGGGAGAGATCCAAGAGTTGATCAACAAAAACCCGCCTGCTTCAGTCAAAGAGCAGTCGGCCAAGAAACCTTCCACTTCACTAAAGAGGAAGCCAGTTCAAGGGCGAGAGGCGACTCCCCATCCTAAATCCAAGAAGCGGGAGCCGTCTGCTCTTGATTTCACAAAACTCCGTTATCCTACGGGAAATAGGAAACCGGTTCGTCATATTCAGGCGGACGGGTCAAAGCAAACGTTCACAGATGCTCGGCACCTGCTAGAGCAGAAGAAGAGTGACCGATTATCAGAGTCGGCTTCTACTTCAAATTTTCAGGACAGTTTGCGAAATGCCTCGATGAGGCCAACTCAGTCGTACCATGAGAGTCAGTCAGGCGGCACCTCCCGTCAGTCCGGCTTTCATAGTGCCCAGGCGGTACCAAACTTACCATTTGTGCCGCAACAACAGTATTTTATGCAGCCACCTCCATTTGGTGGACCTGCAGCAAAAAACGTCCAACCCATGGACTGGCAGCTACGGCTGCTTAGACTTGGTGAACAGCCGTCGGCCTTCTCCAAGGAAATTACTGAAGCCGCTCAGCCGGCCAAAGTAAAAAATATTCTTGTAGGCGCCTATGACGGCACTACTAACCCAGAAGACCATCTGATGGCATTCACCAACCTGATGTACCTTCAAGGGTTGGATGATCCCACTTGGTGCAAGTGTTTCCCAGCGACTCTCAAAGGAATCGCACAGCAATGGTTCGGCAACCTGCCGACTGGTTGTGTAAACAGCTTCAGGACGCTTGCTTACTTATTTGCCTCCAACTTCGCCATGAACATCCCTGCGAAGAAAACGACCCTTGATTTGGGAACAATTCAGCAGGGTAAAAAGGAGGGGCTTCGTTCCTACATCAGGCGGTTCAACCTGATGAGAATACAGATTCAGGGGTTACCGGATGAGGTAGCTTATACTGACTTTTTTAGGGGTCTCAAAGACGGGTCTACCTTCAAATTTGATTTAGTTCGAAAAAGGGTGGCGACTCTTCAAGAGGCCTTGATTGAAGCAGAAGCCTATATACAGGCGACTGATCTGTGTACGATGAAACAGTCGGACGGGAAGAGGTTCGACAAAAGAGAGGGACGACAGAAACAGTCGTCCAACAAAGATGAAAAAAGAAAAGAGGTCTGGGCGGCTGATTCCTCTAAACAGCCGGCCCAGAAAAAGAAAAAAGAATTCAAACCATACTCCCCAAAGTATGTGTTTAACAAGGATAACCAGTTTATCCTAAAAGAAATAAAGGGACGGCTCTCAATTGAGAAGCCGCTCCCCATGAAGGGTTCTGCGAGCAACCGGAACCAAGACAAAATCTGTGCTTATCATGATGACATTGGTCATCACACCAATGACTGCATCAGTCTCATGCGGTACCTAGACCGCTTGGCTGATCAAGGTGATCTTGACACTTATGTCAAGAAATCTACGGGGAATACTTCCTCAAAAAAGCAGTCGGCCAAAAAGAATCAACAGGCCGACAGTTCCGATACAGATGATGCAGTCGTCTACACCATTGCAGGCGGCTTCTCAGGAGGCGGCCCCACTATTAGGGGCAACAAAGATAATATAAGGCGGTTAGATGTAAATTCCGTTCACCAAGAACGGCCGTCTAAATATACATTTCCTGAGATTGTCATCACTGAAGAGGATCTAGGAGGAATAAGGGGGCCGCATGACGACCCTCTCGTTATTGAATGTAAAGTGGCCAACCAGAGAGTTGGTCGAATCCTCATAGATACCGGGAGCTCTTCAGATCTCATCAGCAGCAAATGTCTGTCAAAACTGAAATATCAGACGGACTGCATACATCCGGCCTCCCACCCTTTAATAGGTTTTGGAGGGGGAGTCGTCCACCCACTGGGACGAGTAGATCTACCCATCCGCCTGGGCGAAAAAGGGGAAGGACGACACATGGTAGTCCGGTTCCTAGTGGTAGAGGAACTCTCGGCCTACAACATGATTCTGGGTCGACCAACCCTGAATAATTCCAAGGCTGTTATAATCCCGTCACTTATGCTGCTTAAGTTTGAAAGGGACAATGGAACAGTCGGCTCCCTAAGGGGAGATCAGAGGATGGCCCGAGAGTGCTATCTCTCGGATGTCAAGCCCACTGTTATGGCCACTGGGTCAAGTGGAGAAAAAACAGACCTTGACAATGTCAAGGAAAGTGCGCCTGTTCAAGAAACAGGCGACAAAAAGAGAAAGGCACCCCAGACTGAGTCCGCAAAAAAAGCAAGAAAATAGCAATCATTGGCAGAGGACCGGCCGGATGAGTTCCGCCCTCAGCCGGCTGGTGAGCATGTGGACCTGATATTAGACGACTCCAATCCTGGCCGAACAGTCAAAGTAGGGACGACTGCTCTGAGAAACCTTGGTGACGACTTTCACAACCTGTTGAAAGAATACAAGGACATCTTTGCATTTGAAGTCCATGAAATGCCAGGCATTAGTCCTGATCTGGCAGTACACAAACTCGCCGTGGATCCGAAAAAGAAGCCGGTACGACAAAAGAAACGGAACCATGGTGAAGAAAGAGGTCAGGCGGCAGCCGCCGAAGTCAAAAAATTACTTGATGCAGGGTTCATTCGGCAATGTTACTTCCCAGATTGGGTTGCAAATGTGGTACTTGTTAAAAAGCCGAATGGCACCCGGCGAATGTGTGTAGACTACACAGACTTGAACAAGGCGTGCCCCAAAGACAGTTACCCTCTGCCTAAAATTGATAACCTGGTCGACTCAACAGCCGGCCATGCCTTGATGAGTTTTATGGACGCCTATTCTGGTTTTCATCAAATTCCTTTGTGGAAGAAAGATCAGGAGAAGACGGCCTTCGTCACTGATCAGGGATTATACTGTTACACGGTCATGCCGTTTGGTCTTAAGAATGCCCCGGCTACCTTCCAACGAATGATAAACACAGTGTTCTTTGATCAGATTGGGAGAAACGTCGAGGCATACATTGATGATATGATTGTCAAGACTAAACTTCAGAAAGATCATCTGACGGACCTCCGAGAAACTTTCGCCACACTCAGGCGGCACCATGTCATGCTCAATCCCAAGAAATGTGTATTTGGAGTTGAGTCTGGGAAATTTCTCGGATTCCTTATCAACCAGAGAGGAATAGAGGCGAACCCCGAGAAGGTACAGGCGGTCATTGACATGCAGTCGCCTCGCACCGTCCGAGAGGTTCAGAAGTTAACAGGTTGTCTGGCGGCCTTGGGAAGATTTCTAAGTCGATCAGGCGACAAATGCCTATACTTTTTCCAGGCAGTTAAGAAAAAGGCAAGGTTTGAATGGGGGCCGGATGCTGAGGCCGCCTTCCAGAAATTAAAGGTTCACTTGCATTCCTTGCCGAGGCTGGTCAGCCCTTTGCCCAAAGAAAATCTCTACATGTACCTGGCCGTCTCTGATCATGCGTTAAGCGCGGTGCTCCTTGCTGAAAGGGACGGCTGTCAACTTCCGGTCTACTTTGTCAGTCACGTACTGAAAAATGCCGAGTTGAGGTATCCCCTAGTGGAGAAATTTGGTCTTGCACTCTTCATGGCTGTTAAAAAATTGAAACCCTACTTTCTGGCACATGCAGTCGTCGTGTATACCGACCAACCGATCAAGCGGCCCCTTACCACCATGGAGTCCTCCGGACGAATGATCAAATGGGCCATAGAAATGCAGAGTCTCGAAGTTACTTTCGAGCCTAGAAAAGCAGTGAAGGGGCAAGCCTTTGCTGACTTTATTGTAGAGATGACTCGTCCTCCTGACTCTCAAGTTCCAGACCAAGTCTGGAAGGTATATGTGGACGGAAGCTCTACTTCAAACGGTTGTGGAGCAGGCGTCGTATGTCAATCTCCAGAGGGCGACAGGTTCGAGTATGCTCTACGCTTCAGTTTCCAGGCTTCAAACAATGAGGCAGAATATGAAGCTTTACTAGCCGGGATCCGCATGTGTAAGGCGGCAGGGGCAAGGAAAATAGACGCCTGTTCTGATTCACAACTGATAGTGAGTCAGTACAATGGCGAATACGAAGCAACCCATCCGGCCATGATCAAATATTTACAGGCGGTCCGACAAGCAGTCGGCTCCCTTGAGGATTTCCATCTGATCCAAGTGCCGAGATCAGAAAACAACCAGGCAGATGCACTTTCGAAATTAGCATCATCCGCCTCCTCCGATACTCCTCGAACTGTGTTTTGGGAAGTAATGGAGAAGAGAAGCATCGAGGAAAATCCTATTGGAATTCTAGACAGAAGCTCAACCTGGATGGATTCAATCAGGGCATATCTGACAAACGGTACACTGCCGGATGATCCTCAACAGGCGGCAGCACTGAAAAAACGAGCCTCCTGTTTTGAAATGATACAGGGAGAACTTCACAAGAGGGGGCACCTTCAACCCTTCTTAAAGTGTGTTACTCCTGAAAAGGGACGAGAGATACTAGATGATCTTCACTCTGGTTTCTGCGCTTCCCATATAGGTGGTAGGATGCTTGCTCAAAGGGCAAGGCGGCAGGGCTACTTTTGGCCTACTTTGGAAGCAGATGCAATGGAGATGGTGAAAAAATGTGACAAGTGCCAAAGGTTTGGCAAATTAATTCACCGTCCGGCTACTGACCTCACTACCATTCACAGCCCACTACCGTTTGCTAAGTGGGGCATGGACATTCTGGGTCCATATACGCCTGCTACAGGCGGCAGAAGGTATATACTTGTTGCCGTTGACTACTTCACTAAATGGGTAGAGGCGGAGGCTGTAAAGGGAATCAAGACGAAAGATGTAATTTCATTCATTTGGAAAAACGTCATCACTCGGTTCGGGGTTCCCATGTCTATGGTTTTTGATAATGGTCCCCAATTTGAGACGCCTGTTCTCAAAAGCTGGTTGGGAGACCAAGGAATTGCACATTACTTTGCATCTGTCGGCCGTCCACAAGCAAACGGCCAGGTAGAAGCCTTTAATAAAATCATCTCAGACGGTCTCAAGAAAAAGATTGAACGAGCAGGCGGCCTATGGGCAGATGAACTACCACATGTTCTTTGGGCCATTAGGACGACTGAAAAAGGGGCGACTGGAGAAACTCCCTTCCTCCTAACTTATGGTGCAGAAGCTGTTCTTCCAATAGAACACTACGAGCCGACTCTTCGAGTAATGCTATATGACGAAGAGGCAAACTGGGAAGCTATGCGCCTGGCATTAGACTCACTTCCTGAAAAGAGGGGCAATGCTGTTTTGCGCCATGAGATCTATCGCCTGAGAATGACTAGATCATACAACAAGAAAGTACACAGGCGTCCACTCAAAGTAGGGGACTTTGTACTTAGAAAAATGGAAGCAGTTGGTAGGGCTAATGAGTCTGGAAAACTAACTCCCAACTGGGAAGGACCCTACCGAATCTATGCGGAAGTCAGGGACGGTACCTACCGTCTGGAAACATCAGACGGACAACCGTTGCCCCGAACCTGGAACGTAGATAACCTTAAAAAATATTTTTTCTGAATGATGTAAAGTAAAGAGCTACTTAATAAAGTTTGCACTTACTATTCAATATTGTATTACGAGGGGCATGCCGTCTGTACCTTTACAGTCGGCTACTCTCCATTGAGTTTCACTCTTTATCTTTAGAGGGGCATGCCGTCTGTTCCTTTACAGTCGGCTACTCTCCATCGAGTATTTTACTCACAATACTTAGCTAAAAAGATTAGGGCCTGGCTGATCCTGTAACTAACAGGCGGCTACCCTTCTTTTACTTAGCACCTACGTTCACCAAGAACTTACCAAGGCCACCGGCCGAATGATCAGACCAGGCGCCAAGCCACCTGATCAAAACTACAAAACTAATTCGACCTGTCCCAACATCATAGCAGGCGTCCGACGGCATCCCTCCGGATGAAATTCGTCGCAGAGAGCAGCTCCCTTTTGGGTGGAACATTGTTCTATAAACTAATTACACGGCACCTATACGACTGTCCCCAAGGGCAACCACGTAGCCGTTTTTGAGACAAAGATAACTCTATCACTAACCAAACCAATGGTAGCAGTTGACATCTGAGTCAGATAACCGCCTGTATTACTTGGGATAAATGCAGGGGGTACCTATTGAGTTAATAGCCAACAAACATTGGCGAATCAAGGGGTCTAGCCGGCCCACGCCGCCTGGTACCTCTACTTCTCAAACAAAAGTGACGGCGACTGAGTAACTCCAAAGTTAACTCATAGTCACTCCTTCAAATTTGGTATGGAACCTAAAAAGTTTGGGTCGTCCGCCTGTTTTAAACAAACAAGGGCACTCGAACCCCTATTCCTACTGGATAACCTATTGAGTTAATAGCCAACAAACATTGGTGAATCAAGGGGACTAGCCGGCCTACGCCGCCTGATACCTTTACTACTCAATCAAGATTGTGACAAAGACTAAATAACTCCTATGTTAACTTAATAGTCACTCAAACTTAGTACGGAGCCTAAAAGGTATGAGTCGTCCACTTGTTTTTAATAAACAAAGGCTCTCAACCAATACTCTTGCTAGGTTAACAAATAACGAGTTAAAAGCCAACATTGGCAATAAAGGGAAACAACCGGTACCCGCCGCTTGTTTTCCTACTTAATTCCTTGGCTACTAGGTAATTCTATTTACTTGGTCAAATTGAATAAGGAGTTCGAATACCGGTTGATTAAATGGCCGACTGATCACCTATCCTGGAAACAGATACTCAGTCGTCCAGGGGCATAGGCGGCATACTTACTATTTGTACCTGTCTTAACGTTCGGCCATACACAACAGTCGGTCAAGTGAGCAAATTTCAAATACTTAGACAAATTTGAACAAAAACAAAAAATTTGATTAAAATGAGCCGGCCATAAAAGACCAGCAGAATATTCAAAACCCCGGCCCCCTGGCCGGGTAATTACAAAGCAAACGGCACGCAGGCCGTGGAAAAAAAAAAAATACTTAAAGCTTAAGAAGGGGGCAGTTCAGTATCAGCAGCAGCCGCCTGGTCAGCACTCTTCTTGCTGGACTCGGCCTTAGCTGCACCATCTTTTGATGCCTTACCCCCAAGTGGCACAAGCGCCACAACCGGCTCTTCCTCCTCCAACGCAACGTCCAACGCCTCTTCTTCAGCAGCCGCCAGGATCTGTTGATTATATATTTCCGAACACTGGCGGTACGTTCTTTCCCATGAGGCAAAGTCGGCACTGGGGAACAGTCGTTCCCAGGTCATGCGTTGGATTTGGGCGGAGTCTTCCACCATCTCCCGGACGAGCTCTTGTTTCTCTTGCTCGGCCTTGTCCGAGAGCTCTTGGGTAAGACTCTTCTCCTGGTTCACCAGGCGTTCTTTTACGTTAGCCAAAGATTTCTCCATGGCTTCGTAAGAGTGCATTTTTTGGCGAAGGGGTTTCAGCTCGGCTTTAAGGTTGGTGACGGTCCCCTCCAGCTCGTCAACCTTCTTTTGGGCCGCCTCTAGCTGAGCCCGAACAGCGGCGGTCGCCTGCGCCTGATAATAAAGAAGATCAAGGGTCAGTACTTCATTTTGGGCAATTTGAAACATTGCCTTATCACAGCTGGAGGCGGCCATAGCCTTTGCGGCCTTTACCTCTTTGTTTTTCCGATCAATCGGCTTGCGTAGGCTGTTGACTCAGAGCAGGGCCTAATTACAAAGAAAAACAGGCGTCAGTTTCCAATCAAAAGAATTAGCAGGCGTCCTGGAACTCAAAAGCTCAAAAAGGTGCTAAGTATACCTCAGCTAGGACCCCTGAAATTCCATCAAGGTCAAGGGTGCCGGCACCCTTGACCGCCTCCCTGTCAGATGGAGGAACTACTTTAACCATTGACTTGGCTACCTCAACCAAGTCAAGTCCCTGGGGGCCGGCTGCATTAAGCGAAAGGAAAAAAACAAGTTAGACCTAATCAAGAAGGAAGCAAGGGTGAGTTTTTACAAGCAAGTGTCCATACATCTAGGCGGCCCCGCCTGGGTTTTTGAAGAAGTGGCCGGCTGCTTCTCAGCCGCCACTGTTTTCCTGGAAGACCCAGGAGAGCTTGCAACAGTCGTTCTCCGGGCCTTGGGGTCCGGCTGTTGCGAGGAAGAAGCCCTTGGAGTGCCAGACTGAAAACAAAAAGAGTTAGTATATGCATAAGACAACTAAAAGGAGAAGAGTTTTCAAAGCTTACCAAGGGTGCCTCCTTGCTGGGGGAGTCGGCATACGACTGCTTCATTAGCGAGACCCGCAGCATGGCCGCCGCAGTCTTAGATGCTGTTATTTTACTCATGGCGTCGGCTGAAAGAAATAAACAGCAAAGTTAGTAAAAATCCCAAGTAAACAAGGCGTGAAAAAACAGAGTATTCGTCAGGCCGGCTACCTCTAGAGCACCGACTGCCGAGGCCACAGGCGGCCAAAAAGTACTCGTCATAGAGCCACTTGAAGCTCGGGACGCAGTTTAGGGGTACTTGCTCTCGTACCCCTGAAGTAGAGTTCACCCTAGTCTCTACTTTGAAGAGTCCTTTGTCTAGGATCTCTTTTTTAGCCTTTGGGGGAACAGGCGGCATGATGCGGCCGCCTGCGAGAAGAGGAGGATCCCTGTTCCACTTGTTAAAACGTTTGTTCAGCTCCGTGTCTGAACTCTCGATAATAAGGAAGGTGTTCCGCCAATCCTTCCATTTGTTTGCCTTACCTCTCGTCATGAGGTAACCCCTATGGCTTGTTAATTGATACCAGCCGGTACCTCCCGACTTAGGGGTCCGGCTGAGATAGTTCATGTGGGCGAAAGCCTCAAAACTTGGCTCCACCCCGTTCAGTTCGCACCCGGCCACATAGCCGAGTACGTTTACCCAAGAGTTGGGGGCTAACTGCCATAACCCCAGATCATACCCATCTAAAATCCGCTGAACAGCCGGATGTAATGGGAAGCGCAGTCCAGCTTTGATGGCCGCCACATAGCAGCCAAAGCAGCCGTCACCATAGCTGGTACCAGCCGGCCAGACGACAGTATCTTCTGGATCCGGCACAAACAGTAAATACTCCGGGCCCATTTTGTGGTTAGCAATAAAGCTCGCCACGTTGTCTCGCATGGTGGCAATCCGGCCCCGGGGTACCCTGCAGTAGTAGGGGGCGTTTTCCTCTCTGTAAGAGGCGGACGGCTCTGCCCAATTATCCCCCTTCTCCACTGCATGAGAACTTCTCGCCTCTTGTAGGCGGCTATGTTTTTCTTCTGAGCCAGAAGAACTATGGTCAGAAGAGCTGGATTCGGACTCGTCCCCTGACGAGTCCGAAGAGGACGACTCCTCCCCTCTCCTAGAGGGGCCCGCCTCCTCTCCCTTAGAAGGAGCAGAAGGAAAATTAGACATGTCCACGGTAAGATGGGAAGGGAACACCTTGGTCCCTCTCTCAGAACTGTCAGCTTGACAGTCGCCTCGTTCTACATCTGGCGCCTGGTCAGATGTTTCACTAAGGAGCACCCTTTGGGAGGAGCCGTCTGAGTTTGATATCATAGCAGTCTTTTTTGTTCTGGCCATCACGTTCTGCATAGACACAGATTCAGTCGGACTTTGTATAAAGGGAAAAGATGGGTCCAGAAAAGGGCAGGCGGCACTCCTAGTCCTAGATTCAGCCGTCCCCGGTGACCGGCTGATCACTAACTTAGGGCGTGTCGTGTGCTTCCATGGTGCCATTTCAAAAAATAAAAAGAAAATTAAGAGTAAGAGAACTGAGTTACCTGAACGGGTGACGGTTGATGAAGTCCTGGAAGTTCGGGTCAGTCGGCTTGTCAGAACAGGCGGTCGGCAGAAAAAGTCCGAAAAAGTCAGAGCAAGTTCAGGGGTCCGAATGTTCTCGCAAAAGTTCTCAAATGTGAAAATGACCGAAGTCAGCACTTCCTTTTATAGGCAAACTGAGAAGGCGAAGGGTCGCTTCCAAATTCAAAATTTGGGCGGGAAAATCTCTCGGCCGTCTGCAAGGTGACACCTGTAACGGGCCGTCGCCTGTCACCGTGCGACACCTGTCACAGGCGACACGTGACCAGTCGCGTGCCACCTGTGAGGGGCAAATGATTAGGGGATTTTTATCCACCAATCACCGTCTGACAAGTGGACCAACCAGGTTCCGCCACGTGTCCTTCACGAAGGCCAACAGGAGCCTGCCACGTGTCAATCACAGATACGTCCTCCATGGACCACTTAAGACACGCCACGTGTCCACCCATGCCAAATGGGACAACCGGCCATCAAGGCCCATTTCAGTCTAGAGGCCCGATCAGCCCTAGGTTTACCTTAAACCTAGAGAGTTGCACGCTTCCCAAGGCTATAAATACTCGATTAATCCTCATTAATCAGGAGACCGAATAATTAAGAGATCAAGCAGAGAAGAACAGAGTTATTAACAACACAGACTACCAACACTAAGCACTCTCACCTAGAGAGATCTCATTACTTTAATTTCTGTATTGATTACTCCTTAATCGGGTACTAACTTGACCGTTGGAGGCGGAGCTCTCAGGAGTCTCCGTTATTTTGCAGGTACAGGCGTCCGGTTCCAGTCTCGGAATTGTAACTCTCCCGCAGGACATCAGAAAACCCCGAAACAACTATCCTCCTTGATATGCGTCCATTTAGTGTAGATTTCTCGAATAAATACTTGAGTGGATCTAATCGGGAGACTACAAAGACGGTATGCACTAGCATGTAATGTCTTAACTTGGTTGTGGCCCACACCAAGGCGAGGCACAACTTCTCAAGTGGTGTATAGCGTGCTTCGTATTCAAGCATCTTCTTGCTTAGATAGTAGATTGCGTTTTCTTTGCCTTCAACTTCTTGTGCTAGAATAGCTCCCATTGTCTCTTTGGTAACCGTCAAATACAACCTAAGAGGTATTCCGGGAAGTGCTGGTGGTAATACGGGAGGATTTGCGATATAGGCTTTGATCTTTTCAAAGGCTTTTTACACTCGTCATCCCATATCACTAGTACATTCTTCTTGAGCTTTTTGAACATTAGTTTACATATTGTCATCAATTTTGATATGAACCTACTTATGTATTGCAACCTGCCAATAAATCCTCGAATCTGTTTCTCGGTTTTGGGCGGTGGCATTGACATGATTGCTTTAATCTTGGTTAGGTCTTTCTCTATTCCTATAGAGCTTATGACATAACCCAAAAGCTTTCCTGAGGTGACTCCAAAAGCACATTTAGATGGGTTCAACCTCATATTATATTTTCTTAGCCTTTCGAAAAACTTCCTTAAGGCTACCTGATGGCCTAGACGTTCTTTTGATTTTACAATCATGTCGTCAACATATACTTTGACTTCTTTATGCATCATATCATGGAGTAAGGCAGTTTATGCACGTTGGTAAGTAGCACCCGCGTTTTTCAACCCCAATGGCATTACTGTGTAGCAGTAAGTGCCCCATGGTGCTGTAAAAGTTGTTTTCTCCATGTCATCTTCTGCCATGAGAATCTGGTTGTAACCTGCGTACCCATCCATGAATGAGAGAAGTGCGTGATTTGTCGTGTTATCTACCAAAATATCAATGTGTGGTAAAGGGAAGCCGTCCTTTGGACTTGCCTTATTTAGATCTCGATAGTCGACACACATTCTGACCCTTCCATCTTTTTTCGGAACAGGGACGACGTTGGCGACCCATTCGGGGTATTTGGATACCTTGATGAAACCTGCAGTTATTTGTTTTTGGAATTCTTCTTTTATTTTTGGAGCTACGTCGGGTTTCATTCGACGTAAATTTTGTTTTACGGGTTTCATTCCTGGAATTAGTGGTGCAGTGTGCTAAGCTATTTCTCTATTAATGTCTGGCATATCTTCGTATGACCAAGCGAATACATCGATAAATTCTTTAAGTAAGTTAATTAAATCGGTTCTTTCTTGTTCATTAAGTGTTAATCCGATTTTAACTTTTATTTTATTGGTTGAATCATTTGGGATATCAACCGTTTCAGTTTCTTCAACTACCGGTATTTTCTTTTCGAGTGTTTCCATTGCTTTAATAATTTCTTTGTCCTTTTCATTGTTAGTTAAGAAATGCTCGTCATCTTTGGTTAGAGAAAAACACAAGAAATAAGGAGAAGGAGAAATATTAGTATACTATGAGATCATTACATCAAAGAGTGATATGTCCTCAGGGACTTGATCACTAACTATTCTAGGAGAAGAAATAGGAGGGGAAGGTGCTAATACTAAAGACCTAGATTACTCTATAGGGAGAGACTCCGACTCAGACTCTGACTCAGACGACTCTTCAAACATTGGTCCTTGCCCTGTCGTGATGGATATTTTCCTTCCACTTGGAGTAGTCACCTTGATAGTCTTGCGCCACCCTTGTAGTGATCCTTCAGCTGGAGTGATTAGCTTTGAGGGATCGAAGCTTTCGCTTTGTAAGACTGTTTGAATGAGTGAGGAGTTATCTTCTCTGTAAATTGGCTCATTCTTTTCTCTCCCAAATAGTAATTACATGACGTTAAAGTCAAAGCATGGGGGTGCTTTCTCCTTATGGACAGGAGTTGGGATATCATCTATGAAATAAAAATCTAAGAAAATCTCAAATCTCGGTTGCCTTATGTCGTTCACAACAAATGGCTCGGGAAATTCATGGCATTGATAGTCGTCTCCTTCTTTTATAAATTGACCATTAAGTGTAAGAGGATACTGATCCACTGGGATTGCTTTCTTTTGAGTGCAAGCGTCTCTAAGTGCCTTTGATTTTTCCTGGGCTCGCTTGAGATCTTTAAGAGTCGGTTCGAAACCAAGTCCGAAAGTGTCTAACTTAGGGAGGCCAGGTGACTCCAACGGTTTTGCTATTCCCTTCTTCTTTCCTAGGGTCATCCAAGGAAAATGTCCTTGTTTCTTCAGAATAGCATTTACAATCATGTTGAAATGGGGGTCATGGAAAAGAGGGGTCCTTTCATCCTCTTGGATTAAGGATTGCATTTTCTACAGACTTGATCCTCATAAGCGAAGCATCGATGGTTATTGATGTGTCCATTTTATATAGTATTTTACCCCCGTCCCTTGGTCATAATTAGTAGTGTTTTTGGCTCTTTGGAGCCACTTTTATTACTAATTTGTGTTTTCCAGTGTTTTCATAGATTTGGTTGACTTTTGCAGGGATTTATGCTTTTGGAGTATTTTCCTGAGATATTTTGGAGCAATCACGAGTATTGGAGAAACACGACCAGATTTTATAGTCCAGGGCCGGTTAGAGCCATCGAACCGGTGATTAAGGGCTCGGTATAGGTGATACCGGGGCATTTGGACCGAGTATTCAAGACCCAAAGAGGAAACCCAGATTGGCCCGAAGAATTGGAGCCCAATCGAAGTCCAAATATTGGCCCAAATGAGCCGCCTGGCCAAAAAGGCTGGCGCCCGGAGGCGCGCCCGGTGACGCGCCCGGCTGGGCGCGAGATTGCTATTAGAGACAAAAAAAGGCGCGCCCGATCGGGCGCGTGTATATTTAAGAGACGATTAGCGTCGTTTTAATTTGTTTTAGTTTAGGATTTTTGTACGGAGAATAAATACTCCCTGGTAATACAATTTTAGGACCACTTCTTCCTCTCTGAATCTTCTTCCTTAGTCTTTCTCCCTCTACTTAGACTTCTCTCTCTCTAAACCTTTATTCTTATTTCTTTGATTAATTCCAGATTATTTTGGTAACGGTTTCTCTTCCTTTAATCTTATTTATTTTATTTCTTTCATCATGATTTATTCTATTACTTTGATTAGTTTGGTTTTTATTATGTGTGAGTAGTTTTATTTCTAGGGTTTACGGGGATCTAATAAATAATATGAAGGGTTAAATTATTGTTGTTGATTATCAATGCTAGATTAATTTCCTATTGATTGATTTAATGCTCTGTGACTAGATTCGGCCTATCTTTTATGCATGAGTTTGACAATATTGATTCAAGAATCGAGAGATGAGAATTAATGTTTAGGTTTAGTTTCAATAGGCAAGTTAATTTATAAATGGTTAAGTCAAAATTCGAGAGATGAGATTTAATACCGGTAAATTAATTGTGTGATTGTAATAAGTAGCGAGAGCCCTTTACAATCTGGTTAATTGATGCCTTGATTATTGACCATGATTGATTATTGGTATTGCATGATAATTTCTTATTGGATTGTTTTAATGTTTTACAATTGCGGCTTGTAAAAGTATAGCAATATTAAATTGATGAATCGAGCAGATGTTAATTTGATATTAAAGGCTATTTTCAATAAGAACTTAGATCTAGTAAATTGCGAGAGCCTGTTAGATCTATGTTGATTAATAAATTGCGAGAGCCTGTTAATCATGTTATCTATGCCTTGTCAATGATTGATTACCCTGATTTACCCTGGAGTATTATTTATTGGTGAACCTATGCCCAAGATCCTTTATATATTATTTTCTCCCTATTCCTACTCTTTTTAGTTTGGTTTCTTATTCAACTTTAAATATTGGTTACTTAAATAGTTTAGATTATATTAATAAATTAGGAGTAAAAAGACTAGTTTCCCTGTGGAGATCGACCCTACTTCCCTATCTACTTTAGTTAGTGATTTAGGTAATTATTTTTTATTAGGGGATACGACTTTACCCTGTCAAAATTTGGCGCCGTTGCCGGGGAAACGGTTTTATTTTTATTTCTGATTGTGTTTGTAGTCTAGATTATTTCTCTTATGTCTCAGGGAGCGCTAGTTCTCTGAGATAAATCTCATATTTGCTTCTAGTTTTTGTTTATGCCCAGGTGTTCCAGATCAGGCTATATCCCATTCGATCATGAGATTGAACGTTCCTTCCATAGATAGAAAAACTTCTACAAGCAAATCCTGGCGGATTCTGGTGATACTAACAATAATCACCGCGATCCTCCAACTGATTCAAGCGATTTAGAGGCATCATCAGACACAGAATCAGAGATGGCGGCTCCAAAGAAGCTTAGTGATTATTCACAACCAAAGCTTACGGATTTTCCACATCTCACCCCTACTCCGGCTCTTGATGGGGTTCAATTCGAAATCAAACCCCAATTTATAACGATGATAGAGAGGAAGCAATTTAGTGGAGCCAAGGGTGAAGACCCGAATCTTCACATTGCCGACTATTGTCAATATTGCAACACCATCAGGCAAGCCGGGGTCACTCAAGACCAAATCAAGGAGATTCTCTTTCCCTTCTCTTTAACTGGAAAAGCCAAATTATGGTTTAATGGCTTAAATAGAACTACACTTGGTATAACTGACTGGGAAACTCTTGTTTTGAATTTTTATAACAAGTATTATCCTGCAGAGAGAACAGCAGTACTACGGTGTGCGATTCAGAACTTCTCCCAAGAAGCTGATGAGTCTTTGTATGAGGCTTGGGAGAGGTTCAAGGACTTACAAAGAGAATGCCCCCACCATAATTAAGCACAATGGCAGTTAATCCAAGCCTTTTATAACGGCATTGGAAATTCTTCTAGAATAATTTTAGACTCTGCAGCTAGTGGGAGATTTATGAATCTCAATGTTGATGATGCAGGTCAGGTTATTGAAGATATGGCGATACACAATTCCCAATATGGGAATACCAGAGGATTTGCTAATAAAGGGAAACATAGTGTCGACTCTGTATCCTTTTTGCAAGCTCAATTGACCTCAATTTGCCAAAAATTAGATAATCTGAGCACTGCTAATGTAGCTAATGTTTCTGCAATTAATAATAACTCTAATGAGGCTTTCTGTGAAAATTGTGGTATTGTAGGTCATTGGGAGCAGGATTGCAGGAGTTCCGTGGAGCAAGTTAATGCCTTCCAAGCTTATAGGCAGAATAACCCATACTCCAACACATACAATCCTGGGTATCGGAATCATCCATACTTTTCCTACCGGAGCACTAATGTTCAAAATCCACCACCACAAGAACCACAGGTGCCACAACAACAACATCAGAAGTATTATCACCCAAATGCTAGCAAGAAGAATCAAACACAACAACCCCCCTCATCTTCCAACCCTTCTTTGGGGGAAATTAGAGCAATGTTGGTCAATATGCAAAAGCACATGGAGAGCAGGGATGCGACAATTCATCAAATTCTAGCGCATAATAAAATTGTAGATAATCAAATTGCGCAACTCTCCGCTACTCTACAAGCACGCCAATAGGGAGCCCTGCCGGCACAGCCGACTAGGCCTACGGATCAAGCATTTGCAATTACTCTAAGGAGTGGTTCAAAATATGAAGGGCCCTCTATGCCCAGAGTTGATGAACCTATTTTATTAAATAATGCTAATCTTGATTCCATTAAACCAAACAATGTAGTTGCTAGCCCTGTAGGGCTAGAGGATAATACTAACATATCTAATTCTACATTGGAGGGAAAAACTTCAGAGAAGGTGGCTACTCCAGACAAAGATAAGAATGTTCAAAAGCCAATTATCAAACTTCCTTTCCCCAATTGTCAATTGAAGACAAACTTGGATAAGCAGTTTGGTAAGTTTCTGGAGGTGGTAAAAGATTTGAAGGTAACAGTTCCTTTTACTGAATTGATCACGCAAATCTTCTCATATGCAAAATTTATGAAGGAAATATTGACGAGAAAAAGGTCTATCAGTGAGGTAGAGACAGTAACTTTCACTGCAGAGTGTAGTGTCGTACTTCAAAATAAGTCTCCACCTAAATTAAAAGATCCGGGTAGTTTCTCTATCCCTTGTCATATTGACAATCTCTTTATTGATAATGCATTATGTGATTTGGGTGCTAGTGTTAGCGTCATGCCATTATCTGTGTGTTCTAAGTTAAATATGGGTAAATTATAAGCAACCAATATAACTCTGCAAATGGCCGATCGTTCTTTCAAATACCCCCTAGGTGTTTTAGAGGATGTTCCCGTCAAAGTAGGTAAATTTTATATACCTGTGGATTTTGTTGTTCTTGATATGGATGAGGATATGAAAACCCCAATTATTTTGGGTAGACCATTCCTTAACACTGCAGGAACAGTCATAGATGTTAGAAGTGGTAAGTTAACACTATCGGTAGGGGACGAAAAAGTTGTTTTTAATTTGAATAATGCCCCCAAAATCTCCATGACTAAGGAGAAATGTTTCAGTGTTAATGTGGTTGTAAATTATTCTAACAAGCCCCAAGTTCTTGAAAAAGATCCCTTGGAGGCAGTATCTTGTGTTGCATCCTTTTCAGGTGAGATAGACAAATGGCAGAAGGAAGTCGATGCAATAGAAAGAGCACTCTACAATGTTGGTCTTGGTTTCGAGGATGAACAAGTGGATCCGGTCGAGCAAGTTGTGCGAATCGAGCCTACAGTAAGTGTTCCGCCAGATCGAGTTGCAAGTGTTGAACGCAATGACAATTTGAAGCAACATTCAATCGAAAAAGGGTTTTTAGTGCGGAGCATTGTAGAACCCCCAATCCAAGTCGAGGAGGATCCCCTAGATAAGGAGACTTGGCGTCCCACAGGTTATGTCAGGAAGCCGCATCGCAGCCTAAACATCGCTAGATAGGGTGAAAAACCATCCGATCAAGCGTTAGGCCAAGGGTCCTAGGAATTGTACTTGGTAAGAAGGTCGTGCAGGACCTAGATAAACCAGCGCTTTGCGGGAGGCAACCCGTATTTTTAAATTAGCTTTTCTTTTCTTATTTTTTTTGTCTTATTAAAGGAGAGACGAGGGAATTTAATGAGTTTTATAGGTGTTTGTACAGGTTTGAAGGAAAAGGGTTAGACAACTTTTTGAGAACAGAAGAAAATTAGCATTCCCCGATTTAGTCTCGGGCCCAATCGGGCGCGAGAGCAGGTTTCCAAAAATAAGAAATTTTTCCCGACCGGGCCCGAATTTTGACGTTTACGGACTAATTTGTCCGCCCGATCGGGCAAGCCTCGCCCGATCGGGCAAGCCTCGCCCGACCGGGCGCGAGAAGTGAAGAAATTCTTGGCAAAAATTGGCCTGATCGGGCGACTGGCACCCGACCGGGCGCGAGAGAAAGGTAAAAGTTGTTGGTCAGATCGCCCGACTGGGCGAATGGCGCCCGACCAGGCGCGAACATAGAGCACTTCAGATCGCCCGACCGGGCGAAGTCCACCCTACCGGGCGCGAGAACCAGACCCTCATATTGAAGATCGCCCGACCGGGCGAGCCACCGCCCGATTGGGCGCGAGTACTTTACGAGTCTTCTTCTTCCTTTCTTTATTCTTTCTTTCTTCATTTCTTCTTTCCTTCATTACTTTCTCTCTCTAAAACTCAAATTTTCTCTGACTTCTCTCTAAGATTTCTCCTTCATTACCAATCCAAATTCAAAACTTTTTATATATTTGTGATCCTCTCTTCATTCTCTTCACTCTCATACAAAAAATTTTCAGTTTTAATTCAAAATATTTTTGACCCATTTCGTCTACATGGCTTCAAAGAGGGCAAGATCCATTTTTGGTAGGAGCTCCAGCTCGAGGGAAGAGTACAACCCAGACTTGCAGCTCCCGTATTGGCCGACGATCCGAATCGTGAGCCGGGAACAGAAAGAACGATTGGAGAATTTGGTCGGTCGTGAGGTAATCCCTTCTCGGTGGTTACACCGCCCTACCCTAGAATCATATGGTTTGTTTGATTATGTTAAACGATTTTTGAATGATATTGGAATGAGAAAATTTGTTGACATGCATTATCCTACAGACCGAGAACTGACTTGTGAATTTCTGTCCACTTTTTATGTTGTTAGTAGTAGGAATGGGCCTAATTTATTTTTCAGGTTAAATAATAGAAATATTAGTTTACTTTTGTTGAATTTTGAATTAAATTCTGAATTATCTCATTAGTGGCATGCAGATTATAAAATGGGTGATTTATATTTTGCTTTGACTGGTTTACCTGCCCCCGACCCCCAACATGCTACCAAACCCATTCATCACCCTGTCCTGAAAATCTGGCAAAGATTTGCGGGATTGTGTTTTTTTGGTAGGGCCAAGCCTCATAACGCTCAAACCAACGAACTAGCTATAATAGGACACTATGTATACGGGTTCGGGAAATTGAACATAGGCAGGTTTATAGTTCACCACCTGAGTCGGCATGCCACATCCAGCACCACTTCCAAGTCCCCTATCCGTTTAGGTGGCCTTATCACTCGATTAGCGGTGAAAAAGGCCGGTTTTGTAGTAGACGGACCCCACCAGCTGACTAACTGTGGACCACATACCTACATGACCGCTAGGTATTTTGAGGATGTGGGGTGGGTTAGGCCGGATAGCGAGCAGACACCCTTTTGGTGTATACAGACTGGGAACGAGCAACCTTTGCCCATTTTTCCCCTTCCCAGTCAAGACTTGACCGCCTTTCCCCCAGGGCAACTTTCTTACACCTATGATTCTTTAGTTGCCAACGCTAGGGGGCAAGCACCACCACCACCAGTTCCACTACCCCAGCCTCAGCCTGAGGTGGCTTTCTCTCCACGTCGTATGTCCCATTCAGTCCCTCATGTTGACTCTGACCCAGTTTGGGATTTTCAGAGTATAGGTCAGGCCTTAGGAGGTATTGAGCATTCGCAGACTGACCTTAGGAGGATGGTAGGCTCTATTGACCAGAGGTTAGGGTACCTGGAGAGGAACCAGGGTAGAGCTCTCTACCCTATGTACGATGATTATGCTCGTCGGGGCAACAGTCCCGATGATGCTATTCACCCTGACTGGTTTCAGCCTCCACCCCAGGGATACGATAGGGATCCCACTGCTCGTGGCATTTACTCTGACTATTCTTCCTTTTTCGGGTACGGGCAGGACATTCCTTTCGGGGGACCGGCAGGGGGGAGTTTTCACGCTAACTATTTTGGTGGTAGCTCTTCTGGTGCAGGTGGTGCAGGTGGCAGTGAAGGTGCAGGCTTTGGCTCGATGGACGAGGATGATGAGGACTAGCTATGCAGGGCTAGTTTTCGAGCCAATGAGGACATTGTCTGATTCTGGCTTGGGGGAGATTTTGGTTTGGTATTTTTCTTTTTCTCTTTTCTTTTATTTTTGGTGTGTTTTCTTAGATTAGTTTTATTGCTTTCTTTATTTATGAAAAATACAAAAAAAAATTTAAAAATAAAAAAATCCAAAAATACGTTCCAATGAATTATAAATTATGCTTCCCTGTGCCCCTTACTTGAGAAAATCATTTTGATTCTTGGTATTTGATGATAGGCATTGTGGATTAGTTGATCATGATTTGATGTTTGATTGCCCTGAAACCTTTACATGCGTCAATTTTGTCCAACTACTTGTGAATATAGTGCTTGACTAGTTGATTTGGTAAGGAATGTGTGATAGTTCCATAGTTCTTGGTATGTCAATGAATTTGAGTATTGGTTTGCAACTATTAGTAATGTTTATATGATTCATTATTATGCACATTGTGGAGGATGAAGGCATTTGTTCTTTTAGGTAGCCTCCAGATATTGTAGATACATTTGTTCCCTTCTTGCTACCCATGTTGTTGCCTTGACTTTTTGTTGTTTATTAGCCATATTACAAGCCTATTTTTCCCCATTGGTTACTAGTCCCAAGCTTGGATTGGGGGAGCTATTAGTGAGTGAGGTGAGGGAGTTTGTAGTGTGCTTACTATTTGCACAATTTGGGTGGGTTTTTGAGAAGTTTTGTTGTTATTCATGTTTATTTTTGATGAGTTTTAGAGTTATATTTTCTTGAAAAAATAAAGCATGATGTTATGAAAAAAATAGAAGTTCAAAGAAAAAAATGTTCTAATGTTCTATTTGGAGGTTGATCAAAAGAAAAAAATTGAGCCTCAATGAAAAAAAATTCAAGTTTGAAAAATAAGTTTTTTTATTCACTCTATTACTTCATTATTATATCTTATGAGTGAAATTGTAAGTGTTGGGATTATTTATTATGATTGGAGTTTATTTGGTTGATGTTAGAGTTGGTTATGTATGAGATGTATGATCATTATTTATGTTGATCATGGGTTTTATTAGGTTATGGCTCCTTTAAGCATAGCTTCTCTCTCACTTATTCCCAAATTTATCTTACCCTTTACCCTAGCCTTACATTACAAGCTATAAAGACCTTCTGACCTTTGTGCATAGAATTATATAAATGTGAAAGTGTTGTTTATCAATGCAAGTTATGATTTGACATATTTCGAGTCGACTAGTAGGATTGAGCGTTCATTGTTTTTATACACACGAAAGTGTGAGTTGGGAGGGCATTGTTCACATAAAGGGGTTGGATGGAGAGCGATCGAGTACATCTTTTACTCCCCACATAAATGAGAGTTGAGTGTGTGAGCACTAGTCTTGAATTCTATATGCTCTTGTGGTTTGCTCTGTTTGACAATTGTTAGTGAAGAAAGGTAATTGGATGGATTTGATTGGTTGACTCTGAAGCGTGTTTATTTGATTTACCCTGGATCGTTTGTGCTTAATTTTACTTTTGAGGTGAAGCATATTTATTGGTTCATTGATGATATCTTTGCTTATGGACAAGCAAAGGTTTGGCTTGGGGGAGTTTGATGTGTCCATTTTATATAGTATTTTACCCCCATCCCTTGGTCATAATTAGTAGTTTTTTTAGCTCTTTGGAGCCACTTTAATTACTAATTGGTGTTTTCCAGTGTTTTCGTAGATTTGGTTGAGTTTTGTAGGGATTTATGCTTTTGGAGTATTTTCCCGAGATATTTTGGAGCAATCACGAGCATTGGAGAAACACGACCAGATTTTATAGCCCAGAGCCGGTTAGAGCCATCGAACCGGTGATTAAGGGCTCGGTATAGGTGATATCGGGGCATTTGGACCGAGTATTCAAGACCCAAAGAGGAAACCCAGATTGGCCCGAAGAATTGGAGCCCAATCGAAGTCCAAATATTGGCCCAAATGAGCCGCCCGGCCAAAAAGGCTGGCGCCCGGAGGCGCGCCCGGCCGGGCGGGAGAAGCGCCCAGTGACGCACCCGGCCGGGCGCGAGATTGCTATTAGAGATAAAAAAAGGCGCGCCCGATCGGGCGCGTGTATATTTAGGAGACGATTAGCATCGTTTTAATTTGTTTTAGTTTAGGATTTTTGTACGGAGTATAAATACTCCTCCATAATACGATTTTAGGACCACTTCTTCCTCTCTGAATCTTCTTCCTTAGTCTTTCTCCCTCTACTTAGACTTCTCTCTCTCTAAACCTTTGTTCTTATTTCTTTGATTAATTCCAGATTATTTTGGTAACGATTTCTCTTCCTTTAATCTTATTTATTTTATTTCTTTCATCATGATTTATTTTATTACTTTGATTAGTTTGTTTTTTATTATGTGTGAGTAGTTTTATTTCTAGGGTTGACGGGGATCTAATAAATAATATGAAGGGGTAAATTATTGTTGTTGATTATCAATGCTAGATTAATTTCCTATTGATTGATTTAATGCTCTGTGACTAGATTAGGACTATCTTTTATGCATGAGTTTGACAATATTGATTCAAGAATCGAGAGATGAGAATTAATGTTTAGGTTTAGTTTCAATAGGCAAGTTAATTTATAAAAGGTTAAGTCAAGATTCGAGAGATGAGATTTAATACCGGTAAATTAATTGTGTAATTGTAATAAGTAGCGAGAGCCCTTTACAATCTGGTTAATTGATGCCTTGATGATTGACCATTATTGATTATTGGTATTGCATGATAATTTCTTATTGGATTTTTTTAATGTTTTACAATTGCGACTTGTAAAAGTATAGCAATATTAAATTGATGAATCGAGTAGATGTTAATTTGATATTAAAGGCTATTTTCAATAAGAACTTAGATCTAGTAAATTGCGAGAGCTTGTTAGATCTATGTTGATTAATAAATTGCGAGAGTCTGTTAATCATGTTATCTATGCCTTGTCAATGATTGATTACCCTGATTTACCCTGGAGTATTATTTATTGGTGAACCTATGCCCTAGATCCTTTATATATTATTTTCTCCCTATTCCTACTCTTTTTAGTTTGGTTTCTTATTCAACTTTAAATATTGGTTACTTAAATAGTTTAGATTATATTAATAAATTAGGAGTAAAAAGACTAGTTTCCCTGTGGAGATCGACCCTACTTCCCTATCTAACTTAGTTAGTGATTTAGGTACTTATTTTTTATTAGGGGATACGACTTTACCCTGTCAATAATAGGAATTCCCCCAACTATAGCTTTTACTTGTTAGTGGAGAGATGAGGGGACGGCCTTTAGGTCATGAAGCCAAGGGCGTCCCAACAGCAAATTGAACGAAGTTTTAATGTCTACTACTTGGAAAGTAGTAGCATGTTCTATTGCTCCCGCCGTTACGTTCATGGTAATTTTACCAAGAGCTTGACGACGAGTGTTGTTGTAGGGCCTTATTCCTTGTGTAGACGGAGTTAAATCTTCATCCCTTATGCCTAGCATCCTCGCAGTTCTAAGTGGACAGACGTTGATGGCCGATCCGTTGTCTACAAGAGTCATAGGGACATTCATTCTCTTGCAAACTACCGTGAGGTTTAATGCCTTGTAATGTATGTCACCTTTTGGAGGTAAATCCTTGTCAGAAAATGTGATCAAATTAATTGGACTAGGAAGATCACTTTTGAGGAAGTTGGCTAACCCCCCAGGAGTAGTGTTAGAGTCTATCCCAATTCTGTCCAAGGCATTCATTACAGCCAACCTATGTTCTCGAGATGTCGCCAAAAGTTTCCATACGTTCATCTTAACTTTTATCATCTTAAATTGCTTAACGATGTCATTGCATTCACTGATAGGTATGGGAACTTGTTGTGTAGTCGGCATAGGTTGTGTTGAAACGGGAGGTTGCATTCTCCCGGATCTTGTGAGGACGTCTATCGATGAGTCTTCTTCAGCCCAAAAGTCATCCATGGCGTATGACACAGAAGGTGGAGATCCTACTATGTCTTTTAAATAGACGTCTTCTTCATCACTGTCCCAAACCCCATTAATGGTTGCATCGTCCTCTTGTGGAACTTGGACTAATTTCTTTTCATCAATCATTATTTGAATTAAATCCTATTTAAAACAGTTTTGGATAATGTGACCCCCTGATTGATGATCCTGACAGTAATATCTATCTGTCCTTTTCAATGATTTGAATGGTCTCGGTTCGAGAGGTTTGATCTCGCCACTCTCGGAGAGCATTTCGAACATTTGTTCATATGGGATCCCAATTAGAGAGTAAATTCTATTACTCTTCTTGGGTTTTTCAGTGACCTGTAAAGGAAAACGTTTTGCCTCATAAGTCACTCCCATGGGTGTGAATTCTCTCTTAGGTTCATCTTTCGGGAGTGAAACCTCATCATATTTCTTTTGAAGTTCCTTTATAGCTTTGAGAGTTTCACGTAGCAAATTCGACCCTTCCATCATAGACAGTGTAAGAGATTGTATGTTTTCTTCACTTGCCGGTTCTGAAAGGCTATTCATGGCATCAAAGAATATCTCCTCGTCTTCTTCAATGGCATAGATTTCTTTGACAGGTTTAATGAGAGACGAGGGGTCAACCTCGTTTTCCTCATAAGAGATGGACAAGGCATGAGCGAGAGGTGCATTATCAATCCTTGGCTTCTTACTAGCAGGGGGCAATGGTAGCTTGTTGTTATCGATTAAGTCTTGGATAGCTTCCTTAAGCTTCCAACAGTTTTCGGTGAGATGGCCCCTACCTTGGTGATACTTACAGTGTGCATTGGGGTTCCAATTAGCCGACCTCTTTTCGACTGGTGGATACCCAAATGGTCCAATAGGAGTTATAAGACCTTTTGCATTTAATCGATCAAATGCGGTGTCATAACTCATGCCAATAGGAGTAAAGTTTCTCCTGAATGGTTTCTTTTGTCCTTGATTGTTCATAGCAAGGACTTCACCTAAATTAAAAGTGCTAACGCTGTTTGAGTAGGTGGTTTTGGAAGAAGAAGGATTGTCGTTCTTCTTTCCTTTCCAGCCACTGTTGGAGTTATTGTTGTCAACTTTTAACTTAGCCAGGTCGTTTTCAATATTGATCCCAATGTCGTAGACGGCCTTGAAGGTATGGAGATTATTTTGATACTTGAGATGCTTGGAATATTTTTCTTGAAGGTTTTTTATGAACAACCTTACAGACTCTTTTTCACTTGGCACCTTAATCATGTTAGCTGAGGTTTCTCTCCATTTGTTAAAGAAAGAGGTCAAGCCTTCGTTCTCTTTCTGCTTGAGGATTTCAAGTTCTCTATGGTCAGTCTCAACTTTAATGTTGCACTTGTATCTATCAACGAAAGCGTTTTCTAAGGACTCCCAGGTCTTTTCTTTCTCGAGAGAAAATAACCAATGTTGGTAAATGGTTTTGAGAGATAGTGAGAACAGAGAAGGGAAAACCTTCTTATCGATACCCGTAATACTCATTATTGTTTCGAAGGATCTTAAATGAAAATAAGGTTATCAATTGCTTTGAATTTTGGGATGTCGTTGGCATTGAACTTCTGCGGAAGAAGAGATTTGTCCACCGAGACCCCTTGTGAAGTAAGCCCTTGAAACTTGGAGTCGCTAGATAGCTTGCTTAGACTCTCTTGCATGAGGTCCATCTCTTGTTGTTTCACGGGATCATCGATCTTAAGTGTGAGGAGCTTCAGTGCCTCAGTAACGGTAACCAGTTGGTCCTTAAGCTCATAGACTTCTTCTTGTGTTTCCATTAGTGTCTTAGCTTTCCTTTTGCGAGCTATGGGTTTGTCGAAAATTGGACTTGTACGAAAAGGTTATCTTTGATTAAGCGTCCTTCCTTTCTTGACCACGCGCTGTAATTTAAACCATTATGCGTTTTAATTACTTGACTCGAATCGACTTGAATTTATGGTTTTTTAAAGAGGAAAAAATAAAAAAAAATGGGTTCATATTTTTGGCAAAAATAAGAAAAAATAATGTGTATATTTTTAAGAGCTAAGTATAGTATTTTTTTTTTACAAAAAATGGAGGATTAATATCCGACTTACCTCCCTAAAAAAATGACGGAAAAAACGTGCATACAAGACTCTCTTTGACATGGTCAAAGTGTGTGTATTGGTGTGTGCGTTGAGTGTAAGTGACATGTTTGGACTCTTGTATAAGACCATGGGACTTAGTGCCTAAACTCGATTAATGAATCAACCAAATACTATTGACAGCGAAAATTAACCGAATTAATTAGCAAACTGGTTAATTAGACACTAGGTGATGACTTGACCAATAATCCGAACTATTGGAAAAACTACAGGACTAGCGTCGCACTGTGTAGTGTAGCACAAGACGACAGAGCTGTCGCCAGGCGCCACACTCCATAGAGTGGCGCTACAATTCAGGCTTTGGCGCCAATGCTCGAGCTTCAATCTGAGACTGTTTTCAGTGTTATTAATCAACAGGGGTATGCCTAAAGTCGTACTAGGTCAATTCTGATTAAGGTATTAAACTTTATTTACTCAAATTAATTAATCAATTAATTAATTAGGCAAAGTTCTTTAAGTCATTAATTTATTAAATCTCAATACAAGTCAAACAAACGGTTAAGAAATCATATTATATGCACAACAAATAATGCACAATTAGTCAAGTAGGCACAATATGATGCAATGAGTTTGCAACCTAACCATGGCTCTAGTTCTCTAAAGTTCGGGATATGGTTTAGTCAATAGAGGGTCCATGGTTAATTGTCCGGATGCACCGCGCGGAAGCCTAACCATGGAGGGTTGGCGCGAGTGGATGGGACACCACGAGTTTTAGAAAAACTCGCTTCCATGGTTTGGTGAATTCAACATTCTCGGATGTACCTTTTGTTGCTCAGAGCGTTCAATCAGGTAGATGGAGCATGAATTCCCAGAGAGTTATGTCCATATGTAGAACACATATGGGTTTCAGAAAAGTGAGAAAAACACAATCAGGAAGTAGGATCGAGCAAACAATGCGAAAAACTAGTCGAAATTAGAACGCATATTTCTGGCTCGGTATTGGAAGAATTTGGCGCCAGCAAACAGAAGTTGGCGCCAGGTTTTACCTATAGAGCCTGGCGACAGAGCTGTCGTCTGGCGCTACAATTAAATTTCTGGCGCCAGCTTCTATTCGTTGACACTAATTCCTACATGCCTCAGCAGCTTTCTATGCTCGATAAAATTTTCCAGTTTCGTGCAGTGTTATTTCGGTCCTAGTTGTGAAAGATATTTCTCAAATTTCCTACATGTGGGAATAAATTTCAAGCGTTAATCCCTAGCTTGAACCCCACTGTGATCATACACTAAAGTACGGTGGCGTCCGAAAGGGAAGAAGATAGAGCAAAAGAGTCGCCAACAAGTTTTAGGAACTTGTAAATAGTTCACGAGGTGAAGGTTACACCCCTTAACGATCCAAGAGATCGTCAACTCCATAAGGTCTAGAACCAAATAAGGGTTCGGGGATGAAGGTACAAATCCAACCTAAAAGAGATTGAACCTGCCCTAATAATAGGCCTCTACTTTATTCTGATCGTATTCATGTGCGCTTTCTGATTAACATGCAATCAATAGGATTACCCTAAACCTGTTTATCTATGTTGGTTAAATATTCATGCACTAATAAATCTATTATTGGCGATCACTTGAAATTATAATCAAAATAACCATAACAAGATTATTAATTATCTTATTAAGCATGATTACAAATACCAATTCCCTTTGAACATGCATAAAAGGCGTGATCAAGCAATAAAAATAAATATCAAGCAACATAATAAATAATCATAATCAATCATTATAATAATCATAATAATAATAATAATAATAATAATAATAATAATAATAATAATAATAATAATAATAATAATAATAATAATCATTATAATAATAATAATCATTATAGCAATAATATCATTATAAATAAAATAATCATCATCAAAACAATATTAATAATAATATTCATAATCATCATAAATTATAACAATTATAATCATAATCATGTTAATGTTTATATTAAAGCATAATAATAGCAAGATCCTAGGCATGATACTAACAAGATTAATAACAAACCCTAGCATGTCACTAAGAAATAAAAATCAAATCTTTAACCCTAACATGATACTAACAATCATAAATATTAGGAAGAATATAGGAAGCATCGCAGGAATCATAATAAGCATATTTGATATTAAAATTACCCTAAACATGGTACTAGGAATATCATAATTACAATTTAAACATGATTTCTACATCATAATATCAATTAAAACCATTAAAGTACTTACTTTGATGCCTCGTACCTCTTTCTAATAACAAAATACACACATTAGTAACTTCAAGGAAAATAATAAACAACAATTAAATTAAATAATTGAAATAGAGATTTGGGACTAAACCCTCAGAAATTAAACCTTTCACGTCTAAGGCGAAGGCAACTTCGAATATGGCTACGTGTTTCTAGATCTAATGAATGCGGAATTTTGTATGTAAAAACAAGTTTAGAAAAAGAGAGAAAGAGAAAGATGAATGAATGAAAAGAGAATGCGAGAATTAATGAATGAAAACTGATTGTAGGTGAATGCAAACGGAGTTTTTACGTCGTTATTTATAGAGAAAATCAGCCAAAAAGATAAAATTAACAAAGCAGAGTTTTGGCGCATGAAAAACAGAGTTGGCGACAGCACCAGCTAATTGGCGCCAGGCTTGGTTCCAGGCGTCAATGGCTGGCGTTGGACGCTAAACCTGTTTTTTGACGCGTTTTCTAAAACGGATATATTTTGCCTTACAAGAGGATAAAATCGTATATTTTCCTCAAAAATGCTCTTTGATTTTAATTAAAACTCTAAAAAGTCAACAAAAGTCAATTTATCAATGCTAATTGAATTAGGAATGAAAAGAACCTTCTAGAAGAATCTAGAAGACTAAAACCATTCCTAATTGCATTAGGAATGATAAACCTATATTAGGCCCTCCCCTAGATCATTGGGCCGCACATAAGACTCAAACCGGGCCCAGTTTGGTAAATTGGCCATAATTTCCTCAATATTCATCGGAATTGGGCTTATAATATATCGTTAGAAAGCTCATATCAAGCCTTATCCAACTACACTTATATTGGACCCATATCATGGACCAACCAAACTGGATTGGTTGTTTTCTTAAAATAAGTTTTCAAAAATAGAGAGAAGAGAAAAGAAATTAAACTTTCCGCAACACTAAACTTTCCACACTTTCACTTCATTCGATTATGATTCAACGTGAAAGGTATTCATCACCGGGTTTGGTTTTGGGGAGACACAAATGGGTGTCTACACTACGTGTAAAATACTATGTTTTTAACTCATTACGGATGGTCTTTCCAATGAGATCTTTTTCATGCATATGACAATAATGTTAATCAAAATTACCCACATAAAATACTTCGAATGTTTCGGGTCTCATCCACCCATTCTAAATCATTGCCGAAACAAATTCAGGAATTAAAATAGAAATTCTTCCCAGTGGAGTCGCCAAAAACTGTAGGAAATATTTCAAGCGTTAATCCCCTAGCTTGAACCCCAGTGTGATCATACACTAAAGCACGGTGGCGTCCAAAGGGAAAGAAGATAGAGCAAAAGAGTCGCCAACAAGTTCTTTTTAGGAACTTGTAAACCGTTCACGAGGAGAAGGTTACACCCCTTAACGATCCAAGAGATCGTCAACTCCATAAGGTCTTGAACCAAATAGGGTTCGGGGATGAAGGTACAAATCCAACCTAAAAGAGATTAAACCTGCCCTAATAATAGACCTCTACTTTATTCTGATCGTATTCATGTGCGCTTTCTGACTAACATGCAAGCAATAGGATTAACCCTAAACCAGTTTATCTATGTTGGTTGAATATTAATGCACAAATAAAACTATTATTAGCGATCACTTGAATTATAATCAAATTAACCCTAACAAGATTATCAATATCTTATTAAGCGTGATTACAAGTACAAATTCCCTTTAAACATGCATAAAAAGGTGTGATCAAGAAATAAAAATAAATATCAAGCAACATGATAATAATCATCATAAAAATAATAATCATCATAATAATAATTAAAATAATCATGATCATAAATTATAACAATTATAACCATAATTAACATAACCATGTTAAAGCATAATAATAATAATAGCAAGATCCTAGGCATGATACTAACAAGATTAATAACAAACCCTAGCATGTCACTAAGCAATAAAAATCAAATCTTTAACCCTAACACGATACTAACAATCATAAATATTAGAAAGATCATAAAAGGCATCATACTTTTAATCATACTTGATATTAAAATTACCCTAGACATGATATTAAGAATCATGATAACAACCTAAACATGAACTCTATATCATAACATCAATAAAAACCATTAATGTACTTACTTTGATGCCTTATACCTCTTTCTAATAACAAAATACACATGTTAGTAACTTCAAGGAAAATAATAAACAAAATAATTAAATTAAATAATGAAAAGAGTGATTTGGGACCAAACCCTCAGAAATTAAACCTTTCACGTCTAGGGCAAAGGCAACTTCGAATACGGCTAGGTGTTTCTAGATCTAATAAATGCGGAATTTTGTATGTGAGAGAAGCTAGTTTAGAAAAGAGAGAGAGAGAGTAATCAAGAAAATCTTGATGAGAGTTGGTTTATGATTATAGATGAATAAAAATTTGTTATTGATGATAATTGATGAATGAAAACGGAGTTTTTAGCACGTTGTTTTTAAAGAAAATCAGCTAAAAAGATAAAATATCAAAACAAAGTTCTGGCTCACATAAAACCGAATTAGCGCCAACGCTGGCTATTGGCGCCAGACGCCAACATTAGCGCCAAGCGCCAAGCGTAGCACCAGGCGCTACAGCTGGCGTTTGGCGCTGATTCTGAAATTCACGCGTTTTCTTAAAATCAGATAAAAATTATCGTACAGGTGGATAAAATCGTATTTTCCTCTAAATATGTTCTTTGATTTTAATTAAAACTCTGAAAAGTCAACAAAAGTCAATTTATCTATGCTAATTGAATTAGAAATGAAAAGAACCTTCTAGAAGAATCTAGAAGACTAAAACTGTTTACGTTAATTTTACCCCGCCACGTGGTCCAATCAGAGGATGACACGTGTCAGCCCCAGGATGGCCCAAAGTCGACCTATCCCTGCTTGACACGTGTCACTCCAGAAACCAAGAGGAAAATGGCGGCCTTTAGGCCCAAATCCCGAGAAAGCCGCAATGCGGCACATCCCACCAATGATTAGGGTTCAGTGACCTAATCAGGGGCACAAATCTCAAGGACCCTATAAATAGGGAGATTCCCCTCTTTGGGAGGGCACGTTTTACCATTTATTACAAACTGTCCCTATGATAGAGACATCTGAGCTTGGAATCCGAGCAGATACCCACCTAGATTTCCGCACTTTCCTCTCTCCCTTCAAGTTACTAACTTGTTCGTCGGAGGCGGAGCACCACCCAACTGGTGTCTCCGTTTGTTTTTCAGGCACAGGCCGCACCGGACCAATCTTTATGTTGTAACTCTCCCGAGGGACGTCTGTGGGGAGAGTACCTTGAAGATGGTTCAAGAGTCTGTACCTCCTCCTAACCGTCTAGGCGATGACCTAGAAGTTTTTACAGACCAGGAGGAGGAAGATCCTCAGGTCGAGACCTATATAGCCGATGATGGCTCTCTGATAACCAAGCGCATCCAGCCCAGAGAGACTCTGGAGTGGGGTGCCTCCCAGGCGGGTGCAAATCGACCCCCTAGGCAGCCTAAAGGGGAAACCCATACGGCAGCTGGATCAGCACTTGTCACCCGAGACGAACTCATGAGATTCATGACAAGTTTCAAGGGTGAAATTAAAGAACTAATCACTAAGAGAAGGGCTGGCCCAAGTAGGGGTCAGACGACCAAGAAGACTCCTCTGGAAAAGGGGTAGTCAGTCATAGATTGGCAGCCCACTCATCCAAAGGAGAAGGCAGCCGGGAACATTGACTGGTCCAAAATTCTTCTACCTAAGAGGAATACCAACAATACCCGCCGGACCCAGCAGCCGGTGGGAAGTAAAAAATCAACTCTTGATGCCCTTCGGTAAATTTTTTGGTCCTAATTATTTCTGTTGATTTTTATCCCCTTTTAAAGGTTACCAAAAGATATAATTTGGATATATGGTGCCGCACAAATGTCCTTTAAGGTTGTTCATTTATTCTGTGATTTCTGGTTGTAATTTTTGTATCTGATATGTATATAAAAGTGCATGTGACTGGAAACTTAGTTTTCGAAGAATTTTAAGCCGAAGTTGGAGTGTATTGAGAATTTTTTGCTTGTGCTAGAATTAATGAATCAAAACGTAGAATTAAACGATCCATCCTTCTAATACTTATTCTTGCTATGGAATTCCTGTACATTATAGTGTTGGGTCTTAGAGTGGTGTTAATGGTTAAGAATTTAAAATGCAAAATGCTAGTCGTGTACTCATTTGTCAATTCTCACCTGTTGAGGTGGTATGCACTATCTGGGAGTCAATTTAAATGAGTAGATTGAGAGAGTTCGTGCTTAATTTTTGTAATCAGATTTATTAAAGAAGAGGTTCTGATTATAGCTAGAAATCTAGAATGTAGTTCTAAGTAAATTATAATGTGCCAGATAATTAGAGAGAAAGCAAAGAAATTTTCAGTTCTAGAAACATAGAAATTTGGAGGGGAAAAGAATGGAGAATATTGTTGGGTGAATTATTTAGTTATCTGAGGAGAGAATGAAACCTCAAGCTAATGTATTTTCATTGTTTGTAATTCTAGAGTATAAATTAAAATTTTTCTTCTTCCTAAAATTTCTGGTCCAATTTTGCTAGTTTATAACATAAACTTGATGAGTATACAAGTTCCAAAATATAGTGGCACTAGGCTGTGCTTTTAACAGTATATAAGGTAGGCATTACAACATCTATAAAATCTTATTTTTCTTCTTTCATACCACATATATTATTGGTTATCAATTGCAAGTAATTGATGCTCAACCTTCCCCATCGTCCTAAACAATTCCAATGGATTTAAGTCCTCGTTTGTTAGAGGTAAACTTCCAATTGACTTTTAATTTAGATGTTGATTTGTTTGCTATTTAAGTTAAGATATGCACCTAAACATTCATGAATTTGCAGCTGAATTTTAGAACTGATTTCAGCTCTGATTTTCAATTTTGAAATTCAGTTCTGAACTTCAAAGCTAAATCTCAAATCTGAATTCGGAGATGAACTACAAATCTGATTTGAGAAATGAAAATCAAAATTGAACTCAAAACTTGGTCTAATAGTCATGTGGTAGAGTCATGTATGCTGCTTCAAAAACTTATTTCAGAAATTGGTCTAATATTTTATATCTTTATGATTTTTTTTAATAAAATACAAAAGTATGAACATGGAAAAGACCATTAGAAGTTACACCCTTTTGTATTAATAAGTTAGAAACTACAGCTAGAGTTGCTGGAATGCAGAAACAACATTTTTTTAATATAATTTTAAGCAATTATATGCTAAAAGAACTAAAAAGTTGAAATTCTAGGTTTTGTTGTTTTGTTTGTTAATTTAATTTCATGGAAGTTTGATTTTAATTATTTGCTAGTGCAAACTCGGGTTTCATAGTAAACTAGGATTAAGAACATCTACTTTTGAGAGGTACCCTTATTTTGTTGCTTGTATTTCGTCATTATCGAGTGGGACGATTTGATACCGGTGTATGTAGAAGAAGAGAAGGTTGATGTTAGGTGGCCTAATTGGTTTGTTGTAGTTGCAGGGGAGGCTGTCAAAAGGTGGGTGTCCTGGTGGGTTGTTCCCTACTTTCCTTTGAGAAGATGAATAAGGTATATATGGTTCAATGTATCCCTTGTAATTACTGATTTGTTTTGAAAGAGTTTGGTATTTGAGATTGGATAGTGTTGATTGTTTAAATTGTTAGAAAATATTTAATTTTTTATTAGATAAATGCATTGTCTTGTAGGTGTCGTGGAGTATGTGGACCGGAGGTAGAAGCTAAGTTTTTTCTTGGTTAGAGGTAATGTCACTTGTAACATGGTTCCTATTTTCTATATAGTTTTGTCTTGGTTAGAGCTAACTTATGTAAAACTGTTATTTTCTATGGTTTTGATGTTTTGGCATCTTAAATTATAAGGGTATAACACACATACTACATCTAGTGCATAGCTAACATCTTGGTTTTATACTCATGGTAAGTTATTCCTTCTTTGTTGGATAAGATCAGACATTGTTTGACAAATCAAAAAGAAAGGGAAATTTTTAATGTGTGAATCTAGATTAGTTATTGAGCTTTTGTCATTTCAATGCATTACAAATCTGATTTTTCTTTTCATTTTCTATCTGAATTCTATATGCTATGGGTATTTAGTTGCTTAAAAATTGACTAATTTTCTCATCATTACTCATTAATTAATCTGTCCTTCATTTTGTCGAGTACTATGATTATGACTTGTTATCTAATTATCTTATACTAATTTGAGGTAAAAGTCTAGTGATGTCCTGCAGTTTTATTGCTTGTTGTTAAGATCTAGTGATGTCCTTCAGATCTTGTACAAATCCTCTTTCTTTTGAGGTTGATAGTATCATGTATCATCTAATCTTTGGACCTTTTTCATTTGTTTCTAAATGACGTGCATTTACAAGTGGGCTATGTCTGTAAGATATCTTGGGACATCAAGTCAAAGTATTGATAATTTGGAGAAGTATTTAGAAGCTAAAGCTAAAGAACATTGAGATGAATCTTGCACCATCTGCTCCTAACACTCTAGGTAATAGTTCTCTTTCTTTTTTCAGATTTTTTATATATTGAAAATTGTCTGTACTAGAATTGGATGAGATTCAAGAACAATGGGCTAAGTTTGGCAAGACTTGCAACGTACAACGATATATAATTGGACGATATTCGAGAACAAAGGGCTAATTATTTTAAAATTAATTTTTGTTTGAAACACTGGTATTTTATTGATCGATGTTATGATTAATCGCATTTAGCTTAATAAAACAATATAACACATTTCTATATGACTACTTCTATTTAGCTTACTAGTTATTGTTATTACATATATTCCTAAATTGTAAATCAATAATTTTTTTTATTCAAGTTTTAATTGTTTTGTGGAAAATATAGTTTATTTTGTTGTTTGTTGTGGATGAACTCAAGTTGTGTGGAATTATTTGGAGTATTTAATTATATTGTATTTTGTGGGTGAATTCAAGTTATGTGGAGCTATTTGGAATATGTGTTTTGTTGGTTGAATTGTAACAGGTTTTAACCCATTTGACAATGGGTCGTTCGGTAGGATATACTACTAAGCTTGTATTCAAATCAAATATTTATCACAAAAAATTATATATTTATATTCTATGCTAGTTACTAATATTTGTTTTCAACAAAAAAAAAACTTATTCGTAACTGGCGTTAGGCTATGCCAGTTACAAATAATACCCTTATTGTAACCGGCGTAACTTAACGCCAGTTACGAATAGTATGCTTTCTAACTTGGAAAATAGACTATTTGTAACTGGCGTTAGGTTAAGCTAGTTACGAATAGTACATTATAAATAACTAATATTAGCCAGTTACGAATAATTTTCACTAATTGTAATGGTGGCATTCGCAACCAACAAGGCAAGTTACAAAAAGTCAATTTCGCCAGTTACAAATAACATTTTTTCTACTGGAGCAACGAACAAATCAGGAACGTCCACCACGAACCACCACACGCGCCACTAGAGGTGGTCGGCCGTGAGTCCAAGAAGGGGGAGGAGAAAGCCAAGGGATAGAGAGAGAGAGTAAGGGTTTTGGGATTCTTGGTTGCTTGATGCACAATCAACTGTTAATTGTGTTGTGTCTGTAACACCCTAGAAAATCCTTTCCTTTAAATACTCATTTTACTCTTTAAAATACGATTTAGGAATATCTAAGACATTACCGCCACCGTGAAAACGGCTAAGGCAACTATCAAAGATACACAGCGGAAGACTTAAAATTAAAAGCCGTTTAAACAAGTCAACTCAAAAGTCAACCAAACGAAAGTAAAGTTTAAAACCAAAACAAACAAAGTCAAATAAAATCAAACTACAACTTGGAACCATTAAAGGCCCTTATTCCAAAACCGTTCCAAAACCAAACCTTTGCGTTAGTCCACACAGAATATGTCATAAATAAATAAAGCATAAAGCACATCGTAAACTAATGGAAACTAGCATGATTCACTCTTCACTCATGCCCCGTCATGAATATGCTTCAATACCTGAAAGGTTTATCTCTACTTGTCCCCACTACTCTCCATTAAAAATGGGTCATCATAGGGCCAAGATAAAGACATGGCCAAACACACAAACACACACAATCAACAAAGCTGAGTACATAAGCGTAATTAAACACACTACATGCTTTCACCTATCAACACACACTTACCTCAATACACCTGTTTTACAAGCACACACAACAATCAACAAGACACTTTAACTAGACACTAAATAATTCATTTAGCATTGATTACGCATCGAACCGGTTTCCAACTATACCTCCCCCAAATAAATTGAGGTTAACTGACACGGGAGCTAACAATGCCAGCGACATAACCACTCAAAGGTGGCGGAATTCCTGCGCATAATAATAAATAAAAAGGAATGTACAACGTCTTGTACTCCATTAGAAGTTATGGTTAAATATACAACCCCATAACTCCCCCCATTGTTCATACTCAAGGTATATACGTTCCAAGAGTTTTGGTGTGTAATCTCTTTCACTTTACGTTATTTACATGTTATTGGACTTGGTGATGACTCTCGAAGCGTAATAAATCAATCAACAATAATTATTCAATCAACCAAACATACCAATTTAATTCTTGGATAATTAGTCACCACATATTATTTAATGTTGAACCCTTTTTAATTCTACCTCAGTGTCAAACACACCTTAAACGCATAAAGCACCAAAAATCCTATCCCTCGGTGTTAAAAACACCTTAAGTGCACAAAAGCACCAACATACAATTTATTCCTCGTGTACATTGACACTTATGTAGCTCCTTTCTCATGCTTAAAGCATCAATAAAATTTATTTGAACCATAATTAAATTCCTTTTCAATAATCCAAACATAATTAAACATGTAGTTTAATTAATCATGTATTCTAACATCCCATAAACAAAAGTGTGGTTCAAACGCAACATGCCAAAATATAATTTTCCAATCCATAAACCATCACAAATAATTCATGCTTCACAATTCAATCACCAACACCATTAATTCACAATTCCATACTTAAAACCTTAGCATGATACTACTTGTAATTGATTAACATCAAGCCTAGCATGATTCTAAATCATCAAAATATGCCAAGTACGCGAACGTACCTTGAGTACGATCATAAAATCGTCACGACTAGTAGAAATTGCTTAATTCGAAGTCTCCTACACATTAAAATCATAATAGAGTATTAAAATCCACTCTAAACAAATTTCCAGCAATATATACTATTTTAAAACCCCTCATAATTTAATTAAAGTAAGCTGAAATTATATTTAAAACACCATAATTAAGTCCCAATTAAAGGGTAATTAAAATTCCTTCAAGAAACATAATATTAAGTGTTCTAAATAAAATTCCAGCACTTTATTTTAATTAAAACTTGCTGTAATTAAGCCTTAAAACTCTTAAAACAAAGTTCTAAACCAATATACATCATAACCCTTCAATAATTCATAAATCAAGAACCTAAGGTTTCAAAAATTGGGGCTTTTTAATTAAAATTAAATCTAAAAATTAATTAACATAATAATTATAATCAAACATTAAAATCGAATCCCAAAACTCATAATTTACAATTAGATTTAAGCATAGATTAAATTAAAACAATAAAGTTAAGTTTTTTTATTTTTTATTTTTTATTTTTTTAATACATGCTCGGAAAAAAGGGGAAAGAGGAGGCAGCCACCGGCTGCCGGCTGCTGGCAGCGGTGGGGCAAGCAAAGAGCAGCCGAAAAAAAAGAAAGGCGAAGGGGGAAAAGAAAAATAAGGAGGAGAGAGAGAGAAGTTTACCTTGGGTTTTCTCCACTTTGGGCAATTTTGATATGCCTCATAAGTGGGATATTTATACCCCTTCTCAACCAATCCCTCTTTCCCTAAACTTTCCTCTTTTAGTTTTTCCTAATCCCTTCCCTAATAGAACTTGTTAAAATTAAACTTTCTTAAAATAAAGCCCCAACTTTTATAAGTAAAGGAATTAAATAAACTTTAATTTTGTAAAAATATTAGTTAAAATTCCATAATTAAAATATTAAAATTATTTAAATACTTTATAAAATACATCTTTTAAATAAAATACGTATAAAAATACGGGGTATTACATTGTCATACAACCCTAGGCATGGATCTTATTTATAGATCTCATTTCTAAATAAGAGTCCATGACAAATCCCAAAACCTAACTCTAATCTAACTATGCTTGCCCAATCCAATTCACGATTAGTTACTTACTCATGAGGCCCATAAATGGGCCTCTAACTTGCTTAACCCGATACCCTTGTGTGTGACCTCATAGGATCCATTCTAGTGGGCTTTAGACTATTTGACTAGCCTAAAGATCATTGATCATAGTCTAGCAACAGATAATGACGACCCAATAGAACGAACTTATTATCTCCATAATAATGATCCTTGATATATCTAGTAATTGCACTTATCGAAGACATAACTCCTTCAATCTCTCACTTGTCTGCGACAAGTGCGCAATATTCAAATTCCTTAAGTCAATGTGTGTCGATTTGATAATATGATTGCATCTCATGTCGTATCATATTAATCTACAAATCTTTTCTTGAAAAATTGAGTTAGAATTACAAAACAAATGATTACTATGCAATCCATTTGAGCACGGCCATGCATTTTCTGAATTCTCCCTCTTCAAGGGGCCAAGACACATTCCTAATTAAATAGGTAGACTCAATCCAATCTTGTGGCAACCAAGGCTCCCACTCAAATCATGAGGTAACCAGGAAAGACCCTTTACGATCTCCAGTTACAGGAAGACGTTTGAATGTACACAGTTACATCAATCATTGAATGAAATCAATGTTCCACTCATGTCAAAGGAATCCACTCATGTCTATAGTTCGATCATGCATCATTCATGCATATCCATGTGATTGACCGAGCTTCACTATGCTCCTATAGCCCATGAAACTGCGCTATCCAATCAATCTTACATGCTAGTTCATTTAAAGAAATCATTTATGTCCACTTTAATGATTCTAAATTAGGAACTTGAATACTATATGGATTTTGTTCACCTGTGGGGTTTCATTCACCAGGTCATCAACCTGATGAGCCCATCAATCCATAATTATTTTGGACATTTTATTTAATATCATAAAACCATAACTAAAGATTGAAACTTTGTTTCAATTGATAAACGTAATTCTGCAAGTTGACGTATTACTTATGTAATACACTTTCTCAAAACACATACAACCTTAAATTACATAACTTGCTTCAATCCAAGAACCTTAATATGAATCTCATACCTTGGTTATGGAAGGGTTTAGTAAGTAGAGTTCATGAGACATTCTCATAAACATGAATTTTGCAACTTCTAAATTTTATAATAATATTCATATCCATAAACTAAGAATTCTTCTTCGTCCTTTCGCAAGGAACTTAGGAATTTCTAATTTGTATTACAACGTTACATTTGTTTTCGATTTGAAATCTATCATCACTTGTCTTTAAAACACGTGAATTAAATAGACGATTATAGTCCATGATGCGCATGATGCATCCTTTGCAAACTGTATAAGGAGCATCACTCAAAACATTAATTTCATCAACCTTTCTCAAGCATTGAATCTTTAATCAATGTGTCATATTACATGGGATTGAAACTCCTTTCAATATAATGTTGAACCTCATAAGAATCTTATCAATATAAGTTTCATAACCAAGCTCAAACATACTTAAAAACCTATTGATATGTTCATTTTAAATAGTGTTTTACCCCCGTCCCTTGGTCATAATTGGTAGTGTTTTTGGCTCTTTAGAGCCACTTTTATTACTAATTGGTGTTTTCTAGTGTTTTCGTGGTTTTAGTCGACTTTTGTAGGGACTTGCACTTTTGGAGCATTTTCCTAGGATATTATGAAGTGACTACGAGCATTGGAGGAGCACTACAAGTTTTTATAGCCCATGGCTGGTTAGAGTCATCAAACCGGCGATTAAGGGCTCAACATTTGAGATTCCGAGGCATTTGGACCAAGTACTCAAAACCCGAAGAAGAAATTCGGATTGGGCCGAAGAATCGGAGCCCAATCGAGAAGTCCAAGCTTGCCTAAGTGTCCGGGCCCAGCCAAAATAGGCACCGCCCGAAGGCGTGCCTGGCAAGGCGAGGAAGATTAGTTCGCGCCCAGCCGGGCGCGCGAGATGCTCATAATGGAAATTAAAATGGCGGGCCCGATCGGGAGTAAGATTTTTAGGGGTGATTTTTAGCGGAGATTCCTAGTTTTAATTAGGAGTAATTATTTTTGTATAAATACGATTTTAATGTTTTTGTTTAGGGTCTCTCTTCTCTTAGACTTTCTCTCTCTACTTAGTCTTAGATTATTTTCTCTCTCTATAACTTTTCTCTCTACTTTGTTCTTAATTCATCTCTTTAATTCTGATTACTTTGGTAACGATTTCTTCTACTTTAATCTCAGCTATTTACTTTATTTCTTTCATCATGTCTTGTTTAATTGCTTTAAATGGTTTAGTTTTAATTATGTCTGAGTAGTTTTCTTTCTAGGGTAATATGAAGGGGTAATTTGTTGTTGTTGATTATTGATGTTGCATGATAATTTCTTATTGGATTGTTTTGACGCTTTACAACCAGATTATGAATTAAGTAGATGTGATTTGCTTGTAAAAGTATAGCAATATTGAATTGATGAATCGAGCAGATGTTAATTTGATATTAAAGGTGATCTAGGGTGAGACTAGGTTGTTGAAAACTAATCTACCCTTGGCCAAAACAAAATTTGTAATATCTCAACACACCCTTATATCTAGCATAGGAGTAAGTCGAGGGTCGAACCACTAGGAATGGGTGATGAATGCTAATGCCAAAGCTAAGCTATCTCGAAGTAATGAAGTAAGGTGTGTAAATTCTAAACAATCAAACAATCAAGAAGAAATCAAATAATATCAAGCACTAGGGTTAGGATCCGCATATACTTGGAATGGATATAGCTAATTGGGATTGGAGATGACTAAGTTGAGTGTTGCAAGGGAAAATCAATTAAGCAATGAAGAGAGTAAGGTAGGCTAATCCCATAGAGGTCAAGCTATCGTCAACTACGAGAGACTCTAACTAGGAACCTTGAAAACCTACTCAATCGACAAAAGCAAGCCACAAATCAGTGTTCCGTATCAATGCGAGCTTACAATGCATTCTTGTGTAACAATCAAAGTTAGCTACTCTTCAATTAATCATACACATGCACTTAATCAATCAACCAATTTAATCACAACATCAACTCCATCAATTTCCCCCAATTAGCATCAATCCATTACTCATATATGCTTCACCATTCCACTAGCAAGAGAACTACTCACAATCCATAGAAATCGAAATCAAAACTAAGCTAATCAACAATTTCATCATCATCATCATATCAATAAAACAAATTCAATCACAAATTCAATTCAAACTTGAAAAATTAACAAATCAATTGAAATGATAAGCTAAAGATTGCATTAAAGTAAAAGAAATCCTTACAAACTTGCTTTAATTTAATGGAGAAAATGCTAGAATTACCAATCTTCAATCATCAATCAAGAACTTCTCTCTCTACAATCTAGAGTTTCTCTCTCTAAAAATCTAATTCTAATTCTTCTCTCAAATCTATTCTAATCCTCTTCCTTCTAAAAATAGAATGAAAATCTATATTAGGGTTGGCAAATGGATCAGATCGGGTCGGGTTCGTGTTCGGGTCAGTTGATTTTGGGTCAGCTACCCCCCAACCCTAACCTGATCCATTTAAATTTTCGGGTTGAAAACCCCAACCCGAACCTGATATTTTCGGGTTCGGGTCAACCCGAAATTGACCTTATTTGACCTGATATTTTTTTTTTGGGGTTTTAAACTTTTAATCAGATTATTCAACCTGAAACTAGCCTGATTTATTTTTCTAATAACTTTTATTATCAAACTCCTTGATATTATCAAAGGAACACTCAATTTCATAAACACATTGATTTAGTTGAAACCAAAATACTCCATAAACAACATAGTTAATTGAAACCAAAACTAACTAAAAGAAGTGTGCTTAATGAACGAGCGAGTAATAAAATTAAAAAAAAATATTAATAAACTACAAGGCCAATAACAAAAAACATGAAAAAAAAACAAAGATCATCAGATTCATCACATTTACTAGCTTGTAATATCGTCAGTAGTGTCGCCGCTGCCGCCACCTCTCATTCTTCCATAATTTAATGTGTGGGAAGTCTGGGAACTGGTTGCCTTACTCTTGAATTGCAATATGGAATTAAAGATCTCCACAATTGAAGAGAGAGAAAATTGAGAGGAAACTTGAAATAGGAGAGAGAAAGGGCTTCTTACGGCTGCTGGGAGAAAATTGAGAGTGTAAGAGGATTTAGGGTTTTAGTTTTTAATAGAACTTAAATATGGGCTTGGGCTAGTTTACTGTTTGCTTCAGCAATATTTTTTTTTTTTGGCTATTTAACTCATTTCGGGTTAAGTGGGTCATTTTGAGGTTGAAAATTTCAACCTTAACCTAGCTAACCCATTTATTATCAGGTCATGTTCGTGTCAACCCATTTAAGTTTTCGGGTCAAGAATCTCAACCCAAACCTCCTATTTTCGAGTCGGGTTTTCGGGTCGGGTCAGTTTTTGCCAGCCCTAATCTATATATAGTAAAACTAGCTAAGAGAAATTAGTTAAATCGTCCCTAAATAAACCCGTACATGTGCGGCCAACTATAAGGGAGAGCGCGGCGGCAAAAATCTGGGTACGGAACAAAGACCCAGACAGGCGCGCCCGTGCCCGAGAGAGGCGGGCCCACGCCACCAGGCCGCTCGCCCGCGCCTGGTAACAAGGAAGCCCTCTTCACCATCATGTCGATGCTCCTCGTGCGTTCCACTCAATGCTCTTGATAAACACGAGAACTTGCATTTTCCAAACTCCATGTTTGTGGGTTCAACACGAGAAATCATGCCCCACGGCTTGAATGCACAGCCTAAGGTCTTTAGGAACTTGCACCTCTCCATACTTGAGCTTCAAATGGAGAACATTAGGCATCCTAATCAATGCCAAACTTGGGAAGAGGCCTCGGGAATCTTGGATAACGACCTTAACCTGAAAAATGAAGGAAAACAAGCAAATAAAAGAGAAAATAACGAAATAAACCAATAAATGCATAAAGAAAGAAATCCAACTAAGAAAATTCAAACTTAAAGAAATAAAGAGTAAAATTAAGGAAAAGCTAAGGAAAAGGGCTATAGAATAGCAAAATATTCACCCTAAAGAGAACCAAATGAGTGTCATAAATGACACTCATCAAAAGGCTATTTTCAATAGGAACTTAGATCTAGTAAATTGCGAGAGCCTGTTAGATCTTTGTTGATTAATAAATTGCGAAAGCCTGCTAATCATGTTATTTGTGCAATGTTAATGCTTGATTATTATGTTTTACCTTGGAATGTTATTTATTGGTGAACCTATGCCCTAGACCTTTATTGATTGATTTCTCTTTACTCTGAAACTCCGTAGTTTAGTTTCCTATCCATATTATTAATTCGTTACTTAATAATTTAGATTGTTTCAATTAATTAGGAATAGAAAGACCAGTTCCCTGTGGATTCGACCCTACTTCCCTATCTGCATTAGTTAGAGGATTTAGGAATCACTTTTGATTAGGTGATACGACTTTAGAGTGTCAAAATTTGGCGCTGTTGCCGAGGAAACAGTTTTATTTTTATTTCTGATTGTTTTCTGTAGTCTATGTTATTTCTTCTTGTCTTAGAGAATTTTAGTTCTTTGAGGCAAGTCTCACATTTTCTTTTTAGTTCTTTGTTTATGCCCTGGCGTCCAAAAGGGAAGAATATAGAGCAAAAGAGTCGCCAACAAGTTTTAGGAACTAGTAAACCGTTCACAGGGTGAAGGTTACACCCCTTAACGATCCAAGAGATCGTCAACTCCATAAGGTCTAGAACCAAATAATGGTTCGAGGATGAAGGTAAAAAGCCAACCTAAAAGAGATTGAACCTGCCCTAATAATAGGCCTCTACTTTATTCTGATCTTATTCATGTGCGCTTTTCGACTAACATGCAGTCAATAGGATTAACCCTAAACCTTTTTATCTATGTTGGTTGAATATTAATGCACTAATAAAACTATTATTGGCGATCGCTTGAATTATAATCAAATTAGCCCTAACAAGATTATTAATTATCTTATTAAGCATGATTACAAGTACCAATTCCCTTTAAACTTGCATAAAAAGGTGTGATCAAGCTATAACAATAAATAATGTATCAAGCAACATAATAAATAATCAATAAATAATAATTATAATCATCTAAACAATAATCATCATAATAATAATAATAATAGCAATAATAAAATTATAATCATAATCATCATAAATAAAATAATCATTGCATCATAAAAATAATAATAATAATAATAAATTATTACAATTATAATCATAATCATGTTCATGTTAATATTAAAGCATAATAATGGCAAGATACTAGGCATGATACTAACAAGATTAATAACAAACCCTAGCATGTCACTAAGCAATAAAAATCAAATCTTTAACCCTAACATGATGCTAACAATCATAAACATTAGGAAAGAACAAAAAAGGCATCGCAACAGTCATATTTAACATATTTGATATTATAACCTTTTTCCCTAAACATGATACTAGGAATATCATAATAACAATTTAAACATGATTTCTACATCATAATATCAATAAAAACCATTAAAGCACTTACTTTGATGCCTCGTACCTATTTCTAATAACAAAATACACACGTTAGTAACTTCAAGAAAAATAATAAACAAAACAATTAAATTAAATAATGGAAAGAGAGATTTGGGACCAAACCCTCATAAATTAAACCTTTCACGTCTAGGGCGAAGGCAACTTAGAATATGGCTAGGTGTTTCTAGATCTAATGAATGCCGAATTTTGTATGTAAAAGCAAGTTTAGAAAAAGAGAGAGAGAGATGAATGAATGATTAAGGAAATTTTGATGAGAATTAGCGAATGATTAAAGAGAATGAAAGAGAATTGAAAACTGGTTGTAGGTGCATATAGATGAATGTTGATGAGAATTGGTGAATGAAAATGGAGTTTTTAATACGTTATTTATAGAGAAAATCAGCCAAAAAGATAAAATTAACAAAACAGAGTTTGGCGCACGCAAAACGAGATTGGCGCCAGACGCCAATGCTGGCGCTTGGCGCCAATCCTGTTTTTGACGCGTTTTCTAAAATCAGATAAATTTTGCCATATAGGAGGATAAAATTGTATCTATTCCTCAAAAATACTCTTTGATTTTAATTAAAACTCTGAAAAGTCAACAAAAGTCAATTTATCAATGCTAATTGAATTAGGAATGAAAAGAACCTTCTAGAAGAATCTAGAAGACTTATACCATTACTAGTTGCATTAGGAATGATAAATCATATTAGGCCCTCCCCTAGATCTTTGGGCCGCATATAAGGCTCAAACCGGGCCCAATTTAGTAATTTGGCCATAACTTCCTCAATATTCATCGGAATTGGACTTATAATTTATCGTTGGGAAGCTCTTGTCAAGCCTCATCCAACTACACTACTATTGGACCCATATCATGGACCAACCAAACTGGATTGACTGTTATCTTAAAATAAGTTTTCAAAAACAAAGAGAAGAGAAAAGAAATTAAAACTATCCGCAACACTAATCTTTCCACACTTTCACTTCATTCGATTGTGATTCGACGTGAAAGGTACTCATCACCGGGTTTGGTTTTGGGGAGACACAAATGGGTGTCTACAAGGGTGTTTCTTTAATATAACATATACTCAGAAAATAAAATTAAACTTTGATTTTAAAAAGGTTTGATTATTTTTTTTTATTTAATTTCTATCTAAGAGATTAAATAATAATAAAAAATTAAAAAAAAATTGCATAAAAAAAAATCAGAACTGCGCAAAGACCTGATTTCGTAATACGAATACGTAGGAAATCTTTATGTTTCAGTCATTTCGAAATATAAAAATATGAAGCTCATTTTATTCCATTCAAAATTCAGAAGAGAGACATTGTTGAACTAGATAGTATACGAAAAAAAAAACCATAGTAATGAATACACTTTATTCGAAAAAAAAACTAATGGTAAAATTGTGTAACAGTCTAAGGTTTTACTATGTCCTCGATTGTCACAGATGATGGAGGAGTAGTTTCCATTGCAGCATTTTCTGAAACCTTTGAACTTTCCCCTACACTCTTCTTTTTCACCCAAACAATGTATTTCAATTTTGGGATTGGGGCCTTTGCTACCTGTTTTCCTTTCTCTTTGACTATTGGAGCTTTCTTGTGAGTATTTGCTGAAGGTTCTTCAATTTTCACACCTTGTTGCGTGGGTTTGGAAGGAGCCTTTCTTTTTGTTTCCTTCAAACGAGCTTTAGGGGGTGAGAAGTCTAACTTTCTTCTCAGTCCTTTGTTTTGACCACTAGGGGGAGGAGTAGTGGTTAAATGCATCAAAGGCTTAGGTGAATTGCAAGCGGTAGCGACTTGAAGTTGAGATCGAGCCTTGTTTAGCTCACCCATATCCGCCGCATTCATCCAAGCCTTGTAAAATGAAGATAATGTGATACTCGCAGGAGGATTTGGTATTACCCATTTAGGAAGACTCGACCAATATTCCATCCAACAAGAAATCCTTTCAGGTTTAAAAGTCACATCTTTAGGGGCATCACAATCTTGCGGAGGAATATATTGCCTCATCCCGTATTGTCTCATTACCCTACAAGGAAAAATATAAGTAGTACTAGATAGGCCTAAAATCCTAATGTAAGGGCAATTGAGACTATTCCCAATCATACTATTTATGTTCCACCAAGGAATCACAAACCGTATGTTAGGAACTCCATGACAGAAAAACGACGTCCATTCCTCTTCATTCTTATTCTTCTAAAGGATTCGACGTCCAGGAAATGTCTTTACTCCATTAGCCTCAAGGTTTTGAGGCTGATCAACAATTCGCAAACGCTCCATGAGCCAAATCTAAAAAAAAAAACAAAAAATAAATAAATTATTTTGCGATTTAATACACGAGCAGGTGGCGCGCGCATCTAAATCAGTTGCGCACACCCTCCGCGCGCAACTCAGAAGATTGCGCTGGTCATGCCAACGCAACTTCTTGACTTGCGCTGATAAACGCCTAAAAAATGTACGTGTAATTGAAGTTGACTTCCCATGAAACCGTTTTCGTTAGGATCTCCTCTAAGGCGATTCAAGCACAGAACGGTTTCCGCTAAAACCAAAGGAGCTGGTGAATGACATCCCTCTATTTGCTCTACTATGGACACCATTGAATAATCTCCGCATTCTTTGTCTTTCCTAAGTAAACAATTAACAACAAGACAATAACATAAAGCACGAATTTTAAAGCGCTGTTTAGTCATGTTGTCACAAGGGGCGACAAAGTGTTTAATAAATTAAACTAAGTTCAGGCCTTCTTCAGTTCCTATGTTGTTCATATCATTGTCGGACAAACCAAAAAATCTTTGGAATATAGGTTTAGGATCCTACAAGGTAGGCAAATAAGTCACAAGGAGAGTGTTTGTAGGAAAACCTGACAAAGCCTCGAACTCACTAGGAAGGGGGATAATTTCATCCCCACTAAACAAGAAAAGATGGTGGTTAGAGTCCCAATGGTTGACGGGGGCATGAAGAAAATCAAAGTTAACCACTAGTTGCATGTAATTCAATAAAGGGTCTAAGTGGTAAATTTTGAAAGCTAGTTTGTCCTCGGTTGAAAGGGACGTGACCCATTGCTTCAAAGGTTGTTCAAAGGTCTTCACCATTGTTAAAAAAAAGATAGAGAATAAGATGCTAGAGATATTAATTCTTTTTAATTTCGTATGTTACTAAGAGAATGAATGCGAGATAATCAAAATCCTACACAAAACCACGTTTAAATAGACCCAAAAGTGCCAAATTTTCGACAAATTCAGCTTAAAGGAATGTCCAGTGATAGGTGGTGCGCGCAACTCCTGAGTTGCGCTCGACACCCGCGCGCAACAAAATTACATGCGCGCGACAGTCGCGCACAACTCACGAAGTTGCGTGCGACTCCCCTGACGCGACATGTAATTATATTTAATTTCCGTATTCTGGCTCATATAATGACAGAATCTTCACGAAAATCTTAAGACGAATCATACACTTGCCTTCTAACACTTTGTGTCCCTTTTCTTGCCTACTTTTTATTTCCTTTTTATTTTCTTTTATTATTTTCTTGTTTTCTATTATTTTTCTTTTTTCCATTGTTTTCCTACTTTCTTTTTCTTTTTATTTTCTATTATTTTTCCACTTTTTTTTTTCTTTTTTTTTCTTTTTCCTTCTTCTCCCTTCTTTTTGGAGTTTGTTTATTTTTTCGATGGGGGTAAGTCGAGAACCTTTATCTACCTGAAAAACTTATTCGCTTTAATGTACACATGGAAACAAAAAAAAATAATAATAATGACATATATACAAATTTTTCATATATACAAAAATATATATATATATATATACATAAGTTTTCTAAAAAAATATATAAATGTGTACAAGAGGAATCAGGGTGCTCGGCGACTACTAGACGGTTGCTGCACATCCTACAAAAAACAAAGATTAATACATGAAATGTAATAACTTCGTTGCAAAGCAAAAAAAAATATAATAATAACTTACCACGATCATCCGATGATCACGGCATGACAAAGTCACGAGGGCTCTCCGATAAGCAGCTCTGAAAGCATGTAAAGTCTTCACCATGCCGTTTAAGGTCTCTCACGGAACTTGTTCCAAGAATACAAGGACAGTTAGTAAACAAATGTATATGAAAAAAAATAGAAATATCTAAGTATATATACATAAAAGGCATACTGACTCAACCGTCTCAGGTAAGAACGGTATCCCCTCATCATCCTCGACCGCTGGAAGGGTCTACGAATTACCAATCCGGCAGCATCGGTATACGTGATCTCCGATGTAGGTGGCACCCAACCACCCAGCTCGACCCACTAAAAATATATGTGACAAAAAATGATAAAAGGGTCAAAATTCATAAAATAAATAGAAACACAAAAAAAAGAGAGTTAGGAAAAAAATCGAAACAAAGGCCGGAAAGGGAGTCAGCCTGGATGCTATAAAAGCCGGATAAGAGCCATCCGACAGCACCAGCTGCTCCGCTGGATATCCAAGGATCGCCTAAGCTCGATCCTCGGTAGACAACAGGTCTGGACGCAACATCCGTATCGGGGGATCCGCAGGAACCAAAGGCTCCTCGGTCGAAAGCTGCCAGAGAACACGCTCACCTAAAAACCAAGCGGCGGTCCTCTAGAACAACGAGAGTCCCATTTAGATGGCCCGAAAACGACAACGAACCATGGTAGACCAGATAGCCTCAGGGACTCCGACGATCAAACTCCAAGGACGGAGTTCGATCTATGAAACACAACCTCATAAAAATCATTAGAAAATGATTAAAATCAAAAAACGAATAGAAAACATGTAGTTTGGAATACTCACCGACGCATGAGGCGCCAAAATAATCCTCTGGCGAAAGTCGCTGGCAGAAGTAGCTCGTCTCCTCTTAATCTCGACCAATCAATGGCCGATAGGGAAACGAGTAGCCCTAAGCACTCTAGGGGCTAAGAAAGGCAGGTACGAGTATCCCTAAGCCTGAAATCGAGAAAAGATAAGCCTAAAGGAAAGTAATAACTGGAAAAGCTTAAAATACGTACCTCAAGGATGCGACCATGTCATATAAGCGAGATTTGAGGCACCTCAGTAGCTGTCGCTGAATCCATGACCCGGGTCGCCTTGCCCATAGCCGTAAGCATACAGGCATACGACACCTCCGCCAAACTCAGGTTACCTACTTGCCCCAAATCGCTGTGGCAAATGAGTAACCCAATAGCGAAACGCTCTCTTCGATCACTCAAGATGGTGACAGAAAGAACGTGGGCAATGTATATCCAAGCCAGCTGCTCAAGTGTACACTGCCGGTCAAGCTCATCAGCCAACAACTCGTCGGCAAGAACCGAGTACGGACAAGATTGCGCGTATACGTGAAGAGCCGACGCAAGACGGTCCCCCACAAGGTCGCGCAATCTCTCGTTTGACCCCTTTTCGAGCTCTATAATTACAGGCTTGCCTCCGAAAGGAAAACTTGTAATCAAAGAGAAATCGAAAGGGGTAACCGTCATCTCTCCCCATGGAAAGTGGAAAGTGTTGATGGAATCCCACCAAAACTCCAGCAATCCACGGAGGAAAGCTGATGATGCAGACTGGCTCAATAAATCCCGAAGAGCCGCCAGTTGGGAGTCAATCCCAGAAAGTGCTACAATCTCCTTTGCCACCTCGGGCAAATGCTCAAAACGGGCTTGCAAGTCATCAGAGCCGTACAAACGCATGCAAGGCTCACTCTAAAAATAAAAAAAACGGTTATAGTTTTAAAAGGAGAAGAAACAAAGGAAAAGAAAAGAGACGAAGGCGCGGAAAAATCACGATGTCGCGCCACCCTTTGATCGAAATGTGGTGGTCTGGGTACCACTTAAGTACCCTAGAGTCCCAGTTGGGAGGAGCCTCCCAAACCACCTCCTCCTGGCGACGTCGATCGGCTGCGATGCGTCGCTCTCGAACCTCCTCTCGAGGACGGGTTACACTCTTCTGAGGGAGAACCGCCTCGTCCGGATCTCCAAGAAGCTCCTCGACATAGACAAACGGAGGCGAGTCCATGCTATGACGGATAAAATTTCTTTAATTAGTTTATTTTACTTCCTAAACTAAATTAATATACGTATTCTAGACCCATTTCGGTAGCATAACAGCTACCGATAGGGAAAAACACGAAAATCGAATGCCACCCATACTTGGGGGCTACGATACCTGCAATTAAACTCAGTAAATGGGGGCTTTTAACACCCACAAAAGCCTGCCTATACCAGTGTCAACTAAGCATTCAAGGGATTATATTCTAAAATCTCAAAGAATCAACTAATTCTAGATGAATAACAGAAATATAAACATGATTATCGTCTACCAAACAATTTTAGAGTTTGAATATGGTGAAAATAGGCTAAGTATACACTTCGCGCCATTCTTTTTTTTTGGATTCAAAATTTTCAAAATGATAATTATCGAAGCAAAAACTAGTTCTAATACTATAATTATTGCATAATTAACAAGTATAACCAAAATGAGAAAACAAAATAATAGAAAACCAAGCAAGAACGAACATGAAACAAGAAATGCTCATGCAAGGTTCAATACTTAACCATTTTTCAGGAAATTTGTTGCTGAACACTCCTTAAACATAGCATAACAACATAGAGAAAACAATTTCATAAAAAATAAGCTGAATCAAAAACCCCCAAATTCGAAATTTGGGGTTTAACGATTCATTGAGAATGAGATAAGCTTCTTTAGCAAATTATGCCAAAAAAGCAAATTATTAGCAAAAAACATACATTGGATTACGGAAAATATGAATTGAGAATGAGATAAGCTTCTTTAGCTTAGAAAATTGCAAAAAACCGAGCTTTTTAGAGAAAGAAAGAGTCGAAAAATGGCGAAGGAAGGAAAAAATGCCGAAATGAAAAATCGCGCCTTCGATTTTTATTTTACTAACATAAATGTCGCGCGCAACTTAAGATGTTGCGCGTAACATACCAGCGCAACTCAGAAAGATGCGTGCGCCTGGCCAACGCGACCTTTTGAGTTGCGCGTGGATACTGGTCACTAAAAGACCGAATTTTTTATTTTGATCCGTTTGATCATTTTTTGAACGGTTTTTGCTCGTTATTAGACGTAATGGAACGCAAATCATAAAAATCTTTTTAATTGCTTTTCATATTGTAGTTTGTTTTCTTTGTTGTTAGTTTTTTGCATCATATTGCATGCACACCGTGCTTTGTGCCTTCCCCAAGCATATACGTTTTGAACGCTTTTCATAAGAGTGCCTTACGACGTTCCCTGGTGGTGCTTTACGTAAGAGCACCCATAGACAGGTTTGTCATTTTATTGTACCAACGTTACAAATGTCCGGGTTTTCTTCTTTTTTCACGTCCTAAGAAAAAAGGAAGGCGTTTTCATGTAGCGTAAAAATGCAAATGGTGTATCGTACGGCGCAAAATTGTACGGCGTAGGTGATGCGTAAAATTTCACTCAGCCCAAGCTTTGCAAAATCTTCCTCTCGGAACTAATAGGTGGAGAATTATTGTAGGCATCAGCTTACCTAGTCGACAGGCGCCCCAAACCTTCAGGAACATGCAGTGCTTCAATGGGAGCAAATACGGTAGTTAGTGCGCTTACTAACTTACCAGACAGGTAGGGTGTCAAATCCGTCCCCTTTATAAAGAATCGACGAGACGATGTCGCTCCTATGTAGTCACATGCCCCCAGTCTTGAGACACGTGTACTCATCTTGTGGAGAAAACTGATGAGACAGTTGTTGAATTTCTTCCCTCTCACTGAATTTGGATATATGCCTCCAGTCCTGAGACATGTATTTCTATCTTGTGGACGTCCGGCTCGAATACTAGACTATTTCGGCTCGAATACCGAAAACCCACCTTTTTCATCTTTTACTTTAGTAAAGTCATGCTAAAGTTTCAATGACATATAAAGGGACTTTAGACCAACGATGACACGATTGAGAGGAAATCCTCCCCTTTTATTCTTTTAAAACCGATTTCTTTTCATGACCTGACATCACCCAGAATACTTTTACTTGTAAGAGCATTCTACAATTGCAAAGGATCAATCTAGATTCTTTAGTGCGATAAGACTAGGAAGGACCTTTTTCTAGCCTTAATAGCTACTTGTTTTAAACACTTAGCAAACCAAGGATTGTTTCGACATACTTAAACATTACTGAAAGATTCTCTATTCTTAGTGAACTTTGCAGAATGAGTCTCGGATTTATATCCTTGACTACTTTGATCATCGTCTATTCTAGACTCGATTAAAGTGGGGCCTAACTGTAGACATCTACTTTTGGCCTCCTGTCCTGACAAGAAGCACAATGATGATAAATAAAGTCATCTTCGTGTTGGATCAAAGTGAAGAATACTTATGGATAAATGGTTAAGCCACAAAACACAAAAGACTAGCTCAAATAAATTACAAAAATCCAAAACAAAGGTCTAATTAACTAAACCCGATAATAATTAGGCTTAAGCCTGTCTTTAAACCCTAATAATGACGGATTTAGGATCGCCTAGGTTAAAGCTTAGTGTTGCCGCTGAAAAAACCGCGCGCATCTCACAAAGTCGCGATGGGTAGCCGCGCGCAACTATTTCTATTTGCTGCAGAAGATTTATAATTGTTCGGAAATTAAACGGAAAATATAAAATCGAATCTTACCATAAATCCTCGCGTAAGAACAATAGTTGCGCTGCACATAGTAGCGCAACTCTCTAACTTGCACTGGGTTGCCGCGCGCAACTTCATCTATTGCGCGCGGCACCTGCTGCGGAAGATTGCTCAAAACCCGAAACCTAATCCTTCTCTATAAATACGAGATTAAACTGAGGCTTCAACAGATAGAATTTAACTTAAAAACTTTGGCGAAATAACTTGTGAATTTATGCAACCTAGCCCTCTTGTCCAAAACACTCATTCTTTCAATACTTTGTTACTACGGTGGAGGTTCCCCAACAAGAAGGTGTCCATAAGTGTTCTAAACGAAGATCTAGCAAAGAGAAGTGGTAAATTCCCGAGCACTTAGTTAAATCACCATTATTTTCTTGTTTAAAAGGATTTGAATTAATTAATTAGTGTTGTTGACCACTTTTAAAATAATTAATTAATCAATTCCACATATTATCTTGCGTTAAATAAAGACTAGAATTGAATTAAATAATTGTTGGTTGATCACCTAAGCCAAGGCAAATCTTGTTTATTTATTGTTCTTTCACGAATATTATTAAATAAGAATAACGACTTTGCGATGTAATTCCTACGTGAATTAATGCTTGTAAATAAAATCAACTAACATAGTTTTAGGTATGGTGTTGCATATATTGTTTGGTGATGAAATTGTAATGAAGGAAGAGCTAGTAGAGGTCGTACTAGGGCTAGGATGACGATTCCCCTCTAAAAGGAATGTTATCTTAGTACCCTCGCTCCCGATCTCATTTCTGGTTTATAGACCAATTAGGGCATGGGTAAACTTATGATTTGTGCTAATTATTCCATGAACTCCAAATGGAAGAAAGGCATGAACGAGGTTTATGAGTTTTTCCTAAAACTCATTGGCGACTCCTACTTGTTTCTTAGAAAAAAAGCTTGATGATAGAATCATTTCTAATTCAAGGTCCCCCAAACAGTTAGGAATTCAAATCCTACTACACACTAACAAGTGTAATGTCCTAGGCTTTTAAGTGGCTAAGGGCATTTAAAGAGAGTACCCCTTACGATGGGATCACCCTCCGTCGCCTGGTGTGCGGCACTGCAGGCAATTTTCCCACATGTTTTCTATTTTTCGATAAAATTAAGCGTAAAAGTCCGTACGAGGGGTAAAACCGTAATTTCATTTAAAACACTTCTTTTACTCCAAATAAAACTCATAAAACTTAATTATCATTGGGCCGCATATAATAGGCCCTCCTTTATATCATTGGGCCGCATATAAAGATAAAACCTGGCCCAGTTTAGTAATTTGGCCATATTTTCCTCATTATTCATCGGAATTAGGCTTGTAATAAATCGTTGGAAAAAGCTTTTCGAGCCCTATCCAACTAGACTATTATTGGACCCTTGTCATGTACCAAACTAAACTGGATTGACTATTTTCATAAAATAGGTTTTCAAAAACAGAAAGAAAGAATTTTATTAAAAAGTAACCGCAACTCTAGACTTTCCACACTTTCACTTCATTCGATTATGATTCGACGTGGAAAGCATTCCTCACCTGGTTTGCTGTTGGGGAGACACAAATGGGTGTCTACAACTATAATTAATCGTATCGAATTGTACAGAAAATCGGCAGATTAGGGGGCTATTTAGGTGCAAAATTGATGCAGTTCGACTCTTGAAAGGATTCGGAGGCAAAGCACTACAACACTAGAAGACAAGCCTGTCGCCTTGCGACAGCGTCTGTCGCCTGGCAACAAAAGTAGCGCTCGGCGACAGAGTGAAGCGCGAGGCGACAAGTGGCGCTGCTATGCTAACTCAGCGTGCTATGTAAACCGCGTTTTTTGGCTATAAAACGAATTCATACATTAACTTTAAAATTTTACCCTTTATTCAATTACCCCTTACATATTAATTTAATATATTTTTCTTCCTTTTTTTGGATTTATTCATGCTTATTTAAATTTAGGTTTGTTTTAAGTCCGATTTATTTTTCATTTTTTCTTTTTGGGAAGAAAGTCGAATACCCTCCATTATTAATAAAAATGACGGAAATATTTGCGCAGAAATAGTCACAATTTTTTTTGCACACACACATATGCACATAAAAGTATAAAATAAAATGCAAAGATAAAACAGTCATAATAAATAAAAGTTTGTATATACAAATACGTCTAATAAATGAGTCAGTCGGCAAAGTCCTACAAAAGTCAAAATAAAATAAACACAGGAACAACTACGGTGCTGGAGGGCGCAGATGATGAGGGATGTTCATCATGTTGAAGAACATCGCAGACTGAGGAGTATGGTCCTCACCAGCTCCGGACTCGCCAGGAGTTGGAAACCACAACTCAGGACCAGTCCACCAAGGCTTAACATGGTGCTATTCAACAAAGGCTGAGGCTGCGAAGGCTGCTGCGACGACGAGCCAACGTCGTACGTCCCACCACCTACAAGAGGAGCCGATGTCGTGCCTCCTTGGCCCATCGGCCCAATCCGTGCAGCCTCAGAGGAAGAACCCGATCCCTCCACTACCTCGGTCCGAGCAGCGTCGGATCGGCCACAAGAAGTAGTGCGGCGACGACTCGAGCCAAACCTAGACGGCTCCCTACTAGTCTCGTCTAAGTACGTGAAGGGATAGGTTGTCCCTGCAATATTAAGGGCCCGTTCATATTTACTGAACTGAGCTGAAATGTACTGAACTGAACTGAACTGAACTAAACTGAACTGATTAGAGCTGAACTGAACTAAACTGAACTGAACTGAACTAAGATGAAATGAATATTTTATGAGAGAGGGAAATTAAGAGCTGAACTGAACTGAACTGAACTGATTGGAGCTGAACTGAACTGAACTGATTGGAGCTGAACTGAACTGAAAATAAGTAGATATGGCCAGGCCCTAAAACAAGTTAGATACAAAGAAAATAGAAAAATAAAGAATGTAGAGTAAAGAGGAAAAAGGATACTTCCTGAGCAACGTCGTCACGACGATCGAAAGCTACGTTCCTCATCCTCACCAGCTGGCTCCGAAAGGCGTCTATGAACCTCGCCATCGCCATCACCACCTCGCGCGAGAACTGTTAGAAAACAAAATCATTAACAATATAAGACAAGTATAACCAAATAGAAAAGCAAATAACTCACCCGAGTCTGGTGACGAGGGATGTATTTCTCTACGAAGCGCTGATCCTGAGGAGCTAGAGGAATCATCTCCTTAACTGGGCCGTATGTCCCCTAATAGCTGATGGAAATCCGAGGAGGAACAAACTCAGCAGGCTCTGCCTAGCAAAAAAAAAAAAACCAAACCTCTGTGAATAAACACCACTTGGGGGCTACCTAGCAAAGAACTAAAAGACAAAATGCATACCTCCGCCTCCTCATACAAAACAGGGTCCAGAGCTAGCAATGGCAGCAAATCCTCCTCGTAACACCGCCCCAAGCTAGCATGAAATCGCTAAGGGGTACCAGCAGGCGACCTCTCCGCCAAGTTGATCAACATCGTGTCATGGAACATGTGGCGAGGTGGAGGAGCAGGGACGACGAAAATCTCCAAAGAGTGTTGAATATTAAATCTCTCACCAAGGTACACCACCGCCTCATACGTCCCCTATAAGTAGCGACGCTCTACAGTGTAATACACAGCCAGCGCAGGAATAACTAGATCGGCCCATGGCAGATTTATCACGTCAGGCTCTTGTAAAAAATACGATTGTAAGATAAAACTCTATAAAAAGGCAATACAAGGATGATAACTGTTAAAAAGAACATACGGACATGGGCAGTGGCCGCCCGATCACTGATGCGACATCCCCAACGGGCCCAACAGGAAGCTCTCGAGGAGATTATCTCGCTGGCGCAAGCGACAGAAAGTGCTCGTCGAACCAGATCTACAAAGGTAGAAGAAAATCAGCATAGGCCAAGCTGGCCCAATCATAAGTCCCGATCAGCTAAAGATCGCGGAGAGAAGGAAGGTAGTATAGAAGCACCCAACTACCCTTATCAGGGGAAAAGGTTACTGACATCAAGATAAGAACAAAGATGCGCACCCGCTGCTCACTGGTGGTCACATCATCCTCAAAAGCTATCCCCAAAGTCGACTGGCGGATGCACCGAGAGCTAAGTCGTGCTGGATCCACCTTGGCACGGGCCCGAACAACGATTTGACCCAACAGCTCCTCGACTATCGGAGAAAAAGCAGTAATCATACTGTCAAATGGCAGCACAGTCGAGCAAAACTCTAGTTCCGAGATGAGACTTAAGTCGGCTGGGGTGATAGTCATCTCACCCAAGGGAAAGTGAAAGGTGTTGGTGTTGTCCCAGAGAACTCCATCAAAGCATGAACCATGTGGTGGCTCGCGTCAAACGAGTACATGGCTTGAGTAGCCCATAGGACTCCCAAGCTGTCGCAACTCCTCATCGCCGCGAAAATACTTGTCGTACAGGTTGTCGATGGACTCGTTGCCCGAACCATGGCTAGCGTCCTCCTACTAACAATCCCGCGACACACCCTCTCAGAATCGTGGTGCTTGGGAGAGAAAAACAATGTACGCTCATCTCACTCGGGGAAGGGACCGAGATCGGGAACTAGAACCTCGCTATCTAGCCATACTACATTTTGCAAAATTGACAAAAATTAAGGCTCTATAGTATATAAGGTTTTTCAAGCTGCATGATACTATGTTCGCAAAAAAAAAAAAAAAAAAAAAAAAAAAAAAAAAAAAAAAAAAAACAGAGTACGTAGTACTAAAACAGAGCACGATTTCAATTCAAGCATATATGGAAGTTTTCAAGAAATTAAACAATTTTTTTGTAATATTATGATAATTATTGTGACAAATTGGAAACAAATTGCTAGCAAAACACGAAGAACAACCCACATTGTTCTCACGACCTTAAGTGGTTCAACAATGGTGTATTGCTCATTTCTCAACTAAATTGAGTCAAACAAGTCTCAAAATACTCCTAAGGAAATATACAAACATAATCAAGCAATTTAATGACTTAAAATTCGACAAACAAAGCAAATTGAGCTATATATATTTCAAATTTCAAGAAAATGCGAGAATTAACATACAAAAATTAAGCAAAATTCGAGTGAGTTTGAAGAAAACTTACATATATCAGCAAACTAGATGAACTAAGCTTCAATTTTCAAAAATTTTGAGGGAATTTGGTTGAGAAATGAGCGAAAACGAGTGATTTGAAGTTTTGTGGCGAATTACAAACAAGAACAGCAACAGACGCGAAAATGTGGAAGAAAAGGGTTTTATTCGGAAAACCCGAGTGCAGCGCCGCACGACAAAGCTGTCGCCGCGTGACAGAGGCTGTCGCTGGGCAACAGGAAGAAATTACGGCGACGGCAATTTCCGGCATTCGCTGGAGCGGCGATAAAGTATGAGACTTCGAAAAATGACTATTTGGACCTCGTACAGCAGTTTAGGTTCCTTGGTACACCAGTTAGCCCCTCTAAGCGACTTGAAGCGATCGACCTAATAAATGATCGTTTTACTTAGCTTAAAGCGCCTAAGTATTGGCTCATCGGAGGCACCAACATAAAGGTTCATAAACAATAGAGGCACCGACATAATGGTTCACAAGCAGCAAAAGCGCCGACGTACTGGCATAATAGAAGCAAAGTTCAAGCGAGCTTTTATAGGATCTACAAGCGAATTTCTTCGGTGATATTCTTTAGAATATTATCGCAACAGATGAGGATGACTTCAAGCGAAGATATCTTTGGCAGCGTTCCCTAGCTTGCGGAGGGTTGTCACAAACAAATGAAGGTGATTTCAAGCGGATTTATCTTCGGTCATGTTCCTTAGCTTGCGGAAGATGGTTACAAGGAAAATGAAGATCGTTTCAAGCGAAGGAACCTTCGATAGGATTCTTTAGCTTGCAGAAGACTATCACAACGAAAATGGAGGCAGTTACAAACGTAGCAGTCTTCAAGCGGTATCCCCTAGCTTGAGGAAGATCGTCAAAAACAGCAGGATGGCCTTCCCGAGCTTATGGGAGGTTGTCACAACGACAATGCAAAAAATCGGTTACTCTAGAGACGTGTGCTCGACGATGCAAGATACGCGTTTCTTAAATCTCTTCTCTATTTTACTAAATCTAGTATGCAAGTATTGACGTTACAAGTATGATTTAGGATCGCAGAACGTTCGGAATCATTCTCCGTCCCTATCGATACTTTGACTTTTGTTTTCGAAACTTACGTTTCTCCAAACTCAATCAAAGTGGGGGCTTGTGTAGACACCTATTTGTGTCTCCCCAAAACCAAACCCGGTGATGAATACCTTTCGTGTCGAATAATAATCGAATGAAGTGAAAGTGTGGAAAGTCTAGTGTTGCGGTTAGTTTTTATTAAAAATCTCTCTTTCTGTTTTCGAAAATCTATTCTATTTTATGAAAATAGCCAATACATTTTATTTTGGTCCATAACAAGGCTCAAATAATAGTGTAGTTGGATAGAGTTTGAAAAGAGCTTTCCAACGATATATTATAACCCCAATTCCGATGAATAATGAGGAAGTTATGGCCAAATTACTAAATTGGGCCCGGTTTGGTCTTTCTATGCGGCCCAATGATCTGGAGGAGGGCCTATTATGAATTATCATTCCTAATGTAATTAGGAATTATTATAGTCTTCTAGAATCTTCTAGAAGGTTCTTTTGAATCTTAATGTGATTTGGATTGATAATTAAGTTTTATTTGGAATAAAAGAAGTGCTTTAAATGAAATTACAATTTTACCCCTCGTACGGACTTCTACGCTTAATTTTATACAAAAAAAATAGAAAACGTGTGGAAATATTTCCTGCAGCGCCGAACGTCAGGCTGTTGCCTCGCAACAGAACCTGCCGAGCGGTGACAGGGGCTGTTGCGGCGACATCGACGTGTTTTATTCCTTTGCAAACTCCGATTCTTTTTTTTATCATATCCAGAATATTTTCATTATAAATAGCGTCCTTAGACCATCACGAATTCTAACCAACTCTCATCAAGAAATTCTTAATACTCTCTCTCTCTCTTTCTAAACAAACCCTTTTCAAACAAATTTTGCATTGACAAGATTTAGACACACCTATCATAATTCGAAAAAGCCTTCTCCCTAGACGTGAAAGGTTTGATATTTCTGAGGGTTTGGTCCCAAATCCCTATTTCAATTATTTAATTTAATTGTTTTGTTTACTTTTCCTTGAAGTTACTAACGCGTGTGTTTTGTTATTAGAAAGAGGTATGAGGCATCCAAGTAAGTGTTGTAATTGTTTAATTGATATTGTGATGTAGGAATCATGTTTAGATTGTTATTTTGATTCCTAGTATCATGCTTAAGATGTTTTATTGCTTCCTAGTATCATGTTTAGGGTAATAATTAAAATTCCTAATATCAAGTATGGTTGTTATGACGCTTCCTATTGTCTTTCCTCATACCATGTTAGTATCATGTTAGGGCTAAAGTTTTGATCTTTTATGTTTAGTGACATGCTAGTGTTTGTTATATTAATCTTGTTAGTATCATGCCTAGGATCTTGTTATTATTATGCTTTAACATGATTATTTTTATAATTATTTTAATTATTTTAATTATGGTTATTATTATTTTAATTATGGTGATTATTATCATGTTGCTTGATTATATTTATTTTTATTGCTTGATCACGCCTTTTATGCATGTTTAAAGGGAATTGGTACTTGTAATCACGCTTAATAAGATAATTAATAATCTTGTTTAGGGTTAATATGATTAAAATTCAAGTGATCGCTAATGATAGTTTTGTTTGTGCATTAATATTCAACCAACATAGATTAAACAGGTTTAGGGTAAACCTATTAATTGCATGTTAGTCAGAAAGCGCACAAGAGTACGAGAAGAATAAAGTAGAGGCCTATTATTAGGGCATGTTCTTTCTCTTTTAGATTGGATTTGTACCTTCATCCCCGAACTTCAAGTCTTGGTTCCAGGCCTATTGTAGTTGACGATCTCTTGGATCGTTAGGGGGTGTAACCTTCACCCTGTGAACGGTTTACAAGTTCCTAAAAACTTGTTGGCGCCTCTTTTGCTCTAGCTTCCTTCCCTTTGGACGCCGCCATGCTTTAGTGTATGATCACAGTTTGTTTCAAGTTTGAGGTAATGCTTGAAATATTCCCTACAGCAGGCTACAACCAAATTTTAATTGCAAAAGAAGATGAAGAAAAGACATGCTTTATTACCCCTTGTGGTACATATTGCTACACAGTCATGCCATTTGGTTTAAAAAATGCAGGTACTATGTACCAAAGAACGGCTACGACTCTCTTGCATGATATGATGCATAAAGAAATAAAAGTGTATGTGGATGATATGATCGTAAATCCAAAGGTAGAATGGGACATAAAAAAGCTTTACGCAAATTTTTCGCTCGCATAAAAGAATACAAAATGCGATTGAATCCACAAAAATGCGCCTTTGGGGTAACTTCTTGCAAGTTACTCGGATATGTAGTAAGCACACGTGGTATTGAGATCGATCCCTTTAAAATAAAGGCAATTGTTTACATGCCTCCCCATCAAACAGAAAAAGAAATTAGGGGGTTCCTTGGAAAAGTACAATACATTAGTCGATTTATCAACAAATTGACTATGACTTATGAGCCAATAATTAAAAATTTGAAAAAAGAGGAAAACATTAATGAGACAATCAATGCCAAAAGGCCTTTGAGAAAATCAAAGATCATATCAAAAGTCCACCAATTTTAGCACCACCAGTACCCAAACTACCTCTTAGGCTATACATCACGGTTATAGACACGGCCACAGGTGCCATGTTAGCACAAGAGGTAGAAAAAGTCGAGCGTGCAATATATTAAATTAGTAAAAAGTTCATTCAATATGAAACAAAATATAGCACCTTGGAAAAAACAAGTCTAGCATTAGTGTGGGGAACTAAAAGATTACGACATTATATGCTACCATACACCACTCATGTGACTTCTCAACAAAATTCGATAAAGTACTTGTTTAAACAACCACCTATACAAGGAAGGATATCCAAGTGGTTGGTGATGTTAGTCGAATTTGAGCTATAATATATTCCTGAAAAATCAATGAAAGGAAAAGTAGTTTCTGATTTTCTAGCCCAACATCTAATTAAACAAGTCATGCAAAAACTACTCATCTTTCGGATGATGAGATTCTCATGACACAAGAAGAAAAATGGGTTATGTACTTCGACGGTGCATCTAATAAAAAAGGATGTGGCGTAGGAGTGTTACTCATAAGTCCAGAGGGAGCACATACTCCAATCTCTGTCAAATTAACTTTAAGGTTACTAATAATGCCGCAGAATGTCAAGTGTGCCTTATTGGATTAGAAGCAGCAGCTAGCATAGGTGTGCAAAAATTAGAGGTATATGGAGATTCTAGTTTGATTATAAATCATATACTGAAAAAATGGAAAATAAAGAAGTCCACAATGATATTATACCAAGCACACCTAGAGCAACTCATCGAGCATTTTGAACATATTGATTTTAAATATCTCCCAGGGGATGATAATCAATTTGCCGATGCGCTAGCAAAATTAGCTTCAATGATCAACATTCCAGATCACTTAAATATGATGCCATTATGTGTTGATAGAACAGAAGAACCACCATATTGCAACACAATAGAGGAAATAAATGACATCGAAGGAGATAATCTTTGGTATGATCATATCCTCTAATATATTACCCATGGCACATATCCTAAAAATACTTCATGGAAAGACCAACGACCCTTAAGAACACTTGCGGCATAATACAGTCTAGTAAATGGTCAGTTATGCAAAAAAGGACTTAATGGTCAAAGCTTATCGTCTATAGACCAACCCAAATCCACACGCCTTGTGGAAGATACTCACAAAGGCGTTTGTGGACCTCACATGAATGGTAAAATTCTTGCAAAAACAATTTTACTACAAGGGTACTGTCGGTCCACTATGGAAGTTGATTGAATACAATATGTAAAAAAATGTCTAGAGTGCCAACTGTTCGCTAATTTACAACATCTTCCACCACCCGAACTATACAACCTCACTTCCCCTTAGTCTTTTCAAACTTGGGGAATTGACATAATTGGTAAAATTTCTCCAACAAGAACATGAGGGCACGAGTACGTAGTAGTAGCCATCGATTACTTTACCAAGTGGATTGACTCTTCTTATTACATTAATATCAGTTCTAAACATGTCGCAAAGTTTCTCGAACGAAACATATTTTGTAGATATGGAGATCCACATGAACCAGATAAACTAGAAATACCATCCTTACGCATCGTACTCGAAAGTAAGCTAATGGAAGCTGAATGGGTAAGAGCGAGGTATGAAGAGGTTTTATTCCTCAATGAACGACGATTAAGAGCTTTGCATCATGTACAAGTCTAACGACAGCGCATTGCGCGTCATTTCAATAAAAGGGTAAAACCCAGAAATATCAAAGAAGGTGACTTTGTACTAAAGAACGTTTAGGGTCCACCAACTGATCTAAGAGAGAAATTCAAGCCTAATTGGATAGGTCCCTACCACATAATTGAAATCCTATCAGGAGGAGCGGTCAGATTAATGGATATTGGAGGTGATGAAAATTGCCAATTAATAAACATTGACCGACTTAAAAAATATTACATGTGAAATCCGGATAAACTCGTTCATTCTTTAAATAAATCATTTTTAGCATTCAATTGAAAGATTCTAAGTGTTATGCACTTTACCGAATAACACGGTAAAATACATAACACTTGGGGGGGATGGTAATTTAAAAATAATAGACTATTCTAAGTGTTCAGATTTTTTTCGAACATCACGAAAAACTCTTCACATATGGGGGGTAATATTTTTTACAAAACACTCATAGTACAGGCTTTTACAAAACACTCATAGTATAGACTATTCTAAATTTGTTGCGCGCAACAGGCTCGTGTAACCTCTGATGTTGCACGCGCGCCGCTTGATGACGAACTGCGATCCCAAAATTTTTGCGCTCGATTAAAGCTACGAATTTTACTTGCGATAAAAAAGAGGGTGTTTCTCGAAAATAACATATACTCGGAAAAAAAAATTAAACTTTGATTTAAGCTTTGTCTAAACAAAGTTTGATTAATTTTTTCATTTAATTTCTACATAAGAGATTAAAGAAAAAATTAAAATATATATATATATATATATATATATATATATATATATATATATATATATATATATATAATTGCAAAGAACTACGCGAAGACCTGATTTCATAATACGAATATGTAGGCAATCTTTATGATTCAGTCATATCAAAATAAAAATATATATATAAAGCTCATTTTATTTCATTCAAAATTTAAAATAAGAGACATTATATAACTAGATGATAAATAATAAAAAAAACATATTAGTAATTAAACTTTATTAAAATTAAACAAATGATAAAATTGTGTAACACTCTAAGGTTTTACTATGTCCTCGATTGTTACGGATGATGGAGGAGTAGTAACCATCGCAGTATTTTCAAAAACATTTGAGCTTTCCCTTACACTTTTCTTTTTCACCCAAACATTGTTCTTCAATTTGGGGATTGGGGCCTTTGCAACCTATTTTCTTTTTCCTTTGACAATTTGAGATTTCTTGCGAGTATTTTGTGAAGGTTCTTTAATTTTCATCCCTTATTGCGCATGTTTAGGAGGAGTCTTTCTCTTTGGTTCTTTCGAACGAGCCTTAGGAGATGAGAAATCCAATTTTCTTCTCACTCCTTTTTTTGACCACTAGGAGAGTAGTGGTGGCTGAATTCATCAAAGGCTTAAGTGGATTGCGAGCCATGGCCGCTTAATGTTTTGATCGAGCCTTGTTCCATTCGCCCTTATCCGCCGCATTCATCCAAGCCTTGTAAAAGGAAGATAATACAATACTCGCAGTAGGATTTTATACTACCCATCTAGGGAGACTTGACCAATATTCCATCCAACGAGCAATTTGTTCGGGTTTAAAGATCACTTCTTTAGGGGCGTCACAATATTGCTTGGGAATAATTTGTTTCATCCCCTACTGTCTCAGCACCTTGCAAGGAAAGATAAAAGTAGTACTAGATAGGCCTAGAAGCCTAATGTAAGGGCATTTAAAAATATTTCTAACCATACTACTTATGTTCCACTAAGGAATCATAAAGCGTATGTTATGAACCCCGTGACACAAAAACGACGTCCATTCTTCTTCATTCTTATGCTTGTAAAGAATTCGACGTCAAGAGAATGTCCTTACTCCATTAGCCTCAAGGTTTTGTGGCTGGTCAACAATTCGCAAATGTTTCATGAGCAAAATTTGAGAAAAAAGGGAGAAAACTTAGTTTGCAATTTTACCCAAGTTGGTGGCGCGCGCATCAAAATCACTTATGCGCGCCATTCGCGCGCAGCACAGAAGATTGTGCTGGTCATGCCAGCGCAAATTCATGACTTGCGCTGATATACAATTAAAAAAAATTGAAAAAAAAATTAAAATAAATATAAAATAAAAAAAATGAACACATGGAAAACAAAAGAAAATGACTTATATATACAAAAAATGTGTTATATGTACAACAAAAAAAAATGTACATATACTTCCTAATAAAAAAAATTGAGTACAAAAGAGGTCAGGATGCTCGGCGACACCCAGACGGATGCTGCACATCCTGCAAAATCCATACGAAGATTACTACATAAAATGTGTTATAACTTCGTTAAACGAAAAATAAATATATAATAAACCTACTGCAACCATCCAATGATCACGACATGACAAAGTGATGAGAGCTTCCCGATAAGCAGCTCAGAAAGCGCATAAAGTCCTCACCATGCCATTCACGGTCTCTCGCGGAACCTGTTCCAAATTACAAGGACAGTTAGCAAAAAAAGTATTAAATTATATATATATAAATAAATATATATATATTTATATATACATATATATATATATATGTATATATGCATATATATATGCATAAGGAACATACTGACTCAACCGTCTCAGAAGAAACGGTATCCCTTCCTCATCCTCCGCTGCTGGAAGGATCTCACGAATTATCGACCCAACAACATCGGTATATGTGATCTCTTTCGTAGTGGGCACCCAACCACCTAGCTCGACCCGCTAAAAATACAATAAAAGGGTCAAGGTTTCGAAAAAAATAAATATAAATAACAAAAGAGAGTTAAAGTACTAACTGGAATAAAAGCTTGGAAAGGAGTCAACCTGGATGCAATGAAAGTCGGATACGATGCATTCGGAAACAGCAGCTGCTCCGCTGGATAACCTAGGATCGCCTGAGCTCGATCCTCGGTAGAAAGCAAATCCGGACGCAACATCCGGATCGGAGGATCCATATGAACCCTGGGCTCCTTAAATGCAGACTGCCAGAGAACACGCTCACCTAAAAACCTAACGTCTGTTCTCTGGAAGGCTGAAAGTCTGTGATAAAGAGCCCGGAAACAGCAACGAATCATGGCAGACCAGATAACCTCAGGGAATCCGACGATCAAACTCCAAGGACGGAGAACGATCTATAAACACAACCGCATAAAAAATCATCAGTAAGTAAATAAAAAAATCAAAAGATGCACATGTAGTTGAAATACTCACCGACGCATGAGTCACCGAAAGGATCCTCTAGAGAAAGTCGCCGGTTGAAGTGGCTCGTCTCTTCTTAATCGTGACCAATCGATGGCCGATAGGAAAACAAGCAGCCCCAAGCATCCTAGGGGCTAAGAAAGGCAAGTACGAGTATCTCCAAGCCTAAAAGAAAAGCGTAAAATAATAAGCTTAAAGGGGAAAAGAAAAAAAAATAATTGAAAGAAGCTTTAAGTACGTACCTCAAGGATACGACCGTGCCACGTAAGGGAGATACGAGGCACCTTAGTAGTTGCCGCGAAATCCATCTCCCGGGTTGTCTTGCCTATAGTCGTAAGAATACGGGCATACGGCACCTCCACCTAACTCAGGTTAACTACTTGCCCCAAATCACTGAGGCGAATAAGTAACCCAATAGAAAAACGTTCTCCTCAATCACTCAAGATAGTGACGGAAAGAACGTGAGCAATGTGTATCCAAGCCGGATGCTCAGGTGTACACTGCCGATCAAGCTCGTCAGCCGATAACTCGTCGGCAAGAACCGAGTACGAACAAAACTGCGCGTACACAGGAAGGGCTACGACGTGACGGTCCTCCACAAGGTCACGCAGTCTCTCGCCTTACCCCTTAAGGATACCTATGGCTACGGGCTCTCCTCTTAAAGGAAAACCCATAATCCGAGAGAAATCAAAAGGGGTAACCGTCATCTATCCCCATGGAAAGTGGAAAGTTTTGGTGGAATCCCACCAAAACTCCAACAATCCACGGAGGAAAGTTGACGATGCAGGCTGACTCGATAAATCCCGAAGAGCCGCCAGATGGGGGTTGATCCCTAAAAGCTCCATAATCTCCTTTGCAACCTCAGACAAACGGGCTCGCAGGTCAGCAGAGCCGTATAGATGCATGATAGGCTCACTATAAGGAAAAAAAATAAAAAAAATAATGGCTATGGTTTGAAAAGGAAAAAAAAAAGAATAATAAAAAAGAGAAAAACGAAGGCGCAAAGAACTCACGATGACGCTGCACCCTCTGATCGAGACATGATTGTCTGGGTCCCAGTTAGGAGGAGCCTCCCAAACCTTATCCTCATGGCGACGTCGATCGGCTGCGACGCGTCGCTCCAAAACCTTCTCTCGAGGACAGATCACCCTCTTTTGAGGGCGGACCGCCTCGTTAGGACCCTCTAGAATCTCCTCAACATCGACAAATGGAGGCGAGTCCATGCTATGATTGGATAAGGTTTCTTTATTAGTTTATTTTCTTTCTAAAACTAAGCTAATATACGTGTTCTACACCCATTTTGGCAGCATTACGACTGCCGATAAGGCAAAACACGAAAATCGAATGCCACCCAAACTTGGGGGCTACGATGCATGCAGTTAAACTCAGTAAATGGGGGCTTCTAACACCCACAAAAGCCATCCTATACCAGTTTCAACTAAGCATTCAAGGGATTGTATTTCAAAATCTCAAAGAATCAACTACTCCTAGATGAAGAACAGTAATACAAACACGATTATTGATAAGCGGTTTATTTGACCACTTATTGTGTTAATTTAAATCCGGTTTTGCATTCATTTCCCGTTTTTCTAACCCATTTTTGAATGAAAATGTTTTTATCTCGGCCTTGCCCCTCCTTGGTTTGTGCTTGTCCATGTTTTGCAGGTTTATTGATTAAATTTGGTAAGCATTCGATGCATGGATTTTGTCTAAGGAAAGAAAAATAGAGAAAGGAGAGCCTGCTCCTTCTGGAGCGGGCTGTCACGTGCTGACTAATCCCCCTAGTCTTATGCACGCTAGCCTACTAACTTCCCTCCCTCGGATGCTAGTCAAGGCTTAACCCCGAAACGCTTCAAGCAAGAGTGTGCAACGAAAGTTAAGGAATGTTGAGAACACAAGAGGATATAAATATTTTGAATGCTTTGATAGCTTGAGAGAGAGTGTTTACAAGTATTTTCTGAGATGCCTCCAAATGAAGGCCAAGTTCCCTATTTATAGTGTTCTAAGCATGGCCTAGAACCTTCACTAACCTCCTCAAATGGAGGGTTCTAGATCTAATCCTTTCTAGAGTATTCTATACATTTCTTTAGTACATTCCCTCTATGTACAAGGCTCTAGAATTATCTACTCAACTCTAGATTTTACAGATGATTCAAGGATGTCCTAGGAGGTTCTAGAAGCTTCCGGATGCATCTCGAGTCTCCTTGAGTATTCTGGAACCTTCCGGACTTCTCCTTCAAAATCTAACACCACCATGATGTTCATTGGGCCTAAAAATGGTGGACCCCTAAATTTGGGCTCAATCGGACTTCATTTGGGTCCCCAAATAGCCCATTATTGTGTTATTGTCACTTGGGTGTTCACTAGGGTGACAGCACTGGAGCAATATAAAGCTCTATAGGGGGAGGGTGTCTCTGGCCTAGCCAGTGCGCACCAAGGACATTCCCCCTGGCCACGATTATTGCCTCCCGTCCAATGGCCCTAGTGAGGGGTGGAATGTGTGGGTCGTGACATGCTCCCCCACCTAAGTCTTGACGCCCTCGTCAAGATCCCGTCTCGAATGCCTCGATCTTGTCCGCAAATTGCCATAAATCTTCTTCTTTTTCCCACGTGGCCTCGCTGTCCGGAAGACCCTTCCAACGAACAAAGTATTCGTTGTAGCTTGGCACACCTCGACGCCTTATGACTCTCTTTGCCTTGATGCACTCAATGTCCCTTTCAAACGATGCTACCACGGTCGTAGGTGCCCGTTGTGATTTTCCCCTGATCTGATCCTCCAGATCGGCATGGTAAGGCTTCAACATGCTAACATGGAACACCGAATGTATTTTCAGCTTGGGAGGTAGCTCAAGCTTATAGGAAACTTTCCCGACCTTCCTAATGTTCGGGAATGACCCTTCATACTTCCGCACTAGCCCCTTATGCACCTTGCGGAAGACTTTGAATTGGTGCGGCAAGAGCTTCACCATGACTAGGTCGCCTTCTTGAAACTCCAATGGGCGCCTGTTTTTGTCGGCCCACTTCTTCATCTTCTTAGCGGCCTTATTCAAGTAAGCCTTGGTGATGTGGAGCTGCTCGTGCCATCCCTTAGCTAATCTGTAGGCAGCGGGACTGCTACCCGTGTAGCCCGATACAACTGCTTGTGGAGTCAAGGGTTGTTGACCCATGACTATCTCAAAGAGGCTTTGCTGGGTTGCCTCGGACCGCTGTAGATTAAAGGAGAATTGGGCAATGTCTATGAGCTTTGCCCAATCTCGTTGATTGGCACTCACAAAATGCCTCAAATAGAGCTCCAACAAAGCGTTCACTCGTTCTGTCTGCCCATCCGTCTGCGGGTGGAAGCTTGTGGAGAAATGTAGACCTGACCCTAGCAACTTGAAAAGCTCCGTCCAAAATTTGGCGGTGAACCTTGGATCACGGTCGCTGACGATGCTCTTTGGCAAGCCCCAGTACTTGACCACAGTCTTGAAGAATAACTTGGCGGCTTGCTCCCCTGTGCAATCCTTATGTGCCGGTATAAAAGTCCCATACTTGGAAAAGCGATCAACTACTACCATGATAGAGCCAAACCCCTCTGACTTGGGCAAGGCAGATATGAAATCCATTGAGACGCTTTCCCATGGCTTCTCTGGTATAGGCAAGGGCTCCAAGAGTCCTGCTGGCACACGTTGCTCTACCTTGTCTTGTTGGCACACAAGACAAGTCTTCATATAGGCCTCTATATCGTCCCGCATGTGAGGCCAGTAGTATACCTCCTCCAAGAGTGCCATTGTCCGCTGTATCCCAGGGTGACCAACCCATAATGAATCATGACACTCCTTCATGATGTCCCGCCTAAGGTTGTCCCACTTAGGCACATAGGTGCGACGTCCGACGGTGTAGAGTATCCCATCCTCTATCCAGAAGCGTCGGGTCTTTCCCTCGTTAGCCAAGTCCATCAAACTCTTGACCATAGAATCCTCCTTTAAACCGTCCTTGATTCGATCAAGGAGGGTGCTAGCTATGCTGCTCACGCTAGCAAAAATTGCCTTGCGGCTTAGAGCATCAGCAACTACATTTACCTTCCCTGGCTTGTACTCCATAGCGTAGTCAAAATCAGCTAGGAAGTCTTGCCATCGAGCTTGCTTGGGGCTAAGCTTCTTTTGATTTTGGAAGTAACTTGTTGCAACATTGTCGGTATAGATAGTGAACCGACTCCCAAGCAAATAATGTCTCCAGACACGCAAGCAATGAATGATAGTTGTCATCTCCTTATCATGCACTGGGTATCTCCTCTCAGTGTCATTGAGCTTACGTGACTCATAGGCCACTGGATGCCCTTCTTGCATGAGAACTCCTCCGATAGCAAAATCTGAGGCATCAATGTGTAGCTCGAATGGCTTTGAGTAGTCGGGCAGTGCTAATACGGGCTCTTTGGTGACGGCATCTTTCAAGTCATCAAAGGCCTCCTGACATTTGTCGCTCCAACACCATTGTGCCTTCTTCTTTAACAAGTTAGTCAATGGCGCCGCCCGTGCTGAGTAGCTCATGATGAACCGCCTGTAATAGTTGGCGAGCCCAAGGAAAGAACGTAATTCCGACACGTTCTTGGGCTCCTCCCATTCCTTGATGGCTTGCACCTTGTCATGTTCCATCATTATCTTTCCGGCTCTAATATGGTGTCCCAGGAATGACACCTCCTCCTGTCCGAACGAGCACTTCTCTTGCTTCACATAAAGCTCGTTCTCTCGTAAGACCTGGAGCACCTGTCTCAAATGCTCCACATGATCTTCTAAGTTGTCGCTATACACGACGATATTGTCGATATAGACGACTACAAATTTATCAAGGAAAGGCCGAAAAATCTTATTCATTAAGGTGCAAAAAGTAGCAGGGGCGTTGGTGAGTCCAAAAGGCATCACCAAGAACTCATAAGAACCATACCTGGTCACGCATGCCGTCTTCGCCTCGTCCCCTTCGGCGATGCGCACCTGCCAATACCCCGATCGCAGGTCCAACTTGGAGAAGTACTGTGCTTTGCCGAGTCGATCGAACAAATCGGCGACTAACGGGATTGGATACTTGTTCTTGACAGTGATCTTGTTGAGAGCCCGATAGTCAATGCACATTCGCAAGCTGCCATCATGCTTGCGTTGAAATAGTACTGGTGCTCCAAATGGTGCCTTTGAGGGCCTAATAAACCCTGCTTCCAGCAGCTCCTTCAATTGCTTCCTCAATTCCTCGAGCTCTGGTGGGGCCATGCGGTATGGTGCCATGGCTGGAGGCTTGGTCCCTGGCTCCAGCTCAATCTCGTGATCCACCTCCCTTCTAGGAGGTAATCTCTTTGGTAGCTCCGGAGGCATCACATCCTTATACTCTTCAAGGACTCCGGAGATTTCTGATGGAACCTCATTCCCATGGGGCTCCTCTTCCTCCACTAATGCAGCCAAGAAAGTCTCTTGTCCCTTTTTGATCCCCCTGGACACCTGGATTGCTGAGATTGTCTTGGCTTCAACTTCTTCTCGTGTGACAGGAACAGACCATGACCCTTGATCCCTTTTGATCATAATTGACCCGTCCGCTTCAAAATAAAAGGGTCTTACTGTGTCGATGAACTCAAATCCCAACACCAAAGAGAAGTCGTCCATATGCACGACTGTGAGATTTATGGTGCCACTCCATTGTCCCAGACAAATAGGCACCTTATGCGCCACACCAAGGATAGGAACGGGCGAGGTGTTGACCGTCTTGATCCTCCCCGGTTCCTTGGTGTACTTGATTCCCAACTTCATTGCTTCCTTCTCCGTAATGAAGTTATGTGAGGCACCACAGTCCACGAGTGCCTTAGAAGCTCTCCCATTCACTAATGTATCAACAAACATAAGTGAGCCCTTCGGGCGAGGTAACGTGCTTACCTGGACCACTTTGGTGCTCTCCTCAGCTTTTGGTGTGGTCCGTACGCTACTAAAGAGGCGCAAAGACCCCATTTGTGCATCGTCCCCCGACGATTCACCGCCCGAAGCTATGATGGCGCTGAGCTTCTGTCTCCCAGGGCAATCCCTTGCCTAGTGCGGCCCTCCGCACAAGTAACAGCCCATGTTGCTGGGCTTGTCAGATGATGAAGGAGACGACGATGATCCCTTTGCCTTGTCCTTTTTCACCGTCTTGTTGCTACTGGTGCTGCTTCGATCGGTGGGCTTGGCTCCCCCACCTTTCCCCTTGCTGCCGTTGCTACGCCCTTCCTTCTTTGTGTCCCTGTAATCAACCAAGGATTCTGCAGCTGCGATGGCCTCGGCAAGTGTTTGAACGTTCCTCCTTTCTACCTCTTGTTGAGCCCATCGTTGCAACCCTCCAATGAAATATATAAGTTGTGCAGCCTCCGGCAAATTATCAACTTCGAGCACGAGGGTTGTAAATTGCTTGATGTACTCCTTGATGGTGCAGCTATGCTTGAGTTCACGCAGCTTCATCATGGAGACCTTGGCTGCGTCATGCGGGCGGAATTGCTTCTTGAAATCTTCCTTGAATTGGTCCCATGTTCGGATGGAACATGAACCACTCTTGATGTCTTGTTCACGCCTTCTCCACCACAGAATGGCATCATCTCCGAGATACATAGTGACAGCATTAATCTTGGAGGCATCCTCCTCCAAGTGCACAGCCTCAAAGTATCGCTCCATGCTCCATAGGAAGTTGTCAATTTCCCGAGCATCCCTCTTTCCATGATACTTTGGAGGCTTGGGAATTTCCACCTTAGGACCGACTTGAATGGTGGCGCCCCCAGCCATCGTGGTCCTTTTTAGCGACGTGAGTTCCTCCTTGAGGAGCTCATTCTCCTTCTTCAAAGTAAGGAGTTCCCCCGTGAACTCCTCACGCATTTTTGCCATCTCGCCCATCATCTTCTCAAAAGCCTGATCAGCGAGTGATTGAGCATCAAGGGATACCTCCTTTAGACGATTGTCTAGTTCCCCTAACTGCCCTTTGAGCGTAATAACTTCATTCTCGACCTTGCCGACAGAATCCGTCATGTCGCAAGCAGCAACTTCGGCTTTGGCCGATCTCTCATCAACTTTATTCACTCGCTTCTCAAGCTTTTGGACAGCTTGAATGAGAGCCTCAGGCGCATAGCCCTCGGTTGTTTGTGAAGCACTAGCGTCCTTGCCGTCCTTGCTCTTTTCCATTCTTCCTCCTTCGCTCACAACTTGCTAACAAAGCTCAACAGCACTATAGTCCCCTGCGACCGTAGCTGCTCTGATACCACGTTGTCACGTGCTGACTTATCCCCCTAGTCTTATGCACGCTAGCCTACTAACTTCCCTCCCTCGGATGCTAGTCAAGGCTTAACCCCGAAACGCTTCAAGCAAGAGTGTGCAACGAAAGTTAAGGAATGTTGAGAACACAAGATGATATAAATATTTTGAATGCTTTGATAGCTTGAGAGAGAGTGTTTACAAGTATTTTCTACGATGCCTCCAAATGAAGGCCAAGTTCCCTATTTATAGTGTTCTAAGCATGGCCTAGAACCTTCACTAACCTCCTCAAATGGAGGGTTCTAGATCTAATCCTTTCTAGAGTATTCTATACATTTCTTTAGTACATTCCCTCTATGTACAAGGCTCTAGAATTATCTACTCAACTCTAGATTTTACAGATGATTCAAGGATGTCCTAGGAGGTTCTAGAAGCTTCCGGATGCATCTCGAGTCTCCTTGAGTATTCTGGAACCTTCCGGACTTCTCCTTCAAAATCTAACACCACCATGATGTTCATTGGGCCTAAAAATGGTGGACCCCCAAATTTGGGCTCAATCGGACTTCATTTGGGTCCCAAAATAGCCCATTATTGTGTTACTGTCACTTGGGTGTTCACTAGGGTGACAGCACTGGAGCAATATAAAGCTCTATAGGGGGAGGGTGTCTCTGGCCTAGCCAGTGCGCACCAAGGGCATTCCCACTGGCCACGATTGTTGCCTCCCGTCCAATGGCCCTAGTGAGGGGTGGAATGTGTGGGTCGTGACATGGCGCTCCAAACTTCCTGTAAACTTACTACCAAGTGCACCTTGTGTGGAGCGGGCGTGCACCTGTGAGGAGAGGGCACTCATCCCTAAACTGGAGTAGTTCTGAAGTCAGGTGGAGAGGGAGTACACAAAGCTGGAGCGGGCGCTCCTGGCCGTGGAGCGGTCGCTCCTTCACAGGGAATCTGTTTTCTTTTGACTGATTTCCCTATGTATTTCGAGGAGTATAAATACTTTCCCTTTTGTTCATTTGGGGAGAGACATAAATAGTTTAGTTTTTAGAAACTCCTCTTCCTTTTGAAACATTAATTTAGCTTAGTTTTCATCAAATTAATCATTATAATAGTTGGTTTCAAGATTCATCCTCAAGAATTGGCACTTTGTATTCAACATTTCCAAGCTTCAATTAGTAACTTCCTTCTACTTTTCACCATTCAATTTCTAATTTTATTTGTTCTTGCATGATATTTAAACCTTATTAGTTCTTGATAATTTGTTATTAGATGATAGTTATTTCAATTGTTAATCACTTTTCCCTAATTATTGAAGACATTAGAGCCCTTATACTTGTTTGCATGTTGATAAACATGAATTGTGAGTAGTCTTCGTGCTAGGGGTTGGGTGAAGCTCAACCATTTGGGTTAATTATGCAAATTTGGGAGAAGCATTGATGTTTGTATTGCAATTAAATTGATTATATAAGATTGCTTGTTAGTTCTTTATGATAGGATTAGCTACCCTTGCTTAGGAGCTTGATAACATGATATGCTTAGTTTGACATGGGAATGTAAACTGCGTATGTCATTACTTATTGTAATTTGATTATGTATCATCTATTGCTTGACTAATGAGGAATCTAAGTTTAGTAGTGTGAGTTGTTTTCTAATTGCATGAGGTCGATTTTACATACTGTCCTATATATACCTTGTCTATTTTACCCCCCATTTGCCTATTTTCCTTGGTTGAGTGGATCCCATTCCCTAGTTTCTTTAATCCTTCAATTTAGAATCATAGTTTTTTGTCTACTTGACGAACCCCAAATTGACCATAGACTTTGAATTAGCTTAAGTGTTAAGATCTTTAGTAACCATATCCCGGTTCTTGTGGACCGAACTCTTACTTATCATTATGCTTGGTTTGTAGGGTGTATGTTAATAAATGTGTTTGATTGAGTGTGGAATGTGCGATCGTTCTAACGCCCATCAATTATCGTTTACTAAACAATTTTGAGGTTAAAACATGGCAAGAAACAAGCTATGAGTATGCTTTGCGCCATTTTTAAAAAATTTAAAATTCACAAAATGTGAATTATGAAATTATTACTAGTCCCATTACTATAATATACTTTATAATCAGCAAATGTAACCAAAATGAGCAAGAAAAAGCAATAGATTCGAGCAAAATTCGAGGAAAAAGAGCAAGAACAAACTTAAACAAAGAAATGCTCATATAAGGTTTAATACTTAACCAATTTTCATGAAATTTTTTGCAAAACACTCCTTACACATAGCATAACATCATAGAATAAACAATTTAAAGAATAATAGACCAAATAAAAAAACCCCAAATTCAAAATTTGGTGTTTAACGATTCGAAAATCGTCCCAATTAAGCCATAATCAAACGAAATTTAACAAAAGACTTACATTGGATTATGACAAAAATGAGTAAGGGATGAGATCTACTACCTTTAGCTTCGAAAAATAAGAAAATCCAAGTTCTATAGAAAGAGAAAGAGGCGAAAATCGTAAAGGAAGGAGAGAGAGAGCGAAATGAAGAATCGCGCTCTGCGATTTTCTTTTTGCTAAACTAAGTGTCGCGCGCAACTGAATCACTTGCGCGTGGCAGACTAGCGTAACTCAAAATAATGCGCGCGCCTGGCCAGCGCGACCTACTAAGTTGCGCACAGATACTTGTCACTTAAATGACTGGTATCCTTATTTTGATATGTTTGATCATTTTCCAACGGTTTTTGCTCATTATTAGACGTAATGGCGCGCAAATTATCAAAAATCTTTTAAATTTCTTTGCATTTTGTAGTTTGTTTTCTTCTTTGTTAGGTTTTTGCATCATTCTTGCATGCACACCGTGCTTTGTGCCATCCCTAATCATACGTTTTGAACGTTTTTCTTAAGAGTTTCTTAAGAAAGTCCGTGGTGGTTCTTTATGTAAAGGCACCTATAGATAGGTTTGTCATTTACTGTACTGACGCTATAAACGTCCGGCTTTTCTTCTTTTTTAATGTTCGAAGCAGAAAGGAAGGCGTTGTCATGCAGCATAAAAATGCAAAAGGCGTATACGGCGTAGGTGTTTCTTAAAATTTAACTTTAGCTTAAGCTTTGTGAGATCTACCTCTCGGAACTAAAAGGTACAAGATTACTTTAGGCGTTAGCTCACAAGTCGACAGGCGCGCCGAACCATCAGGAACAGACACTTCTTGATTGGAAGCAAATACGATAGTTAGTGAGCTTACTAGCTTACCAGACAGTTAGTGTGTCCGTCCACCCCCTGTATAAAGAAGCGACGAGACAATGTTGCGCCTATGTAGTCACATACCCCCAGCCTTGAGACACATGTACTCATCTTGTGGAAAAAACTGTTGAGAGAGTTGTCGACTTTCTTCCCTCTCACCATATTGGATATGTGCGTCCATTGGAGAAGCCGAGCAAAGTATCTCATGGCTATGTGGATGATGTTGTTGACCTTAGATGTGTTAGTTCGGAAACTATCCTTGGTGGATATGATCCTCTACCATTTTTTTTCGTTGTAGGGGATGCGATGAGTGGAAGTCTCTCGCAAGGATGATCTAGCCCGATCGCATGCCAATGGATAATCTCGTTTAGATCACTCTCGGTGAGGGAGTGTTCTGCATTGAACATGCAAAAATATATCACAAGTTGAGGTTCCTAATCATTAAACTCCGGCTCTATGACTTCCTTACGGAGAGAGGCAAGGAATTCCAAAGTCACTTTCTCATAGGTGTGAGCGTGAAGGTAGATGAATTCACCACATCCAAAATTTTGTGCTAACCGGACTACCTCATCTAATATACCTAGATTTTGCAACGTTGTAGGACAAAAGAACCTTGTTGAACGGATGGGATGATTGATGAGGGCTTTGTAGATGTCCCAAAAGTGCTCATTCGGAGAAATTATGCTATAATCATTTATGCCGGGTGGAGTCGGGAAACTCGTTGATGAAGATTCACCCACTCTCTTCCTCTTTGACTTGCTCTTTGCCAAAAACCATGATTCTACAAAATTACCCAGAGCTATTATTAGGACAATTTTATAGAGGATGACAACAATACAATTCAAGGCTTAAATGAACACATTTAAACCAAGGCATGGGCAAGAAACCCTATGACATTCATATATAAGTCCTAACAAAGTCTAGGTGAATTTTGGCATGATGTCTCCTAATTACGTGATAATCATTCACCAAACCATCAAAATCAAACAAAAAACAACAAGAATCATTCTCCAACAACATCCAATTCATGAATTCCTCAATCATCAAATAGTAGCATGAACACCCTAGCATGAAATCAACATTTTTAAGCAAAGACATTGAGATCAAATAAAACAAAGGTATACATGCATAATCTTGATAACAACATGTTCTACTATCAATTGCCAATCAATTGCTACAAGTAAATCCAAAGAACCACAAGAATCAAACAACTTATTACTAACAATTTCAAGAATACCACAATTCATATTTAAACATGCAAAACATGGTAAAACTATGAGAAATTGAAGAAATGAACTTGCAAAAGTTAGGAAAACCATACCACAATTGATTGTAAGTAAGTAGAAACCCAAAAATACCAAAACACTCAAACCCTAGAAATTGGGGGAAATGAAAAGATGGGATTTTTGTGAGGAATTTTTGGCGAAGATTGTAGAAATGGAGTAGAGGATGGAAAATAAGTGAGAAAAAAAAAAAGATTAGAGTGATTTTGATGGAGGTTTGAGGTTGTAGGAGGGGATTGCAATGGAGGTTAGAGTGAGAAGGAGGAGAATAGAGAGAGAGAGGGTCGAATGAAATGAAGGTCGAAAAGAAGAGCAGCCCCCCCTTTTTTTTTGAAAATTCGACAAAGGTTCGGCCGAACCTTGGGTAAGTTCGGTCGAAATCTTGAAATAGTTCGGACGAACTTTCTCAAGGTTCGGTCGAACCTTCTCTCTAACCTGAAATTCACAAAATTGGCAGAAAGTTTTCAACTTTTAATTCCAAAGCAGGTGCAATCGAACATAGCAATGTTTGGGCGAACTAAGGTTCGGTCGAACCTACTCTACATTATTAATTTCTACAATTCTGGGAGAAAGTTTTCAACTTTAGGTTCTAGAAGAGGTGCGACCGAACTAAAGAAGGTTCGGGCAAACCTTTCAAAAGATTCGACCGAACCCTCAGGGAGTTCGGTCTAACCACCTGGCTTTTTCAAAAAATTGCTCATTTTGCAACACAATATGCACAAACACCCCTCTTCAAAACACACTAAACACCATACCATCATCCTAAGGCAAAGCATACCAAAAATTCCAACACAATCAAAATTCAAAAATCCAACAATCCAACATTGTAGATAGGAATTTGCCACTCTTCTCCTTGTGGTGGGAAAATAAGTGCTCAAAAGACCGCCTCAAAGGTCCTACAATCTATGCTCTTTTGGCCTTCTCTATTCAAGGATGCTTGGATTTTTGTTAAGACCTGTTATATATGTTAAAGGATGGGGAATATTTCTAGGAGGGATGAAATGCCGCAAAACCCATCTTTGAGCTTGAAGTTTTTGATGTGTGGGCTATAGATTTCATGGGCCCTTTTATTTCTTCACATGGGAACGAATATATTTTGGTTGTCGTTGACTATGTCTCAAAGTGGGCGAAGGCCGTGGCTTCCCCTAGGAATGATTCTAAGGTAGTGGTTTATCTTTTCAAGAAAGTGATTTTCTCGAGATTTGGTGTTCCAAGAGCCATAATTAGTGATGGGGGGTCACATTTCAAGCACCACACCTTCGTTCGACTTCTTGATAAATATGGAGTGTCTCATAAGCGGGGGCTTGCTTACCAACCTCAAACGAGTGGTCAAGCGCAGATCGCCAATAGAGAGCTCAAGGTGATCTTGGAGAAGATGGTTGCTAGAACAAGAAAGGATTGGTCTTCTAAACTCATAGACTCTCTATGGGAATATAGGAACGCCTTCAAAACACCAATAGGGACCACTCCCTATAAGATTGTCTATGGTAAAAATTGTCACTTGCCCGTAGAGATGGAGCATCGAACGCATTGGGAAATCAAGCAAATCAACTTTGATCTCCATAGTGCGTGTGAGAAAAGGCTTCTAGAGCTACTTGAGTTAGAGGAGTTGAGGATGAATGCCTACGATAGCGTAAGCATGTATAAGGCGCGGACTAAGGCTTGACACGATGCTCAAACTGTTAAGAAGGAATTTGTCAAAGGCCAAAAAGTCCTCCTATTAAAATCCCTCTTGAAGCTTTTCCCGGGCAAGCTTAGGTCAAGGTGGAGTGGGTCGTACATTATCACGGAGGTGTTTCCATATGGCGCTTATGAGATTTCCCAAGACAGACATACTCCATTCAAAGTGAATGGTCACCGGCTCAAGCCCTACTACGAAGGATTCCCAAGTGATGAACCAATTTCTGTGACTCTTCTTGATATGCATCATCAGTTTGACCCTCCTTGATTGATTCAAGGAACGTCAAGCTAACGACGAAATGTATCTCTTGGCCTCATGCTTGAGTTTTCGACGTTGTTATGAAGTGAAATCTGGTGGTACGGCACTACAAGCAAAGTAATTCACAATATCCGCATACCATGGCTACGACTTCACTTCAAGGACATATAGCACATCATCCCTAAGAGAATCCACTATTGGCAAACCATCATCTTCAAACCTTGCACCGCCTAACCTTGAAAGGTGATCCGCCGCCACATTCTCGGCTCCCTTCTTGTCTCTCATCTCATAATTGAAGTCTTGGAGGACTAAAACCCATCTTAACAAACCTCGTCTTAGCTTCCTTCTTTCCTATAAAATATTTGAGAGCTGAGTGGTCGGTATACACAATTGTCCTAGAAGCAATGAGGTAGGTTCTAAACTTCTCAAATGAGTGAATAATCACTAGGAACTCCTTCTCGGTAGTTGTGTAGTTTCGTTGGGCATCATTGTGAGTTTTAGAAAAATAATGTATGACATGAAGTTTCCCATCCTTTCGTCCAAGAATCGATCCAATGGCCTCTTCGCTTGCATCGCACATGAGCTCAAATGGAAGAGACCAATCCGGGCCTTGGACAATAGGAGCGGTGCAAAGGGCGTCTTTCAACCTACAAATAGACTCTTGACAAGCATCATCAAACACAAACTCCTTGTCTTGTTGCAATAGGGATGTGAGAGGCTTAGAAATCATTGAAAAATCTTTTATAAAGCGCCGATAGAACTCGGCATGGCCAAGAAAGGATCTCACTTCCCTCACGTTGGTGAGAGGAGGAAGTTTTTCAATGACCTCTACCTTGGCTCTATCTACCTCAATGCCAGCATGGGAAATTTTTTGCCCAAGGACAATCCCACTTTCCACCATAAAGTGGCACTTTTCGCAATTCAACACGATGTTAGCCCTCTCACATCTTTTTAAGCAACGAGATAAATTAGATAGACAATCTTCATAGGTGGATCCTCTAACGGAGAAGTCATTCATGAATACCTCTATCTCATCCTCAATCATATCACTAAAAATGGACATCATGTAACGTTGGAATGTTGCGGGGGCATTACAAAGCCCGAAAGGCATCCTACGATAAGCATAAGTACCGTAGGGGCATGTAAAAGTTGTCTTCTCTTGATCCTTGGGTCAACTAGGATTTTGAAAAATCCCGAGTAACCATCAAGGAAACAATAGAAGGAATGCTTTGTAAGCCTTTCCAACATTTGATCAATGAACAGTAGTGGAAAATGATCTTTTCATGTACTTGTGTTAAGTTGGCGATAGACAATGCACATGCGCCAACTGGTAACGAGCCTAGTAGGCACTAGTTGATCATGATCATTTTTTACTACCGTCATGCCCCCTTTCTTAGGCACAACTTGCACGACAGATACCCAATCACTATGAGCAATTGGGTAAATAATTCCCGCATCAAGAAGCTTAGCCACGTCCTTCCGCACAACCTCTTGCATGGAAGGGTTAAGCTTTCTTTGCCTTTATCTAACGGGTTTGGCATCTCCCTCTAGATCAATTTTGTGCATGCATAAAGATGGAATTATACCTTTGATATCATCAATGGTATAGCCCAAAGCTATCTTGTGTTTTCTCAAAACATTTATCAAGAGGGAGGTTTGCTCCTCCGTTAGGTCAAATTTGACAATCACGGGGAAAGACTCATCGGGACCAAGAAATGCATACCTCAAGCCCACAGGTAGAGGTTTCAAGTCTACCTTTGGTGATCCCTTACCATTGGGGCTCTCTTCTCTTTCTTCAACTTGAAAGAGGTCATGAATGTAAGGAGCCTCTTCTTCCATGCTCGCATCCTTGCACTCCTTCTTGCTTTCCTCAAGCAAATTCTCATAGAATTGTATGTCTTCTTTGTGAGTAAATATCTTTAATTCATTCAACAACACACTTTCGAGAGAATCATTAGTAGCATGCAAGTAGGAGCGAGAAAATTCATTAAGAACGGTATCAAGAACATCTACCCTAAAGCATTCACCACTTGATGAGGGTTGTTGCATGGCATTATTTCAAATCAAACTCAATGGAATCATTGTCAATTTTCAAGGATATCTCACCCTCCTTCACATCGATGATAGCTCTAGAAGTAGCTAGAAATGGTCTACCCAAAATTATGGGAATCCTCTCATCCTCATCCATCTCTAGCACATAGAAATCCATGGGGAATATGAACTTTCCTACCCTAAGGGGAATGTCCTCAACCTTTCCCATGGGGAACTTAACGGAACAGTCTGCTAGTTGGAGAGTAATGTTAGTGGGGGAGAGGGTTTCTACACTAAGCTTTTGGTAGACGGAATAGGGCATGAGACTCACACTTGCTCCTAAATCACACAAGGCTTTATCAAATTCAATGCCATTGATAGAACAAGGGATGAAAAATTTACCCGGATCTTTCAATTTGGTAGGAAGTTTGTTGAAAGAATTGCACTACAATTGGCGGTCAAACTCACCGTCTCACACTCCCTTCTCCCACTCAAAAGATCTTTCAAAAATTTGGAATACTGGGGAATTTGATTCATAGCATCAACAAAAGGGACGGAAATATTCAAATTCTTAATGACTTCCAAAAACATCCCAAATTGGGCATCAAGTTTATCTCTCACAAATCTTTGTGGAAAGGGTAGCTTCTCCTCTCTAGGTTGGCGATTTAGGGGCAAGGGGGTGGCTTCTTTTTCCTTTGGCACCTCAACATTTTTTTCCTTTTCAACACTCAATGGCTCATTGGTTTTTTCACCCTCATTCTCTAACTCCTCCTCTTCTTGGGGTTCTTCCTCAACTAAAGGGTCACTCCCTACTAACTTCCCACTCCTAGTTGTCACGGCATACAAAGGTTTTGGGTTGACTCCTTGACTTGGAATGTGAGAAGAAGAACAAGAAGAAGAGGGGGATGAATTAGATGCAAGTTGAGAAATTTGGGTCTCAAGCATTTTCATGTGAGCATTGGTGCGTTTTTGGGCCTCTTCATGTTTCTTTTGATCCTCCTCACGCATTTTCAATAAGGCATCTAATTTAGCCATCACGGGATCATTTGGAGGGGCTTCAAGTTGAAGAGGTTGTTGAGGTGGAGGAAGTTGGGGTTGATGAAAACCCGGAGGCCTATTAGTTTGGGCATAGTTAGAAACATAATGACCCCTATTGCCTCCGGTGCCTTGGTTAGGAACATTGCTTTGTTGATTATTTCCCATGTTACCTTGATCACCAAAATTTTGATTTTGATGGTTATGGTATCGGGAATTAGGTTGTTGGTTTTGATTACCATACCCCCTTTGGTTAAAGTAGCCTCTTCCATTGAAATTGGAAGGGCCTCCCCCACCATGGTATTGGTTATCATAACCACCACCACTTTGTTTCCAACCACGGTTTTCGCCTTGATTCCAATTCCCCATTTGATTGGAGTTTGGCCTCAAGTTCCCTAAATTTCCCATTCTAGGAGCAAAATTCATACCATTGACATTTTCCATATTATCATCATGTTCATGGGAAAGGGGTTGAACTTCACAAGCATATATACAATGGGAGGTATCATGATCATAGGTTTCACAATTAGAACAAAACATGCATCCTTGGGGCATTGTATTGTAAGAAGAGGAGGAGGAAGTATCCACACCATTGCCTCCCTTGGTTGAAGGGGAGGTATTACCATGAGGATTGGACCTTTCTTTCATCAATTCATCCATTTGCTTGGTCATTTTGGAGATTTGGGTAGGGAGGTTGTTGATTGCGTTGACTTTCTCCAATGCATAAACACCCTTACTAATCATCATAGTGCTTTTCGGCCTCCTCTATAATACACTCCACTTCATTCTCTCCTTTGTTCATGATTGGACCGCCGGCCGCGGCGTCTAGGCTTATTCTTCCTTGAGGTGTGAGACCTCCATAGAAAGTGTGAATGATTTGATACTTCGTTATCCCATGGTGTGGCCATTGACGCTGAAGCTCTTTGTATCGTTCCCATGCTGCACTTAGAGACTCACCACTCTTTTGGCGAAAACCTTGAATCAAAGAGCTAGCCTTGGCGGTCTTCCTATGGTTATAAAACCTCCTCAAGAAAGTCGTAGTCACTTGGTCCCATGTTGTGAGAGAATTAGGGGGAACCTCCTTCTCTAGCCATTCTAGACCTCACCCAATTAGTGAAAATGGAAACATCTTGAGGCGAATAGATTCTGGGGTCACTCCATTGGCCTTTATTGTGTCATAATATTTCTCAAACTCTTTTAAGTGCTCATGAGGACTCTCAAACTTTCCACCCGAGAATTGTTTCCTCTCAATCAAAGCAATCAAATTAGGCTTGATCTCGAAATTGTTGGCTTGAGTAGTAGGAGTTAGGATCCCACTTTGCGCTCTAAAAGCTTCGAGGGACCCAAGACGACTCAAGAGCGTATTATCTCCCATTTTAGGACCTTCTTCACTCTCAAAATTATAGGTTGAGAAATGATTGATTTCCAGACTCGATGATGAGTTAGGGCTATCTAATTCTTCACTTGAGGGTGAAGAGGGTGGAGTATCTTCTAATTCTCTTACTTCTCTCGTCGGGGTGTGAGAATTTCTACTCCTTGCTCTTGCTTCTCTTCGAAGTAGGGACAAAGACTTCTCTAGCTCTGGATCGATGGGAATCAAAGATCTTGAGCGGGTTCGTCCTCTGTTCATAAAACAAAGCTAAGAAGAACATAAGCACTGACAAGTAACAAAAGTAGCAAACACCAACAAATAAAAGATGAGATAGTCTCAAACAAGCAATGAAATAGCAATGGAAGTCGCCTCCCCGGCAACGGCGCCAACTTGATCCAGGAATAATTGTGTCATTAGACAAATACACCTAAATCAAATACAATTTTTAACACTCGACTTATCCTAATACAAATATATGGTAAGAAGAGGGGTCGAACCACAGGGAGAAGCACATAAACACCGCAATCATCACTAGACTTTAAGCTATCTCAGGACAAAGGAGAGGAATGACTAGGAGATTAAACTAAAGATAAAACGAGTTAAAATCAATATAACTAAACACCAAGGGAGATAGGTAGATGTAGATGTCGCTTGATCATGCAATAACATAAAAGCAAATCAATAGTCACTACAAAAAAAAATGAGAATAGGCAACACTTAAGATTGCAACACTTACAGAAATGATACTCTTAGTAATTTAAAGCAACAATATTTATTTGTTACCTTGAACTAAAGTAACAGATAAAAAAGTGTTGCTCTAGAATATATAAGGCTATAGTCGCTTAAAGTGTTACCTTTTTCTAGTCTAAGACAACAAACATAATAATTGTTGCATGAAAAGATAACAATAACAAAATTATTGCTTGAAATTGTAACATTAATATCTATGTTGCCATCTACGGCAACATTTATATTAAAAAGATAACATAATTTAAGATATTGCTTTTATGGCGAGTGTGTGTAATGTGTGAGATATATATATATATATATATATATATATATATATATATATATATATATATATATATATATATATATATATATATATATATATATATATATATATATATATATATATAGTTTGGTGGAGTTGGTGGTGAAGTCACCTTGTGACTTTGAGGTCACAAGTTCGAGCCCTACAACCTACTAAATGCTTAGGAGTGGCAACATTTAGAAACATTTTTGAATTGTCTCCTTAGATGGCAACATTTTTCATTTGTTGTCTTTGTAAAATTGTTGCCTTATGTATTATTTTACCTTGGTTTTCAAAATTGTTGCCTTTGAATAAAAATGTGTTGCCTTATGAATAGACAACGGGGGCATATACAACGCCTCATATGTGTTGCCTTAGCTACAAAGCAACACTTTTGTTATATTAAGCAATGATTTTTTACTGTTACCTTTGCTTTATTTTGTTGTAGTGGTGAACCAAACATGCATGAATATCGATATAAGGTTCAATCTAACCGCCTTCTGGGGTTAATCCGTTTCTCCTAACATAGACTTTATGTTTCCACACTAGAACTATATATTGGGAGGTGCAATCAAAGAATAATCGATAGTAATGAATCCTAAATAAGTTAACTTCCGTTTCTTGTTAGCAAAGATTCACCTTTAATCAACTAACAATGTGTACTTGCAAGAAGATCAAAGAATATTAAGCATGCAAAGATTTTAATCACAATTAACTTAATCCCAATATTATAAGCATGAACAGTTAGCAACTACACCATCCCCACATCCTTGGCTAAGAGACTACTCACAAATCATGTTGAGAACAATATCAATCATCAAATGAATAAGCATCAACATGATTAATAAGAAAAGAATGAAAATTAAAGTAAACAAGCAAAAATAAATGCAAAAGTAAAGAGAAAGAGTAAGAGATTGCTCATTAATTGAATTTGAATATCTACAAAATATTAAACAAGTTTCTTCTTCAAAATCCAAGTTCATCAATAAAGAAATCCACACCTTCTCTCTCTACCAAATGAAGACTAATAGTGTTTCTCTCTCTAGATTAATCTAAAAAAATGTGCAGAAAATTAAAACTAAGTTAATCTAATTACATCAAAATGTTCTAAAATGGGACTTATATAGTCCGTACAGAGCCAGCTGAAATAGAGGAGTGGTCCGACCGAACACTGGGTAGGTTCGGCCGGACTACAGGGTAGGTTCGCCCGAACCATGGGTAGGTTCGGTCGAACCTCCCTGATCCTGGTCAGGTCGAAGTTTTGAGTTTCGACCACTCTTGCAAAATTGCCAAATTGCTTCTGGACTCTGCCTCGAAGTTCGGCCGGACCACTGAGCTGGTTCGGCCACACCTTCAGTACGTTCGGCCGAACCTCTTCTGAATCTTGCTTCCTTCAGCTTTCCTTCAGCTTAGCTTCCTCCGTTCCTATAAAGCATAATCATGGAAATCAAACTAAAGAGTAGGAAAAAGGGCAAAATCTAAGAAAGAAGATGCATAAAGGGAAAGGGAAGTAAGTGCAAAGAAAAGGATGCAAACAAGCCGCAAATGTGGAAAAATGACCATCAAAATGAACCTTAATCGTGGTATAAATACAACTCATCAGCAGCAATCGCTAAGAGGATCCAAACGAATTTAAGCATTGCGACTGGTGAAAAGGTTTCTTCGTAAACAATACAATGAACTTGTCTGTAACCTTTTGCCACGAATCTGGCTTTGCAAATGAATACAATTCCATCTTTCTTGATTTTCATCTTGAAAATCCACTTACAACCGATAGGTGTATAACCTTCGGGTAAGTCAACAAAGTCCCAGACTTGATTTTCAAACATGGAATCCATTTCAGATCTCATGGCCTCATGCCATTTAGCAGAGTCGGTGCTTGTCATTTCTTGCTTGTAGGTTGGCGGTTCATCTCCATCCATAATCAAGATGTCCTCTAAGATCTCGATTAATACTAAACTAAGATATCTATCAGGTTGAGATCTCGGCCTCTAAGACCTACGTAGGGTAATGGATTGAGCATTTGCATTGTCGGTTTGACTTTGCACATTTTGATCATTTTGACCTGCGTTAATAGATGTTGTTAGAGCACTTTGACTGTCATTCTGATTTTGTTGCTCATCCTCACGAACTTCGTCGAGTTCGATTTTCCTCCCACTTGTCATTTTGGAAAGGTGTCCTTCTCCAAAAAGACACCATCGCGAGCAACAAACACTTTGTTCTCCGATTTGTTGTAGTAGTAATACCCTTTGGTTTCTTTTGAGTAGCCCACAAATTAAACCTTGTCAAATTAGGGATGAAGTTTTTCAGAAATCAATTTCTTGACATATGCTTCGCATCCCCATATCATTAGAAAAGACAACCTAGGAGGTTTCTTTGTTCATAATTCATATGGAGTCTTTTCTACAGCTTTTGATGGTGCACGGTTCAGTGTTAGTGCCACAGTTAGAAGTGTGTGTCCCCAGAAAAAGATAGGAAGATCAGTAAGACCCATTGTTGATTGTACCATGTCTAACAAAGTCCGATTTCTCCTTTTGGATACTCCGTTCAATTGTGGATTTCTTAGAGGTGGCAATTCTAAAATTATACCCTTTTCTTTCATATTGTCATCGAATTCTTGGCTCAAGTATTCACCTCCTCGATCCGATTGAAGGGCTTTGAGTTTCTTGCCAAGTTGATTTTCAACTTCACTCTGAAATTCTTTGAACTTTTTAAACGATTCAGATTTATGCGACATTAGGTAGACATAACCATATATACTATAGTCATCTATGAAGGTGATAAAATGTCGGTGTCCATTTCTTGTGGTTGAGCTCATTGGTCCACATAAATTACTGTGTATTAGACCTAATAAGTCTCCTGCCCTTTCTCCCAACTTGAAGAATGGTTGTTTAATCATCTTTCCTAATAAACATCCCTTGCAATTCTCAAACGATTCTAAATCGAAAGAGTCACGAACACCTTCCTGTGGAAGTCTCTTGATGTGTTTGATGTTAATCTTGAAAAGACGACAATGCCACAAGTAAGTTTAGTTTGACTCCATGGTCTTAGATCTTTTGGTAGTATCATAAACAATTTTGTCTAAACACACAAAAGGTGTAATTTCCATAAATATAAGCAGGACATTTAAACAAAAGGTCTTGTGATCAAGGTTGAAATGACATCCAATGTCGCAAGATCAAAGTATGGTAGATAAAACTTAACAAGTTTTAGAATTTAGACAAAATACAAGAGATTACAAGCTTTCATTGGATAGATTTTCTTCATCTTCCACTTGTGTACTCATGACCACTTGAAAAACACCTCTCATTTTGTTCCTGAAATAAGAGCATAAAATGAGTCAACTTTTCTGGTATCTAATACCTTATAAATTGCTTATTTTCAAGTGTGTAGATGATACCTGAGATTGAGGCTATATTTCCTCTTGCCTCATCTTCCAGATACTCGCTACATTCTCTTTTGTAGTGGCCTTGCTTACTACAATAGAAGTAGTCATCTTTGCCTTGTTTTTTAACTCCTTTTTCTTGAGACTTAGAGTAAACTTAGCCGCCTTGCAAGAATAGGTTTTCTGGAGCTCTTGGACAACTTCCTTGTTGGACAGCTTGTTCTGATTGTTAGTAAGTCGCATCTTAATTGCAACGTGTCCCGAGTGGAGTGAGTTTAAAATCACATGAGCCGCTTGCTCATCCTCCACCGGATTACCAATCAGTTCCAGATGGTTAAATAACCTAGTCATCTTTTGCACAGGGGCTTGAAGTGGCATCCCGAGTCTAAGTCTTGCACTATAGACCCTAGCCCATACTTCTTGCCTTTCTTTGCTAAGACATCCATCTTGCGGTGGCTTCATCCTCATGTTAGACAATGACCTAGTCACTTCTTCCACGAGTCCATCATAGTTTCCCTTATTTCTCTTTGTTACCCTCAAATTGACCACATCTTCTAGAGCCTTGAGAAGTACATCAGGAAGGTAGTTAAAGAATTTCTTCTTCCACTGTTCCGGAATGGAGTTTTCCATGAGTTGAGAGACTCTCTTTCCATCATAACTCCACTCCTCATGAGCCATATCGCTCAAAATCCCTTTTGACTAGAAACTCGGGATGGGCGTATCCAAGATATTCTCTAGGTAGAAATTGCGGAGGGTCAAACAGAGTTCCTCTTTGCATTCCTTGAAGTTTACCAAATTCAACCTAAATGATAACTTCTCGGGAAGTTATGGGAACATAAGATTGTTGTCGATAGTTGAAGACATGATTCTACAATTGAAATAATTTTGGAAATTAAAAACCATTCATGATATTTAAATAAGATTTAATTCATGCATTTTTAATTAAACTTATTTAAAACGTCTTATTCACACATTTAAAGTTGTCCCCAATTTGGTGAGAATAAGTCGATTCCAAAATCCGAAGAAACAAAGAGTGGTTAAGCATGCTTTGGCTTGTCTTAACACTCAATCTCCTAAGGTAAGCAATGCTTTGCTAATGGCTCCAAGCCACTCTTGGTTGAATAAATCGTCGCATCTAATGCTCTCTCAACAATTTATTCACTTTGCCACGACATGTTAGGACTCCATCACTCATAACGTTAAATACAACCAAAACCAACTTGCATACCCGGTATGCCTTACGCTCCTAGGAGAGTTAGTGATGCCTCTCTTTGGCGTATCCCACCATTACCCTCGTTAGGTTGGTAAGTGTTGTTTTGGAATGACAAGTTTTACTCAACATTTAGGGAACTAGGGTTTCTATGTTGGTTGATTTAAGTGAACTTGATAAGCCGTCTTATCAAGGATTGAGAGAAGAGTTTTAGGGTGTGTTTTGATGTTGTGCATGAGTTTTTAATAGCTTTTGTGAGTTTCGGGCGGTGATCTCACTTGTGTGCAAAAGCCGGGATTTATAGGTGTTAGTGAGTGAGTTCGGGAACTAATGAGGAGGATTATAGAGTATGGACCTTAGCTCGTGATTTGAGAAGCGTGATGGAGCTTGGAAGAGCAAGGGAGAAAGCTTGAGTAAAGGTGAAGCAAAGCTAGAAGAAAGAGCAAAGAAGACAACAGAAGACAGCAGAACCGCTGTCAGGGCCGCTGGCAGCTGGCCAGAGCCGCTGGCAGCGGGTCAGCCAGAGAGGACGAAGTGTTTTGCTGCTTTAGCCGCTGCCAGCGGGTCCCGAGTAGCTGGCAGCGGGTCTTCCAGATTTCGGGGCCTGTTTTGGTTATTTTTCAGTAGTTTGCTTTGTCTTGGCTCATGTTTTGTATTTATTTATTATTTTTATTATTGTTTTATGTTATTTTAAGTATGGAAACATATATATAGTCTATTTTTATGAAGAGTTAAGGAGGAGTTAATTAGTGAGAATTAAGTTAGAGAGAAGTAAAAGTTTTCTAGGGTTCTTGGCAAATTTCAGAAATCTTTGTTTTTGAATTAGAATCCATGGAAGCTTAATCTTCCGGATTCTTGGTTAAAGATTGAAGCTTTTGGCTACGAATTGTGAGATTTCTCTTCTCTTTATTATCTATTGAATGTTTATTATTCCTTTGAATTATTTCATGATTTGCTTTAATCAATTGCTAGGTTAGAATTGTTAGATTCGCTTGCATCTAATTAATCTTTCCAAAGTAGCAACTTTGGGTTATGAATGCATGCTTTTGATTGATAACTTAAAGAGGGAATAATATTATTGAAGAAATTAGACCGCTTGTGTTAATTTATTCAATCCTTGTTGATTTCTCCGTTTATGTTCTTCTTGTGGATGATTTAGAGCGCTTGTCTTAAATTATACATTAGAAAGGGTTAGAAAGGAGCGCTTTGCTATTTTTAACTAGCTTATGAGAATTTAGAATTTAGAATTCTACAACAAGGTGTTCAATAGTGTTTGATTGAAGAGGCTTCTATGATCAATTTGTATGTTCAATTGTGGATTTCGCATAACCAAGACCGTTATTCTCATTGATTGCATACTATTTACGTTCATTGTTCTGATTTAGTGTAATTGTCACCATTGCTTGTCAAAACCCCCTTGTTACTTAGATTACTACGTTCCTAGAGTAATTCCACTTAGGTTTGCAGTTATTAGTCCCTTTTTCCCTGTGGATTCGAACTCGACTCCCCTAACTACGTTTATTTGCAGTTAGCTTAGTTGTGATATTTTTGGTTGCATACGACTGAGGCACACCAAATTTTGGCGCCGTTGCCGGGGACTTAAGGCGTTACTTTTTAATTGTTTATCTTAGTAGAATTTATTTTAGGACTGTTCTTAGCTATCTTTCTTTGTTTGTTCGCTAGGGTATGATAAGTACCCGTTCTGCTAACAAAGAAGTTTTGCAGTTTGATCCAGAAATTGAAAGGAATATTTCCAGGTTGCGAAAAGAGGCAAGAACAACCCCCAGTGAATCAACGTACTCCTTCAATATTCAAGAAGAAGAGGAGATGGCTGACAATCGAACTCTAAGGGAACTCACAGCTCCCAACTTGAACCAACAACCGTTGTGCATTGTATACCAGCAGTTGGAGGAAGGTACTAATGTTGAGATCAAATCCGGTCTAATTCATCTATTGCCGGCATTCCATGGAATGAAAGGCGAAGATCCGAATAAACATCTGGCAGAATTTCATGTGGTTTGCACTAGCATGAAACCGATTGGGATGACTGATGAACAAATTCAGTTGAGAGCATTTCCTTTTTCTCTCAAAGATGCAGCAAAGGATTGGTTTTACTATCTTCCCCCAGGTAGCATAACAACTTGGGCAGATTTAAAGAAGTGTTTCCTTGAGAAGTACTACCCAGCCACTATTTCTGCAAGCCTTAAGAAAGCTATCAGCAATGTGGATCAGAAGGAAGATGAATCCTTGTATGAGTATTGGGAGAGATTTAAGAGATTGTGTGCTAGTTGTCCTTACCATGGGTATTCCGATCAAGACCTCATCCTATACTTCTATGGAGGACTAACAGATGATGACTTGAGGATGGTGAATGCAGAAAGTGGTGGAGGGCTAGTGAATAAGACTCCAGGAGATGCAACTAGGTTGATTGTAGAGCTAGCAGAAAATTCTAGGCAATTCAGTCAGAGAACTCCCACGCGCCGGGTGAATTTAGCAAATTCGAATACAACTGAGTTAGAGAGTCAAGTAGCTGATTTGACTTCTATGATGCGTGAGTTCATGGTGAACTCAAGGAATCCACAGCAACTGAATGCTTGTGGTTTATGCACCTCCATGGGACATCCCACTGATGCATGTCCTCAATTACAAGAGGAGCAGAATGAGCAGGCCAATGCAATGGGTTTCCAAGGGCAAGGTCCTCAGAGAAGATATGATCCATATTCAAATACATACAATCCAGGATGGAGGGATCATCCAAATTTGAGATATGGGAATTCCCAGGGGAACCAATAACAACAGCAAAATGCTCAAGGCCAGCAGCAATATCAGCAATATAGGGCACCATTAGCCAAACCTCAAGGCCAAAGCTCAAATTCGAGTAATATGTCAACTGAAGAAATGATTAGATCACTAACTTCTAATGTTTCTACTATGCAGCAAAACATGGTGCAATTCCAGCAAGAAACCAAATCCAGTATTCAGAATTTGGAAAGTCAAGTTAGCCAAATTTCAAGTGCAGTGAGCAGACTTGAAGCTAAAGATTCAGGAAAACTTCCATCTCAAACGGAGTTGAATCCTAAGCAACAAGCCAACGCTATTACATTGAGGAGTGGCAAGGAGCTGAAAGAGACTGAAATTGCAACCAAGAGGGCTGAAGAGTTGATTGGAGCTGAAGAGAAGGAAGTGGAACATGAAGCTGTAGCAAATCCTCCCACTTTTCCATCTTATGAACCCACACCACCTTTTCCTGAAGCTTTGAAAGAAACAAAGTGGTATGAGAAAGACAAAGACATCTATGAAACGTTCAGCAAGTGTGAGGTAAACATTCCCCTTTTGAATTTAATAAAAAGTGTTCCTCGATTTGCTAAATTTTTGAAAGAACTGTGTACTATAAAGAGGAAGCACAGGTTAGGAGGGAAGGAAAAAGTGAAAGTGAGTGCTCATGTTTCTGCAGTTTTCCAAAAGAAACTTCCTGAAAAATGCAGTGATCCTGGTATGTTTACTGTTCCAGTTACAATAGGGGACACCACTTTTCATAGAGCTATGTTGGATTTGGGTGCATCAATTAATGTTATTCCATATTCCCTGTTCAAATCTTTGGAACTTGGACCTTTACATGAAACCGGGGTAGTGATACAATTAGCTGATAGGTCAAATGTTTACCCTAAGGGAGTGGTGGAAGATATGCTTGTGAAAGTTGATGAACTAATTTTTCCTGCTGATTTTTATGTGCTTGATATGGAACATGATAGACAAGCAGTTCCCATCTTGTTAGGAAGACCCTTCTTGAAAACTGCTAGGACTAAAATTGATGTTTTTACTGGTTCTTTAACTATGGAGTTTGATGGGCAAGAAATTGTGTATAACATCTATAATTCCATGAAATATCCTGTTGACACTCATTCTTTGTGTTCCATTGATATCATTGATCCTATAGTGCAGGATGTCTTCGATGTTGAGGGCGAGGATGCGCTCCTCACTTCCATTTCTAATGATTTATCTGCTGATTGTTTGGATATCCCTTTGCCTAATAGTGTGCAGATGATGGTAGCAGAGTTGAATAGCCATTCCAAGCTCCCACTTAGACCACCAGGTTCGACACCTACCCCATTGACAGTGCCTACTGATAAACTCTTACCTTCTATTTTGCAGGCACCCCAGGTGGAGCTAAAACCACTTCCTGATCATTTGAAATATGTGTTCCTTGGTCAGAACGATACTTTACGTGTTATAATTTCAAGCAAATTGACCAAGGAGCAAGAGGACAAGTTGGTGACAGTGCTGAAAGAGCACAAGTTAGCTATTGGATGGACCATTGCAGACATTAAGGGAATAAGTCCATCCACTTGCATGCATCGTATTCTGCTAGAACATGATGCCAAACCTGTGAGGCAACCTCAGCGTCGCCTGAATCCTCCCATGATGGAAGTGGTAAAGAAGGAGATCATAAAATTATTGCAAGTAGGAATGATATTTCCTATATCTAATAGTAAATGGGTCAGTCCTACGCAGGTGGTTCCTAAGAAAAGTGGTGTGACTGTGGTAGAAAATCAACAGGGTGAAATGGTTCCTACTAGAGTTCAAAATGGTTGGCGAGTTTGCATTGATTATCGTAGGTTGAATGCAGTAACTAGGAAAGACCATTTCCCTTTACCTTTTATTGACCAAATGATCGAAAGACTTGCAGGGAAATCTTATTACTGTTTCCTTGATGGGTATTCTGGGTACTTTCAAGTGCCCATTGCACCTGAAGATCAAGAGAAGACAACTTTTACATGTCCTTTTGGCACATTTGCGTATCGACGTATGCCTTTTGGACTATGTAATGCACCTGCAACCTTTCAGCGATGCATGATGAGCATCTTTTCTGAGTTCGTTGAGCATTTCATGGAAGTATTTATGGATGATTTCACTGTTTATGGTGATTCTTTTGATAAATGCTTGCATCACTTATCTATGGTCCTTAAAAGATGTATTGACTCTAACCTCGTCCTAAATTCTGAGAAATGTCATTTTATGGTCCAACAGGGCATTGTGTTAGGTCATGTAGTCTCTTCTAGAGGTATTGAGGTTGATAAGGCTAAGATTGATACTATTCAGTCTCTTCCTTATCCTACTAATGTGCGTGAAGTGTGTTCTTTTCTTGGCCATGCAGGTTTCTATCGTAGGTTCATTGAGGGATTCTCAAAGCTTGCGAATGCTATATGCAAATTGCTGCAGAAAGATGTGAAATTCCACTTTGATGATGATTGCAAGAAGGCTTTCGACGAATTGAAGGCTAAGCTCATTTCTGCCCCTATCATTCAAGCCCCAGATTGGTCTCTACCATTTGAGATAATGTGTGATGCGAGTGATTATGCAGTTGGAGCTGTGTTAGGCCAGAAAGTAGGGAGGGCATCTCATGTGATCTATTATGCCTCAATGACCCTCAATTCAGCCCAACGAAACTACACTACCACAGAAAAAGAGTTGTTAGCTGTAGTATTTGCTTTAGAAAAGTTTCGATCTTATTTTCTTGGTACTAAAGTAATTTTTTTCACTGATCATGCAGCTCTTCGCCACATGATGACGAAGAAAGAAGCCAAACCAAGACTAATAAGATGGATTATGCTCTTATGTGAGTTTGAGTTGGAAATCAAGGACAAGATAGGCGCGGAAAATCTAGTTGCTGATCATTTGAGTCGTTTGTCTCATATTGTTGATCAACCATCATTTCCATACCAATTCCTAGGAGAATTTCCGGATGAATCTTTATTTGCTCTTAAGGATTTGCGGCCTTGGTTTGCTAACATTGTGAATTTTCTGGTTTCTCAACAGTTTCCTCCAGGTTTCACAAAGTCTCAAAAGGACAAGCTTCGAAATGATGCGAAGTACTATGCATGGGATGATCCATACTTGTGGAAGTTCTGCTCCGATCAAATCATTCGCAGATGCATTCCCGAAAATGAGGTGATCCCTATTCTCACCTTCTGTCATTCTCATGCTTGTGGCGGACACTTTGGAGCCAAACGCACAGCAAGGAAGGTTCTCGACTGTGGTTTTTACTGGCCAAGTTTGTTTCGAGATTCCTATGGATTTTGTAAATCTTGTGATAATTGCCAGAGAGTAGGTAACATTTCCCAGAAAAGTGAAATGCCCCAATCCTCTTTACTATATTGTGAAATATTTGATGTTTGGGGTATAGATTTCATGGGACCATTCCCTATTTCTCACGATTTTACTTATATACTTCTTGCTTGTGATTATGTGTCGAAGTGGGTGGAAGCAATACCCACTAGGACTGACGATTCTAAAGTGGTTTCAGGTTTTATCAAATCTTACATATTTTCTAGGTTTGGAATCCCGAGGGCGTTGATAAGTGACCGAGGAACGCACTTTTGCAACCGTACAGTGGGTGCTATGTTGAGGAAGTACTCCGTTCACCACAAAATCTCCACGGCTAATCACCCACAAACCAATGGGCAAGCCGAGGTGTCCAATAGAGAGGTGAAGTCAATTCTGCAGAAAACGGTGAATCCGGATAGGAAGGATTGGAGTTTGAGGTTGGAGGATGCTCTATGGGCGTACCGCACCGCATACAAAACACCTATCGGGATGTCCCCTTACCGCCTTATCTACGGAAAACCGTGCCATCTTCCGGTTGAGCTTGAGCATAAAGCATATTGGGCGGTTAAGTCATTTAACATGCAATTGGATGAAGCGGGTGAACATCGGAAATTGCAACTCCAAGAACTAAAGGAGATCCGGCTTGAGTCCTATGAGAATGCCGATACTTATAAAGCAAAGACCAAGCTATGGCATGATCGAATGATCACGCAGAAGGAGTTCAAAGTCGGTGACAAAGTACTCCTATATCAATCCCGACTTAGATTATTTTCGGGAAAACTTCGGTCCCGTTGGGAGGGCCCTTTTCAAGTGGTGAACGTATATCCGCATGGAGCAGTTTAAATTCAAAGCCTCGAGACCGATAAGGTTTTCAAAGTCAATGGACAAAGGCTCAAACCCTACTTCGAGGGTTTCAAAACCGAGAACGTGGAGAGCATCGATCTCTACGAGCCATCAATGGAGTAGCGAAGTGGGATGAGCCGCGTCGAGCCAACGACGTAAAACAAAGGCGCTAATCGGGAGGCAACCCGATCGAAAACTCTTCCCCATTTCTTTTCGTAGTTTATTTTTTTTAATTTTTCTTGTGATGTGAAGAGTGTTTTTGTTGTTTCTATGTAGATGGAGGCCTCGGGAGCATCTTTTATGCCCGAAACACAGCAAAAACAAGCTGAAACAGAGCCAAAGGGGACATTCCCTGCTGAAGTCGCTGGCAGCTGCTCTGCAGCCGCTACCAGCGGGTCTTCAGGCATCCCAAAAACCCCAGGCTCTGTCCCAGCCGCTGGTAGCTGCTGCAGAGCCGCTGCCAGCGGCACCCCCCCTCAAAAAAAAAAAAAAAAAAAAGGAATCAGTATCAGCCGCTGCCAGCTGCCCCGTACCCGCTGCCAGCGGGTCTTCCAGCCCAGAAAACCCCAAAAAACCAAAAACCGATATTTTCCCCCTTATTTCCCCCTTTCCCACTCCTACCTTCATTACTCCTTTCATAAACCCCAATTCCCACAAACCCTTACTCCTTTTCTCCTCCTTCTCTCTATTCTTTCATCCCCTTACTCCAATTGCACCGATCCCCTACCAATCTCCCTTTCCCAAGTCCTTGCCTTTCATCCACTCCTCAATTCCCATCACAATTACAACCTAGATTTTCCATTTTCTCTTGATTTCAAGTTTGACATTGAGTTGGTTGTGCAGTTGTGCAAGTTGAATTTCTCGTAATTGAAAGTGAAGGTAAAGGTACAAGCATACAATTAGAGTCATGGGTGGGGATAACAAGAGGTCTAAGGCATCATCTCCATCAAGACCCCCAAGGGGCAAGAAGCAAGGTGCTTCTTCTAGTCAAGGTGAGGCACCTCCATTGCCTCGAGGGGATGGATTCATGGGTATGCGGTTGAATTCCAAGGAGAATGGGATATGGACTAAGCTTCAACAACCACGACGAACGGTGCAATGCACCAAGTTTATTGACTTAGAAGCTTTGCAAGAGCTAGACATGGAGGAAGTAGTGCGGCTCTTGCTACGGAAAGTGGGTCTGGAGAATTTCATGACCAAATGCGCCCCCACCTATGTCAGGTATACCTATAAATTCCTTTCAACTCTTACTAAAGGACGTGATCAAATATCCTTTAATTTGAATAATAGGAATTATGTTGTGTCTTATGATGATATGTGAATGGCATTTGGTTGGGATGCACCCCCATTGGTGAACCATTGGGGTGATTATAGCACGTACTCGTCCCGAACATTTTGGAGGGCTATAACTGGTTGTGAAGTTGACCCTCATGGTGATCATAGCTTCAAGATCACTCACCCATGCCTTAGACTCGTGCATAGGTTTATTTCGTCCACTATTCTATGTCAAGGGGAAGCCACTAAGGTTCCCAAAATTACATTGTCTTATTTGTGGGCGATGACCCCGGAGGGTGTCGTTACTCCCAATTGGGTCGAGATTTTTGTTGACAGTTGTGTAAAGGTGCGGTCAAACTCCAGTGGCCACATTAGCATGGGTGGCATGGTCTCTTTGCTTGCTTGTTATTTGAATGTTCCACCCCCTGAGGATCTTGTGCCAGTAGATTCGGCATACTTAACGTATAACATCATGACTCTGGTCAAGATCGGTCTATTATCGCGTTCCCTCGTCGCCGGTAGTTTTTTCTGGCAATACGGACCACAGGGTTTGAACTATTTGAGAATTCCTCGTCCCGAGGGACGAGCATTACCTTTTGGCCCTGCTGCCGCAGACTTTTTCCTTGCGCCCGACCCGGATGTTGCCCCCTATTTGGGAGATGCCGAAGTAATAATTGAGAACATGGGAGAGGAGAATCCCGATGTTCATATGGGCGGAGAGTTTGTTGATGAGGATGGGGGTGAGGATGCTGCTGGAGTGCAGCACGATGATTGGCCTCACTGGAGGGCTGATGTAGATGATAGACTAGAGGAGGTGTGCGATGGGTTGCAAGAGCTGCTTGCATATCAGAGAAGCATGAGTCGGTTTTATACCGCTCAATATCCACATTATGAGCCCCCAACTGAGGCGTTCATGGATCACCTGGCATCCCGTGCTTTGCGTCGTTCCGAGAGGCGTGCTTCTCGGGGTGCTGCCGGCTCTTCTGGAGGTCCCTCTCATTGATATGGTAACGATTTTCTTCCTTTTCCCTTACTTTTGTTTTCATTGTAGTTGTTCTTGCATCGAGGACAATGCCTCATTTAAGTAGGGGGGGAAGCTTTTCATTGCATATTTTTGAAATTTTGTATAGTTATCTTGATTTCATGTTTTGTATAACTATCTTAATTGTGGTTCAAAAAAAAAATGCAAAAAGAAAAAGAAAAAAATTGAAAAAAATTGAAAAAAAAAGAAAGAAAAAGAAAAAGAAACCCGCTAAGCCGAAAACCTGAAAAGGCGGCTTAGGCAAAAATGGGGGCCCGGTTAGGTTGAAAACCCGAAAGGGCGACCTAAGCAAAAAAGTGGCTAATGAGTGGGTGAGAAAGTGAGATTTGGAAAAAGATGAGAGGCTAGGATGAAAACCCGAAAGGGCTCCTAGGCAAAATGAGAGAAGAGAGAGAAAAATTCGTGAATTTGCGCATCTATTTGCCGGAGTCGGTGTCATAAGGGGAGGAGAAATATGGAGGTGTCGGGTAGGTCTTATCTTGATGTTTTCGTGAGATAGTTGAAGTTCGAGAGAAGTGTTGATCATGCTTAGAAAGCTAGAGTTATTTTTCTTGACTTTTGAGTGTGGAAGTGTTTTTTTTTTTGTGGACTTTTGGTTTAGTTGAGTCTTGTTTGCCCAATTTTATCAAAAGTTTCGTGTGGTAGGATAGTTGAGAATATCTATGCTCTTGGCCATGTGCTTGTTGTTCTAGGTTGGTTTTGGGGGATGAGTTGAATTTAAAAAAAAATGAAAAAGGGAGTTTGTGAAGTGAGAAGGCGGTTAGTTGGTGGTTGCTAGGATGTCTTCTTGAGTTTGAATGCGTAGAGCTTGTTCGGTTCCGCCATCTTCTGTTTTGAACCTTAATGGGGAGATGTGTTCTATTCTCTAAGTTTACTCGAGGGCGAGTAAAGGTTCAAGTATGGGGGAATTTGATAAGCCGTCTTATCAAGGGTTGAGAGAAGAGTTTTAGGGTGTGTTTTGATGTTGTGCATGAGTTTTTAATAGCTTTTGTGAGTTTCGGGCGGTGATCTCACTTGTGTGCAAAAGCCGGGATTTATAGGTGTTAGTGAGTGAGTTCGGGAACTAATGAGGAGGATTATAGAGTATGGACCTTAGCTCGTGATTTGAGAAGCGTGATGGAGCTTGGAAGAGCAAGGGAGAAAGCTTGAGTAAAGGTGAAGCAAAGCTAGAAGAAAGAGCAAAGAAGACAACAGAAGACAGCAGAACCGCTGCCAGGGCCGCTGGCAGCGGGTCAGCCAGAGAGGACGAAGTGTTTTGCTGCTTTAGCCGCTGCCAGCGGGTCCCGAGCAGCTGGCAGCGGGTCTTCCAGATTTCGGGGCCTGTTTTGGTTATTTTTCAGTAGTTTGCTTTGTCTTGGCTCGTGTTTTGTATTTATTTATTATTTTTATTATTGTTTTATGTTATTTTAAGTATGGAAACATATATATAGTCTATTTTTATGAAGAGTTAAGGAGGAGTTAATTAGTGAGAATTAAGTTAGAGAGGAGTAAAAGTTTTCTAGGGTTCTTGGCAAATTTCAGAAATCTTTGTTTTTGAATTAGAATCCATGGAAGCTTAATCTTCCGGATTCTTGGTTAAAGATTGAAGCTTTTGGCTACAAATTGTGAGATTTCTCTTCTCTTTATTATCTATTGAATGTTTTTTATTCCTTTGAATTATTTCATGATTTGCTTTAGTCAATTGCTAGGTTAGAATTGTTAGATTCGCTTGCATCTAATTAATCTTTCCAAAGTAGCAACTTTGGGTTATGAATGCATGCTTTTGATTGATAACTTAAAGAGGGAATAATATTATTGAAGAAATTAGACCGCTTGTGTTAATTTATTCAATCCTTGTTGATTTCTCCGTTTATGTTCTTCTTGTGGATGATTTAGAGCGCTTGTCTTAAATTATACATTAGAAAGGGTTAGAAAGGAGCGCTTTGCTATTTTTAACTAGCTTATGAGAATTTAGAATTTAGAATTCTACAACAAGGTGTTCAATAGTGTTTGATTGAAGAGGCTTCTATGATCAATTTGTATGTTCAATTGTGGATTTCGCATAACCAAGACCGTTATTCTCATTGATTGCGTACTATTTACGTTCATTGTTCTGATTTAGTTTAATTGTCACCATTGCTTGTCAAAACCCCCTTGTTACTTAGATTACTACGTTCCTAGAGTAATTCCACTTAGGTTTGCAGTTATTAGTCCCTTTTTCCCTGTGGATTCGAACTCGACTCCCCTAACTACGTTTATTTGCAGTTAGCTTAGTTGTGATATTTTTGGTTGCATACGACTGAGGCACACCAGAACTTCATCACAACATTCGAAATCCTAAACATGCATCTAACATATAATTCATATATATATATATAATCGGAAAACATAAGAATAGATGCATTTGGCAACTAGCATGACCCCTTGAGATTTCAAATCTTCAAAAGGTCTTCATTTGCAACTTCATGGCTACGTCTTCCAAGAACCTCCAACTTCAAGACTTGACCATAATTAAATGCACCTACTAGTATCTAAGATTAGGACTAATCTAAATATTAAGGTAAAAAAATACTCAACGGTACGCAGACTATATTTAGATTTACAAAAATACATCACAGATCGCAGTCCGTATTTTCTCTCCTAATCGGATCCCACTAGTTGCCATTTCATAAAACCCGTGAGAGAATATACATGCCATACATCCATTCACTATTTGTGAGTGGCCCATGAATTTTACAACGATAAACAAGTATAAATGCATAAACACGCGTGAACCAGTAACTAATTTAGGTGATTAATCCAATTAACACGCCTAATTAAAATTAGTCAAAGTTGTTTTAACCGGTTGTGTAAATAAGCGCAATTAACATTTGAAGCTCCAACTAAATTCCGCATCCAACTTAATTAATCCTATTAATAAAGCCGGTAAAATCCAAAATTTGTCAAAATAGATTTTACCAATGCCGCTTAAAACCAAGGCCTAGCCTCCAAAATTTATTAAAATAATTAAAAAACAAATTAGATTAATAAAATAATTAAAGCGACAATTTTAAGCAAAAATTTCGTAGTCCAAAATGTCCATGTGCCTAGCACTAAGACATGGAGTGCTCACATTCCGCACAATCGTTTGATGCTCAATGAACGTAGGAGTGTGCCCGATGTCGCTAAGCGTTACACCGCCCACATCAACGAACTTTCACACATCAATAACGTGGCCCTTGATGGCCATGTTGTACGAACTCATTGCATCACATTAATTCGCAAGCAATGTCTACGCATATCCCCTATTACAAGACGCATGCACCAAGTCCCAAGCCATGAACCAATGTGCTCGTGCTTGCACTAGCCGCGGCCAGCCAAGCAAGGCAGCACGCACAGCGCGCACAGCACCATGCTGCTGTTGCGCCGTGCTGCTGCTTGGTGCTTGCTGGGCGCCCTGCTGCTGGCAGCAAGCAGCAGCCACGGATAGGCTAGCGCGCAAGAGTGGGGCACCATCCTTGGCAGCCACATGCGGGCTACTATGCAGCCTGGCTAGCCAAGTGTTGTTCTTGCCTCGTTTTGCGTGCCATAGCCTCTGGATTTTGATCCCAATTTTGCATGACATAATTATTAATTCTAAATAAATTTTAGAACTAATTTATTTGAGAAAAATAAAAAAAATTTAAACAAGTCTAACTTAAATAAAATTTTCAAAGTGCATGTAACCAAAATAATTCCGAAGAACCATTCTTTAATTAAATTGGTTTAACTTGGTGCAACAAAAAATAAGAGGGCAATTACTCACTATTAATTTATTAATTTAAATTAATCTCGAGTTTTTGACAAAATAAGAGGGAGTTGGAAAAATGAACATAAGTTCAATAAAGATTCCAACTTTAATACTTGTGAATCCTTGAAAAATTATATCTTCCAATATGAAGATAAACAATTTTCTATCACAAAGATTAAAACTTTATTATTCCAATCAACTAAAAAATGTTTAAATTATAAAGTTTAACAAACATTCATGGAATTTAGTAATATAAAGTTTCATTCACTTAACATAATTAAAGATTGAATCTTTAATACTTGGAAGCCTCAAAGAACAACAATTTCACACTTAATGCAATTAGTTTGCAATTATGTGAAAAATAAAACCAAGCTTTCATGCACAAATTACTACCAAGTAATCATGCCTAAAGAGGTTTAAAATTTCATATAAAATATGTATTGAACAATTACATAACCACCATAAATATGCAATTAATTTTCAAGGTTAGAAAGACTTAAAATTTTTCGTAAAAATGAAAAAAACCCTCGAAAATTTCATTTTTGATCGTTTTTTGGCTAAAAACCGTCCCCTGGATGTTTCAAACCATTTCCTGAACACATTTTGCACCAAAAATTCACTATTTTTGGGTTGAAATCTGGGTTCGGGGATGAAGATAGCTTAAATACGAGGTGAAAATATATAAAACGAGCTACTAATCTAATTAGCAATTCAAGACCAGAAAATTAAGCCATAAAAAAAACACCTTGAAAAAATATTATGATTTTAAAAATAAATGAGCGTGGCTCCGATACCGCTGTTGGGGTTTGGTAAGTCCAACTTACCGCGGAAACAACCCCGACCCAAAGAACCACTCGCAATTAATAACACCATAAAGTATAACAAATAAACATAAAAGGATAAAATCGGAATTTACCTTTGACGCGTGCTTCGCCTCAAAAACGGGCTCTTACTTGAAAGCTTAGCCCTGCTAACACGAGAACCACCAACGAAAGTCCACCCGCAAAACTACTAGCGACTTTGAGGTCCGTTACCTCGAGGTTAGCGAGGTCCGACAAAAACCCGAGTATTATGTGAGTTTAAGAGTTTTTGCTAATGCAATGCTCTATTGAACTCCTACTCAAGCACTCTTCCAAAAAACCCAAGATGGGTATTTATAGGCCAGAGGGAGAGTAGGAATTTATATCCTATCAATGTGGGAGTTATGAAATTCCATAATTTATTTTAAAGCTAAATTAAAATAAATAAGCAAACTAATAATAAATCTACAAGTGGCACTATCATATGTAAAGGGTGGTGAGGACCACATGGAGAGTAAGGGACCATACATGCTCCCCACTCAATACTCTCCTTGTGCCACATGTCCCTCACCCCACTTTCTTTCCATTTGTTCTGAGTTGCTCCCCTAGTACACGGCCCTATGGCCCAGCCACAGCCCACCGAGAGCTTAGCCCGTGCGTGCGCTGCTAGCATGCAATGCTTGCGGCTGCTAGCTGTGGTGCGCTCAGCCGGCCGTGCATGGCTTGGCTTGGTGCTCTTGCTAGCCACCTATGCTAGGACATTTTGACACTAGCACTCGGATGCTCGGGGCACTCCGATGCTAGGGGTATTTTGGGAAATATTGGCGATTTATTGTTCTTTGCGCATCTCGTCATTTATTATCTTTGACTCGACGTCCGATGCTCGGTTTTGACGCTCTAAGCTTGAATTTCCGACGTCTAAATATTTAATACTCGGGCAACAAATTAATTTCTTTCGAATTAATTCGTCGAGTCGGTTCGTTTACTACAAAGGGTGTGACCTGAAGGGTTCAGTCAAGATTAAGCTGTAATATTAATTATGCATTAATATTACTGATCAAAAGCGGCCTCCACCTGACATTCCGATCACTTGATCTTACTGAATATATTAGCTTTCTAATAATTCTGAGCCCACTAACGGAATAGTAAACTTGTTAGAAGGACACCATTCCTTTCACTATCTTCTATTGCTAAACTAATGAGGAATCTAAGTTTAGTAGTGTGAGTTGTTTTCTAATTGCATGAGGTTTATCTTACATATAGTCCTAGCTATTCTTGTCTATTTTGCTCCCTGTTTGCATAATTGCCTTGGTTGAGCGGATCCCATTCCCTTGTGTCTTTTATCCATTGTTTTAGAACCATAGCTTGTTTGTCTACTTGACGAACTCCCAATTGACCAGATACTTTGAATTAGCTTAAGTGTTAAGATCTATAGCAACCATATCCTATTCTTTGTGGACCGAACTCTTACTTGTCAATATGCTTGGTTTGTAGGATGTTTGTTTATAAGTGAGTTTGATTGAGTGTGGAATGTGCGACCGTTCTAATGCCCATCACTTATTCACACATTTAAATTGTCCCCATTTAGTGACAATAAGGCGATTCTAAGATCCAAAGAAACAAAGAGCAGTTAAGCATGCTTTAGCTTATCTTAACACTCAATCTACTAAGGTAAGCAACTCTTTGCTAATTACTCCAAGCCACTCTTGGTTGGATAAATTGTCGCATCTAATGCTCTCTCAACAAATTATCCACTTTTCCACGACATGTTAGGACTCCATCACACATATCGTAGAGTATAAAAAAAAACCAACTTGCATACCCAGTATGCCTTACGTATCCTAGGGAGTAATAGTGATGCCTCGCTTTGGCGTAGCCCATCACTACTGATTTGTGGTATTTAATACCCCCCAAGTGGACCAATAAGAGATCGACACATGTCCCTCTAATAGGAGTCCAAATAGACTCTCTAGATGGATGACATGTGTCACTCAGAGACACCCCTAGAAGTGGCAGCCTTCAAGGCCCAAACTCCAAGGACGTCGCAAAACGGCGCTGCCCTAATCCCTAGGTCCTCAAACCCTAGGGTAGGGCGTGATTTCATAGGACCTTATAAATAGGGAGATTCCCCCAATTATTAGGACATCTTTGACACCTAGAACTTTACGTCTTAATCATTAAGTCATTTATTGCTCTATAAAATAGAGAACACCTGAAATTGGAATCCGAGCAGATAACTTTTCGCACGTTTTACTCCAATTTCGTACTAACTTAATCTTCGGAGGTGAACCTCCGACCATTCGAAGTTCCGTTTGTTTTGCAGGTACATGCGCCCTTGTTGAATCCAGTCTTTAGTTGTAACTCTCCCAAGGGACACGAAAAAACCTCGAAACATTTGGCGCCGTCTGTGGGTAGAGTACCTCTAAGATGGCTTCTCAAGATTAACCTGTGCCGCATCCTGAGACCAATCGATCTCTAGAAGAAGTAGTGGTCCAATCGGACCATGACTCTAGTGACGATGGAGACATCAAAACCAATGTGGCCCCAAACGGGTCGCTCATCTCTAAGCACGTTCGTCACAAAGACAGGCAGAAGCGCAATGCAAGCTAGGCGGGTCTAAGCAGGCCCCCTAGACAGTCAAGTAAGCCATTAGGGCAGCCGCCTGATCCTTCCCAGGCGGAAGGGTGAGCCCCAGTCACCCGAGATGAGTTCATGAGATTCGTGAGCAGCCTCAAGGGTGAAATTAAGGATTTGATCACCAAGCGGTCGGCTGCTCCTAGAAAGGAACATTCGGCACAAAATCAGCTCAAGTTGGAAAACAAAAGTCGGTCCAGGACCGTCAGCCGACTTCTCACCATGCTATAAAGGAGAAGGCTCGACCCTATTTTGAACTTTCGAGACTCCGTTTCTCAGAAATGGTGACAAGAAAAGCCATCCGGCATGTATAGCCGGATGGTAGCAAGAAAACATTCCCTGATGCTCGACACTACATCGAGAAAAAGAGGACCCTAGGGATAATTCGGGTAGTGGAGGAGCAAGCCCATAATATGTTATAAGTATGTAAATATGAGATGGTATGACAAAGAATAAGTTAAAAAGTTAAGAAATGTTGGAAATAGGCATGTAAGAAGCCATAAAGGCTTGAAATGGCTTCATTTTGAGGATAAAGACCCTTAAACTTAGAAATATGCTTCTTTTATGTGATTTAAACCCATAATATGTTATAAGTATGTAAATATGAGATGGTATGACAAAGAATGAGTTAAAAAGTTAAGAAATGTTGGAAATAGGCATGTAAGAAGCCATAAAGGCTTGAAATGGCTTCATTTTGAGGATAAAGACCCTTAAACTTAGAAATATGCTTCTTTATTGTGATTTAAACCCATAATATGTTATAAGTATGTAAATATGAGATGGTTTGACAAAGAATGAGTTAAAAAGTAAAGAAAGATAGAAAATAGGCATGTAAGAAGCCATAAAGGCTTGAAATGGCTTCATTTTGAGGATAAAGACCCTTAAACTTAGAAATATGCTTCTTTATTGTGATTTAAACCCATAATATGTTATAAGTATGTAAATATGAGATAGTTTGACAAAGAATGAGTTAAAAAGTAAAGAAATATAGAAAATAGGCATGTAAGAAGCCATAAAGGCTTGAAATGGCTTCATTTTGAGGATAAAGACCCTTAAACTTAGAAATATGCTTCTTTTATTGTTTATTGATTCCATTTTCACTTATATGTTGCTTTACTTGTAACTGATGTTGTTGGTAAATTATTAAAACCATATATAATTGTATAATGTATTTCTTGTAGGAGTCCTACCATAAGAAGGTTGAAGAAGCCACCACCCAAGGGATTAAAAAGAGTCCCAATGAGTTGTATTGGGAGACTGTGGGTGGTCGCAACAAGAAGGGTCGATTGGGGGGACTTGGCGAAAGCGCATTGTTGTACTATGGCGAACAGATGGGTCGGGTGTCTAGGTCTTCACAACAGTATACACCATCCGTTGTTTCTTAGATGCAGGATCAGATGGAGCATAGGGTCGAGGCTCTTCGTAGTGAGATCCGCAGTGAACTCCGCAGTGAAATGGAAGTTGAGATGCAAGCTCAAATTCGAGCTGAAGTAGCCCAAATGGAGAGGAGAGCCGAGGAGAGGTGGAATGACTTCATAAGTCGATTCGGCAACAACACCGACACATGTTCCACCATTCAGCCTCAGCGTCGAGACCCTAGGGATGATTCGGGTAGTGGAGGAGCAAGCCAGGGTACCCCTGCAGTTTTTTAGCTTAGCTTAGGTTTGTGTAGTATGGACAAGCACTTAATTTGATCGATTTTATGTACGTTTGATTATGTTCCCGCTTTTGTAGAACTTACTATATATTATGTAGCTTTTGGATATATATAGCTTTTGAGAAAATAATATTTATTAATATTTTCGCAATTTGATAATAGTTTTAATTATCACAGGTATTAGGTGCAGGAACATACCAAAATAATAATAATATTTGTTAATTTTTTTGTTCGAAAGGAAAAGCAATTTTCGACAGAATTATATTGGTCGGAAGCACTAAATTTGTGACGGAAAACTGGAGTTAAATCCGTCGGAACTCACCACCCTTTCCGACGGAATGTTCCGTCGTAAACCAGCGACGGAATAATGTTCGTCGCAAATTACACTACCAGGGACGGAAATATTCGGTCGGAAAATGTTGTTTGCGACGGAAAATTTTGGTCGGAAATTAACGTTTGCGACGGAAATATCCGCCGTTGTAGACAGCACAACGACGGAAAATTTCGTCGCAAATTAGCGACGGAATAAACCAAAAAGTCAATATGTTCTGCGACGGATAAAATTCGGTCGTAAAATTCGTCGGAATACACCTTTCCGACGGAATATTCCTCGAAAATTCATGAATTTCCTACCAAATGTTTTACGACGGATTCCAACGACGGAATTCCGTCGCAAACATGATTTGCGACGGATTTAGAGCCTTCAGCGACGGAAAATTTCGGTCGGAAACAGGCCATTTTCTTGTTGTGCAACAGCTGTCAGAGTCGGCATCTACGTCGACTTACCATTATAGCTTTCAGAATACCTCTGTGGGAATTCTCAATCTGTACATGGGAGCCTGTCAAGTGGCCCTCTCATACAGTCAAGGCCGCATGTAATCAATTCGGCATAGTACATGGCACAACCATTATACAGGCCGCCTGCTTTGCCCAACATCCTGCCTGCCTTCTTCCGAGGACAAGCGGCATACAACTACCAGCTTGTGGACTAGCAGCTTGACAAGGGGTGAGACTAGGTCATTGAAACTAATCCTCCCTCAATCAAACTAAATTTATAAACACTTAACCAGCATAAATACTAATATAGAGGCAAGTCAAGGGTCGAACCCAAAGGAACGGTAATGTTCAAGCGCTCTCAATTATGCGCCTAAGCTAGGTCGAAGACAAAGATAAAGAGTAAACACTAACAAACTAACAAAATGAAGAACCAAACAAATAATGTACTAGGAACAGGGATTAACAAGTAATCATGACAATTGTAGCAACTCGGTAATACATGCAAGTCAGTTGTTATGAAGACTAATGGTAAGCTCAATCAAAAGAGTGAACAACCTATCTTCTAGAGGTCAAACTAGCGCCAACTACGAGAGACTCTAACGAGGAGCATCACTAATCAAGCTCAATCGACAATTGCAATTCCTAAATCAATTGTCCGTATCATTAGAAACTACAATGCAATCTAGCATAATAAACAAGGCCTAATCGAATTACACACATCCAAACTTCCATTAATCACTTTAATCTCAACAACTAATCACCACAATCCACAAATTAAGCACAATCAATCAATTGTACAAGTTTCACCATATCCCTAGATAAACAACTACTCAAACATCATCATCTAAACACAAACAACTAAAGAAAAGAAAAATTAATAATCTATGAAGAACAGTTACACTAATCAAAGAAAAAGCATCAAAATCAAACCAAACAAATATGAAATTAAACAAAGAAATAAAATGAGATAGAGTTAAGAAATCTTAGTGATAATAGAGAATATCTTAAACACAATTGTCACCGTTAAATCTTCAATCTCTGAATCACCATTGAAATTCCTCACTTTACCTCTCTAAAATCTACTCCTAAACTAACCTTAAAAACTATAGAGAGAAGCTCTCAACTAAGTTAAAATTATCATCAAAATCTAAAATGAAACTTTCATCCAAAAATTAGGTTAAAAAGGGTATTTATAAGAGGCAAAAATTGAAGAAGAGCGAAGCCAGAACCCGCAGAGGAGCACCCGCGCAGCACGCCTGCGCGCCCGCGCTGTTCTGGGTTTCTTCGGATCTTCTTGCGGCTTCGTTTGTTTGATATGGTCTTTAAATGGGCGCGCGATATGATGATGATGAACACTAAGAGTGGCAGTCCCAAAAATCACTTGACAGTGGGTTCAACACCCCATCTTCATTAGAGCACGGCTTGAGAGAGCAAGAGCTAGAACTTGGAGAACCCACATCCTTGCATCTTGAGCTTTCCAATTGCCATGAGCTTGCTCCAAAAGCATCTTCCACCTTAATAAATCACCAATATCAATACATGAACCTTGTACAATACCTACAACCACGTAAGTAGAGAAAACAAAGGATAAAAGAGTAGAAAAACAAACAAAATGCATAAAAGCTACAAAATAAGAGAAGAAAGGTAAAACCAAGACCAAATTCATAAAACTAGGCATTTGTGGAGCATGAAAGCTATGAAAAGAGGAAGAAAACAACCTAAATGCTCATCAAATGGGTGCCATTTATGAAACCCATCAAATACGCCCAAGCTTACCTTTTTCTCGTCCTCGAGCAAAACAAAGCCAAGGGAGAAATGATGAGCTTATTCAAACAAACAAAAAGAAGAGAAGAGACAAGAATAAACACTAACTCACTTTTGTAGGAATCACGGTCAATTTAAGAAACTAAAGACAAGCCATTTAAACCCCTATATTTCCCTAGAAGATGAGTGATGCTCTTGTAAAGGTTTCCTAAAAGATTAAGATATAACTCTAGTAATAATACAAACAAGAAAAAACGTGAAAAAGAAACCAAAATACAAGAAAAGAAAACATATGTTCATGAAAGGACTTTTCCAAATGTACAAGCACAAATGAATGCAAATCTTTCTAAACAAGTAAGGGAGTGCACGTTCTAATATACCTAAGGTTGATTGAAACATAGGATATGCTAAGCATAGAGAACTAATGAAATGCGATTCACTTTCATCTCAAAATATTTTAGCACATTCTTCCAATTACCTTTAAATATACTTTTAGTGAGCATCTCTATAGTTCCTCAAAGGAACTGGAAAAACAAATAGATTTGAGGTTTCTCAACATCTTGACTTTGCATCCCCTCTCCTTAGGCTTTAACTCATAATGCCCTCCCCCGATATGTGATTCAGTCTCTAGGTCAAAAAGGCTTTCCCAAAGGTTGTAACATAAGGGAAAATGGATGAAGGTAGGCTTAAAATTTAAAAATTTGGGTGTATCCGTAATAGTGAAGCAAAGAATGGGCCTTTTCTTAGAATCACAATTAGAAATTGGTCTCGGGATTTCTTTCTTCTCTTGATCACAATTAAGTAGTCACCTAACAAAAACAAACTAACACCCCCAAGCTTATTCAAAGCTATAACCACAATCATATATACAAAAAGCGTAAGACGCTTCCCCCCAAGCTTGAACAAAGCATTGTCCTCAATGCTTAAAATAGGGAGAAACATTTATATCAAAATGTTTTTAAATTTTTTCATTTTTCAGTTTTTTTTTTCAATTTTTCCAAAGCTTTTTGAATTTGCTTTGCTTTTTCTCATTTTTTTTAATTAATTTTTCACTTTATTCATTGTCCTTGCCTTTTTTTTTTAATTTGGACGACTTTATCAACTTTTCATTTGAATGTCCTTGCCTTTTTTTTTAATCTTTTGACGGATTTTTCATTTATTCACTTGCCATTATTCACAAGATATACAAAACACAAGCTTGCTTAGATTTAAGAACCAATATCCAAACTTATATACCACAATCTCCAAGAACATGGTCATTTACTTCACAAAAACCAAAAATGGAAAAAAAAAGAAACAAAAGGCTCAAAGTTCTACATATGTGGCTTTAAAAGAAGGGAAAAGGCTCAAATGTTTAGCAAGAAGGAAAATGTAAGCCCAATGAACTAAAAATGAAGAACATTATCCTAGAAATGAAAAATATCACCCCTAAAAGATGCCTTTGTCCTTCCTGGATGGTTCGGTCTCGTGTTTGAGTCAAGATTAAAGATAAGGTCTGTAATAGTCAAGGATCCATGCCGCTCATGCAAGATATGTAAAGGCTTGAAAACAATGAAACCACACATGTTTGTAGCAAAAAAACTCACTATTAGCTACAATTCACCAAAATAAAGCAATTGAAATTTTTCAAAAACAAATAGAATCGGGCTTCAAGGTCCCAATAGGTCTAAACAACTACCTTAGCATGTCCTATCTTAGAGTTAACCAAAGATACTCTCAAATCGTGGACACCATTAACATTTAAGAAGAAAAGCATTCAACTATACAAGTCCAAAAATATTATGTCCAAAGCAAAAACAAAACGAAACACAATGCAAATTTACCATGAAAGAAACAAAAATCTTTTTGTAGTTTTTTAAGATATAGAACATGAAAATGCATATAAAAAGGTGCATAGCATATATGAATCAACACCCGACCAAACATGATAGAACATCCTCCCCCAAGCTTGAATGAGACAATACACTCAAACATATATCAAATAATCCATGGGAGGGGAAAACTAATCCAACAAACCAACATATATCCAACAAGTCATCATCCACTTGAGAAAGAGAAAGAAAATATATTACCAGATATTAGGTGGGTGTAAATACCCGTAAAAGGGTCGTCAATGTTTGGTGCTAGATATGACAATTGATCTTTGGGCTAGCTTAATGGCCCAAAGCCTTATAGAATGGATCCTACAAGTTCACACATAAGAGTATTGAGTTAAACAAGTTAGAGGCCCATTATTGGGCCTCATGAGTTCATGACATACTATGTTGATAATTGGGCTTGGATAGTTAGAATAGTCTAATGGGTTTTGGACTTGACATGGTTTTATTTCTAGATATGATCTATAAATATAAACCATGCATAGGGTTGCATGACATAACAATAGACATACAGTGAATTGTCACACAAGCAACCAAGTTTCCCAAAACCCCTAACTCTCTCTCTCTTCCCTGTCCGTACGGCCCTCTTCCCTGGGTGGCGCGTGTGGTGGCGCGTGGGTGGTGTTGTGGTGTGTTCGTGGCTCAAATCTCCGTTGAAGGTTGATTGAAGTGTTCAGCCACAACTAACTAGCATTAGTGGAGGTTTAATCCATGCTCGTGGACTAAGTAGAGGAATCACGCTTGGGGTTCTTTATCTCCCATTGTTCTTGCTCAATCGCACGTGGAATCACGCTTCAAAGGTACGATTATATGTTCTTTATGTGTTATGCATTAGATCTTGGGATTAGGTATTGTATGAATATGATTCATGTTTTTCCGCTGCGTAGTACCTATAATTCCCTACAGTGGTATCAGTTAGCCTATTGCATTTACGCATATTGACTATAATTCTTTGATAGTCCACAATTTTAATTCAATTAGGAGGGAGAATAATTTAATTATGGGTCAATTATTATATTAAATGTGATTTAACTGTTGGAATCGATTAAATGTGATTTAATTATGCTCAAAATATCCATGATGAGGACCGAATTAAGCCCTAGAGCATTCGAAATTTTTGAACCCTAACCCTATTTTTTTTCGAAAATTTTAAACCTAATTAGCCCTAAAATCTGATTTTTTGTGCTTGATTTTTGTTCGATTTCGTTTGTTTTATGCTTCATGAATTTAATCTAGTTGATTTTATTAAATTAATCTAGTTGATTTTCTGTATAAATTATGAATTTTGCATGATCAATGATTTGATTTAAAAGTTAAATTAAATTGGGGGATTTATTTTTCATGAAGAACCCTAGATTTTAAAATTAGATTGTGAATTTAATTTTAATCGGATAAATTAGCATAAAGTTATGTTTTAATTTATCATGGACCACATGAATTTTATTTAATAAAAGTTGTTAATTAAAATTGAAAAAAAATAAATTTATTTTGGTGTAGTTTTTGGCGGCGGCCACGGTGGCTGCCGCAAGTGGTGGTCCAAGAGGGGGGGCAGCAGGGTCCGAGAACAAAAGAGCAGCAGCAGCACCGTGAAAATTGTTGCACGACACTGCAGCCGCTGCTTCGGCAGCGTGCACCGCAAGGTGTACGGCCACCGTGGCCGGCTTAGGCTGGCCACACCATAATGGTTGGTGCACGGTTTTAAAAAAATATATTTTTTTAAAAAAATATTTCAAGATAAATATGATTTATTTTGGATGAGGTAAAATATTTTGAAAATATGATCTTTTATTTGAAAGATAAAATCAATTTTATTTGGATAAAATCTTTTATTTTAGGATAAAATCAAATATTCAAAAGTTGTTATATTTGATATTCTCCATATTTAAAGTTGTTAAATTGGTAATTATCCATAATTAAAGTGGTTAATTTTGGATAAGATTTGTTAGGATATTTTGAGCATATTCCAAAAGGATAATAATTTATTTAAATAATGTGATTATCCCATAATTAATTTTGGATATAATTGATTTAAAATTTTGTGATTAGCTAGTAATTAGGATAGAATTTCCTAACTTTGTTAGGATAATCTTTGAGGATAAATATGATTTATCTTTTAAGATTAAAATAAGATTTGATTCTATCTCATGACTAATTTAGAATATATGATATTTTATTTATGGTCATGAATAATATATGATATTATCTAATTACATTAATTTAAAATATGAGATATTTTTGTGCCATGTTTCCTTAATTGTGAACATTCGATGTTGTAGTTTAGGAAAGGATGATGAGTGATTTATTATGTGGCAATTTTATAATATATGATGTTATTTATTGCTATATAATGACTAGTATGGCCCAGTAGATTACTAAATACGATATGGGCATCGTGATGTATTTTTGTAATCTTAGTACGGTCTACGTATCGATAAAGTATTTTTGTAATTTTATTTCATTTTATTTAAGTAGTAGATAGAATAGAGTAAAATTACAGGTTGCAGTTAATCCAAGAAGCCCATGAAGTGAAGGCCCAAATGAGCAAGGTGGATGAGATCCATGAAGGTTCAAGTGGGAGTTTTTTTCTTTATTAGTTTTCTTAGGATTAGGGGCCATGCTATGTCTTGTTTATGCATTCAGTTTATTATGCATGTTAGATTTTATTGATGTTTCGTGATGATGCGCTAGAGTTCACTATTTAATCACAACATAATAAATATAGGTCCCGGTAATATTGAGGTTGTTTTTCCAATCAAAAACCCGATGAAACCTTCAATATTTATGATGGGTCATGCCAAAGCAGGGTGTCATATTATATCTTAGGGGAGTGGAGGTAAAACAAATTTTACACTTTTGATTGGTTATACTCAACAAGGTTACCTAAAGAGTTTAGAACCTTGAAGCTAAGGGTAATAATTAAACATGTGATGGTTAATTATTCACCAAGAATTACAAAGAGTTGTAATCAGTAAAGAGTTTACTCACCTTGAAGATGTAATGGTTGATGGTAGGGCCAAAGTTCGGTCAATCATTGCACAAATAAAGGATCTTGGAATCATTTTATTCAATAGGGATCAATTAAAATTGAATAAATGCTTTAAAGTTGCCAATTTAATTCGCTTATGGCACTTTAAATTTTTATTAAACTTAATTGAATTTTGCGTTTACTTACAAGTAACATGTCGTACTAATTTTATTATTATATATAATCTCCTCGATTTAAAATAAAGTTGAGAAACATTCTCAAAAGGTTAAAAGATAATCCATAAACCTATATTCCAACTTTACTAAGATGGTTCTAAAAGGCAAGTTTTAGAAATCCATGTCACATGTCTAAGGTTGGTTTGATTCAAAATGTTTGAGTAAAATGCCAACACATCTTCATTTTGAAAAGTGTTTCAAGGGATATAATGAGATGGGAGGTACAAACCCTCTACAAGACAAGTATAGAAATCCAATAAAATCTCTTATCTTCAATATGATTGAATATAAGAAAGTGATTGGAAATATCTATGATCAAAAGTTGATTAAATGACGCTATTCTTCATCCACTTTATATAAGAGTTAAATACTTGATTAAACTCTAATATGAATGATGATTGAATAGACTTAGCAAAATCATGAAATTTGCTTAAAGTAGTTAAGCAAAGCATCATTTTGAACCTAAGAGAAGTGTTCTAAGTGGCTCAAATGGGAAAGGTTTCGGAATATATGAGGATTGCATTAAGAAGTTATGGGCCAAGAAATGCAAACAAGTTGCTACTTCTCAAACCTAGAACTACTTATATGCTAAAAGTTGTTATGAACAACAAATGTTTCAAATTAAATGGACCAATTCCAATTGATTAGAAATTACCTCATATAGTTGTAAGGTAAAAGAATGGATATGTTCCAATTTAAGAAGTATATTATAGAAATTGATTTAGCACATTGCTACTTCTTGGACGTATGATGTCTTGTTTAGTTCTCTCTCATTGAGAATGAGGTTGAACTAAATGAAGAAGTATGGCTAAAGGAGAAATAAATCTAAAAGTTTAGAAGCAAATGTTGCTACTTCACAAGTGGAATCTACAAGTCTGGAAGCAAAAGTTTCAACTTTACAAGTAGAACCTATATTTCATCTTACCTAGTAATTGGCTAGAATTAAATAAATGTTATTCATTCTTGCCATTATCAAAACACCATTCAATGTTAGTAATGACTACGCATCGAAGATTCAAAAACGTGGAATAAATGTTATTCTATGCTTCATTAAGTCATAATGTGTTTTGAGTTGCTAAATAGGTTCAAAGTTCTATATGATAGAAAAAATTAAACCATTTCTATATATAAATTGTCTCTAAAATGTCAATTAATTCGAATGAAAATGAACAATGCATGCGGAAGATCCAAAGGGATGGACTTTCAATATCATTGGATTATGAATCCATTGATATATGTAAATATCATTCTAATTTGAAATTATTGACAAAGTCACCATTTAGAGAAATGATGATGCGAACTCGAGGTCGAATACATATCGATGTAAGAAAACCAAAGGTTCAAAGGCTAGAGATGGACAATGAAACTTCATTTGTGATACGATCACTACTTGTGCTTAGTTGAAGCATAAGAGTGAAAATTTTGAAAAGTTCAAAATGTTCAGTATGAAGTTCAGTATCAACTTGACAAGATAATAATTGCATTACAATATGATTGTAACTGTGAAAATTTGAGTCAAGACATTTACTTGGCAACACATTCAAAATATTGCGATATGATCGTAATAATGAAAATTTAAGCCAGGACCTTGATGAACATCCAAGAGTTGTGAAATCGTTTTACGACAAACTCCGAAAGAAAAGCTTGTGAAGTGTTTATGAAGGGAGCTATCAATCTATTTTGAGATATATTTTGATAATGGATAAAATTACCTATCTTCCAACCATTATTCAGGGGGTATACTTTTAAGATAAGCTACAAAACTAAACAAACTACATAGCAAAGGTTTCATATGTGATATGGATAAGAAAAGTTCTTATTAAGTCTTTCTACAAAGCAAGGAATAAATATTGTATTAAATCGTTTAATGCAAGATCAATTCCTACACAGAGCACGGGGTACTACTACACAAATCATACTTAGCACAAAATGTTTGTTGCTCAAGTAGGTGCCCTTATGGAAATTGTTCCAAAAGATCAAGTGGGAGTAATATAAATCTCTAAAGAGTTCTAGAAAAGCAACAAACAAACATGGCTCAAACCATGGTTGATTTACCTATGCTAAATATGCCTCCTCAAAAGGCAAGTGGGAGTGTAAGAATTTTGAAAAGTTCAAGAAAAGTGAATTCAAAAATCTTGAAGAAATTTGAGAAGTAATCAAATCAAAGCAACAATATGAGCATGATTCACCTCATGTTACAAATGACAACGCGTGATCTCATTAAGTGTAATGGGAATAATAACCATGTGTCGAAGGTAGTACATTCCAAGTGCACATCCTCTATTGTCGTTTCTCATTGAAAACTAAACAAAGTTGTTGTATGAGTTTCAATTGTTGCAGCAAACCCATAACAATGACTAGCATATGTAAAACTTAGTCAAAGAAATATGATTTCATATTGATTAAGAGTTCTAAAACATTCGTTTTGGAACATGATGATTATGCAAGTAACAAAGATGATTTGACAAGTTATAACTCCAAGTGGTTTAAAAACCAGGAAATCTGAAATAGATTCTAAGTCTGTAAGAAAGTGTATAACACTTGATTAATTTGCCTAATTGGGTGAGACCCATTATAAGCAAAACAGACAAGAAAGAAAAATGTTTTCTAACTAAAGCAAATACTTGTCAAAGGATTCAACAAATTCATAGTATGACTATGACTACGATGAAACCTTTACATTAGTCATCTTGCAAAGATCTATTAAAGATATTTTAGTGATTTCTACCTTATAAGATTTGGTAGATGGATTTCAAAAACGCCTTCTTGAAATTGTTCATGAAATAAGATTTGTATATGATACAATCAAAAGTTTGAAAATCCAATAATCCTAAAGATGCATAAAAGATCCTTTAATGGATTGAAGTTAGCATCATGGAGTTGATTAATGTTCTTAATTTTGAGTTAATCAAATTGTTTGATGTTCTCGTAAAATGAAGAAAAGGTCTTGTGTGTACAAGATGTTTAGTGGGAGCTATGAAGTCTTCTTGGTCTAGTATAAAGAGCAAATTATTCATTGCTTGAAGAGTCAAGTGGTGGGTAGTGAATTTTGTATGAAAAACCTTGAAGAGAATGATGAGTACATTTGGGATTCAAAATCTATAGAGATAGGTTTTGATTGATGTTTGAGTTTGGTTAAGAAGCTTATATTGATAAGATTCTTATAAGGTTCAACATTATATTGAAAGGAGTTTCAATCCCATGTAACATGGCACATTGCTAAATGATTCAATACTTTGAGAAAGGTTGATGAAACTAAGGTTTTGAGTGCTGATCCTTATGCAATTCGCAAAGGATGCATCATGCATGCCATGGACTATACTCATCTATTTGATCAAGTGTTTTAGAACAAGTGATGATAGATTTCAATCAAAATCCAATATAACGTTGGAATACAAATTAGAAATTCCAAAGTTCCTTGCGAAAGGAGGAAGGAAAATTCTTAGTGTATGGAGATGAAAATGATTATAAGATTTAGAAATTGCAAAATTCATGTTTATGAGAATGTCTCATGAACTCTACTTAGTAAACCCCTTCCATTTCTGAAGCTTAAAAAACATGCTAATGAAATTGGATTGAGGCAAATGATGTAACTAGAAGTTGTATTTGTTTTTGGGGAAAAACAAGTTGCATGTGAAATAAATTCATTTGCAGAATTATGTTTATCAATTGAAACAAAGTTTCAATCTTATTTAATCGTGGTTTCAAGATTAAATAAAATGTCCAAAAAAATTATGAATTGATGGGCTCATCAGGTTGATGACCTGTTGAATGAAACCCCACATGTGAACTAAATTCATACATTATTTAAGTTCCTAGTTTGGAATCATTAAAGTGGACATATATTATTTCATAAATTGGACTAGCATGTAAGATTGATTGGATAGTACTGTTTCATGGGCTATAGGAGCATAGTGATGATGCTTGGTCAATCACATGGATATGCATGAATGATGCATGATCGAACTATTGACCTACTTTGAAGTTCAAGTATAGAACTTCCGGATATATTAGTGGATTCCTTTGACATGAGTGGAACACTGATTCCATTCAATGATTGATTTAACTATGGTACACTCAAACGTCTAGCCATAACTGAAGATTATAAAGGTTGTTTCCCGGTTGCTTCATGAGTTGAGTGGGAGCTTTGGTTGCCACAAGATTGGATTGAGTCTACCTATTAAATAGGAATGTGTCTTGGCCCCTTAAAGAGGGAGAATTCATAAAATGCATGGTCGTGCTCAAATGCATTACATAGTAATCATTTGTTCTGTGAATCTCACTCAGTTTTTCAAGAAAAGATTTGTAGACTAATATGATCACGACATGAGATGCAATCATATTATCAAATCGACACACATTGACTTAAGGAATTTGAATATTGCGCACTTGTCTCGGACAAGTGGGATATTGAAGGAGTTATGTCTTAGATAAGTGCAATTACTAGATATATCAAGGATCACGATTATGGAGATAATTAGTTCATTCTATAGGGTCGTCAATGTTTGGTGCTAGATATGACAATTGATCTTTGGGCTAGCTTAATGGCCCAAAGCCTCATAGAATGGATCTTACAAGGTCACACATAAGAGTATTGGGTTAAACAAGTTAGAGGCCCATTATTGGGCCTCATGAGTTCATGACATACTATGTTGATAATTGGGCTTGGATAGTTAGAAGAGTCTAATGGGTTTTGGACTTGACATGGTTTTATTTCTAAATATGATCTATAAATATAAACCATGCCTAGGGTTGCATGACATCACAATTGACATACAGTGAATTGTCACACAAGCAGCCAAGTTTCCTAAAAACCCTAACTCTCTCTCTCCTCCCTGTCCGTACGGCCCTCTTCCCCGGGTGGCGCGTGTGGTGGCGCGTGGGTGGTGTGATGGTGTGTTCGTGGCTCAAATCTCCGTTGAAGGTTGATTGAAGTGTTCAGTCACAACTAACTAGCATTAGTGGAGGTTTAATCCATGCTCGTGGACTAAGTAGAGGAATCACGCTTGGGGTTCTTTATCTCCTATTGTTTTTGCTCAATCGCACGTGGAATCACGCTTCAAAGGTACGATTATATGTTCTTTATGTGTTATGCATTAGATCTTGGGATTAGGTATTGTATGAATATGATTCATGTTTTTCCGCTGCGTAGTACCTATAATTCTCTACACATCTTCCCATAGTGACACGTGTCGCCCTTTGATTGGGCCACATGTCGCTACGGGATTGGACCACGTATATGGGGTATTTTTACCCTAAACAATAGCCTTCATCAATTCAGTTAAGTTGGCCACGTTCTTCCTAAGTTCTTGACTTTTTCTTGAGACGCCATAATCTTCTTAGCTTTTCTTTTCCGACAAATTGGTTTGTCAAAAAGTAGTACTTGAACAAAGATGTTGTCCTTGATTAATCGCCCTTCTCTCCTTGACCAAGTGTTGTGGAAAGGGAAATTGGGGATATTTAATGTTAATTATTTGACTCAAACTCTATTCAACATGCAATAGATGGAAGGAAGTTGGAATAATGTAAATTGTGATATGAAGAAAACATGTAAAGAATGGAAATGATATAGATGGGGATATATAAAAGAATTTAGGAATAAAGTGGATCCCCAACTCAAATGACGGAAAGAAGAACTCGTGCATTAACCTAAGACATAATCATGGTTACATATTCACAAAGTGTATGCCAAGACTATTGAGTGTAGGTGACATGTTTGACTCGTGTCATGACCATGTGTCTAGACTCAAACAAAGACTAAGTTAAGACTTCACTTATGTGCACTAAACTGGACATGCTGTAGTATTTTAGTCATAACTTTTTATATATGACTTTGAATTGAAAAAAAAACAAACTCCAAATGAAAGATAAAACTCGAGGCTAAAGATCCATAGGTTGTGCGACTCGTGATTCATTGTAGAACATCAGCTATGACCAAATCAAGTTGACGCTTATATAGTACACGGGAATAAAAAACCGAGTTGACTCAAAGGAACTATGACTCGATTTTAGACATATTTATTAGCCAAATTAATTAATCAATTAATTAAGAAAAATCATTTAGTCGTTGGTTAGTTGGTTAAGACTTTAGTTACAAACACAAGTCAAGACAAATGGTTAGCTTAGTCACATAATATGTATGCACAAGTAAGAGATGCACAAGTAGACAAGTTGTCACAATATGATGCAATGAGTTTGCAACCTAACCATGGCTCTGGTTCTCTAAAGTTCAGGATATAGGTTAGTCAAAGAAGGTCCATGGTTATGAGTCCGGATGCACCACGCAAAAGCCTTACCTTTGCAAGGGTTGGCGCGTGTGGATGGGACCCCAACAAGTTTTAGGAACTTGAAACCGTTCACAAGGTGAAGGTTGCACCCCTTAACGATCCAGGAGATCGTTAACTCCAATAGGTCTGGAACCATGACTGGATGTTCGGGGAGGAAGGTACAAATCCAACCTAAAAGAGATTGAACCTGCCCTAAAAATAGGTCTCTACTTTATTCTTCTCGTTTTCGTGTTCGCTTTCTGACTAACATACAACCAATAAATTAACCCTAAACTTGTTCATCTATGTATGTTGGTTGAATTTAATGCAGAAATAAAACTATTATTGGCGATCACTTGAATTATAATCATATTAGCCCTAAACAAGATTATTAATTATCTTATTAAACGTTATTACAAGTACAAATTCCCTTTAAACATGCATAAAAGGCGTGATCAAGCAATAAAAATAATAAATATCAAGCAACATAATAAAAATCATCATCATAAAAATAATTATATCAAAGCATAAGAATAATAGCAAGATCCTAGGCATGATACTAACAAGATTAATAACAAACCCTAGCATGTCACTAAACAATAAATATCAATTAGCCCTAACATGATATTAGGAAAGAAATAGGAAGCATCATAATAATATCATAAATATTAGTTATTTTTAGTTAACCCTAAACATGATACTAGGAAGCAAATAAAACATCCTAACATACATGATACTAGGAATCAACAAAACAATCTAAGCATGATTTCTATATCAAAAGAGCAATAAAACAATAAAATTACTTACTTGGATGCCTTGTACCTCTTTCTAATAACAAAATACAGACGTTAGTAACTTCAAGGAAAATAATAAACAACAAATCTAATCAAAGAATTGAAATAAGGTTTAGGACCAAACCTTCAGAAATTATCAACCTTTCACGTCTAGGGCGAAGCCAACTTCAAACTTGGTTAGGTGTGTCTAGAACTAATGAATGTGGAATTTTGTGAAATAGAAGCTTTAGAAAAAGAATAGAGAGAGAGAGCTTCTAGAGAGAGAGAATAGAATTAGATGATTGTTGATGAAAAAAGGGAGATACGAACCCTATTTATAGAAATATAGCACGAAATTAAATCAAGTCATATTCGGAATAAAATACATCTTGTCGCCAACGACACGAGTCAGCGCTAGACAACGGAAGAAGCGCCAGGCGACAGCTCTGTCGTCTCGCGCTGAATCAAAACTACAACGCGCTTTGTACAATGAGTCATCTTCTTTAAACGGTTAAACTGGTAATTCCGCGTTAAGCAGATTAAAATCACATTTATGACAAATCATATATTTTATTCAAAGTAAAACATCTTTAATAATATAATTATCAATCGTAATCTTATTAGAATTAAAAAGAACCTTCTACATATTTCTAGAAGATTAAAATCAATCCTAATTACTGTAGGAATAATAATTAATAGGCCCTCCTCTAGATCATTGGGCCACATGTAAAATCATTGAGCAAATTAATCTATAATTCGTCATTATTCATCGAAATTGGCCTTATAATATTTCGTTGGAAAGCTCTTTTCGAGCCCAATCCAACTACACTATTATTGGACCCTTATCATAGACCAAACCAAATTAGACGAGCTATTTTCATAAATAGATTAAAATAAGAAATATTTTTGAAAACAGAAAGAGAAATATTTTAATAAAAACATCCTCGTCACTTGATCGACTTTTCACACTTTCAATTCGTTCGATAATTAAATGACATGAAAGATATTTATCACTAGGTTTTGTTTTGGGAAGACACATTTGGGTGTCTACAATACTATGAATTTACATAAAATTAACAATAATTATAACACCAACAAGGCTTGAATACTCCAATTTTTATATCTCCTCGTAAACCTGACAAAAAAAAAAGATAAATTACTCTTAATAATGAAATTGATATAAAAGTTTCAGTACTATAATCGATGATCCATCAAAAAGGGTAAATTCAAGTTAATCTCTGAGATAAATGATGTGAATAAGTCTCCTCTCACAATTTATTCAATTTCTTTTATTTTTTAAATGATAAAAGTTAAATAATAAAGTGGCACAGATTTCAACACATAAAGTTGTGAGAGGGGATAAATTAGATTGTTAATCTCTGAGATCAACTGGGGCTCCCTCAAACAAAAATAAGATAAATTAAAAAGCTATTTAATGCCAAAACAATAATGACATAGTTAAGTGTTTTAATGGAGGATTGCACTCAAGATGCCAAAACAATAATGACATAGTTTATTTATTAAAATCCTCAGTTGCTACCCACTTGAGCATAATAGGACCGAATGGTAAAGAACACCACTACACCATCAACTATTATGCTCAAAAACAACGAACAATGTCGGCAGAATGAATAATACCCATGGCAAAACCTTCATAAACCGTCCAATCAGAGAAATGAGAGGATAAAAAGCACTAAGCATGCTGAGAGGAGAAAAGGAGCCATTTCATTCAATGGAGATGAAGGACAGTATGTTGATTTAATGGAGAACGGAAGAAGAACTAACGGGTGACGGTAGATTACTATAGGATGATATGAGAGTTTTAATTTGGGGTTGGGCTTGGGTTTGGGCTTGGGAGGAGGTTTTGCAGGGAGAAAATAGGTGAATGATTTTGGAAAATAATAATGATACAAATAAAAAGGTCAAGCACCTATTGCTACAGGCGGAGTTCGTAAGGACAAAAGCTAAGAGGCCCGTCAAATTAAAGAACGGGTCCCTTGATTTTCTTCTCTTATTAGAGATGTGGGACCTAATACAATGAAAAGACTCGTTACGATTGATAACTGATCCCTCATATCTCTCTATTTTTTTAAAAAAAATACATATAAGACACCCGTAATAATTAATATTAGATCTTTTACATCAAACAGACCCGTTGGTAAAATAACAGGTCTCTAAATAGGGGTATTTTTTCCAATTTTTATAGTAGTGTATGTTGCTTGATATTATTGTTATTGCTTGATCACGCCTCTCTTACAAGATTAAAGGAAATTAGTACTTGTAATCAAACTAAATAAGATAATTAATAATCTTGTTTAGGCTAATATGATTATAATTCAAGTGATCGTCAATAATAGATTTGTTTGTGCATTAATATTCAACTAACATAGATTAAACAGGTTTAAGATTAACCTAATGATTGCATGTTAGTCAGAAAGCACACATGAATATGAGAAAAATAAAGTAGAGGCCTATTTTAGGGTGGATTCTTTCTCTTTTAGATTGGATTCGTACCTTCATCTCCGAATATCTAGTCATGGTTCCTGGCCACTACGGAGTTAGCGATCTCATGGATCGGTAAGGGGTTTAACCTTCACCCTGTGAACGGTTTACAAGTTCCTAAAACTTGTTGGCGACTCTTTTGCTCTAGCTTCCATCCCTTTGGACGCCACCATGCTTAAGTGTATAATCACAGTGGGACTCAAGTGTGGGATGCTTGAAATATTCCCTACAGTTTTTGGCGACTCCACAGGGGAGGATTTCTATTTTAATTCTTAATATTTATTTTGGCAATAATTTAGAATGAGCGGATGATACTCGAAACGTTCTAAATATTCATGTGCGTAATTTTGATTGACATTATTGACATATGCATAAAAAAAGGTCCGAATTAGAAAGACCATCCGTAATGCGCCGAAAACATAGGATATTTACATGTAGGAAATTTGGGAAATATTTTCACAACTAGGATCGAAAAAACGCTGTGAAAAATTGGAAAATTCAAAGAACAGAAAGCTGCTAAGTCATGTTGGAACCGGCGCCGAGAAAACAGTGTCAGCGCCATGCGATGGCTCTATCGCCGTGCGACAGCAATGTCGTTTAGCGACAGGGTCATCGTCTGGCGACAGGCCCTGTTATTCTGCGCCATGTTCTTGCAATATTGAGCCAGAAATCTACCTTTTCTGTTTTGACCAATTCTAGTACTGTTCGCTCAATTCTACTTCCAGATTGAGTTTTTCTCACTTTTCTGACCCATATGTGTTCTATATATGGCCATAACCCTTTGGGAATTCACGCCTCCATCTAGCCAATCGAATGCTCATGGCAACGAAGGGTACATCCGAGTTTGTTGAATTCACCAAACCGTGGAAGCAAGTTTAACTTGCAGGGTCCCATCCACACGCGCCAACCTTTCCAAAGGTAAGGCTTCCACACGGTGCATTCAAACTCGTAACCATGGACCCTTTTTTACTAACCCTTATCCTTGAACTTTAGAGAGCAAGAGTTATGGTTAGGTTGCAAACTCATTGCATCATATTATGACTAATTGTGCATTATTTTCTTGTGCATACTTACATGTAGGGGTGTTCAAATTCGGGTACCCGGGTTTTCGGGTACCCGGATCTTCGGGTTGTTGAAAACTTGTCCCATGACCCGATCCGAGAAATTCGGGTACTCGAGTTTCGGGTAACCGAATTTCTCGGGTTGGGGCAACGGGTACCCGAATTTGTTAGGATGATAATTTACTGCCAAAAGTGAAAATTGATAAACAATGTACTAAGCATAAAGTAAAAGGTCTACTGTAAAATTAAAAAATTCCAGTTCACTTAAACAATATTTCACATCAAATTAGTGAATGGAATAACGTCAAATCAATAATACATATAAAATAAAATAAAATAAAAAGTTAAAAATAGAAACGGCCATTGGTTTACTATGAAGTGGTGCAAGAAATTTGAAGTGGAACGCTAATTAATTTGAAGTGGCCCAACTTCCTAAAGACAAGTGAAATAGATCGACAACGTGAAATAGATTCATTGAAGAATTGAATCTGCTGCATCGATTGAGATCGCCATTGATGTTTTACTACGTCTTCTGGGTTTTGGATTATCGGCATTTGTAATTCTACATCTTCGTTTTCTGGGATTTGGAGATGTTCTTGGTTAAAATCTTTAAGAGACAACACATCACTTTATCTCTCTTCTTTGAACCATGAAAAACAAATTCAAATAAAGGTAGGAAAGATTGAGAGAAAGAAATGGAAGAATGTAAGATGAATTGAACATGGAGAATTATGGAGAAAGAGGAGAGTGAGAGAGAGAGGAGAGAGGAGATAGGAGGAGTAAAAACGGCTACAAAAAAAGGGGAAAAGGTGAGAACAAACAAACCCTAGCTTCAAAAGATTCCAGAAAAAATATAAAATAAGGAGCTCTTTCCCAAATTAAGGTCAAGAAGAACCGCAATTCCCAAATTGCAGCCAAAGTTTTAAGAATTCCCAAAGTACCGTCCACGTCACCGGTTCAGGGGGAAGAAATTTTAAATCCGGTCTACAGCAAAACCGCTACCTGAAGTAGCGGTTTTTACTAATAAACCGCTACTTCAGGTAGCGGTTTCTTTTTAATAAACCGCTACTTCAAGTAGCGGTTTTTGTTTAATAAACCGCTACTTCAAGTAGCGGTTTTCTAGCAGGTATAATTTCCCGATTTCACTTTCCTCTTTCATTTTCGTCTTCTCACCAAAATCCCATCCACGCCTTCCACCAAAATCACACCTCCTTCAACAGAAGCCGGCGCAGCCAAGGAATCCACCGACGCCGCCGGAGCATTCCTCAGCAACGAAGGCCGCCGCTGTTGACGCCGAGGGTTCGACTTTAGTGGTCGGCTTCGCTAATTTCAGAAGAAACGTGCTGATCTTCTTGTTTGTGGTAAGTGCCCTAATTATTTTTTGTATTCAGTTATTGGGTTTGTTGTTGTTATTGAGTTTGTTGTTGTTATTGAGTTTCAGAATTGTATGTATGTGTTGTTGTTGTTGGTTTTGGTTGTGTTGTTGTTGTTAGTGTTCTTGTTTATTGTTGTTGTTATTGAGTTTCGGTTTTGGTTGTGTTGTTGTTGTTAGTGTTCTTGTTTATTGTTGTTGTTATTGAGTTTCAGAATTGTATGTATGTTTGTGGTTGGTTTTGGTTGTTGTTGTTGATTTACTTACCTTACATATAACCCTTGTAGAATTATTAATGGTTTCGATCACATTACTCAGTTTAGGTTGCTATAATTGCTGATTTTGAAAGTGAAAATAGAGCTTCTATACACAAAGTACATGAGCTCAAAGTACATGTAGTCATGACTTATGCCCATGTTGAGCTTCAAGAGGTATTAAGAGCTTCATAGCTCTTATTGGTGGATTTGGATCATCTGGGTAACATGATTAATTATATATTCTTGTTTAATATTTATGTTTTTTCTCGATCGCTTAACATTAATTCAATTTTTTGTTATCGTGTAGGTCCCATGGAGCCGGTGATTCGTCCAGGCCCAGTTGATCCATCTGTTCTACGCTTGCAGACTTCCCATAGGAGCCACGATGTTTGGAGTGGCGTAGCTGATAGAGTTCTCTCAGTTAGGGAGCATATGGTCAGCGTGGGACGTGAGTGGAGGGTAGATGGCGGAGTACTAGAGTACGTTAGGCTTGCTGGGTTTTACGGTGTACATAGGATTTTGGGAGGAGGGTTTTTGCTTGATCGATCTCTTCTTACGGCGTTGGTTGAGAGGTGGAGGCAGGAGACACATACTTTCCACCTAGTGGTAGGTGAGGCCACCATTACTTTACAGGATGTCTCCGTCCTGTTAGGTCTGAGAGTGCACGGCCCTCCTGTCATTGGACCTCCATTTGAGGGATGGCATGACCTAGTTGAGGAGTTGCTGGGAGTTCGACCTGGCCATGATGATAACGGTAAGCCATTTCTGGAGGGATCTACTTTGAAGTTGACGTGGCTCAGACGTCACTTCTCACAGATGCCAGAGGGAGCTGATGACTTGACAGTTCAGCGCCATAGCCGTGGTTACATTCTCACTCTCATGGGATCTATTCTGTTCGCCGACAAGAGTGGAGATGTTGTGTCACTCTACTACTTGTCGTTCCTTCGAGACTGGGTGACAGCTTCGACCTACAGCTGGGGGAGTGCGACTCTTGGTTTTTTGTATCAGCAGCTATGTCGAGGATGTCAGCGAGATTCAAGACAGATTGGAGGCCCGCTCATCCTACTACAGTTGTGGTCGTGGGAGCATATTACTATTGGCCGACCATACATTAGGAGGCCTCGAGATCCGCCACAGGAGGACCCTGAGGCTGAGGATGAGGATGACATTTTGGGGACTCAGCATCAGCGAGGTGTTGACCCTTTGGCGTGCAGGTACAATGTTTGCTTCAAGTTCATGTTCTTACAATTCTATCTTTCAAGAATTATTATTAACATGTCTTTACAGGTGGTTACGTGTCCATCTATCGTGTGCGCATACTGCTTCTGGACTACCATACTACAGAGATGCGTTTGACCATCAGCGCGAGGACCAGGTACAATCGGTGTTTCTTTTTTTTTGTGCATTGTATTTCTTCCATTATGTTAGTCATATACATGTTGACATACTTGTTTTGGGAATTAGATGATTTGGCAGCCATATACTGAGGCGGTGATGGATCGACTTCCGGAGATTTGTCGCTCAGACATGCACATTTGGCGTTCACGGGCACCTCTGATATGCTTTGACGTCGTTGAGTTCCACCTCCCAGACCGAGTCCTTCGTCAGTTCGGGTTAGACCAGCCGATCCCACAGGATGTAGACACGGACGTTGCTCTACACAGGAAGGATCGAAGGGGACAGCGTAATTGGGAGATTCGGCATTCGGACCATGTACACGAGTGGAGTCGACGAGAGGCATTAGTCGTCCAGGGATACCCGTTCACTGGGACTTCTTCCCCGGCCATGACAGAGTACATGGCTTGGTACCGTCGCATCACGAGACTGGTCATTACTCCACCTTCGCAGGAGCGCCCCCCGAGTCATTACCAGCCAGCTACCTCAGACCTCCTGCTTGTATGAACTTCACTTCATTTCAATCTAGTTCTTACGTTTTTGATTTCATTTTACTAACATTACAACTACACTTAAATGTAGGCACATGCATTTGCTGATTTGCACGTCCAGCTATCGGGAGCTACTGAGACCATCTCCCACTTGCCACCAGAGACGGCTATACCATTTGCCATACAGACGATGCAGGGTTTTACATCATTTTGTGGCCAAACCTTGTCTAGGGTGGGGCAGTCACACCTTATTCAGCAGCCTCGACCGTCCACGTCTTCATCTTCTACTGTGCACACTATGCCGATCAGACCACCACCTCATCGTGGAGGCCATTCAGCACGTGCCTTCCGTCCACCGACTCCTTCTCAGCATACTATCATGACATCTCCTCCACTAGTGCATCGCCAGTATCAGAGAAACCGACGGCGTAGCAACACTACGTCTGGGGTTGGAGTTGGCCTGGATGACATTCCAGAGGAGACAGCTGCATCATCTTCATCGTCACCTCATGGGAAGAAGCAACGCCCGAGCTAAGTGTATATTTTGGAACTAAACTAATTTTTTTGTAAATGCTTAGAATTGGATTTTGTTATATTTAATCAATTGAAAAATATTCGACTTTGCAATTTCGACTTCCTTAGATCTTCATAAACTTGTTATTTATGGTGGTTGTGTTGAAAATATGCTATATATCTCATGTTTTACAGGTACACAACTTGCAGGTTTTTTTTTTGAGTGATTATGCAAGTTTGAAAAAAAAACCAGTCCAGGATAAACCGCTACTTCAAGTAGCGGTTTTTAAAGTAAACCGCTACTTGAAGTAGCGGTTTTCCAAAATAAACCGCTACATTAAATAGCGGTTTTTTGTAAACAAACCGCTACTTCAAGTAGCGGTTTTAAACTAAAAAACCGCTACTTGAAGTGGCGGTTTATTGCAAAGAAACCGCTACTTGAAGTAGCGGTTTACCCTGGACTGGAAAAAAAAAACCGGTTTTTTAACCAGTGCTTACGTGGACGGTAAAATGGGAAAACTTAAAACTTTGGCTGCAATTTGGGAATTGCGGTTCTTCTTGACCTTAATTTGGGAAAGAGCTCAAAATACATAGTGAAAAAACCATTAACCGGGTTTTCGGATACCCGTCAGACACATAGACTGCCCCATGACCCGACCCGCGAGATACACAGACTTCCCCGACCCGTAAAATTTTTTTTAATCAAAAATACCTGACAAATTTACATCGGGTCATCGGAACAGCGGGTCGGGTATTTTTTAACACCCCTACTTATATGTGATTAAACTAACCGCTTGGTTTGACTTGTAATTATAAATATGCTTAAAGAAACTAACCAATGAATAAAAGACTTTTATTAATTATTTGATTAATTTGAGCTAATAAACATGTCTAAAAACGAATCATAGTCTTTTTTAGTCAACCCGGATTTTTAATTATTTCCGCATACTACACAACCGTCAACTTTTTTTGGTCATATCCAGAGTTTTAGGAAGAGTTACGAGTCGCACAACTTATGGATCTATAGCCATGAGTGTTATAATTCATTTGGCATTGGTTTTGTCCAATTTGGAGTCACAAATAAAAAGTTATGACTAAAATACTACAGCCTGACCAATTTACTGCACATACGTGAAGTCTTAACTTAGTGTTTGTTAGAGTCTAGTACCATGGTCATGATACGAGTCTTGAACATATCACTTACATTCACAAGTATTCACACACTGTGTAATACTCTTTTCACACCATGACCATGTCTTAGGTTCATGCATGAGTTGTTCTTTCTGTCATTTGAGTTGGGGGTCCACTTTATTCCTAAATTCTTCCACATCTCTCCATCTACATCGTCTTTCCACTCTCCGCATACTTCCTCTATACATATCATTCCCCTCATTATTCCATGATCTTTCTCTATCTATGCATGTTAAATCGAGTTTGGGTCAAATGATTAACAAAAAGTATCCCTAACTTCCCTTTCCACAGCACTTGGTGAAGGAGAGAAGGGCGTTTAATCAAAGACAACACTTTCATCCAACTACCACTTATTGATAAACCGATTCGACAAAAGAGAAAAGCTAAGAAGATAATGGCATCTTAAAAAGAAGTCAATAAACTTAGGCAAAACTTGGTCGATGTAACTGAAATGATCAAGGCTATGGCTCTTCAAGTCAATGACCCTACGAAACATCAATAGATGCAGCGAATGGCGGAAAGCTTGAACAAGCTCTCCAATGACTACAAGTTCCTGGGAATTAGCTCACAATGGTTCTCAGTGGATAAGGAGATTCTTCCGCAGAAGTTCAATGCCAATGATATCCATAGGTTCAAGCCAACTAACAATCCTTATTTCCAATTAAGGGCTTTTGAAACCATGATGAACATTAAGGAAATTGATAGGAAAGTCTTTCACTCTTTGTTCTCTCTATCTCTTGAAACCGTTTGCCAACAATGGTTCTTTTCCCATGATAAAGAAAAGATCTCTACTTGGGATGGAATAGTAAACACTTTCATTGATAGGTACAAATGTAACATTCAAGTTGAAACAGACCATAGACAACTTGAAATGATAAAGCAAAAAGAAAACGAAGGGTTCACCTCTTTCTTCAATAAGTGGAGGGAAACTTTAGCTAATATGGTCGAGGTTCCTACTGAAGAGGAGTCTGTAAGGATGTTCATCAAGAAGCTCCAAGAAAAATATTCAAAGCATTTGAAATATCAACACAATTTGAATACTTTCGAGGCCGTTTATGACATAGGTATTGATATTGAAGAAGATCTTGCAAAACAGAAAGCTACTAACAATAGCAACAACAGTGGCTGGAAAGGAAAGAAGAACGACAATCCTTTTTCTTCTAAAAACACCCACTCTAGAAACAACGTTAGTATCTTTGATCTCGATGAAGTCTTAGCCATGGATAGTCAAAGATCTAAGAAACAACTAAGGAAATAGTTCACCCCCATTGGGATGAACTACGATACCGCTTTCAATCGACTCCATGCCAAAGGACTCATCACTCCTATTGGACCTCTTAAAGATCCAGCACCCGAAAACAGGTCACCCAACTGGAATGCTGACGCTCATTGCAAGTACCATCAAGGTAAGGGACATACTACTGAGAGTTGTTGGAAGCTAAAATAGGCCATCTAATATTTGATCGATAATAACAAGCTTCCCATACCTCCAGCTGGAAAGAAGACCGAGTGATGATAAGGCACAATATAAGAGGCGAGCTTCAACGACAAGATTTTGTGACCTATTTTTCTATTTCCTTTATTCACCATTTCCCCAATAAGTCTAGCATAGAAACCTCTTATTTTCCTTAGATTTTATTTTGTAGGTTTTTTTTCTTTTTTCCTTTTAATAAATGAGCATTTCTTTTTTTGCATATGATCATCGCATTGCATTTCATTAAAAAAAATATATCCTTGCCGAACTAAGCACAAGGTATACTAATGATTTGAGGCACCCCTTGTAGCCTATCATATCATCTTCACCCTTTCAAATATACAATTCTTTTTTGATAAACAACTTTGAGCCTCGTCTAACGATAGGCCTTTCTTTTTTCAACCAACATCTACCTAACCTTGGGATGAGATGGTGTGCAATTTATGCAATTTTCAAAGAACAAAAGCTTGAGTGATTAAAAATAGCAGAAAAAATAAAAACAATAAAGTGTACAAAAGGGAAAGTGTTCTAATGTCTTTGATATGAACATGTCATTGATATAAACACGTCTCATTGCGTCTCTTATCGAGTGCTCGGTATCGTGCTTGAGAAACATGAGTGTCAAGTGAGTGATAGACCACATGATCGGGATTGCACACACTTATCAAAAAATAAATTTAAATAAAAAAATGATGAAGCAAAAAAAGGAGAAAAAATATAAACAAAATAGAATTCAAAAGTAAGAAATCTCAAGCATACAAATATTAAGATTCAAAAAGCAAAGTTGCACACCTTTGGGGCTTATCTGGGGACTTAAGCGTTTATCCCCTTTTTTCTTCAAACCTTTAGCCTAACCACGTTATAACCCTTAAAAGACCTCTTTGAGGTATACACACACTTGTGCGAGGTTCGGTAAGAGATACGTTCGGCGTGATTCCTAACGGATACGTAGGTAACCTCACATCGAGGTGCGACCGTAATAAAAATGCATTCATTCACATTCGCATTCATATTTACATATTAAGGGATCTCCAATGCTCATCCATATCAACTTAGCGCTAGACTTGGGGGCTTGATCCCTACATTATTAGCTTACCTAGCCTAAGAGTCACCACTATTTGACTCATTTCAAAATATTATTCCATACACTTAGCCTTCACAGCCTGGCTTTAGTGTCACTTTCACACACATCAAAAATACATAGACAAATAATCCTCCTCATAGGAACCGTTTTTCATGAAATCTTAACACAACAATGAAGCACGCCTTGTCATAACAAGATCACTCATTATTATAATTCTTATTGCATCACAAAGTATGAAGTACTTAGCCTCCATGCCTAAGTTACCCAAATACTTTCATCATCAAGTCAACTATCGAGATAGCCTAGGATGTTATAATCCTTGCTCCATGAGAAAAAACATCAATGCATACATTTGACTAATCTCATTCAACATGAACTTTTAAACACTTCACTCCCTTCTTTTTACGTCTTTCTTTTTCGGGAGAAAGTCAGTACCCTCCACAAAAAAGACGGAATTTTTTTGCTTTTTTGCATTTTTTTTAGTCGCATAATTACAATATAATGCACACACGAGTCATGCACATTGAGTCATGTCATGTCATATCACATCGAGTTGAGTCTAACACATGTGCCAAAATACATTAAGTAGGAAAAGAGTCAAACACACAAAACCTTGAGTCAACTTGTAGGGAATATTTCAAGCGTTAATCCCCTAGCTCGAACCCCACTGTGATCATACATTAAAGTAAGGTGGCGTCCAAAAGATAAGAAGATAGAGCAAAAGAGTCGCCAACAAGTTTTAGGAACTTGTAAACCGTTTACAGGGTGAAGGTTACACCCCTTAACGATCCAAGAGATCGTCAACTCCATAAGGTCTAGAACCAAATAAGGGTTCGGGGATGAAGGTACAAATCCAACCTAAAAGAGATTGAACCTGTCTTAATAATAGGCCTCTACTTTATTCTAATCGTATTCATGTGCGCTTTCTGACTAACATGCAATCAATAGGATTAACCCATAAACATGTTTATCTATGTTGGTTGAATATTAATGCACAAACAAAACTATTATTGGCGATCACTTGAAATTATAATCACATTAACCCTAAACAAGATTATTAATTATCTTATTAAGCATGATTACAAGTACAAATTCCCTTTAAGCATGCATAAAAAGGTGTGATCAAGCAATAACAATAAATAATGTATCAAGCAACATAATAAATAATCAATAAATAATAATTATAATCATCAAAACAATAATCATCATAATAACAATCATGTTAATAATAATAATTATAACAATAATAAAATTATAATCATAATCATCATAAATAAAATAATCATCATCAAAATAATAATCATAAATTATAACAATTATAATCATAATCATGTTCATGTTAATATTAAAGCATAATAATAATAGCAAGATCCTAGGCATGATACTAACAAGATTAATAACAAACCCTAGCATGTCACTAAACAATAAAAATCAAATTTTTAACCCTAACATGATACTAACAATCATAAATGTTAGAAAGAACATAGGAAGCATCGTAACAATCATACTTAATATTAAAATTACCCTAGACATGATACTAGGAATATCATAATAACAATTTAAACATGATTTCTACATCGTAATATCAATAAAAACCATTTAAGAACTTACTTTGATGCCTCGTACCTCTTTCTAATAACAAAATACACACGTTAGTAACTTCAAGGAAAATAATAAAACAATTAAATTAAATAATTGAAATAGAGATTTGGGACCAAACCCTCAGAAATTAAACCTTTCACGTCTAGGGCGAAGGTAACTTCGAATATGGCTAGGTGTTTCTAGATCTTGCGAATGCGGAATTTTGTATTTAAAAAGCTAGTTTAGAAAAAAAGAAAGATGATGAATGATTAAGGAAATCTTGATGAGAATTAGCGAATGTGTAAAGAGAATGAGAGAGAATCGAAAACTGGTTGTAGGTGAATGAAGACGGAGTTTTCAATACGTTATTTATAGAGAAAATCAGCCAAAAAGATAAAATTAACAAAACACAGTATTGGCGCACGAAAAACAGAGCTGGCGCCAACATTAGGCTATTTGCGTCAGGCTTAGCGCCAGGCGCCAATGCCTGGCGTTTGGCGCTAACACCGTTTTTGACGCGCTTTCTCAAATCAGATATATTTTTCCGTACAGGAGGATAAAATCGTATCTTTTCCTCAAAAATTTTCTTTGATTTTAATTAAAACTCTGAAAAGTCAACAAAAGTCAATTTATCAATGCTAATTGAATTAGGAATGAAAAGAACCTTCTAGAAGAATCTAGAAGACTAAAACCATTCCTAATTGCATTAGGAATGATAAATCATATTAGGCCCTCCCCTATATCATTGGGCCGCATATAAGGCTCAAACCGGGCCCAGTTTAGTAAATTGGCCATAACTTCCTCAATATTCATCGGAACTGGGCTTATAATATATCGTTGGAAAGCTCTTGTCAAGCCCCATCCAACTACACTACTATTGGACCCATATCATGGACCAAACAAACTAGATTGGCTGTTTTATTAAAATAAGTTTTCAAAAACAGAGATAAGAGAAAAGAAATTAAAACTATCCGCAATACTAAACTTTCCACACTTTCAATTCATTCAATTATGATTCGACGTGAAAGGTACTCATCACTGGGTTTGGTTTTGGGGAGACACAAAAAGGTGTCTACAGAAGCCCCCACTTTGACTGAGTTTTGAGAAACGCGAGTTTCGAAAACAAAAGTCAAAGTATCGATAGGGACGGAGAATGATTCAGAACGTTCTGTGATCCTAAACCACTCTTGTAACGCCGACACCTGCAAACTAGCGTTAGTTAAACAGATAAAAGAGTTAAGAAATGCGTATCTTGCACCGTCGAGCACACGTCTCTGAAAATAACCGATTGTTTTTATGACCTCCTGCAAGCTAGAGAATGTCATCCCGCTTGAAAACCGCTACGCCTGTAACTGCTTCCAATATAGAAGACTGCTTCGCCTGAAACGATCCTCCTCTGCTTTGACAATATTCCACGTCCAAGGAAATACTATCAAAGATTGCTTCTCTTGAAACAATCCTCATCCGCATTGATAATATTCCACGTCCAAGGGAATACTATCAAAGATTGCTTCTCTTGAAACAATCCTCAGTTGTTTGTGACAACTCTCCATAATCCAGGGAAAGCCACCTTGCTGTTTCGATGTTCACTCGTCTCTGAACAAAGAGCTTCTTTTTGATACGTTCATGCGTCTCTGAACAAAGAGCATCTTTTTTATATGACTCCAATTTTCGCTGTGATAGTCTTCGAAAAGATCATTGCTTTTTAATCCTTAATGCTTCTATGACAGTACGTCGGCGCTTTGCTGCTTGTGAACTAGTATGTCGGTGCTTTTGCTGTGATGACAATCCTCTTTTCTTTGGGAATAGTTGCCAACACAACTCTCTTGTATGATGTATGACAATCCGGTATAGGGAAATTTGTCAATGCTACGTAACAATCCATCCTTGGAAATGTTGCCACGATGAAGTGACAATCCGTACCTCGGAAATTTTGCCAAAATCCAATTTTTGGAAAAGTTGCCAATGCTTCGTAACAATCTTTCATAAGAACTTTGCTACGATCGACAATCAACATCTTGGAATATAACTCTTGAAAGCAATCCACCTTGGAAATTTGCCAACGCTATGCGACAATCCTTTTGGGAAAATATTGCCACTATTGACAATCCGCGTCTTGGAACATTTGCAAAAAAGAGTCGACCGACAATCCCTTCGGGAAAATTTGCCACTTGCTGAAATGAATGACAATCCACGTTGAGAAACTTTACTGAAATTTATGATGAATAGAGTCCTACAACAATCCTTTAGGAAATTTTGCTATAGGGAACTGGGTGCATGACAATCCAATCTCGGAAAACTTTCCAACGAGCCAATGAATGTATGACAATCCGAACTTAGAAAAACTTGCCGACAAAGAAGGAGCACGACAATCCACGCTTGGATACTTTGCCATAGATGACAATCCAATCTTGGAAAATTGTCGTTGAAGAAGATGCACGACAATCCATTTTTGGAAATATTGTCAGTTGGGGATAACAATCCAATTTTTGGAAAACTTTGTCGTTTAATAAGAATGCGCGACAATCCATATTTGGAAATATTGTCGTTTAATTGCTTGCCTTTAAACCGATTGTAATGAGCCAGTGTTTTAGGCGCTTAAGCTAAGTGAGACGATTTTTTGTCAGGTCAATCACTTACTACGATTATAATCGAGCCGACTACTAATCATGTCAAATTGCTTATAGGGGCTAACTGGCGTACCAAGGAACCCGAAATTGATGCATGAGGTCGAAATCACTTTTCTGAGAGGCTTCGAGCTCTGTCGTTGCTGAGATATTTCTAGTGCCAGGAATAGGAGTAGGGTCCTCCCTATTCTGCTGCACCTGTATTTATTTTGACTATAGAACTTTTCCAATTTCTTTAACCATCTTAGGTTTGACCTAAGGCTTATTTATCTTAAGGTTGACCTAAGGTTTAATGTTGCTTGACTCAATAACTTGACACGACTCAAGGTATAAACTTGACTCGATGTGATCGACTGACTCGAGGTTGACTCGACTCGATGTGACTTGTGTGTGCGTAGTGTTGACTCATAAAACTCGATATGTATATGACTCGAAATGCAAAAAAAAAAAAATCCGTCATTTTTGTGGAGGGTACCGACTTTCTCCCGAAAAAGAAAGACGCGAAAAAAGAATCGAAGTGTTTGAAGGTGCATGTTGAATGAGCTTAGTCAAATGTTGTTTGATACTATATCTCAAGGTGCAAGGATTAACCCATCCTAGGCTATCTCAATAGTTGACTCAATGATGAAAGTATTTGGGTAACTTAGGCACGGAGGCTAAGCACTTCGTACTTTGTGATGCAATGATGAGTGATGTTGACATGACAATGCATGCTTCAATGTTGTGTTAAGATTTCATGACAAAGGGTTCCTAAGGGGAGTAAATTTGGTCATGTATCTGTGCAGTGTGTGAAAGTGTCACTAAAGTTAGGCCGCAAAGGCTAAGTGTGTAGAAAAATATTATTATTAGAAGAGTCAAATAATGGTGACTCTTAGGCTAGGTAAGCGAATGATGTAGGGATCAAGCCCCCAAGTCTAGCTCGAAATGAAAAGGGATGAGCATAGGAGATCCCTTGATATGATCATGGTGTAAGTGTATGAATATGAATATGAATGCATGTGTATTACGACGCACCTCGATGTGAGGTTGCCTACGTATCCGTTAGGAATCAGGCCGAACGTAGCTCTAGCCGAACCTCGCACAAGTGTGTATACCTCAAAAAGCTCTTTTTAAGGGTTGTAACGCGGTTAGGCTAAAGGCTGAAGAAGAAGGGGATAAAGGCTCAAGACCCTAGATAAGCCCCCAAGGTGTGCAACCTTGCTTTTTAATCCTTGTATTTTTATTCTTGAGTTTCTACTCTTTTTTAGCTCTCTTTTTGCATTAGCATTTATCTTTATTTTTATGAGTGTGGGAAATCCCAATTATGCAGTCTATCACTCACTTGGAAATCATGTTTCTCAGGCACGGTACCGAGCACTCGATAAGAGACGCAATCTGAGACGTGTTCATATCGAAGACATGTTCATGTCAAAGACATTGGAACACTTACCCTTTTGTACACTTTTACTTATTTTTTGCTTTTATTTTTATTTTGATCTTTTGAAATCACTCAAGCTTTCTTTTTTTTTTTTTTTAGAATTTCATAAGTTGCACGCCATCGCATCCCAAGGTTAGGAAGATGTAGGTTGAAAAAAAAAGAAGGGTCTATCGTTAGACGAGGCTCAAAGTGGTTTATGAAGAAAGGATTGCATATTTGAAAGATGAAAGGAGATATGACGTGGCTACAAGGGGTGCCTCAAATCATTGGTATACCTTGTTCTTAATTTGACATGGATTTTTTTTTTTTTGATATTATGCAATATAATGAAATGATCATATATAAGGAAATAAATACTCATTTTATTAAAAAGGGGAAAAGGAAAAAAAACTATAAAATTAATCTAAAGGAAAAGAAAAGGTGCCTATGCTAGAATTATTGGGGAAAGGAAAAAATGAAAAAGAAATAGAAAAAGAGGTCATGAAATCTTGTCGTTGAAGCTTGCCTCTGTCTTGTGTTGTTTACTCCGACATCATCCAAACTTCTCGCTAGCTAGAGGCAATGGGATCTTATTTGCCTCTATGAGATCTTGAATGAGGTTTTGAAACCTATAGCATTCATCAGTAGTATGACCGCGCCCTCGATGGTACTTGCAATAGGAGTTTGGATTCCATCTCGAAGATTGATTTTCTGGTGTTGGATCCTCGGTAGGGCCAATAGGTCTGATTAATCCTCGATCATAGAGACGATCGAAAGCAGCATTGTAGGTCATTCCAATGGGTGTGAACTCTCGCCTAGGTTTCCTTTTAGATCCTTGATTGTCCATGGCTAAGACACCATTATGCTCAAAGGTACTAACATTATTACTAGAGTGGGCGTTTTCAGAAGAAGAAGGATTGTCGTTCTTCTTTCCTTTCTAGCCACTGTGGTTACTATTGTTAGTAGCTTTTTGCTTTGCGAGGTTTTCTTCGAATTCAATTTTGATGTCATAAACGGCCTTGAAAGTATTCAAGTTGTGTTGATATTTTAAGTGCTTTGAATTCTTTTCTTGGAGATTCTCGATAAACATCCTCACAGACTCCTTTTCGGTGGGGACCTCAATCATCTTGGCGAAAGTTTCCCTCCATTTATTAAAGAAAGAAGTAAAGCCTTCATTCTCTTTTTGTCTTAGCATCTCAAGTTGTCTATGGTCGGTTTTAACTTGGATATTGCACTCTTACCTATCAACGAAAGCGTTTACTATCGCTTCCCATGTAGAGGTTTTCTCATTGTCAAGGGAGAAGAACCATTGTTGGCAAACGGTTTCAAGAGATAGTGAGAACAGAGAGGGGAAAACCTTCTTATCGATACCCTTAATGTTCATTATAGTTTCGAAAGCTCTTAGATGAAAATAAAGGTTATCAGTTGCCTTGAATTTAGGGATGTCAGTGGCGTTGAACTTATGCGGAAGAAGTTCCTTGTCCAGCGAGACCCCTTGTGAACTCATTCCTTGAAATTTATAGTCACTAGATAGCTTGCTTAGACTCTCTTGCATGAGGTTCATTTGTTGTTTCTTCACGGGATCATCGATCTTGAGTGTGAGTAGCTTCAGTGTTTCAGTCATGGTAACCAGTTGGTTTCTAAGTTCATTGAATTCTTCTTGAGTTTCCATTATCTTTTTAGCCTTCCTCTTTTGACGAATCGGTTTATTGAAAAGTGAAACTTGAATAAAGAGGTTGTCCTTGATTAATCGCCCTTCTCTCCTCGACCAAGTACTGTGGAAAAGGAATTTGGGGATATTCATTGTTAATTATTTGACTCAAACTTTATTCAACATGTAATGGAGGAGGAAGTGAAGAAAGATTGGAATAGAAAGTGAAAAAAGAAAAAGATGATGGAGGTGGAGGGATATGAAGAATTAGGAATAGAATATACCCCCCAAATTAAATAACGGAAATACCGACTTATGCATGAACCTAAGATATGGTCATGGTGACATGTGCTCAAAGTGTGTGCTAAGACTAGTGAGTGTAGGTGGTATGTTAAGACTCGTGTCATGACCATGTGGCTAGACTATGTGACTAGCCTCGATTAATGACTCGACAAGGCATGATTGACAGCGAAAATTAACCGAATTAATTAGCAAACTGGTTAATTAGACACTAGGTGATGACTCGATTAATAATCCGAACTGTCAGCCAAAACGACATAACTGGCGTCGCACTGTGTAGCTTGGCGCCAGACGACAGAGCTGTCACCAGGCGCCACACTCCACAGGGTGGCACTACAGCACAGACTTTGACGCCAATAATGGAGCTTTAATCTGAGACTGTTTTCGGTGTTATTAATCAACTGGGGTATGCCTAAAGTCGTACTAGGTCAATTTCGATTAAAATATTAGACTTTATTTACTCAAATTAATTAATTAATTAATTAGGCAAAGTTCTTTTAGTCATTAATTCATTTAATCTCAACACAAGTCAAACAAACGGTTAAGAAATCATAGATCATATGCACAACAAATAATGCACAATTAGTCAAGTAGGCACAATATGATGCGTTGAGTTTGCAACCTAACCATGGCTCTACTTCTCTAAAGTTCGGGATATGGTTTAGTCAATATAGGGTCCATGGTTAATTGTCCGAATGCACCGCGCGGAAGCCTAACCGTGAAGGGTTGGCGCGAGTGGATGGGACACCGCGAGCTTTAGAAAAAACTCACTTCCATGGTTTGGTGAATTCAACATTCTCGGATGTACCCTTTGTTGCACAGAGCGTTCAATCGGGTAGATGGAGCATGAATTCCCAGAGAGTTATGTCCATGTATAGAAAACATATGGGTTTCAGAAAAGTGAGAAAAAATTCAATCAGGAAGTAAGATCGAGCAAACAATATGAAAAACTTGTCGAAATTAGAACGCATATTTCTGGCTCGGTATTGGGGGAGGTTGGCGCCAGCAATCAGAGACTGGCGCCAGCTTTTAGCTGTAGCGCTTGGCGCCGATGTTGGCGTCTAGCGCTACGGTTAAAATGCTGGCACCAATGCTCTGGCCGGCGCTACTTCCCACATACCTCAGCAGCTTTCTGTGCTCGATAAAATTTTCCAGTTTCGCGCGGTTTTATTTCGATTCTAGTTGTGAAAGATATTTCTCAAATTTCCTACGTGTAAAGTCCTATGTTTTTAACTCATTACGGATGGTCTTTCCAATGAGATCTTTTTTATGCATATGACAATAATGTTAATCAAAATTACGCGCATGAAATACTTAGAACATTTCGAGTCTCATCCACTCATTCTAAATCATTGCCGAAACAAATTTAGGAATTAAAATAGAAATCCTCCCCAGTGGAGTCGCCAAAAACTGTAGGGAATATTTCAAGCGTTAATCCCCTAGCTCGAACCCCACTGTGATCATACATTAAATTACGGTGGCGTCCAAAAGGGAAGAAGATAGAGCAAAAGAATCGCCAACAAGTTTTAGGAACTTGTAAACCGTTCACAGGGTGAAGGTTACACCCCTTAACGATCCAAGAGATTGTCAACTCCATAAGGTATAGAACCAAATAAGGGTTCGGGGATGAAGGTACAAATCCAACCTAAAAGAGATTGAACCTGTCTTAATAATAGGCCTCTACTTTATTCTAATCGTATTCATGTGCGCTTTCTGACTAACATGCAATCAATAGGATTAACCCCTAAACATGTTTATCTATGTTGGTTGAATATTAATGCACAAACAAAACTATTATTGGCGATCACTTGAAATTATAATCACATTAACCCTAAACAAGATTATTAATTATCTTATTAAGCGTGATTACAAGTACAAATTCCCTTTAAGCATGCATAAAAAGGTGTGATCAAGCAATAACAATAAATAATGTATCAAGCAACATAATAAATAATCAATAAATAATAATTATAATCATCAAAACAATAATCATCATAATAACAATCATGTTAATAATAATAATTATAACAATAATAAAATTATAATCATAATCATCATAAATAAAATAATCATCATCAAAATAATAATCATAAATTATAACAATTATAATCATAATCATGTTCATGTTAATATTAAAGCATAATAATAATAGCAAGATCCTAGGCATGATACTAACAAGATTAATAACAAACCCTAGCATGTCACTAAACAATAAAAATCAAATCTTTAACCCTAACATGATACTAACAATCATAAATGTTAGAAAGAACATAGGAAGCATCGTAACAATCATACTTAATATTAAAATTACCCTAGACATGATACTAGGAATATCATAATAACAATTTAAACATGATTTCTACATCGTAATATCAATAAAAACCATTTAAGAACTTACTTTGATGCCTCGTACCTCTTTCTAATAACAAAATACACACGTTAGTAACTTCAAGGAAAATAATAAAACAATTAAATTAAATAATTGAAATAGAGATTTGGGACCAAACCCTCAGAAATTAAACCTTTCACGTCTAGGGCGAAGGTAACTTCGAATATGGCTAGGTGTTTCTAGATCTTGCGAATGCGGAATTTTGTATTTAAAAAGCTAGTTTAGAAAAAAGAAAGATGATGAATGATTAAGGAAATCTTGATGAGAATTAGCGAATGTGTAAAGAGAATGAGAGAGAATCGAAAACTGGTTGTAGGTGAATGAAGACGGAGTTTTCAATACGTTATTTATAGAGAAAATCAGCCAAAAAGATAAAATTAACAAAACAGAGTATTGGCGCAAGAAAAACGGAGCTGGCGCCAACATTAGGCTATTGGCGCCAGGCTTAGCGCCAGGCGCCAATGCCTGGCGTTTGGCGCTAACACCGTTTATGACGCGCTTTCTCAAATCAGATATATTTTGCCGTACAGGAGGATAAAATCGAATCTTCTCCTCAAAAATGTTCTTTGATTTTAATTAAAACTCTGAAAAGTCAACAAAAGTCAATTTATCAATGCTAATTGAATTAGGAATGAAAAGAACCTTCTAGAAGAATCTAGAAGACTTAAACCATTCCTAATTGCATTAGGAATGATAAATCATATTAGGCCCTCCCCTATATCATTGGGCCGCATATAAGGCTCAAACCGGGCCCAGTTTAGTAAATTGGCCATAACTTCCTCAATATTCATCGGAATTGGGCTTATAATATATCGTTGGAAAGCTCTTGTCAAGCCCCATCCAACTACACTACTATTGGACCCATATCATGGACCAAACAAACTGGATTGACTGTTTTCTTAAAATAAGTTTTCAAAAACAGAGAGAAGAGTAAAGAAATTAAAACTATCCGTAACGCTAAACTTTCCACACTTTCACTTCATTCGATTATGATTCGACGTGAAAGGTACTCATCAATGGGTTTGGTTTTGGGGAGACATAAATGGGTGTCTACACAACCTCAAGTCAAAGCAATCATAATGTCAAGCACATCAAGCCTTAGGTCAACCCTAAGAAAAACATAAGCAAAGTCTTGTAGTCCAAAACTTATATGTAGGTGCACTAAGTCCCAGACGGACAAGTGATCTTTACGAAGATCTAAGACAGAAGACGCAAATTTTCAAAGACATGCAAAGCTATCACTTCCAAGGCGAGGATATAAGAAAATTTGACAAGACGGCTCAAGGAGTAGTGGTCTTTGACAACATTCCCTAGGATGCGAAAGTTGTCACCCTATTTGAGAAGATAGCTCAAGGAGAAGCAATCTTGGACAGCGCTCCCCAAGATGTGGAGGTTTTCACATAAAAAAACTTTGATTTCACAAAAATTGATTGTGTCCGAAGACATAGACAGCTCGCACAACAAGTTTCTCAAGACAAAGAAACTCATAATTTTCAGGCAAGTTTTCCCAAGATGAAGCGAAATTGTCGATTGATGCACACTCCCAAGGCGTAGAAGTTGACGATTGCATCCCAAGGCGTGGGTACTTTGTGGAAAGCTACTCAAAGTGTAGGAGCTCACGACAGGATTCTTAAGGCGTGGAAACTGTTAAACTATTAGACTTCCCAAGGAAAGGAAAATCATCATTTAGAAGACTGCTTAAGACGAAGGAGTCCACGACATGTTACCCGAGGTGGGGAAATTTTTCATTGTTCATTTTTGAGTTTCTCGAGGAGCAGAAGTTCATGATGAGAATCCCCAAGGCGTGGAAGACCATCATTCAGTGAATCGCTCAAGACATGGTGGTTTGCGATAGAATTCCCAAGGCGTGGAAGATTATCGTCTAATGGATCGCTCGAGGCGTGGTGGTTCGCGATAGAATTTCCAAGACGAGGAAGGACATCACACCAAGACGTCACCTTTGACGATGTTTTCTTAGATGTGGAAGATTGTCACAGCAAAACTGAAGATGACTACAAGCAGTCACCTTCAATGACGATCCCTAGGATGTGGAAATTTGTCACAAACAATTGAGGATAGCTACAAGTAGTGGTCTTCGACAATGGCGTTCACGAGGAACTGTGGAGGTTGTCACAACAGCATGCAGCAACAAAATCAGTTACTCCGTTCACGAGGAAATGTGCAAGATATGTGTTTCTTAATTCTTTTATCTGTTAGAATAACGCTAGTTTACAGGTATCGGCGTTAGAAGAATGATTTAGGATTGCAGAATGTTTTGAATCATTCTCCGTCCCTATTGCTACTTTGACTTTTGTTTTCAAAACTTGCCTTTCTCCAAACTCAGTCTAAGTGGGGGCTTCTGTAGACACCTAATTGTGCCTCTCCAAAAACCAAACCCACTGATGAATATATATTTCATGTCATTTTATTATCGAAAGAGGTGAAATGTGAAAAGTCTTGTGATGCGGTCGTTTTAATAAAAATACTTCTTTCTATTTTCGAAAATATTCCTTTTCTTATTCTATTTATATAAAAATAGCAAGGCCAATTTAGTATGGTCTATGATATGGGTCCAATAATTGTGTATTTGGATGGATGTTGAAAAGACCTTTCCAATGATATATTATAATTTCAATTCCGATGAATAATGAGGACGTTATGAAAAGAATACTAAATTGGGCCCAAACCGGATCTTACCTACGACCCAATGATCATGTGGGGGTCCAAAGGTTTAATCCCATTTCTAAATTAATTAGTATTTATTAGAAGATTCTATAAGTTTCTTCAAGATCTTCATTATCCTATTTTGAAAATATAAGATTAAAGAATTTTAAATTGAATAAAACTTCTCTTTTTGAAAGTCCTTGTTTTGTGCAAAATGGAATATGTTCAGATATTATTTTCATGCCTCATAATTTTTATCCAACACTTATACGGTTGGATGGATATTGAAATTATCTTTCCAATGATGTATTATAATATTAATTTCGATCTATAACGAAGAATATGAAAGAAATACAAAACTCTATCCAAAACTGACACCCTTCCACTATTTCAGCCCTATATTTTGTTCTACAAAAGATTTTTATCTGATTCTAATTTCTTTGGAAATTAGACTTCAAGAGATTTTCAAATACATATTATATGACGTTTTTGGACTTCTGGATCAAAATATATGATAAAAATAAAATCCACAAAAAATTGTCGCAGCGCCAAACGACAGCCTTGTCGCACGACGACTGACTCTGTCACAATGCGTGAACCCTGTCGTTTTGCGCTAGGTCCTGTCGTTCACAACAGGAGCCAATTCTATTTCGATTTGAATTCTAACTGTTTTATATCGTTTTCGGACTATTTTCTCTTAGAAAAGGTCGTATTTCCCTGTTTTTATTCAGCAACAATCAACAAGCTTAATCACCAATCATGTCTCTTCTCTCTCTAAGCTAAAGCTTATCCTCTCTCTATTCTTTTTCTAAGCCTAGACCTTTTCAAAATACAATATTCCTCATTCACAAGTCTTGGACACACCTAGCCAAGCTCGAAGTTGCCTTCGCCCTAGACGTGAAAGGTTGATAATTTCTGAGGGTTTGGTCCCAAATCCATACTTCAATTATTTAAATTAATTGTTTGATTTAATATTTTAATTAAAGTTACTAATGCATGTATTTTTTTATTAAAAAGAGATACGAGGCATTAAATTAAGTAATTCGATTATTTACTGTTCTTTTGATATAGAAATCTTGTTAACAATTTTATATTAATTCATAGAATCATGATTAGGTTAATAACTAACATTCCTAATATCATGTATGTTTCTATGTTGCTTTCTATTTCTAATATCATGTTAGGGATAAAGCTTTGATCTTTATTTTTTAGTGACATGTTGTTATTAATCTTGTTAGTATCATGCTTGAGATCTTGCTAATATTATTATGCTTTGATGAGATTGAGAATATTACGATGATGATTGTTGTTATGATTATGTTGCTTGATATTATTGATGTTGTTTGATCACGCCCTCTCTTGCAGGATTAAAGGAAATTTGTACTTGTCATCACGCTTAATAAGATAATTAATAATCTTGTTTAGGCTAATATGATTATAATTCAAGTGATTGCCAATAGTAGATTTGTTTGTGCATTGAATAATCATGGCAGAAATACGGTCGCAAAGGTCAAAAAGTTTTGTGTCTTAGAACATAACTCATGTAAGAACAGTAGTAGCAAATTTTCTCTACATAATCATAGGGGTGTTCATTGCCTTTCTTAATAAGAGTACTAATTTGGGTGTATTTGTTAGGAAGAATCAGCATCCTGTAAAGAAAAAGACTTAGAAAAGAATTCCCTTCCAAAAGAAAACTAAAATAATACAGTTCTTACATGAATTAGGTTCAATGTTCAATCAAACAATCTCATCTATTTCTAATCATAAAATCACATACTTTTCAATCAAACCAAAGATTAAACATCACAACCTAAATATTAATGCATACAAGAACATTATTATTTCTAACTTATATTCCCAAATTCTTTCCTACCCAAACTCACTAACATGCTTTTAAAAGCTTTTAACACATAATACTTACCTCAATCCTTGCTTTCCTGCAAAATGAACAAACTAAAAATATTTTTGACTTCTCTTTTAAAAAACAATTTCAAAAATAACCTTTGAAATAAAGGGCAGAGAAAATTCGGCCTAAAAAAAAATTCCGGATTTTTAAATAATTAAATAAAATATTTGATCTTCTTAAGACAAAATTAAATGAAATAACTCACTTTTGAAATTACACAATTAAACAAGAACTTGGCCAAGTTTCAAAACAAAACACTTTAAAACACATTTTTGGCTTTAGTGGTAATAAAATATCAACCTGACTCTGATACCACTTTGTAATACCTTATAAATTCATTTCCTTTAAAATACTTGTTTTGCTCTTTAAAACTTAAAATAGAAAAATCTAACACATTGCCACCACCATGAAAACGGCTAAGGCAACTATCAAAGACACACAGCGGAAGACTATCTTTAAAAACATTCAAAACAATTCACCTTTAAAAGTTAACCAAATGAACGTAAAGTCAAACCAAAGTAAAACGAAGTCAACCTACAACTTGGAACCATTGTAGGCCCTTATCAAAACCAAACCAGCTTAAAACCTTTGTGTTAGTCCCACAAATATAATATAATAAAATAATCAAAGCAATAAACCACATCATAAACTTATGGAAACTAAGCATGATTCGTTTTTCACTCACACGCCATCATGAATATGCTTCATCACCTGAAAAGCTTCTCTCTACTTGTCCTCACTTCTCTGCATTAAAAATGGGTCATCGTAGGGCCAAAGTAAAGACATGGCCAAACAAACATACAAACACATAATCAACAATGTTGAGTACATAAGCGTAATTAAAGCACACTAAATTGCTTTCACCTATCATCACACAACTTACCTTGTTGCACCTGTTTACAAGCATACAACATACAACACGACCCTCAAATAAATAACTAATTGATTCATTCAGCGTTGATTACGCATCGAACGGGTTTCCCTCCCTAACCTGCCACAATAAAGGGGTACTAACACAGGAGCTAACCATGCCAGTATAAAAAAACCACCTGTAAATGGCGGAATTCCTACGCATAATAATAAAAATATATAGCATCCTGTACTTCAAGTAGAAGTTATAGTTAAATATAATACCCAATAACTCCCCCATATGTTTATACTATAGGTATATACATTACAAGAGTTTTGGTGTGTAACCTCTTTCACTGTACGTTATTTACATATTATTAGACTTAGTGATGACTCTCAAACCATAACACAATCAATCATAATAATTATTCAAACAATTAAACATACCAATTTAATTTGAATAATTAGTGACTACATAATATTTAATGTTGAATCCTTTTTAATCTACCTCGGTGTCAAAGACACCTTAAACGCATACTACGCCCAAATTCCTACCCATTGGTGTTAAAAACACCTTAAGTGCATGCACTAATACACTAATATATAATTTAATCCTCGTGTACATATTCACATAAATAGCTCTTTCCTCATGCTTACAACATCGATAAAAATTATATGAACTGTTTCGGGGTTTTCTGATGTCCTGCGGGAGAGTTACAATTCCGAGACTGGAACCAGACGCGTGTACCTGCAAAACAACGGAGACTCCTGGTGGTGGGAGCTCCGCCTCCAACGGTCAAGTTAGTACTTGATTAAGGAGTAATTAATGCGGAAATTAAAGTGATTGGGTCTCTCTAGGTGAGAGTGTTTAATGTATGTAATCTGCTTTTTTAGCATGATCAGCCTGTTATTCATGTAATCTCCCTTAATGAGGATTAAGGGAGGTATTTATAACCTTGGGAAACGTGCCAATCCTAGGTTTAGGTTAACCTAGGGCTGATTGGGCTTCCCTCAAAAGTTGGGCCTGGGTGGCCGGTTTCTCCATTAGGCATGGAGTATGCCACATGTCATGACATAATAGGTCCAAGGTGGACGAATAATCGTGTGCCACGTGGCAAGCCCTGACAGTTCCAACTGGGGGACACTTGGCAGGACCTGAATGGCCCACGTGGCGCATTCCGATTGGTGGGAGCAAAATCCCCTAATCATTTGCCCCTCACAGGTGGCACGTGACTGATCACGTGTTACCTGTGACAGGTGTCGCACTGTAACAGGCGACGGCCTGCTACAGGTGTCACTCGGCGAAAGTCAGAGAGATTCTCCCGCCCAAATTATGAATTCTGGAAGTGACCCTTCGCCTTCTCACTTCGCATATATATAAGGGAGTGTTGACTTCAGTCATTTTCACACTTGAGAACTTTGTGAGAGAACATTCGGACCCCTGAACTTGCTCTGACATTTTGGACTCTTTCTGCCTACCGCCTGCTCTGACAAGCCGACTGCAAAGGATTTTCAGAACTTCATCAATCGTCACTCGTTCAGGTAACTGTCGGTTCTCTTACTCTTAATTTTCTTTTTATTATTTTTTGAAATGGCACCACGGAAGCACACGACACGACCTAGGTTAGTGATCAGCCGGTCACCGGGGACGGCTGAATCTAGGACTAGGAGTGCCGCCTGCCCTTTTCCGGACCCATCTTTGCCCTTTATACAAAGTCCGACTGTATCTGTGTCTATGCAGAGCATGATGGCCAGAACAAAAAAGACTTCCAGGATCTCAAACTCAGACGGCTCCTCCCACAGGGTGCCGATTAGTGAAACATCTGACCAGGCGCCAGATGTGGAAGTGAAACAAAGCGGCTTGAAAGCCGGCAGTTCTGAGGGAGGAGTCAAAGTGACCCCTTCCCATTTTATAGTTGACAATTCTACATTCTCTCCTGCTCCTTTTAAAGGAGAGGAGGCGGGCCCCTCCGGGAGAGGGGAGGAGTCGTCCTCTTCGGACTCGTCAGAGGACGATTCCGAGTCTAGCTCTTCTGGCCATGCTTCTCTGGACACAGAAGAGAAAGACAGTCGTCTGCAAGAGGTGAGGCTTTCTCACGCAGTTGAGAAGGGGGACGATTGGGCGGAGCCATCCGCCTCTTACCGAGAGCAAAATACCCCCTACTACTGCACGGTACCTCGGGGCCGGATCACAGCCATGCAAGAGAAAGTGGAGAGCTTTATCGCAAACCACACAATGGGCCCCGACTTTTTAGTGTTTGTGTCGGATCCAGAAGACACAGTCATCTGGCCGGCTGGTACCAGTTATGATAGCGCCTGCTTTTGCTGCTACGAGGCGGCTATCAAGGCTGGGCTGCGCTTCCCACTACATCCGGCTGTTCAGCGGATCTTGGATGGGTATGAGTTGGGGTTATGTCAGTTATCCCCGAACTCCTGGGTCAACGTACTCGGCTATGTGGCCGGGTGCAAACTGCACGGGGTGGAGCCGAGCTTCGAGGCTTTCGCCCACATGAACTACCTCAGCCGGACCCCTAAGGCAGGCGGTACCGGCTGGTATCAATTGACGAGCCACAGGGGCTACCTCATGACGAGAGGTAAAGCAAACAAATGGAAGGACTGGCGGAGCACCTTCCTCATCATTGAGAGTTCAGACACAGAGCTGAACAAGCGCTTCAACAGGTGGAACAGGAATCCGCCCCTTCTTGCAGGCGGCCGCAGCATGCCGCCTGTTCCCCCCAAGGCTAAGAAAGAGATCCTAGATAAAGGACTCTTCAAAGTAGAGTCGAAGGTGAACTCTACTTCAGGGGTACGAGAGCAAGTACCCCTGCACTGCGTCCCGAGCTTCAAATGGCTCTACGACGAGTACTTTTTGGCCGCCTGTGGCCTCAGCAGTCGGTGCTCAAGAGGTAGCCGGCCTGTCGAATACTCTTTTGTTACATGCATTTCTTGTTATGACTTTTATTAACTTTGCTATTTGTTTTTGCAGCGGACGCCATGAGCAAAATTACCGCCTCCAAGACTGCGGCGGCCATGTTGCGGGCCTCCATCATGCAACAAGCTTCAACCGACTCCCCCAACAAGGGGGCACCCTTGGTGGGCTTCGAACCTTTCACCCTCTTTTTGGAGTTGTGTTTATGCATATACTGACTTCTTCTTTTTTAGACGGGCGCTCCAAGAGCATCTTCTTCCCAACAGCCGGACCCCAAGGCCCGGAGGACGACTGTTGCGAGCTCTCCTGGTTCTGCCAGGAAACATGCGGCGGCTGCTGAGAAACAGCCGGCCACTTCTTCTAAAACTCCAGCTGGGCCGCCTAGAAGTATGAAGTTGTCCTTGTAAATTTTAGACTTGCTCCCTTTTTTACTAGGTCTAATCCGTTTGTTTATGCTTGATGCAGCCGGCCCTCAGGAGCCTGACTTGGTCGAGGTGGCCAAGTCTATGATCAAGGTCGTTCCTCCAGCTGAAAGGGAGGCGGTCAGGGGTGTCGGCACCCTTGACCTAGACGGGATTGCAGGGGTCCTTGCTGAGGTATACTTAGCATATTTTTGAGTATTTGAATTCCAGGACGCCTGTTTTCTTTTTGTTTGGAAACTGACGCCTGTTCCCCTTTTTACTTAGGCCCTGCTCCGAGTGAACGGCCTTCGCAAGCCGCTTGACCGGAAGAACAAAGAGGTAAAGGCTGCAAAAGCTATGGCCGCCTCTGACTGTGATAAGGCAATGTTTCAAATTGCCCAAAATGAAGTTATGACCATTGATATTCTTTATTATCAGGCGCAGGCTACCGCCGCTATCCGGGCTCAGTTAGAGGCGGCCCAAAAGAGGAATAGCGAGCTGGAGGCGACCATCAACAGCCTCAAGGCCGAGCTGAGACCTCTTCGCCAAAAGATGTCCTCATACGAAACCTTGGAGAAATCCTTGGCGAGCGTAAAGGTACGCCTGGTGACCCAGGAGAAGAGTCTTACTCAGGAGCTCTCGGAAAAGGCCGAGCAAGAAAAGAAAGAGTTGGTCCGGGAGATGATGGAAGACTCTGCTCAAATCCAGCGCATGACTTGGGGCCGCCTCTTCCCTAATGCCGACTTTGCCTCATGGGAAAAAACGTACCGCCAGTCTTCTGATAGATATAATCAAGAGATCCTGGCGGCTGCTGAGGAAGAGGCGTTGGAGGACGCGTTGGAGGAGGAGGAACAGCCGGTAGTGGCGCTTGTGCCGCTTGGGGGTAATGCATCAAAGAAGGATGCAGCTAAAGCCGAGTCCAGCAAGAAGAGTGCTGACCAGGCGGCAGCTGCTGATATTGAAGATCTGCCCCCTTCTTAAGCTTTATGTCTTCTTTCCACGACCTGCGTGCCGTTTGTTTTGTATTTACCCGGCCAGGGGGCCGGGGCTCTGAATATTTTGCCGGTCTTTGATGACCGGCTTCTTTTTAATGAATTTTTTGTTTTGCTACAAATTTGTTCAATTATTGAATATTCTGATATCCAATTGTACACTATACCGACTGTTTTACATGGCCGATAGTTGCAGACATGTACGGATAGTTAGTCACGCCGCCTATGCCCCTGGACGACTGGTTGCCTATTTCCAGGCTAGACGATCAGTCGGCCATTCATCCAATCGGTATTCGAACAATTTTAAAGACTGGATCCCCTTTAGGCAGGCGGTCCTGTCATTTGTAAAATTAACCAAGTAGGAAAGTTGTTTGACCAAGTAAACATGATTGTTACCTAGTCGCCAAGTAACTGAGTAGTAGAGGTATCAAGCGGTGGGTACCGGTTGTTCCCCTTTATTCGCCAATGTTTGTTGGCTTTTAACTCATAGGTTGTTAACCTAGCAGGAGTAGTGGTTAAGAGCCCCTGTTTGCTAAAAACAGGCGGACGACTCATACTTTTTAGGCTCCATACTAAGTTTGAGAGAGTGACTATGAGTTAACTTTGGTGTTACTCAGTCGCCGTCACTCCTGCTTGAGTAGTAAAGGTACCAGGCGGCGGAGGCCAGCTGAACCTTTTGATTCGCCAATGTTTGTTGGCTATTAACTCAAGAGGTACACCCTGCATTTATCCCAAGTAATACAGGCGGTCATCTGACTCAGATGTCAACTGCTACCACTGGTTTGGTTAGTGATAGAGTTATCCTTGTCTCAAAAACGGCTACGTGGTTGCCCTTGGGGACAGTCGTATAGTTGCCGTGTAATTAGTTTATAGAGCAATGTTCCACCCAAAAGGGAGCTGCTCTCTGCGACGAATTTCATCCGGAGGGATGCCGCCGGACGCCTGCTATGATGTTGGGACAGGCCGTATTAGTTTTGAAGATTTGATCAGTTGGCTTGGCGCCTGGTCTGATCATTCGGCCTGTGGCCTTGGTTAGTTCTTGGTGAATGTAGGTGCCAAGTAAAAGGAGGGTAGCCGCCTGTTAGGCACAGGGCCCTAATCTTTTTTAGCTAAGTGTAAGGGTGGCTGTATACTTTGGAACCAGTCGACCCTCTTTTATGGAGAGTAGCCGACTATATGTCCAGACGGCGTGCCCCTCTGAAGATAGAGTGAAATACTCAATGGAGAGTAGCCGACTGTAAAGGTACAGACGACATGCCCCTCTGAAGATAGAGTAAAATACTCAATGGAGAGTAGCCGACTGTAAAGGTACAGACGGCATGCCCCTCTGAAGATAGAGTGAAATACTCAATGGAGAGTAGCCGACTGTAAAGGTACAGACGGCATGCCCCTCTGAAGATAGAGTGAAATACTCAATGGAGAGTAGCCGACTGTAAAGGTACAGACGACATGCCCCTCTGAAGATAGAGTAAAATACTCAATGGAGAGTAGCTGACTGTAAAGGTACAGACGGCATGCCCCTCTGAAGATAGAGTAAAATACTCAATGGATAGTAGCCGACTGTAAAGGTACAGACGGCATGCCCCTCTGAAGTAAGAATAAAATACTCAATGGAGAGTAGCCGACTGTAAAGGTACAGACGGCATGCCCCTCTGAAAGAGTATAACTCAATGGAGAGTAGCCGACTGTAAAGGTACAGACGGCATGCCCCTCTGAAGAGAAAATTAAACATGGAGAGTAGCCGACTGTTTGTTAGTAGGCGTGCCCCTCTTAGTACAAAATTGAATATTAAGTACGCAAACTTTTATTAAGTAGCCCTTGACTATTTACATCATTCAAAAGAAATATTTCTTAAGATTGTCTACATTCCAAGTTCGAGGCAACGGTTGGCCGTCTGGTGTTTCCAGACAGTAGGTACCGTCCCTGACTTCTTCATAGATTCGGTAGGGTCCTTCCCAGTTGGGAGTTAGTTTGCCAGACTCATTAGCCCTACCAACTGCTTCCACTTTTCTAAGTACAAAGTCCCCCACTTTGAGTGGACGCCTGTGTACTTTTTTGTTGTATGATCTAGTCATTCTCAGGCGGTAAATTTCATGGCGCAAGACAGCATTGCCCCTCCTTTCAGGAAGTGAGTCTAATGCCAGGCGCATGGCTTCCCAGTTTGCCTCTTCGTCATATAGCATTACTCGAAGAGTCGGCTCGTAGTGTTCTATTGGAAGAACAGCTTCCGCACCATAAGTTAGGAGGAATGGAGTTTCTCCAGTCACCCCTTTTTCAGTCGTCCTGATGGCCCAGAGAGCATGTGGTAATTCATCCGCCCATAGGCCGCCTGCTCGTTCAATCTTTTTCTTGAGACCGTCTGAGATGATTTTATTAAAGGCTTCTACCTGGCCGTTTGCTTGTGGACGGCCGACAGATGCAAAGTAGTGTGCAATTCCTTGGTCACCCAACCAGCTTTTGAGAACAGGCGTCTCAAATTGGGGACCATTATCAAAAACCATAGACATGGGAACCCCGAACCGAGTGATGACATTTTTCCAAATGAATGAAATTACATCCTTCGTCTTGATTCCCTTTACAGCCTCCGCCTCTACCCATTTAGTGAAGTAGTCGACGGCAACAAGTATGTACCTCCTTCCGCCTGTAGCAGGCGTATATGGACCCAGAATATCCATGCCCCACTTAGCAAACGGTAGTGGGCTATGAATGGTAGTGAGGTCAGTAGCCGGACGGTGAATTAGCTTGCCAAACCTTTGGCGCTTGTCACATTTTTTCACCATCTCCATTGCATCTGCTTCTAAAGTAGGCCAAAAGTAGCCCTGCCGCCTTGCCCGTTGAGCAAGCGTCCTACCGCCTATATGGGAAGCACAGTAACCAGAGTGAAGATCGTCTAGTATCTCTCGTCCCTTTTCTGGAGTAACACACTTTAAGAAGGGTTGAAGGTACCCCCTTTTGTGAAGTTCTCCCTTTATTATTTCAAAACTGGTGGCTCGTTTTTTCAGTGCTGCCGCCTGTTGATGATCATCCGGCAGGGTACCATTTGTCAGATATGCTCTGATTGGATCCATCCAGGTTGAGCTTCTGTCTAAGATTCCAATAGGTTCTTCCTCAATGCTTCTCCTCTCCATTACTTCCCAAAAAACAGTTCGAGGAGTATCACAGGAGGCGGATGATGCTAATTTTGAAAGTGCATCAGCCTGGTTGTTTTCTGATCTCGGCACTTGGATCAAATGGAAATCCTCAAGGGAGCCGACTGCTTGTCGGACCGCCTGTAAATACTTGATCATGGCCGGATGGGTTGCTTCGTATTCGCCATTGTACTGACTCACTATCAATTGTGAATCGGAACAGGCGTCTATTTTTCTTGCCCCTGCCGCCTTGCACATGCGGATTCCGTCTAGTAAAGCTTCATATTCTGCCTCATTGTTTGAGGCCTGAAAACTGAAGCGTAGAGCATACTCGTACCTGTCGCCCTCTGGCGACTGACATATGACGCCTGCTCCACAACCATTTGAAGTAGAGCTTCCGTCCACATATACCTTCCAGACTTGGTCTGTAACATGAGAGTCTGGAGGACGAGTCATCTCAACAATAAAGTCAGCAAAGGCTTGCCCCTTCACTGCTTTTCTAGGCTCGAAAGTAACTTCGAGGCTCTGAATTTCTATGGCCCATTTGATCATTCGGCCTGACGACTCCATGATGGTCAGTGGCCGCTTGATAGGTTGGTCTGTATACACGACGACTGCATGTGCCAAAAAGTAGGGCTTCAATTTTTTAACAGCCATGAAGAGTGCAAGACCAAATTTCTCCACTAAGGGATACCTCAACTCGGCATTTTTCAGTACGTGACTGACAAAGTAGACCGGGAGCTGACAGCCGTCTCTTTCAGCAAGGAGAACAGCGCATAACGCATGATCAGAGACGGCCAGGTACATGTAGAGTACTTCTTTGGGCAAAGGGCTGACCAGCCTCGGCAAGGAATGCAAGTGAACTTTCAATTTCTGGAAGGCCGCCTCAGAATCCGGCCCCCATTCAAACCTTTCCTTTTTCTTAATTGCCTGGAAAAAGTATAGGCATTTGTCGCCTGATCGGCTTAGAAATCTTCCCAAGGCCGCTAGACAACCTGTTAACTTCTGAACCTCTCGGATGGTACGAGGCGACTGCATGTCAATGACCGCCTGCACCTTCTCAGGGTTCGCCTCTATTCCTCTCTGATTGATAAGGAATCAGAGAAATTTCCCAGACTCAACTCCAAATACACATTTCTTGGGATTGAGCATGACATGGTGCCGCCTGAGTGTGGCGAAAGTTTCTCGGAGGTCCGACAGATGATCTATCTGAAGCTTAGTCTTGACAATCATATCATCAATGTATGCCTCGACGTTTCTCCCAATCTGATCAAAGAACACAGTGTTTATCATTCGCTGGAAGGTAGCCGGGGCATTCTTAAGACCAAACGGCATGACCGTGTAACTGTATAACCCCTGATCAGTGACGAAGGCCGTCTGCTCCTGATCTTTCTTCCATAAAGGAATTTGATGGAAACCAGAGTAGGCGTCCATAAAGCTCATCAAAGCATGGCCGGCTGTTGAGTCGACCAGGTTATCAATTTTAGGCAGAGGGTAACTGTCTTTGGGGCACGCCTTGTTTAAGTCTGTGTAGTCTACACACATTCGCCAGGTGCCATTCGGCTTTTTAACAAGCACCAAATTTGCAACCCAGTCTGGGAAGTAACATTGCCGAATCAACCCTGCATCAAGTAATTTTTTAACTTCGGCGGCTGCCGCCTGACTTCTTTCTTCGCCATGGTTACGCTTCTTCTGCCGTACCGGCTTCTTTTTCGGATCCACGGCCAGTTTATGTACCGCCAGATCAGGACTAATGCCTGGCATTTCATGGACTTCGAATGCAAAGATGTCCTTGTATTCTTTCAATAGTGTGTGAAAGTCGTCACCCAGGACTCTCAGAGAAGTCGTCCCAACTTTGACTGTTCGGTCAGGACGCGAGTCGTCTAAGATCAGGTCCGTATGCTCACCAGCCGGCTGAGGGCGGAATTCATCCGACCGCTCCTCTGCCAATGATTGCTATTTTCGGTCTTTTCTTGCGGCCCCTGTCTGGGATGCCTTTCTCTTCTTGCCGCCTGCTTCTTGAACAGGCGCACTCTCCTTGACATTGTCAGGGTCTATTTTTCCACCACTCGACCCAGTGGCCATAACAGTGGGTTTGACATCCGAGAGATAGCACTCTCGGGCCATCCTCTGATCTCCCCTTAGGGACCCGACTGTTCCATTATCCCTCTCAAACTTGAGCAACATAAGAGATGGGATTATAACAGCCTTGGAATTATTCAGGGTTGGTCTTCCCAGAATCATGTTGTAGGCCGAGAGTTCTTTTACTACCAGGAACCGGACTACCATGTGTCGTCCTTCCCCTTTTTCGCCCAGGCAGATGGGTAAATCCACTCGTCCCACTGGGTGGACGACTCCTCCTCCAAACCCTACTAAAGGGTGGGATGCCGGATGTATGCAATCAGTCTGATATTTTAGTTTCGACAGACATTTGCTACTGATGAGATCTGAGGAGCTTCCGGTATCTATGAGGATTCGGCCAACTCTCTGGTTGGCCACTTTACATTCACGATAGGGTCGTCATGCGGCCCTCTTACCCCTCCTAGATCTTCTTCAGTGATGACAATCTCAGGAAATGAATATTTGGACGGCCGTTCTTGGTGAACGGAATTTACATCTAACCGCCTGATATTGTCTTTGTTGCCCCTAATAGTGGGACCGCCTCCTGAGAAGCCGCCTGCAATGGTGTAGACGACTGCATCATCTGTATCTTAGCTGTCGGCCTGTTGATTCTTTTTGGTCGACTGCTTTTTTGAGGAAGTGTTCCTCGTAGATTTCTTGACATAAGTGTCAAGATCACCTTGTTCAGCCAGGCGGTCCAGATACCGCATGAGACTGATGCATTCATTGGTGTGATGACCAACATCTTCATGATAAGCACATAATTTATCTTGGTTCCGGTTGTTTGCAGAACCCTTCATGGGGACTGGCTTCTCAATTGAGATCCGTCCCTTGATTTCCTTTAGGATAAACTGGCTATCCTTGTTAAACGCATACTTTGGGGAGTATGGTTTGAATTCTTTTTTCTTTTTCTGGGCCGGCTGTTTAGAGGAATCAGCCGCCCAGACCTCTTTTCTTTTCTCGTCTTTGTTTGACGACTGTTTCTGTCGTCCTTCTCTTTTGTCAAACCTTTTCCCGTCCGACTGTTTTCCCGTACTACAAAGATCAGTCGCCTATATATAGGCTTCCGCTTCAATCAAGGCCTCTTGAAGAGTCGCCACCCTCTTTCGGACCAAATCAAATTTGAAGGTCGACCCGTCTTTGAGACCTCTGAAAAAGTCAGTATAGGCTACTTCATCCGGTAACCCTTGAATCTGTATTCTCATCAGGTTAAACCGCCTGATGTAAGAACGAAGCCCCTCCTTCTCGCCCTGCTGAATTGTTCCTAAATCAAGGGTCGTCTTCTTCGCAGGGATGTTCATGGCGAAGTTGGAGGTGAATAAGTAAGCAAGCGTCCTGAAGTTATTTACACAACCAGTCGGCAGGTTGCCGAACCATTGTTGTGCGATTCCTTTGAGAGTCGCTGGGAAACACTTGCACCAAGTGGGATCATCCAACCCTTGAAGGTACATCAGGTTGGTGAATGCCATCAGATGGTCTTCTGGGTTAGTAGTGCCGTCATATGCGCCTACTAATACATTTTTCACTTTGGCCGGCTGAGCGGCTTCAGTAATTTCCTTGGAGAAGGCCGACGGCTGTTCACCAAGTCTAAGCAACCGTAGCTGACAGTCCATAGGTTGGACATTTTTTGCTGCATGTCCACCAAACGGAGGTGGCTGTAAAAAATACTGTTGTTGCGGTACAAACGGTAAGTTTGGTACCGCCTGGTCACTATGAAAGCCGGACTGACGGGAGGTGCCGCCTGACTGACTCTCATGATACGACTGAGTATGCCTCATCGAGGTATTTCGCAGACTGTCTTGGAAGTTTGAAGTAGAGGCCGACTCTGACAATCGGTCACTCTTCTTCTGCTCAAGCAGTAGCCGAGCGTCTGTGTATGATTTCCTCGACCCGTCCGCCTGAATATGACGAACAAGTTTCCTATTTCCTGGAGTAGGAAAACGGTATTTTGTGAAATCAAGGGCATGTGACTCCCGCTTCCTAGATTTAGGATGAGGAGTCGCCTCTCGCCCTTGAACTGGCTTCCTCTTCTGTGAAGTGGAGGGTTTCTTAGCCGACTGCTCCTTGTCCAGAGCAGGCGGCTTCTTGTTGATCAACTCTTGAATTTCTCCCTTGAAGTCCCTCATGAAGGTCATGAGTTCACTCCTTGTGATGGGAGCAGACCCATCAGTCGGCTGTTGCCGAACAGGCGGTGCGCCTGCTGGCTCGCTTCCTGTATGAAGATGTTCCCGTTCCCTCCTTTCGGTATGACGGGTACGTCGGGCCCTTAGGGTCCCGTCTGAAGCTGTGTGAGCTTCAACTTCAAATTCATTCTCAGTATCGTGGTCCGACTGAACTAGTGGGTCGTCCAGGGGACGCCTCTCTTCAGGAGTCGGTACAAACGTGGATGCCATCCCAGAAGTAGTCTCCCCACAGACGGCGCCAAATGTTTCGGGGTTTTCTGATGTCCTGCGGGAGAGTTACAATTCCGAGACTGGAACCGGACGCCTGTACCTGCAAAACAACGGAGACTCCTGGTGGTGGGAGCTCCGCCTCCAACGGTCAAGTTAGTACTTGATTAAGGAGTAATTAATGCGGAAATTAAAGTGATTGGGTCTCTCTAGGTGAGAGTGTTTAATGTATGTAATCTGCTTTTTTAGCATGATCAGCCTGTTATTCATGTAATCTCCCTTAATGAGGATTAAGGGAGGTATTTATAACCTTGGGAAACGTGTCAATCCTAGGTTTAGGTTAACCTAGGGTTGATTGGGCTTCCCTCGGAAGTTGGGCCTGGGTGGCCGGTTTCTCCATTAGGCATGGAGTATGCCACGTGTCATGACATAATAGGTCCAAGGTGGACGAATAAGTGTGTGCCACGTGGCAAGCCCTGACAGTTCCAACTGGGGGACACTTGGCAGGACCTGATTGGCCCACGTGGCGCATTCCGATTGGTGGGAGCAAAATCCCCTAATCATGAACCATAATAAAATTCCTTTTTAATATTCCAAACCAAATTAAACATTTAGTTTAATTAAACATGCTCTCTATCATGTCATAATAAAAGTGTGGTTCATATACAACATGCTAAATTAATTATTTTCATCCATTAATCCATCACAAATAGTCCATGCTTCATAATTCAATCACCAACATCAACCAAATAATAAATTATTGTATATTTGGAATAATAAAGCCTAGCATGTTCCTACATCACCAAATAATTAAATACCAAGTACACGAACGTACCTCGAATACGATCTTAAACTCGCTACAACTATATGAAATCACTCACTTGGAAGTCTCTTACAATCCAAAATTACAAAGAGACATTAAAATATACACCACACAAATTTCCAGCAATATATACGAGCATTAAATCATTCATAATTTATTTAAAAACAAGCTTAAAATTAATTTAAAACCCCTTACTTTAATCCCAATTACTGGGTAGTAAAAAAAATCCTCTAAGAAACTTAATTATAGCTTACTAACAAAATTTACAGCTTTATCAAACTATTAAAATTTGCTGTAAATATGTTTTAAGACCCTCATATCAAATATTTAAACCACCCTCAATCAAATTCCTTTAATATACAATAATTTAGAAACCTAGGAATTTTAATTTGGGACTTTTTAATAAAAAATCAAATCTTAAAATTTATTTACATACTACCTATAATCAAACATCATCAAAATCATTACAAAACCCATAATTAATTATTATATTAAGGAATTAAATGAAAATAATTTTAAAAAATAATTTTTTTTCAAAAACTGCAAGCAGCAACATCCACCACGACACACAGGTGAGCTGCCACCGCGCCTGCCGGTGTTGTCGCGGCTGCTAACGCTTGCGCTGGTGGCTGCGATGGTCGGCTGGGAGTGCGTGGTGGTGGTGTTGGCCGTGTAAAAACATGGGAAGGGGAATTAAGAAAGAAAAGAAAAACAAGAGAGAAGGGAGAGAAATTACCTTGGGTATTCTCCAATTTGGGCGAAGTTTAATTGTTCATGTGTTGAATATTTATACCCCCTTTGCTCTAAACTCTCCTAGAATTAAATTCCTTTTCTATCCTTACTAATCTTTTTCTTATTCAAACTTGTTTTTTACTTTGACTTTTATTAAAAAAATCCTTTTATAAAACCTTCCTTTTATATAAATATTTTCAAACTTATTAAAATAAATATCTAAAATGCTATAAATAATTCATTTTGAATTATTTAAATACTTCACAAAATACTTATTTAAATTAAAATACGGGGTATTACAAGTATAGAATTCCCAGTACCATTTCTTGTAATTTCTTTTCGTAAAAATAAAGTTGCACACAAACAATCCCACCACACCTAGCTAGAGCTGTCAATTCAAGTATTCAAGTCAGGTTCGGGGTCGGGTCAAATCACGTCTCGGGTCAAATTAGGATTAGGTTGTGTCGGGTCAATCTAGCCTCAGATCAGGTTCAGGTTCCGGTCGGGTCAATTTCGGTTCAGGTTATTTCGGTCGTTCATCCTTTCGGGTGTACGTCAAGTCCAATTCGAGTTAAATTTATAACGGGTTCAATTTCAGGTTCAGGTTGTATTAAATCGGGTTTGGTAGGGTTAATAGATGGTACATTTGGGTTTGGTTTAAGGTTTGGTCAGATAATTATTTGGTCGGATAATCTTAAAGTTGGATCATTCTTGGTTATGGTTCAAGTTCAATTTGAATAAATTCGATGTGGTCAAATTAATTTATTTAATTACGCTCTACATAATTTGTTCAAGCATTATCAAGATTTTATTACACCTATATACGAAGTAATAAAGAACAAAAGGTATATAAAATTTTATCAAACCATCCATGACTTGCTTCAATTAGAGGTTGTGTTGGGTTATAAATGTTTTCAGGTTCTAATATGGTCGAGTACTAGTTCGGATTGTTGTCGGGTCGGATAAAATCGGCTGACGGTTACTATCAGGTGGGGTGCGGGTTCGGATTCAGGTCCTAAAGTATTGGATCAAATCAGTTGTCGGTTAGCATCAGGTTGGTTCAGGTCGGGTTACGGGGTCATTGGTTTCACCCCATTGTTCGAGTACAGGTCAGGTTCAGATCATTACCGGTTCAGGTCGAGTTCTCGAGTCGGGTCAATTTTTGACATCTCTACACCTAGCCTACAATAACCTACTGCTCCTTTTCCCTAAAAAGCCATGGAAACCCATCTATAGACACCTGATTTTGTCTCCCAAAAGCAAAACTAATCAGTGATGAGTACCTTTCACGCTTTGATTGATGAGTTTGGTAAAGAGTTTTAGAGTCTTGCAAAGTTCTTTAAGCCTAGAGTTAGGTGCACCACGCCTATTCTTTTGAACGTTTAGTAAAAAAAATATGAACAATTGAAAATTTAGAACATTTAGTAAAAAAAAATATGAACATTGCAAATTTCGAACATTTAGTAACAAAAATCCGAACAAACACAACATACCACGCCTATACTTTTGAACATTTAGTAAGAAAAAAAATATATGAAAAATTTCAAATTTAAACATATTGTATACTAAATACAAGTATATAACACTATATACTCCCTCCGTTATATATTACTCGTAACAAAGGAAAATTTTATGTCACACAAATAATATCCCTTTGTTGCGAGTAATTCGTAACGGAGGAAGTAATAAACATCAATTTTTTAAAAGAAGTTTATCAGACTTGTAAACATTTACTACATATAAAATGAACATGTCTTTATAAAATATGAACATAAAAAATTACAAGTTTATCTTCAATTTTTGGGACGTGTTCATATTTTTTTAACTAAATGTTCATTTTTGTAAAGTGTTCAAATTTTTTTACTAAATGTTCAAAAATATAGATGTGATGCACCAATTTCTAGGTGCACCATGGTGCACATAATAACTATTATAGAAGGTTGGGTAACCATTACCATTACCTAAGGGTTTGTTACCTCTCAAAAACTTAGGAAAACAAATACCCTTACCCTCTTCAAACATAAACAAATGGAGTAAAGTTTAACTAATTCCTTTCCTGGTTTAACCAAACAAATAAAAAATCATAATTAAATGATTTCTTTTCTCCCTCTTATTAGTTTCCTTTTCATTTCATTTTCATTATGTGAACCAAACGCCCCCTAAAAACTTTTAGGATACCTTTTCCTCGTTTTACAATGAATTAACATACAACCGCCTTTTTGGAGAATTCGTGCAATGCAAAATTTGAAAATCAACAATGTTATAACATTCACATATTGAAATAAAAAAACTCAAAATTAATTCAAATTTTACAATTGTGACAAAGATGATTATAATAGAAAATGCTACAATGATGACGAATTAATAAATATACGAAGTAGTAGAACAAAGATGTTTAAAGATAGGAGTAAGGTAAGAAAGGAAATTAAACTTATTAGAAAGGTGAAAAAGTGAGAATTTCGAATTGAGAAGAAAACAAAGGAGAAAGAAAACTAATAGAGGTAAAAAAGAAAAGAGAGATTAAAGATCTGAGAAAAAATTGTATGTTCATTTTTGAAATACTATATGTTTATATATATGGGCCCAAATAAGGTGCGCTACTACTATAAGTATAATCTAGTACACGACCAGCACCGTCAGAACCTTAAAGTTTAGTACAAATGTTCTGGAAAGAATGACTTCTTTATCATTAGCTACGGAACAAAAACAAAATATGAAAAATTAGCCCTTCCATTTTCTACGTTACAGTGAGAAGAAGACGAGTCTCCTGAGTTTTCTCAAAAAGAATCATTACTTTCTCTACTTAAGAATTACTTGAGAATTTTAAACCAACTACGATGTACAGAAAATAAGCTAAGAATTACAAAGAGACATTTATCGAAAGGAAAATTTGACTAGTGGACAGGAAGGAAGAGTTTATCCTGCTGATTCTGTAGTTTTTCTAATGTACAGCTAGTTTCCTGCTTGAGCCAACCCAGGTTCCTCATGCCCGTCAGGGTTTGAAATCTGTTCTGCATCAGGCAGCTTAACTTCATCCTGGGAAGTATTAGAGCTTGAGCTTGAGCTTGAGCTTGAGCTGGATAATGGTTCACCTATATTTTCAGCCACATCAGTTTCGCCCGAAAATTGTTGCACACCTACATTCTGGGTAACACCATTACTCTCTAAACCATCAACTGTCGAGGAAGACAGCTCAGGTGCACTTGGGCAATCCTCCTCAACCTTGTTCCCTAATTCCTCAAACTTTTTTGGTATTTCTTCTTGTTTATCTGCTTCATCAGATAAATCACTTGAATTAGATGTTTCCCTCCATTCAACCCAATCATTTTGCTCACTTGTAACACCCCGTCCCACTTCCTCCTTAGCAGGAAGAGCAATAGGCTCATTAGTTATGGATTCTACTTCAGGCACTTGTAAAGTTGCAGTATCCATGTCATCATTGGAGTCCAAGTCATCACTTCTACTACTAACAGCACCAGGTTCCTCATCAGCAGGTGATGGAGAGGCAAGTGTATCAGGCAAACGCTCATTGTTAGCACGGTCATCCTCAAAAGCAAACCAATCAGAATTAGTGAACAGCGATCCACTGCTCACAAGAAAATAATTACAAGCAGTCAATCAAATGATAACTTGACATGATATATGACTACCATATATCAATCATCCACACCTAAGAGCCCCAACACAAAATCAAAGACAATACAATGCCAATCAGTGACAAAAGCTCTTAAAAAATGTGCAAACCATTCCAGCAAAAAGCGTTGGCACAAACAGCATATTGTGCAAAAGCTACTAAAATTTGGAACCGCAAGCAACATGCAAAAATGCTGTAACTACAGCCATCAATACATTACAGATACAAAGCAATATGTATTTCTTCCACAGAAGACCGCATCAAAATGGCTATAAATTCAATTGGAAAAAAAATGTTAGATAACAAACCTCTCTTGGTCATCTCCAAGACGCAATGAGGATATAACCACTTCAGCGGATTCATCATCAAAGTAAACATCCTAGCAAACGCAGCAGTGAAAATCGTCAATTCATTCATCAGCAAATATCAAAATTGCAAAATAATCAAACAAGGAAATTACCAATCAGATCTACAAATAAAACATGCAGAAAACATGTTTTTAAGCTTCCATTTCACTGAAGATATTCAGCCAACAAATTCAACTATTATAAGATTTATAACTACTTTACACTACAAATTGATACTCCATTAAGTAAAACTGTTGATACCGCTGGGAGAATTGTTATTCGATAAGCATGATTCTTTGTATATTCTGCTTCTATTCTAACTTCTTTAATTTCATTGGATCCAAGACACAAACCAAAACATTACAAGTTACACAATAACCATCAAACAGTTTGGGGTGCGGATATATATACAAAAAGTTTCCAATATTATAATAGCTAAGAAAACAGTAACTCGACAGCCGAAGAAAAACATTAACCTTTGTAGATTCTCTGACTAGACTGTAATAATCGCTAAATGACATAAAAGAATATGCTTTTAAATTAACCATCAATCTAAAATATGAATTATCAAGCAAACCCAATTTCAGAGTAGCATTCGCAGGAATAAATCAATAGAAAATGCCAAGGGCACAAAGTATCAATTAACCTATACTAAAAGCGAATCTAAAGTGACACTTGTCACGATGTTATAAAAAAATTTCCTGCCTTTTTTCTTTTTTTTTTTTTTTGCCAAATTTTAATAACTTCCATTTTATAACCTACCATAATACTTATTTCCATTTTGACAACACATTTTATCCAATCATACTCAATTATTTTTTTTTTATTATTATTTTTCAACATATATTTTATATACTATAAATCTTTTAGTTACAAATATACTAACATAGTTTAAAATTAAGGTATTGACATATATCATCATCCAAGATTATCATAATATTATTATAATTTTTTCCTCCGACTTAAAATTTATTTTAATTAAAAATAGGAATAATAATTTTGGTAGGATAATTTGTATAAATCTTACAAATATACATAACGTTTATAAGAACAACTTAACAAAATCATTTTATTATAATATACTCCTCCGTTTTTTTATAAGTAATGGTTGGATTTGCACATTTGTTGAGACACAACTTTGACCATCAATATCTTTAATTAGAGACTATTATTTTGTTACAAATATTTTTTTTTGGATAAGTTTGTTGAATTAACACCATTCTTTATAAATTTTGTTGTAAAGTTTAATTATGACCGTGCATGGCACAGGATTTAACCTAGTGCTACTACTAAAGCTCTTTCACAAAGTAAGATGTACATTGACACAAATTAAAGCATCAGAAGCCAATAGAAAAGCATACCTCCTCATCTCGTTCAAGTGATGCTTGAACCTGCACAAATCAAGAGAAAAGATTCAACTACAGTTCACAGATTTGAAAAAAAAAAAAAAAAAAAAAAATTAAATGGAATAACATCAAACTCAGGCAAGAAATAATTTCATATAAAGAAAATTACAAAATTATCTAGGAGAATAAAGTTTCTAGTTCCCTTTTCTTCTTTTCTTTGGCAACTGGGTGGTGGGGGAAAGGTGGTTATTGGATAGGGTTGCCCAATTTGGGAAATATTTAAAAGGTTTTGACATTTTTAGTTCTTACATGACTGGATAAAGGGCTTTGAAATAAAAGGGTCATTATAGGGTTTTTATTTGGCATCACAATTATCTTAGAGGAGTGGAGGGATAAAGGGCTTTGTGATAGAAGGGTCTCCTCTACACTCCTCCATCCCTTTTCAGGCCTCCCCACCCCATAGCTCGTTGCTCCTGACTTAATAAGATTTCTAAGATAAACATCCTCGCCCTTATTTGCTTACTTCTCAAAAGATCAAACTAATTACTAGATGGTTATCTTCTAAAATTAATGTAGTGGGTTTTTCCATTCTTATCTCTGCTTATATGTGGTTATATACTCACATCTCTTTTTACGAAAATTATTAACCTGATTGTTTAAATAAAAACAAAGGATGGAGTATAAACAATATCCAAATTGTTACGCAGAATTTTATAATACAATCTTAACAAATTGCTATATTTTTCTAGCCCGTAAGAGACCCTTGTTAATCAATAAATCTCTGTTTCACAAATTTTAATTTCCCCACAAACCCAAAAAACATAATATTAATTCAATTTGATAACACTAAACTTTGGGAGAGTCAAATTGTTGCAATAATAATAGAAATAAATTTTTTTAAAAAAAAAAAAGAAAAAACACAACACAAAACAAAGGAACAAAGGGAATACTAAATACTAGTTATATCCAAATTAGTGTTACCTAAAACGTAAAACGATCCAATATGTGGAACGAATACGAATTTGCAATACGCTAGGTGGGAGTACTGTAATAGGATCTTAACAAAGTTCAGTCTTGTCTTTTTCTAGCCCGTAAGCGACCCTTAGTTTAGATGGTACACATCCTGACCCAAGTCGCCTTTATCTTTATTGTATCGCATTAAAATCCAAGCTGCTCTCAGCTAACCAGCCCCACTAATGACCCATACCGACCCGCCCAATAACCAGCTCTAGGTTAGGGTAGCGATTTGGGAGTCCCCACAAGAATCAAGTGGTTCTCGTTGAAAATCATACACTATGTGAGAAAACATAGCTAGAATGAAAAGCATAATAAAAAAAAAAAAAAAAAACAAATTAATTTAGAAGATTATTGATTCCATATAGCTGCTAAAGGACGATTAAGATGACATTACATTCACGGGCCCTCAATCCAATACCAAAAGACTTCAAATGCTCGCACTTCTAAAATTAAGCAGGACATGAGGTTCGAAAGGGAACGGGGCGCGCGCCTTACAAGAAAGGTTAAAAGAATACAAGATACTCCGTCCTTTCTTTTAAGTGTTACTTTGACCAGCACAAAGTTTTAGACAATTTAAATTGACTTATATATATAATAAGATAAGAGCTATTTGGGGTATTAAAAATTATAGAAAAGATAGTGGGTTAATAATTGAAAAAGTAAGGAATGTGGGAAAGAAATAATAATACTCCCTCCGTTTTTAAATACCTGCTCCATTTCTCTTGGACACGTATGCCGATGCTAATCTTTGATCACTAATATCTTTAATTATAGATAAGTATAAATTCTAACAATTGAAAATTAATAATCTATTCATTGAGATGATTCCAATAAGTACCCACAAGACTGTATTTTTTATTATGTATATATCACAAACATTAGTCAAAGTAGGACAAATGAATAGTGCAAAATATAGAAATGGAACAAGTATTAAAAAACAGAGGGAGTAAAAAATAGTAATGGGTGTGAGTGGGGATCATACGAGGAGATATATAATATTCAAATGTAGTTGTTTGCCCAAATGGATGTGTAATACTTAAAAAAAATGTTTCATTTGGGAAGTGTAACACTTCCAAAAAAAAAAAAAAAAAAAAAAAAAAACCAGAGGAAGTGCAGGAAATGACAAGCTCTCTGTATAAGCCGAAATATACAAGCACAGTTGGTATAATTTAGCCAAAAAAAAATATAGGAAAAAAAGCAAAAACTGAAAGCAATTAGAAGAGAACAAAAGACCATTCAGCATTATAATTTAGCATCACACCTCTTCTAATTCATTACTATATATGCCATAGTGGAAGGCCTGGCTTAAATTGTTAGCAAGAGCTGCAACATCATAGTCTCTATCCTGGTAATCATCATCATCACTATCCCTGGTGCGATCTTGTAGAGCAGTTGGTCTCCTGTTACATGGAAAAGAAAGCAGTCGTAACAAAAGTATTGTTTAGGGGACAAGGAGTGACATGAAAGACTCCCTAAGCACTTAGAATAGGCTAGGGTTGTTCAGATCAAATTGATTTCTCAAATCAGGCCATATAAGGTCCATTGTCAATAATTTTATTATAATCCATTTAATATTAGTCACAACATTTTTGGGTCAAGTTTAGTTCAGGCCTAAAATGGGGGATAAAATTTTGGGTACATTTCTGGTTTAGGTTGGATAATTGACTACAGTTCTGTTAATCAAGGTCACTTGTTAATAGGAGCAGCCCTACTAATATCTCAACCAGAACAGCCACATACATTATAATGCAAGGGATATCTAATACTTCTTAAGACATATACAAAGGCATGTTTAATTGGAGGTAGTACAGATGGTAAATTTCCATTGTGTGTGTGTGTGTGTGTATAGGTGGAGTTAAATACACTAAAGTACCAACAAAATGAAACATAGAAAGGATCTGGTACAATAAACAAGCTACCTGCACTAATTTTTTTTTTAAAAAAGTCAATGAACAAAGTCAGTAATCACAAACTCTTTCTGACATCATCCAGCAATCAGGGTTGTAACTACAAAGATTAACTTTTTCATAAGCAAAGAAAAATCAAGACAGGCCTACCCGCAGACCCATTGATAAACATTTTCCACAGCATTGCGCTTAGATAAGATATTTGAACACCAGTCGAGCCATTCAGTATTATCCTGCATTGTTACAAGAAAACATGTATCAGAAAATCAAAACCCAAGTAGATCACTCAAGATCAAAATCACTAGAGACCCAAGTAAATCAAAACCTATGATAAGGCTTTGTAAATGTGCTAAATTCTACCACATAACTATAGCAAATAATTCAAATCATGTCAGCACGTTACTCACTATAAACATAAAGGATAGATGGTTATATAACCAATATGCTAAATAAAGTATTCAAAGCCAGAAGGCTAGCTTATAAATCACACAATATCCATTGTAAACAGGCCAAACCAATACAATGTTTTCTTGAACACATCTTTCCACATATGTACATTCAGATCACACATGCATATGTAAGCAAATGTAAAATGACAAGCAAGAATCAAAAAGAAGTTGAGAACAAAGAAAATATTTCACATGGACCAGAGAAGGTTGTTTAACCATCAATAATCTGAAATCTCAGACAGAAGTTGTTGTGTACAGAAAATATTCTCTAAGTTATATATATCCTAGTCTCCATAAGTGAAAAAGCATACAGATTTATAAAAGTATGTTTCCCTTGAATCCTAGGACCTTTGGCTGCTTAATTGAACTTCTGGAAATAATATTAAGAGATAATTCAGCAAAATGGAACTTATGATTGATGTGCAAGCAAAAAAATAAATATATAAAATAATTTCTAAAAAAATCATATAAGAGCACAAAAGTAGTCCTTTACGTAGGTCAAGGAAATCAGCAGCTAAAATACAGACCTGAAAAAAGGCCTGAATGTCAGAGTTCGTGTTACTAAGATGGACAAGTTTGTTAGATATGCGAGTCAGGTGACCAATATTTCCCACTCTGGGAGGGTCTCTTCCATCAATACACACTGTGGGCTGCAAGAAAATTCACAAGACAAATGTCAGTGCTTTAGTAAATTACTCATAAAGGGATCCAAATGCAACTTATCAATTGTCAATCACCTTGCTTAAATCACTTGATAACAAAGGACTTTTTTCAGCTTCCATTATCTTTCCAACAAGATCACAATCATTCAGTAGATGCTCGACAAGGATAGAACTTTTGCTCTCAAAGCAAGACAGAATAATGTTTTCCACATGATGATGCAAAAAGTTATTGTAAGGGTACCTGCAGCGCATGCAAATATATGATTTTCTGAAGCAAATTAATTCCATATATTAGCATATCAAATCCAACTTACTCGGAAAACATATCTAAGATTCTTTTCACTGCACCAAGTCGAATGACTTCCTTTTCAGCAGCTTCATTTCCACTTGAGAGTAAGACTAAAATGAATTCAATGATCTAGAAACAACAAAAAATACATAAGTAAAAGATATAGATGATAAACATCAAAATAAAATAAAAGGCAACATCATGCATAAGCATACATTGTTACTTAAAAATTGATTTAATGATTCAATGAAAAAAATATCAGTGTTGGGCTCAGTATCATCATTAGCTTAAACTCAAAACACAGGACCATATATACTCTATAGAGTTAAAAGAGTATTTGAACCTTTACGTGATACTTTGCTTCTATCAGACCCTTATCCGTAGGTCAACTTAATTAACTTCTTTATATGGACATTTAAAATACATAAGCTGCCTAATCCTTCAAGCTATTACTCTTTTTGACATTCTTCAGAATCCCACCCAACAAAAATTTCAAATAAAACGTATTAACTCTATTTATTATTGATCATAACATTTAATATTTGTACAAATTTTAAGAAGATAGGGAGTTGGTGGGTAGGGGGTTATAAAAAGGTGGCTATGGTAAAATAGAGAACGAAAAAAACCACTGGTGTAAGAAAAAGGTATATGAAGTAAGAAAGAGTGAGACAATGATGGTGGGGAAAGAGGGGTAATGAAATAGAAAGAAAAAAAAAAAAGTTGTTTACCAAAAATGGAATTAAAGAGAAAGTATAGTAAATTTTAGAAACAAACCAAAATGGAAAGTTTAAACATCATCAGAAATTGTGGTAGCATTAAATGTTCCTCTAAGTTCATAAAAAATATCAAAAATAAAAAATAAAAATAAAAAATCCACAGAACTTATGAGTTACAAAAATAAATAAATAAATAAATACAGAGGGAGATGCATCGTCATATCGGAAGACACTTAAAAAAATGCTTCCGTATTATTTTTAGAATGAGTTAAAACAAGTCAAGCCATTTAAAGACATGAAACCCAAAGATTTAATTTTAAGGTACGAGAAAATGATAATGTTTCCAACAATTTTGTTTTAAGTTACAAATTTTAGTCTCTTATGATTTACTCCCTTCGTTTTTAAATATTTGCTCCACTTTCCTTTTGCGGCCGTTTTTAAATACTTGCTCCAATCTTTATTTGGAAACCTATTATAATATTTAATTAATTTCTCTCAACTAGTGAGACCTAATTTTATTACTTTTAGATTGTCCCTCCTCTAATTTACCTTCCACCAACCCCACTACCTCTATATTTTATTACTTTCTCCAAAATCTCCTAAAACTCCGCGCATGGAGAAATGGAGCAATTATTTAAAAACGGAGGGAGTACCACATTACGAATCAATATCAATCACTTTTTCTTTCGTCTGTCTATCACTCTGTTACCAAAAAAAATAAATAAAATAAAAATTTACATCACCAAGATTCTCAATTCCAGCCATAAGAAACTGGATCATCTAGAGTCCCCATTATTAGTCAAAACTAGGCTATAACCCGTGTGATGCAGGGTTTATATAAAATCTATTTTTAATTTGTATATTTTAAAAAATAAATCACTGTTATACATGAATATAAATAAGAATTAGGTATATTTTGTAATTTTAAAATTTTTTATTTTCATCAAAATTATGATATAGTATCTGTTCAACGTTGTCTAATACATAGTTCAATATAGGAGGTCATTTATTAATGTGCTATTTAAAATTGTTTCAATTTCCTACAATAAATTAATAGGTTTTAGTTGTAATGTACAAGCTTCCAATATTTAAATTTCCAAAATGTTCAATATGATAGCTCTACAAAACCCAAAAAAAAAAATGACATCATCATTAGGGATGTGAGTACCCTCCCCCCCCCCAACATCCCCGCCCCATAGGGTCTAGCTATGGCGGGTCGCGGGGCGGGGATGGGTCTAAAATCCATACTTGCCATGGGTAATGGGACGGGGGTGGATTTTAAGTAATACCCGCCCAACCCGCTCCATACCCGCCCTGCCCCACTTCATACCCAACCCATTTGTAAATAATAACATTTAAAAAAAAAAAAAAAAAAAAAAAAAAAAAAAAAAAAAAAGCTGACTTAACTAATGAAGTTTCTAGACTTCCTGAGAAAAAAAAAAAAAAAACTCACCTTACTTCTCATTTTCAAGAATCTCAACCCTAGCCGACACTATCACTCTCCTCTCACCGTACTTCCTCTCGCCGCAAAATCAATCACCACCGCTGAATCTCGCTGCTGACTGCTGAGTTGTGCGCCGGTCAACTCTCCGACCAACAATCCGATCTACACTACTTCCTATTCGGTACTCTCTCAGTCCCTCTAACTCTCTTTCTGTTTTTTTTACCCAAATTATTTTTTCCCTTACAATTTTTTGGATGAAAAATAAGTTGACTAATCAACTAAGAAATTAAGAAGCCATATAGATTTTGGATGATTAAAACTACAAGTTTGAGTTTGTATAGTTAATATTTGCGTCTGTTTTAGGTAACAAAACCATTTTTTTTTATGAAAAATAATTTCACTACTTAACTGACTAATATGCTATGATGTTTGATTACTTGTTTTTTTTAGTTGATGATATTGATATAAATTATTTGCTCTAGAAGTCTAGATAAGCTGCAACATTTAGAAAAATATATTTCATGTCTATTTGTGTTTGATTTTGTGAAGAAAATCCCAACAAAATAATTCAATTCTTGTTGTTTATGTATTCGTTCTGTTCATTGTCTACTGTTTAACTTGGAAGGTTCAAGGGTCAAGGGTCAGACACTTTTTTTATTACCCATGGTCTCTTTGGTTTTGGGTAGTTTATTAATCTTATTATGGACTTATGGTGCATCAATAAATGATAGGTTATCTTTTTTTAAGTACACTAAAGGATTATGTGTTGAGTTGTTGAAACTTGAAAGTAGTAGTTTGTTCATGAATTGACCAATACATTACTATAATTTTTTTAGGGAAGAATGGCATCAAAGAATGACAATAATGCTAGTGTTCCCACTTCAGCTAGTAATACTCCAATTACATTGGATGATGATGAAAGTCCTGTGGAGACTAATTTCGATCCTTCTGTCCTACCAATAACTAGTAGACATACTTCAGTAGTGTAGTCTGACTTTAAGAGAAAGAGGGTTGGTGATGCAGTAAAAGCTGAGTGCACAATTGCTCCAAGCTCTTTGCTGGTGGGTCGAAAGCAGGAACTACTCATTTGAAAGATCATTTAAAAATATGTCCAAAGAGAGTATGTCAAGATATTCAACAATCGATTGTTTGGTACAAAAAAACCTTGAATGATAAGAATGACACAATGACATTGGCTCCTTATGAATTCCACCGAGATGGAAGAAGAGACTTGGCGGAGATGATTATTTTGCATGAGTATCCAATTAGCATGGTTGAGCATATGGGTTTTAGAAAATATAGCAAGACACTCCAACCTGGATTTAAAGTGCCATCACGCAACACGACTAGAAAAGATATTATGAAAAGATATGAGCTTGAGAAGGAGAATGTTGCAACCTTGTTGAGGAAAGCAAAGGGTAAAATTGCCTTAACTACTGACATGTGAACGGCTGACAACCAGAGAAAAGGTTATATGGCAATCACCTCACATTTTATTGATAATACGTGGAAGTTGCAAAGTCGAATCATAAGGTATTGTTTTCTAGTTACTTAAAACTTGTTTAATTATTTGGTTGCCTTATTATTGTTGTAGTTTTTTGTGTGAGATTTAAAATGAAAAATACCTTTATATTGTCGTTCCCTTATCATAGTAATTATAAGTGATAATGATAGGTTTTTATATGTCAATTTCATTGGTTTTGATAGGTTTTTATATGTCCCTGCCCCTCATACTGCCGAGGTTCTTGCTGATGCATTGAAAGAAAGCATTCATTCATGGAATCTTGATCTTAGGTTGTCTTCTATAATTGTGGATAATTGTTCGACTAATGATGCAATGATGGAAATTTTGAAAGGAGTGTTTCCATATAGCTCACTTTTATTGCGAGGTGATGTTTTTCACATGCGTTGTTGTGCTCACATATTAAATTTGATTGTTCAAGATGGTTTAAGTGTTGTGGTATCACATGGTGTTCAAAGAATAAGAGAGTACAAAAGTTTGAACAAGTTGCTAAGCAAATAGCTCCTGAGTGTACTAGACAGTTAGCACTTCATTGCAAAACTCGGTGGAATTCTACTTATGAAATGCTTTCTATAGCTATTTGTTATATGGAAGTATATGTTGTTTTAAGTGCTCGAAATAATTTAAATAAGAATCCACCCTGAGATTGGGAAAAAGTTGAGAAAATATGTGAACATTTAGAAGTGTTTAGTAAAACTACCCTTAACTTTTCAGGAACAAGTTACCCTACGGCTAATCTTTATTTTCCTAAAATTTATGCTTTGTGCATCGCTATTTCTAAAGGCTTTTATCTCCACATGATTATGTAAGGGAAATGGCTGACATTATGTTACAAAAATATAACAAATATTGGGCTAATGTAAATGGTTTAATGGGAGTGGCAACAATACTAGATCCTAGATACAAAATGGCTCTTATTTGGTTTTGCAAAAAATTTTGATGAGCATTACTTAGAAATTGAGGTTGGTAGAATTAGTGATCTTTTACAAAGATTGGTTGAAGAATATGGGTCTAAGATTTGTAAAACTCAAGGTAGTAGTAGCCAACAATCTTTTGATTTGGGTAGTAGTAGCAAAGCCCATGAAGAGGCCTTTATGCAAGAATTTGCATGATTTTTGCAACAAGATAAGGATCCAAGTCATGAATTTTCTGAATTGGATAAGTATTTAGACGCTGGTAATGTGCCTCTAGTCCAAGATTTTGATATTCTTAATTGGTTGAAGACAAATGGAGACACATATCCCATTCTTCAGCAAATAACACGAGATATTTTGAGCATTCCTGTATCTACTGTTGCATTGGAGTCCGCATTTAGCACAAGTGGTCGGGTTCTTAATCCTTATCGTAGTCGGCTTTTACCGAAATTAGTCGAAGCTTTGATGTGTACTCAAAATTGGATATGGGCTACTCTTAAAGGTAGATAGCTAAAATAACATTTTATTTAATTATTATTATTATTATTATTATTATTATTATTATTATTATTATTATTATTATAATAATATTATTATTGTTATTTTTAATTCTCATTGTATTTGCAGATTGTGGAGAATTCAAGGATGATGTATATGCTAAATTAGTGGGAGAATTAGAGGAAGAATTTGAAACATGGGATATCGATTCCGGAACAAGTGGAGTTTGCACCGAATAATTCAAGGCCTAATGGATTTCTTATATGTATTTTAATATTTCTATACTTATAGTATTTTTAATATTTGGACTTTGGACAATTTGGAGTTACTATTTTTTTTTCTCCAATATGTTAAGTATGTACTTTTTTTAATAGATTTAAATATTTTATTTGTGGTGGATTTCAGGTGGGGATGGGGCGGGGATTAGGTGGGGCTGAGACGGGGATGGATATCCACATGAGGCGGGGGTGGTTTTAAAGTTAGACCCGTCGGGGCCGAGGATGGGGAAAATCTCCGGACCCGCCGTGAGGATGGGTCGGGGATGGGGATGGGAATGCCAAAACCCGCCCCACCCCACCCTGCCTCGTTGACATCCCTAATCATCATTGCATTTAGGCGGAAAATTTTTTATTGAGAAAGCGACACGTGGACAATGGTGACGTTAGCAACTTCTGTTTTAGTAATAGTTAATAGATATAACAATGAAAAACACACTCAAACAAGCATTCATCATCAAAATGTAGCATTAATTTAGATGTGTTGTAGCCCCCATCTCCACAACACCCCCCCCCCCCAACTTAGAATAAGAAACTATATTTTTTTATAAAAAGGGAGAGTACACTAATTTTTATCCAAACTAATTTATAAAGAACAAAAATTTTAAATCAAAGAAACCCACCAATCCACCACTAGTTGATTCCTACACACATGACACCGCAACCACCCCCCCCCTCTCTTTTTCAAGATCATTTTATGAAACATGCACTTCAAATCTACCCCTTTTTCCAGCTTTCTTATGTATCTGATTTGTATCAAAATGCATCCACGTTAAAAATCGTGCTGATTTGATATTAGTTTTAAAAAACGAAGAGCCAAGGCATAGGCCAGAACGTCTTGGCCTTGTCGGGCATTGTGCCGATGTGATATTAGTTTTAAAAAGCGAAGAGGGCCTACAAGTCGTGAGGCGCAGCACCTGTTTAGACGTGAGAGAAGATGAGATCTGAGTAAAATATTTTTTAAAAGACCAAAAATTCTTCAAATTACACCATACCAATCTAAAATGTGCAAATTCGATCCAAAACCTTCATTTAATTGAATAATTTAACTTCAATTTTGTCCCAAACTCCCAATTAGTTTGCCCTAATTTTTTTAAAACCCTAATTTGCAGATTGTGGTGCAATTGAGAAACTGGTGATTACTGCTATGACAGAGGTTGCCTGCAATAAATCCCGGTGGTTATCAGCACCAGGTCTCGCACCAATTTTCACCATTCAAGGCTTTCAGGTTACTCTGTTCAGTCTCTTTTTCTTCTTCTGTCATTCTCTCACTTCCATCTACTATTCTACTTTCTTCCGCTCTTCATTCTCTCTCTCCTGTTCAACCTCTACTACAAACATTTAAAGTGGTACCCCTCCCCCCCTCCTCCTCTTATTCTGGAGTCACATTAGCCCCTCTACCTCTTCTGAATTTTTAAAAAGTTTCAATTTTGTTTTGAAGTAAAATTAATTGATAAAAGAGTCAAATAACATCTACAATAGAAATCAAAACTAGCAAATACAGCATAAGCGCACATTAAACTTGTTTTTAATTTTCATTTTTTAAATCAACAATCTAGTTAAAAAAAAAAGAAAAAAAAAAAAAAAAAAAAAAAAAAAAAAAAAAAAAAAAAAAAACTGTAAATTAAAGATAACATACACACACACCAAAAAAAAAATTAATAAATAAATAAATAAATTTGCAAACTAAGGATGTGATGCTTTCATAACACAATGGATATTAAAAAGGAAAATACACAGCATAATATACCTTCAAACGCTGTTTTCCTAGTGGTGGCTGCAATTTACCATACGTAGTAAGCAAGATACTATCGTCTGATGAAACATCCAACAACTTAAGTAAACTACCTGCACAACAAAAGAAATCTCATTGGGGCATCACACATTTGCGAGTTGCGATGAATCCAACATCATTAATGAAATACCGCAGTCAATTAATCATGCACCATAAACAGTAGGCGAACATTTGTTTATCATCAAAAAAAAATTAATTGTAAAAATAGAAAAATAAATACTGAGATTTTTTAAATGATAAAAGTAAAAATAATTACTTTCAAATGGCAACGAAGTATACACAAAAATTCACAATGAAAAAGAGAAGGAATATGAAAAGAGTATCATGCTGGAAGGATACCTTTGTTCATCTATATTAAAAAGATATATGTATATAAAATAAACATATTAAAATAATAAAAAAAAAATCTATCACTCTTTTCTGGGGCTTAAGTTCAGAAAATTAGACCATTATTAAAATATATGGATGTATTACATGTTCATTCTTTAAATCAGATAATGGTATAAGTTTTTGAAATTAAGAAAATTACTGATACAGAAAACTATATGAGCTTAACATAAAACTATAATGAACTGGTAATGTACTACATCATTATATTTTGTATCATTAATTTCTAATGAACAGGTACTACATCAGTAATTGCTAGATCTTTAATCACCCTTTCTGATACCCAAAAAATAAACCAAAAAAAAAAAAAAAAAAAATAAAAAGGAAAGAAAATGAACAAAATAAAGACCTAAAGCACTCACAGAAAATTACTGTGACACAGATGTGAAATTATTTCAGTGTAGAATGATTATTCCAAGATATTTAACAGCTAAATACGGAGTCTAAGCTAACCATTTTTGTTCTCTTTAAGACTACCAACACCTTCCCCCACCCCCCAGCCCCAAAAGGTATTTCACTGGAACAATAGATATATTAACAGCTCTAAAATAGATTTTCAGCTAACAATCTCTGTTCTCTTAGACTTACCCCCCCCCCCCCCTCTCATCTTTTTTTCTGATAACTAATGTAACAATAAACCTATCAGGTAGCCCCTTTTGACCTATTAGCTTATTACGGTATCCTTAAATCAGGAAACCTCCTTTGACCTATTATGGTATCTATTACGTAGTCTACAGTTCTCATTTATTCGGCCTATTTTCAGTTTATTACGCTTTCTGAATTGAGAATACTATACAAACTCCCTAGGGTTCAACCTAGCATCTGCACTATCATCGAGGACGAGATCAATATAACTCTTCTCTCGCCTACAGACGTAGCTAACTCATTGTTAGAGAACCACGTAAATTTCGTGATGGCTGTTAATTTTTTTTATTAGCTTTCTTGCATCTGTTATTAAGAAACACAATGATCCAACAATATACTTACAACAAAGATTTAGGCAAAAAATTACATTGCTTTAAACTACTGTAAAAACACAATCCAATCGAAACAGAAGATCAAGCCTACTTAATCCAACAAAGAATGAATCACCAATAAGTAATAGGAGCTTAACATAAAACTAAATCATCTTACCCAAACTCCCAAGCATGCCATCAACTGTTTCATGATTAGCAGTTATTGAGGGTCCTTGAGAAAATTGGCGATTGTATGTATGGTATGTACCAAAAGTTAGCCTCTTTGGATCTAACAAGGAGATGCATACAGAAAGGGAATTAAACAAAACTGATTTTGGCCGAGACTCTTCCAGAGCATTGTGGAACAGTCTTTCTATCAGCCTGCACAAATAAAAAGATCTTTGTAACAAAAAGCAGACAACATTTATGTCTGGAATAAGTTTATCTAACATCAGGTATGTGCCCCAACGGAAATTCAAATGAGCCTCAAATAGGTAAATTAACATAGTCCAGCATATGTTAAATCTGTCCCTAATTATTCTCTTCACCTGTATCCTAGAAGCAAAAGTAATTATTGACATTTTCCTAAGATATTTTTTCTCCATAACAGAAACAGCCACATTAATAATACTCAAAAGAGCCAAAACAGTAAGAGAAAGCTTGAAGCTACCTTGAACTAGCAATTTTAGCTGATATGCCAGGGGGAGCATATCTAGTAATGGCACAAAGTGTCTCTGCAGCATTAGCATGGACTTCAGGAGAATCCTGTAAAACCACAGCATTAATTAATCACACATCAGTTGAACAAACAGAAAACTTTCCACATCTACAGGCATGAGAAGAAATCACTCACAGAAGAACTAAATTTATCCACAATCATCTCCAAGACATCTGTATCTTCCAACCAGCGCATAGCTTCTGCATAGTTCGCATAAATATGTTCATCAGCACCAATAAGGCGAACCAACACCTGTACAGACAGAAGACAAAATGAATTCAGCTAGCCTAATCATATATCATTATGCCAATAAGTAATGTGCAAGTAAAATCATTTCCTAGTACTTTTCCTTGTCACCATTCACACAGGGAAAAATCTATCCAAACATGCAAAAAAAATATTGGGTTAGGGATAATTGACAAGCCTACTACTCCCTCCGTCCCCTTTTAATAGTCCCTTGTGGGCAAATTTTAGTCCCAAAATGTTCACCCCTTTTGTTTTTTCCAACAACCATTAATATTAATTTTTTATCAAAATTCCCTCTAATTTGCAACAATACTTGTGCAAATTTAAATTTTCCATGTAAATTTTGTTTTCCCATGTACTTTTATTACTTTCTCTCTTTACTTTTTCGCATACCCAATGTCAATTTACTTTTTCAATGTACTTTAACTATTCTTATTTGTGTTTATTAATTCCCGTGAAAATTGCCCATAAGGGACTATCAAAAGGGGACGGAGGGAGTAATTGTACAAGAAATATAGTAGGTCAATAGTTTATATATAAGTAATGAATGTGAGAGGAAAGAAATAATAAAATTAATTTTTTTTTTTTTAAAAAATTAGTGAGTTTGACTGGGGACCATGAAAGGAGATATATATATAATATTAAAATGTTGTTTTTTTTGCCAAAAAAAGAAAGTGTAACAATTATTAAAACAAGGCTGCATTTGGTAAGTGTAACACTTGTTAAAACACGAAGGAAGTATTTGTAAACAATAACTTGAAGATAGATCCTACCATTTTAATCAAGGAAAACAAGGGAGCATAAGATTTTGTAATAACATGCATGATTCCACAATATATATATATATATATATATATATATATATATATATATATATATATATATATATATATATCAAAGGAAATTGATTAAGGGTAAAAATAAACTATCAAATAGTTTAAAGAAATGAGATCAATAAGTTGTGTCCCAAAAACAATGATGAAACAGAAATAACAATGTACTTGAAAATTAACATTATTGCTTATATGAAGGCACTGATAACTGAAATAGATGGGAGTGAGAAAGCTTGTAAAAACAATGCACAAAATCCCCCACAATGATATTAAAGAATGCAGAAAAGAGTGAAAATAAACTATTCAGTACATGCTGTGATTTAGACAATCAAGTATATAACCTCAAAGATGACTTAGAAGACTGAGCAATGCAAGCAACAAGACCATATTGGCTAATAGTGCAGATAACAACACCAACCTCCATAATAGACGTAATTCCAATAAGATCAACCAGCTGTCTGATGATTTCTTGATGAGCCTAGGAAATTTTCATAGGAAAGTAACAATTTTTAAACAAGACTTCTCAACCAAAAAAAAAGTCATTGGCATCTTGCATACTCACCTGAATATATTCCATAAGTGAAACAGTCTTTCGCATCAAAAGGCAAATCACAACCTGGAAAAAAGAAAATGAAAGGCTCAATTAAAAAGTTCGTAAGCAAAGGATAACAGAGGGAAAAGAAAAAAGGAAAAAAAAAAAACAAAAACAAAAACAAAAACAAAACAAAACAAATATAAACTGAAGTTTTTTTTTTAAAAAAAAATATGGATAAAGCATTACACATAAAAATAACCATCTACCTTGCTAAAGTATCCCGCCAATAAGGTGCTATGTGAGTGTTCAGGATCCAAGAATGAGAATAACAGATTCATCAGCTGCCAAAAGGATAAAACAAGCAAAAATAAAGGATTAAAGGCAAATAGAAATGAAAGGAAAAACTTTAACTTCAGAAAATTAATAATACCTCCTCATCTTCTACCAAAGTTTTAAGAATAATGTCAACTTCACATGTGAAAATCTCACAAGAAATGAAAGGAAACCTAACACAGACAGAACAGAATATTAATGGATCAAAAAAAAAAAAAGATTGTAAAAATTCTGCAGAAAAAAGTATTCTAAAAAAAAATTGTGAAATCGCACTTAAAATTTCTCTGTCTTTCAGCATCCTCTGGAGCTTCCTCTACGATATAACGAATAAGTTGCTCAACCTGTGGTCTCTCACGCAAGCTGTAAATAGGAATAGCATTAGTATATAAGCAGATACATCTGTATGACTAATATACATGCACATCTCCAGCTCAAATAGCAACTAAGTATCTCAACCGTTTATTCCTTTATGGGAAACCCAACATTTAAAGAACAACAAGTCATATGAACTTACAATCAAGTTGTCATTACATAACAAAAAGTTCCAAAAATAAGTGAGTCGTGAAGCAAGTACTGAAAGCATTTTTCCCTTTTGGTCATGTGTATTCAAAAAATCTATATCATTTGAAAAAAAGATAGAAAAGGTATTTAAATCTACACTTTCATATAACCATATTTACTAAGCCAGAATTTTCTTATCCTAGCTCCTACAACCACTTGATCACTACCTTAGCTTATAGTCTATTGCTTCCACTTCAAAAAATAGAAATAACAAGTAGAAAGATCATTTTAAATACTAAATGTTTCGGGGTTTTCTGATGTCCTGCGGGAGAGTTACAATTCCGAGACTGGAACCGGACGCCTGTACCTGCAAAACAAACGGATGCTCCGGATGGTTGGAGATCCGCCTCCGACGGTCAAGTTAGTACTTGATTAAGGAGTAATTAATGCGGAAATTAAAGTGATTGGGTCTCTCTAGGTGAGAGTGTTTAATGTGTGTAATCTGCGTTGTTCGCGTCCCCTCTCTTAATGAGGTTTAAGGGAGGTATTTATAACCTCGGGAAACGTGCCAATCTAGGTTTAGGTTAACCTTGGGCTGATTGGGCTTCCCTCGGAAGTTGGGCCTAGGTGACCGGCTTCTCCATTAGGCATGGAGTATGCCACGTGTCATGACATAATAAGTCCAGGGTAGACGAATAAGCGTGTGCCACGTGGCAAGCCCTGAGAGGTCCAACTGGGGACACTTGGCACTTGGCAGGACCTGATTGGCCCACGTGGCGCATTCCGATTGGTGGGAGCAAAATCCCCTAATCATTTGCCCCTCACAGGTGGCACGTGACTGGTCACGTGTTACCTGTGACAGTATCGCCCTGTCACAGGCGACGGCCTGCTACAGGTGTCACTCGGCGAGAGGCCGAGAGATTCTCCCGCCAAAATTTTGAATTCTGGAAGTGACCCTTCGCCTTCTCACTTCGCCTATATAAAGGAGTGTTGACTTCGGTCATTTTCACACTTGAAAACTTTGTGAGAGAACATTCGGACCCCTGAACTTGCTCTGACATTTTGGACCCTTTCTGCCTACCGCCTGCTCTGACAAGCCGACTGCAAAGGATTTTCAGAACTTCATCAATCGTCACTCGTTCAGGTAACCGTCGGTTCTCTTACTCTTAATTTTCTCTTTACTTTATTCTTTTTTGAAATGGCACCACGGAAGCACACGACACGACCTAGGTTAGTGATCAGCCGGTCACCGGGGACGGCTGAATCTAGGACTAGGAGTGCCGCCTGCCCTTTTCTGGACCCATCTTTGCTCTTTATACAAAGTCCGACTGTATCTGTGTCTATGCAGAGCATGATGGCCAGAACAAAAAAGACTGCCAAGATCTCAAACTCAGACGGCTCCTCCCACAGGGTGCCGATTAGTGAAACATCTGACCAGGCGCCAGATGTGGAAGTGAAACAAAGCGGCTTGAAAGCCGGCAGTTCTGAAGGAGGAGTCAAAGTGACCCCTTCCCATTTTACAGTAGACAATTCTACATTCTCTCCTGCTCCTTTTAAAGGAGAGGAGGCGGGCCCCTCCGGGAGAGGGGAGAAGTCGTCCTCTTCGGACTCGTCAGAGGACGATTCCGAGTCTAGCTCTTCTGGTCATGCTTCTCTTGGACACAGAAGAGAAAAACAGTCGCCTACAAGAGGCGAGGCTTTCTCACGCAGTTGAGAAGGGGGACGATTGGGCGGAGCCATCCGCCTCTCACCGAGAGCAAAATACCCTCTATTACTGCACGGTACCTCGGGGCCGGATCACGGCCATGCAAGAGAAAGTGGAGAGCTTTATCGCAAACCACACAATGGGCCCCGGCTTTTTAGTGTTCGTGCCGGATCCAGAAGACACAGTCGTCTGGCCGGTTGGTACCAGTTATGATGGCGCCTGCTTTGGCTGCTACGAGGCGGCCATCAAGGCTGGGCTGCGCTTCCCACTACATCCGGCTGTTCAGCGGATCTTGGATGGGTATGAGTTGGGGTTATGGCAGTTAGCCCCGAACTCCTGGGTCAACGTACTCGGCTATGTGGCCGGGTGCGAACTGCACGGGGTGGAGCCGAGCTTCGAGGCTTTCGCCCACATGAACTACCTCAGCCGGACCCCTAAGGCAGGCGGTACCGGCTGGTATCAATTGACGAGCCACAGGGGCTACCTCATGACGAGAGGTAAAGCAAACAAATGGAAGGACTGGCGGAGCACCTTCCTCATCATTGAGAGTTCAGACACAGAGCTGAACAAGCGCTTCAACAGGTGGAACAGGAATCCGCCCCTTCTTGCAGGCGGCCGCAGCATGCCGCCTGTTCCCCCCAAGGCTAAGAAAGAGATCCTAGATAAAGGACTCTTCAAAGTAGAGTCGAAGGTGAACTCTACTTCAGGGGTACGAGAGCAAGTACCCCTGCACTGCGTCCCGAGCTTCAAATGGCTCTACGACGAGTACTTTTTGGCCGCCTGTGGCCTCAGCAGTCGGTGCTCAAGAGGTAGCCGGCCTGTCGAATACTCTTTTGTTACATGCATTTCTTGTTATGACTTTTATTAACTTTGCTATTTGTTTTTGCAGCGGACGCCATGAGCAAAATTACCGCCTCCAAGACTGCGGCGGCCATGTTGCGGGCCTCCATCATGCAACAAGCTTCAACCGACTCCCCCAACAAGGGGGCACCCTTGGTGGGCTTCGAACCTTTCACCCTCTTTTTGGAGTTGTGTTTATGCATATACTGACTTCTTCTTTTTTAGACGGGCGCTCCAAGAGCATCTTCTTCCCAACAGCCGGACCCCAAGGCCCGGAGGACGACTGTTGCGAGCTCTCCTGGTTCTGCCAGGAAACATGCGGCGGCTGCTGAGAAACAGCCGGCCACTTCTTCTAAAACTCCAGCTGGGCCGCCTAGAAGTATGAAGTTGTCCTTGTAAATTTTAGACTTGCTCCCTTTTTTACTAGGTCTAATCCGTTTGTTTATGCTTGATGCAGCCGGCCCTCAGGAGCCTGACTTGGTCGAGGTGGCCAAGTCTATGATCAAGGCCGTTCCTCCAGCTGAAAGGGAGGCGGTCAGGGGTGTCGGCACCCTTGACCTAGATGGGATTGCAGGGGTCCTTGCTGAGGTATACTTAGCATATTTTTGAGTATTTGAATTCCAGGACGCCTGTTTTCTTTTTGTTTGGAAACTGACGCTTGTTCCCCTTTTTACTTAGGCCCTGCTCCGAGTGAACGGCCTTCGCAAGCCGCTTGACCGGAAGAACAAAGAGGTAAAGGCTGCAAAAGCTATGGCCGCCTCTGACTGTGATAAGGCAATGTTTCAAATTGCCCAAAATGAAGTTCTGACCATTGATATTCTTTATTATCAGGCGCAGGCTACCGCCGCTATCCGGGCTCAGTTAGAGGCGGCCCAGAAGAGGAATAGCGAGCTGGAGGCGACCATCAACAACCTCAAGACCGAGCTGAGACCTCTTCGCCAAAAGATGTCCTCATACGAAACCTTGGAGAAATCCTTGGCGAGCGTAAAGGAACGCCTGGTGACTCAGGAGAAGAGTCTTACTCAGGAGCTCTCGGAAAAGGCCGAGCAAGAAAAGAAAGAGCTGGTCCGGGAGATGATGGAAGACTCTGCTCAAATCCAGCGCATGATTTGGGGCCGCCTCTTCCCCAATGCCGACTTTGCTTCCTGGGAAAAAACGTACCGCCAGTGTTCATATAGATATAATCAAGAGATCCTGGCGGCTGCTGAGGAAGAGGCGTTAGAGGAGGAGGAGCAGCCGGTAGTGGCGCTTGTGCCGCTTGGGGGTAATGCATCGAAGAAGGATGCAGCTGAAGCCGAGTCCAGCAAAAAGAGTGTTGACCAGGCGGCAGCTGCTAATATTGAAGATATGCCCCCTTCATAAGCTTTATGTCTTCTTTCCCCAGCCTGCGTGCCGTTTGTTTGTATTTACCCGGCAGGGGGCCGGGGCTCTGAATATTTTGTCGGTCTTTAATGACCGGCTTCCATTTAATGAATATTTTTGTTTTGCTTCAAATTTGTTTAAGTATTGAATATTCTGATATCCAATTGTACACTATACCGACTGTTTTACATGGCCGATAGTTGCAGACAGGTACGGATAGTTAGTCACGCCGCCTATGCCCCTGGACGACTGGTTGTCTGTTTCCAGGTCCTGTCATTTGTAAAATTAACCAAGTAGGAAAGTGGTTTTCCACTTGTCATGTTTTTAGGCTAGAGACTTTAGGCCTTCTAGGCCGACTGTTCCCCGCTATATTTAATCTAGTGTGAACAGGTGCTGTATGAACACCTTTTTAGTTTCATACTAAATTTTTAAGGAGTGACCAAGTAAACATGATTGTTATCTAGTCGTCAAGTAACTGAGTAGTAGAGGTATCAAGCGGTGGGTACCGGTTGTTCCCCTTTATTCGCCAATGTTTGTTGGCTTTTAACTCATAGGTTGTTAACCTAGCAGGAGTAGTGGTTGAGAGCCCTTGTTTGCTAAAAACAGGCGGACGACTCATACCTTTTAGGCTCCATACTAAGTTTGAGAGAGTGACTATGAGTTAACTTTGGTGTTACTCAGTCGCCGTCACTCCTGCTTGAGTAGTAAAGGTACCAGGCGGCGAAGGCCGGCTGAACCTTTTGATTCGCCAATGTTTGTTGGCTATTAACTCAAGAGGTACCCCCTGCATTTATCCCAAGTAATACAGGCGGTCATCTGACTCAGATGTCAACTGCTACCACTGGTTTGGTTAGTGATAGAGTTATCCTTGTCTCAAAAACGGCTACGTGGTTTCCCTTGGGGACAGTCGTATAGGTGCCGTGTAATTAGTTTATAGAGCAATGTTCCACCCAAAAGGGAGCTGCTCTCTGCGACGAATTTCATCCGGAGGGATGCCGCCGGACGCCTGCTATAATGTTGGGACAGGTCGTATTAGTTTTGAAGATTGGATCAGTTGGCTTGGCGCCTGGTCTGATCATTCGGCTTGTGGCCTTGGTTAGTTCTTGGTGAACGTAGGTGCTAAGTAAGAGGAGGGTCGGCCAGGCCCGATCATTTTTAGCTAAGTATAAGGGGGGTGGCTGTGTGCTTTGGAACCAGTCGGCCCTCTTCTATGGAGAGTAGTCGACTATATATCCAGACGGCATGCCCCTATGGTGATAGAGTAAAATATTCAATGGAGAGTAGCCGACTGTAAAGGTACAGGCGGCATGCCCCTCTGAAGATAGAGTAAAATACTCAATGGAGAGTAGCCGACTGTAAAGGTACAGACGGCATGCCCCTCTGATGATAAAGTGAAATACTCAATGGAGAGTAGGCGACTGTAAATGTATAGGCGGCCTGCCCCTCTTAAGTAAGAATAAAAATTAACATGGAGAGTAGCCGACTGTTTGTCAGTAGGCATGCCCCTCTTAAGTAAAAATGAAAACTGAGTATGGAGAGTAGCCGACTGTTTGTTAGTAGGCGTGCCCCTCTTAGTACAAAATTGAATATTAAGTACGCAAACTTTTATTAAGTAGCCCTTGACTATTTACATCATTCAAAAGAAATATTTCTTAAGATTGTCTACATTCCAAGTTCGAGGCAACGGTTGGCCGTCTGGTGTTTTCAGACAGTAGGTACCGTCCCTGACTTCTTCATAGATTCGGTAGGGTCCTTCCCAGTTGGGAGTTAGTTTGCCAGACTCATTAGCCCTACCAACTGCTTCCACTTTTCTAAGTACAAAGTCCCCCACTTTGAGTGGACGCCTGTGTACTTTTTTGTTGTATGATCTAGTCATTCTCAGGCGGTAAATTTCATGGCGCAAGACAGCATTGCCCCTCCTTTCAGGAAGTGAGTCTAATGCCAGGCGCATGGCTTCCCAGTTTGCCTCTTCGTCATATAGCATTACTCGAAGAGTCGGCTCGTAGTGTTCTATTGGAAGAACAGCTTCCGCACCATAAGTTAGGAGGAATGGAGTTTCTCCAGTCGCCCCTTTTTCAGTCGTCCTGATGGCCCAGAGAACATGTGGTAATTCATCCGCCCATAGGCCGCCTGCTCGTTCAATCTTTTTCTTGAGACCGTCTGAGATGATTTTATTAAAGGCTTCTACCTGGCCGTTTGCTTGTGGACGGCCGACAGATGCAAAGTAGTGTGCAATTCCTTGGTCACCCAACCAGCTTTTGAGAACAGGCGTCTCAAATTGGGGACCATTATCAAAAACCATAGACATGGGAACCCCGAACCGAGTGATGACATTTTTCCAAATGAATGAAATTACATCCTTCGTCTTGATTCCCTTTACAGCCTCCGCCTCTACCCATTTAGTGAAGTAGTCGACGGCAACAAGTATGTACCTCCTTCCGCCTGTAGCAGGCGTATATGGACCCAGAATATCCATGCCCCACTTAGCAAACGGTAGTGGGCTATGAATGGTAGTGAGGTCAGTAGCCGGACGGTGAATTAGCTTGCCAAACCTTTGGCACTTGTCACATTTTATCACTATCTCCATTGCATCTGCTTCTAAAGTAGGCCAAAAGTAGCCCTGCCGCCTTGCCCGTTGAGCAAGCGTCTTACCGCCTATATGGGAAGCACAGTAACCAGAGTGAAGATCGTCTAGTATCTCTCGTCCCTTTTCTGGAGTAACACACTTTAAGAAGGGTTGAAGGTACCCCCTTTTGTGAAGTTCTCCCTTTATTATTTCAAAACTGGTTGCTCGTTTTTTCAGTGCTGCCGCCTGTTGATGATCATCCGGCAGGGTACCGTTTGTCAGATATGCCCTGATTGGATCCATCCAAGGTTGAGCTTCTGTCTAGGATTCCAATAGGGTCTTCCTCGATGCTTCTCTTCTCCATTACTTCCCAAAAAACAGTTCGAGGAGTATCACAGGAGGCGGATGATGCTAATTTTGAAAGTGCATCCGCTTGGTTGTTTTCTGATCTCGGCACTCGGGTCAGATGGAAATCCTCAAGGGAGCCGACTGCTTGTCGGACCGCCTGTAAATACTTGATCATGGCCGGATGGGTTGCTTCGTATTCGCCATTGTACTGACTCACTATCAATTATGAATCGGAACAGGCGTCTATTTTTCTTGCCCCTGCCGCCTTGCACATGCGGATTCCGGCTAGTAAAGCTTCATATTCTGCCTCATTGTTTGAGGCCTGAAAACTGAAGCGTAGAGCATACTCGTACTTGTCGCCCTCTGGCGACTGACATATGACGCCTGCTCCACAATCATTTGAAGTAGAGCTTCCATCCACATATACCTTCCAGACTTGGTCTGGAACTTGAGAGTCAGGAGGACGAGTCATCTCAACAATAAAGTCAGCAAAGGCTTGCCCCTTCACTGCTTTTCTAGGCTCGAAGGTAACTTCGAGGCTCTGTATTTCTATGGCCCATTTGATCATTCGGCCTGACGACTCCATGATGGTCAGTGGCCGCTTGATAGGTTAGTCTGTATACACGACGACTGCATGTGCCAAAAAGTAGGGCTTCAATTTTTTAACAGCCATGAAGAGTGCAAGACCAAATTTCTCCACTAAGGGATACCTCAACTCGGCATTTTTCAGTACGTGACTGACAAAGTAGACCGGGAGCTGACAGCCGTCTCTTTCAGCAAGGAGAACAGCGCATAACGCATGATCAGAGACGGCCAGGTACATGTAGAGTACTTCTTTGGGCAAAGGGCTGACCAGCCTCGGCAAGGAATGCAAGTGAACTTTCAATTTCTGGAAGGCCGCCTCAGCATCCGGCCCCCATTCAAACCTTGCCTTTTTCTTAATTGCCTGGAAAAAGTATAGGCATTTGTCGCTTGATCGGCTTAGAAATCTTCCCAAGGCCGCTAGACAACCTGTTAACTTCTGAACCTCTCAGATGGTACGAGGCGACTACATGTCGATGACCGCCTGCACCTTCTCAGGGTTCGCCTTTATTCCTCTCTGATTGATAAGGAATCCGAGAAATTTCCCAGACTCAACTCCAAAGAAACATTTCCTGGGATTGAGCATGACATGGTGCTGCCTGAGTGTGGCGAAAGTTTCTCGGAGGTCCGACAGATGATCTTTCTGAAGTTTAGACTTGACAATCATATCATCAATATATGCCTCGACATTTCTCCCAATCTGATCAAAGAACACAGTGTTTATCATTCGCTGGAAAGTGGCCGGGTCATTCTTAAGACCAAACGGCAGGAAGGCCGTCTTCTCCTGATCTTTCTTCCATAAAGGAATTTGATGGAAACCAGAGTAGGCGTCCATAAAGCTCATCAAAGCATGGCCGGCTGTTGAGTCGACCAGGTTATCAATTTTAGGCAGAGGGTAACTGTCTTTGGGGCACGCCTTGTTTAAGTCTGTGTAGTCTACACAGATTCGCTAGGTGCCATTCGGCTTTTTAACAAGCACCACATTTGCAACCCAGTCTGGGAAGTAACATTGCCGAATGAACCCTGCATCAAGTAAATTTTTTAACTTCGGCGGCTGCCGCCTGACTTCTTTCTTCGCCATGGTTCCGCTTCTTCTGCCGTACCGGCTTCTTTTTCGGATCCACGGCCAGTTTATGTACCGCCAGATCAGGACTAATGTCTGGCATTTCATGGACTTCGAATGCAAAGATGTCCTTGTATTCTTTCAATAGTGTGTGAAAGTCGTCACCCAGGACTCTCAGAGCAGTCGTCCCAACTTTGACTGTTCGGTCAAGACGCGAGTCGTCTAAGATCAGGTCCGTATGCTGAGGGCGGAATTCATCCGACCGCTCCTCTGCCAATGATTGCTATTTTCGGTCTTTTCTTGCGGCCCGAGTCTGGGATGCCTTTCTCTTTTTGCCGCCTGCTTCTTGAACAGGCGCACTCTCCTTGACATTGTCAGGGTCTATTTTTCCACCACTCGACCCAGTGGCCATAACAGTGGGTTTGACATCCGAGAGATAGCACTCTCGGGCCATCCTCTGATCTCCCCTTAGGGACCCGACTGTTCCATTATCCCTCTCAAACTTGAGAAACATAAGAGATGGGATTATAACAGCCTTGGAATTATTCAGGGTTGGTCGTCCCAGAATCATGTTGTAGGCCGAGAGTTCTTTTACTACCAGAAACCGGACTACCATGTGTCGTCCTTCCCCTTTTTCGCCCAGGCGGATGGGTAAATCCACTCGCCCCACTGGGTGGACGACTCCTCCTCCAAACCCTACTAAAGGGTGGGATGCCGGATGTATGCAATCAGTCTGATATTTTAGTTTCGACAGACATTTGCTACTGATGAGATCTGAGGAGCTTCCGGTATCTATGAGGATTCGGCCAACTCTCTGGTTGGCCACTTTACATTCAATAACGATAGGGTCGTCATGCGGCCCTCTTACCCCTCCTAGATCTTCTTCAGTGATGACAATCTCAGGAAATGAATATTTGGAGGGCCGTTCTTGGGGAACGGAATTTACATCTAACTGTCTGATATTGTCTTTGTTGCCCCTAATAGTGGGGCCGCCTCCTGAGAAGCCGCCTGCAATGGTGTAGACGACTGCATCATCTGTATCGGAGCTGTCGGCCTGTTGATTCTTTTTGGCCGACTGCTTTTTCGAGGAAGTGTTCCCCGTAGATTTCTTGACATAAGTGTCAAGATCACCTTGCTCAGCCAGGCGGTCCAGATACCGCATGAGACTGATGCATTCATTCGTGTGATGACCAACATCTTCATGATACTCACAGAACTTTTCTTGGTTCCGGTTGTTTGCAGAACCCTTCATGGGGACAGGCTTCTCAATTGAGATCCGTCCCTTGATTTCCTTTAGGATAAATTGGCTATCCTTGTTAAACGCATACTTTGGGGAGTATGGTTTGAATTCTTTTTTCTTCTTCTGGGCCGGCTGTTTAGAGGAATCAGCCGCCCAGACCTCTTTTCTCTTCTCATCTTTGTTTGACAACTGTTTTTGTCGTCCTTCTCTTTTGTCGGACCTTCTCCCGTCTGACTGTTTTACCGTACTACAAAGATCAGTCGCCTGTATATAGGCTTCCGCTTCAATCAAGGCCTCTTGAAGAGTCGCCACCCTCTTTCGGACCAAATCAAATTTGAAGGTCGACCCGTCTTTGAGACCTCTGAAAAAGTCAGTATAGGCTACTTCATCCGGTAACCCTTGAATCTGTATTCTCATCAGGTTAAACCGCCTGATGTAAGAACGAAGCCCCTCCTTCTCGCCCTGCTGAATTGTTCCTAAATCAAGGGTCGTCTTCTTCGCAGGGATGTTCATGGCGAAGTTGGAGGTGAATAAGTAAGCAAGCATTTTGAAGTTATTTACACAACCAGTCGGCAGGTTGCCGAACCATTGTTGTGCGATTCCTTTGAGAGTCGCTGGGAAACACTTGCACCAAGTGGGATCATCCAACCCTTGAAGGTACATCAGGTTGGTGAATGCCATCAGATGGTCTTCTGGGTTAGTAGTGCCGTCATAGGCGCCTACTAATACATTTTTCACTTTGGCCGGCTGAGCGGCTTCAGTAATTTCCTTGGAGAAGAACGACGGCTGTTCACCAAGTCTAAGCAACCGTAGCTGCCAGTCCATAGGTTGGACATTTTTTGCTGCATGTCCACCAAACGGAGGTGGCTGTAAAAAATACTGTTGTTGCGGTACAAACGGTAAGTTTGATACCGCCTGGTCGCTATGAACGCCGGACTGACGGGAGGTGCCGCCTGACTGACTCTCATGATACGACTGAGTATGCCTCATCGAGGTATTTCGCAGACTGTCTTAGAAGTATGAAGTAGAGGCCGACTCTGACAATCGGTCACTCTTCTTCTGCTCTAGCAATAGCCGAGCGTCTGTGTATGTTTTCCTCGACCCGTCTGCCTGAATATGACGAACAGGTTTCCTATTTCCTGGAGTAGGAAAACGGTATTTTGTGAAATCAAGGGCAGGTGGCTCCCACTTCCTAGATTTAGGATGAGGGGTCGCCTCTCGCCCTTGAACTGGCTTCCTCTTCCGTGAAGTGGAGGGTTTCTTAGCCGACTGCTCCTTGTCCAGGCGGCTTCTTGTTGATCAACTCTTGAATTTCTCCCTTGAAGTCCCTCATGAAGGTCATGAGTTCGTCCCTTGTGATGGGAGCAGACCCATCAATCGGCTGCTGCCGAACAGGCGGTGCTCCTGCTGGCTCGCTTCCAGTTTGAAGATGTTCCCGTTCCCTCCTTTCGGTATGACGGGTACGTCGGGCCCTTAGGGTCCCGTCTGAAACTGTGTGAGCTTCAACTTCAAATTCATTCTCAGTATCGCGGTCCGACTGAACTAGAGGATCGTCTAGGGGACGTCTCTCTTCAGGAGCCGGTACAAACGTGGGTGCCATCTCAGAAGTACTCTCCCCACAGACGGCGCCAAAATGTTTCGGGGTTTTCTGATGTCCTGCGGGAGAGTTACAATTGCGAGACTGGAACCGGACGCCTGTACCTGCAAAACAAACGGATGCTCCGGATGGTTGGAGATCCGCCTCCGACGGTCAAGTTAGTACTTGATTAAGGAGTAATTAATGCGAAAATTAAAGTGATTGGGTCTCTCTAGGTGAGAGTGTTTAATGTGTGTAATCTGCGTTGTTCGCGTCCCCTCTCTTAATGAGGTTTAAGGGAGGTATTTATAACCTCGGGAAACGTGCCAATCTAGGTTTAGGTTAACCTTGGGCTGATTGGGCTTCCCTCGGAAGTTGGGCCTAGGTGACCGGCTTCTCCATTAGGCATGGAGTATGCCACGTGTCATGACATAATAAGTCCAGGGTAGACGAATAAGCGTGTGCCACGTGGCAAGCCCTGAGAGGTCCAACTGGGGACACTTGGCACTTGGCAGGACCTGATTGGCCCACGTGGCGCATTCCGATTGGTGGGAGCAAAATCCCCTAATCACTAAACTCATACGGAAAAATTAATAAGCAAAGAGGACGATCCAATAAGTGAAAAACAGAATGACCCAGCTGACTAACATATACCAGGTTAAGGGATAAACAAAATTATTTCAGCAAGATATCCTACCAGGGAACACTAAAATAAAATGGAAACAGGCGCTAGAAACTGTGGGAAACACAGCACAAAGCAACAGATCCAAGCACAGGTGCTAAGTAGAGGCATACCAAAGCATTTACCGTGCCATGGCCTATGTTACATTGACACGGGTACGGGTATATGAGTGTCCGATACGTCATTTTCAAAAATTTAGGACACGGAGACACCATCTTAACTTTGGACTCAGGTACGAATACGGCAATAATTATTTTAAGAAAAAAAAAAGTCGGATAATTAGTATAACAAAGTTAAACATAATCATTAAAATTGATTACATAAACTAATACATACAGCATACACCTTATTGTTTAACTAAGTTTAAAATCTTGGGGAAGCTTGTTAATAATTATGGAGTAAAACAAATAGGAATGAGTACACAAAGCCTTTTTATCCTTAAAACATAAATAAATAAATAAATAAATAAATAAATAAATAAATAAATAAATAAATAAACATTTTTACTATCTCTGTACAGTACAAAAAAAGTTACCTTGGGAAACCACAAAGTTTTTTTAAAAAATTAAATGTACAGTACACTCTTGAGAAACCACAAAGTTTTTTTTTATATATATATAAAAAATAATTTGTATACTCTTGGGAAACCAAGAGGTTTTTCAAATAAAGGTAAGAAAATAAAAAGAAAATCCTTCATCGTCTTCCAAGGGCTTCAACCAGTGTTTTCTACTTCTCTCTCTATAAGCTTCCCTTCTTCAATGGCTGCTGTATCTTCTTGACTTCCTCCCTGGAAAACCTTTACAAGACAACCTTGCCGTACCCGAGAGCCAAGTGGCGTGTCCGGACCGGATTTCATACCCAGATCCGTGTCAGGTCGTATCGGGTATAACGGCAAAAATGCCATGTCCCGGTAACATAGACCATGGCCAAATAATCTGTCCGGCAACGACGTCCTAATTTGGACAGGGGCACAGGGAACACTACTAAGACTACTAAGGAATAAGGCTGCATACATCTAAACTTCCCAAGACCCATCTTGACTAGGTTTATACATATTTGAAGTTGTTGCAAGGACACAACATTAATTTCAAGAACTTCCAAATTTATCAAACTAGGGATTTCAAGCTAGCCCTTTGAAAAGAATTATTACCAATGTTCTTTATTTCCTATGCATGTTTGTGTAATATTGTATTAAAATTATTTGCATATAGAAGATAAATGTGTTGGATATAGTGTATTTGTGCAATGTTCTAAACTTTAGTTAAGCTACTTTGGTTTAGTGATCGTGAAAAAATATTAAGTTCGATGTACAAATATAAATGTCTAATAAATTCTAAATAGGAAAATTAAAACAAAAAGTAATAGAGAGAATAATAGACGCATTTAAATAATGAAATAAACATAACTTTTTAAATCAATCTAGAAAATTCAAGAGACAATTTAAAGGTTTTTGAAATCAAATGGGGTCAAATATGTAAAAGAACAATTTAAGGGATATAATGTCCATGCACTATTCACAAGAGCTTTCTTAAACTTTTTATAAGGTTAGGAATCACACTAACTTTAATGATAAAATGAGGTGATATTGAATTTCTTTCGGTTATGTAATAAAGCTAAAAATAAAACACATCATATATTAAGGACTTTTTCTCGATACTTTTTACTTATTCTGGACAAAATCAAATCAGATCACATCAGATAAAGAAAAATTCAAGTCATACCAGAAATAGAACTTTTAATTCTCGTTTACTTATTACTAAAATCTTTAATTGCGTGTTAAATAAATTTATGGAGATTACATGTTGTAAAGTACACGATAAGACCAATCTAACAAGATCCAATTTGATAAGATTTTTTATCTTATAGAGTAGTGTAAATATGCAGTCAAAGTTCAGTCAAGTTAAACCATCAAATCAGCCAGGACATTTCAGATCAGGCAGAGTCAGCAAAACAAATCTTACTAGAATCAAACCAGATCACCTCATTTTAGGCAAAGAGAACAAGTCGCCTCATAGTATTTACTCTATTCAACCTTTCTCATACCAATAAATATAAGAAAAGTACTACAATGAAGCCCTTTATTCTTTCAATTTCGAAGTGCACTTCCAAACCTTTTGTTAACCAAATACAAATGTGTTCAATGAAAATGGAAAAAAAAAAATACTTGCTTATAACCTAAATATATTTATTCTCCCTTAAACCTTTAGCATCTCCTATGTCTCTCTCTTTGACCCTCAATTAACAAACACAACTCAAAACACTCGAAAAGGTATGAAATCAATGGTTGCAGCTTCAATTTACTTTCCTCCACCTCTGCAAAGTTTAAACCAACACTAGCAAAGTTACACAGCCTGCTAGCAACATTGGCATCACATGCTTTCCAAATGTGACTACCAGCATCAGAAATCAGACTCTAACAGCAAAAAGTTCACTGGAGATTTACTTCACAAGTTGGCTACAGACATATTATGTCTTTCCTCCATCTCAGTGATACTGAAATCAAACACCAACAGACCAGCAGTAGAGAGAGTACACAGCCAGCTAGTACACAGGCTATCCCAATGTCATTCCCAGCAACAAAAATTAGACTCTAACTGCCAAAATTCACTGGAGTCTGGAGATTGATCCCAGGAGCTGGCTACAGAGATTTCATGCCTTTCTACCCCATTCTCCTCCAGCCTCTTCCTTTGCCTCTCTGACTGCCATATCCAACTGGAAATTTAGAGGATCAAACTCGGATAGGCCAGGACTCTAATTTTAAGTTCACATGGGTAAGCCTGGGGAATCTACGAGTCTAGGCAACATAAGCACACGAGAACCATAAATAAACCATTGCTGTCAAGCATATAGAAATACGACAATGCTAATATAGCAAATAAAAGGTAATTTATTAAACATCAAAGAGGAGATGGCTGACAGAACATGAAAATTAAAGCAACCAAGCCATGAGCACTAGGAAAACCTAAAAGGAGTAGAAGCTTTACAAATTAATAAGCCGAGCATTCAGAGCTTTGCATTCTTGTATTATTTCATCCTCATCAAGAAGCTCATCCAGTGTAAAGTTATCCTTGTCCAAAATGGTCTCCACCTGGAACCACATGCATGATAAAAAGCTCTTCCTTTTAGCTCAACCAATTACATTTCTATGCTGATGAAACCGAAAAGAAAGCAGAAAGCCTAGTATAAGATATATAATAAAATGCACAAAAGAACTCACACACAACTTGTCCTTCCCCCTTTCAAGGAAGATAATCACAAGGGTGGGGCGTAAAATCTTGATATATGAAAACGAAAGGAATTATTTTAGTTTTTATAATATATAAAAAAAATAAAATAAAAAAAAAAGCGCAAAAAATTTCCAGTTTGTCTTTTTCAATCAACATAATCAATTGCAGACTGCAAAAGGTTATAATTTCAAAAAAAAAAAAAAAAACTATCAAAATCTTAAGAAGGCTCTACAAATAAATGCTTGCACCTAAAGAACATTCCTCTTGACACGCTAATACAACTGTGATAATAGCATCAGTCTAAATTGCTTCCTATTGCTTTCAAATATCAAATTTGAGTTCACACATAAACAGTTAAATTTACACTCCCAACTTCTAGACAAACTTCCTTGAAAAAAAGGTTTTCCGCACATGCAATATATTGGATGTACAGACTAACATAGGAAGCCAAATCCTCACCTGATTGCAGACTAAATCACTAGGAGAATTCATAAAACTGAATAATTTGGCGCAAAGAAGTACTTACATATACAACACTCTGAGTTATTTTGGGGTCACACCATGCCTAAACCCTCTATTGCTCTATAAATAGGAGTTTCATAGGTACCCTTGGTAACCATACTTTACAAATATACTACCTACGTATTCCTAAGGTAATCTTTAGTGTCACTACTACAGTATAGTTTCTACAAAAAAATATAAGCCATAATTTAGGCATTCAAAACACAATAGCAACAACGAACAAAAGGAAAGTTCAGCATTGAAATAATTTTTTTTCAAAGTAAATAAGAGAAGAAAAGAAAAGGTAGCGCCTCAGAACTGTGTAGCAGCTAGGGTTGAAGTTTGCAAAGCAGTTTTAGGACAGCAGAAGATAATCTCTTGCCATGAGTCACAAGATCCCAAGGTAAAAAGTAGGTAAATCATTAACTGCACTCTCCATCCAACTCAACTGAGATATAAATTAAATTTTCTGTAGAAAAGATATAATAAGAGGTTTCTGAAGTGCATGAAGATAATAAGAATTAGAGGTTAACCATACTTTATAAATATACTACCTACATATTCCTTATTTGATTGTTCCATAGCACATCGGTCCTGATTAACCGATCACATTATGCAGATATAAACTGCATTGTGGAGCAGGCTGATTACAATGGAAATATGTTAAGCTTTTGATTGAAAGGAAACCATAGCAGAACGATCTTAAATTACTAATGCATTCTCATAAAAATTGGGAGAACCGAAAACATATTTCCTAAGTCAACAAAATGAAAAAGAGCCAGCTGGGCAGGGCTACTGGCTACAAGCCTACTATTCAACTGAGTACTGCGAGCAATTGATAAATACAAATCGAGTAGTCGAGTACCAAACTTCTGACAAATTTTAGCAAAATTATACCACATAACCACACACAATAAAATTATTTCGGGATAGCGACACGTTGCTTCGGCAAGCAAAAGTAATTCACATTAGAAATTCAACCACAAGAATAAGGTGATCAGAAATACAATAGGTCGTCTGATTAACAGATTCAACAAGTTTATTAGCTACTAGCAATTCACAAGAATCAAGTACAAAAAAATATTAAAAAATACAAAATTTAAAAATTGGATCTCAATAACTCACCGGAGATGCAGTGGACAAACCCGCCATACGCCAAAACATCTTGAATTCGCCTTTAAAAACGCGGTTCCCAAATTCAGATCTAAAACAACTAAAAACCCTAATTAAATTCCCAAATAACAAGTAAAAATAAGAAATGAATTCATACCATTGTAATGGAACCCTAAAATCAATGAAACTCCTTCTCCTAACTAAAATTAAAGCCAAAAAGAGCAACAGATACGTATCAAACCTGCGAAATCAGATTACCTGGAATTGGCAGTAAAATCGAATACAATCAACTATGATTTTGGGGAAGAAATTGAGGGAAACAACATAGAAAAGAATCAGAGAATTGCAGGAAAGGAGAGAGAGAGAACGAGAGAAGGGTTGCTAAGCGCCGATCTCGAACTCAAGAGCGCCTTGCAAAATATGAACTTTGGTTTTCGTTGTTGTTATGATTGCCTTTTTTAAAAAATAAATTTTTTGGGGTCTGTTTTTCTCAATCACAACTTGATCGAAATGAATTTTAATACGAAAAGTAACGATCAGTTACCCTCTCTCACTAGATTATAATTTGTATGTTTTTATGGTTTTTTGAAAGGCCTTGTTTGGCAAATGGTTGTTGGCGGTTGGCTGTTGGCTGGTTCACTTGGCTTGTTTGACCAGCTGGAATATTTGGCTGTTTATAATGGCTTTTGAAATTGGTTGTCTAAGTTGGCTGTTTACAAAAGTGTTTGGTAAATTAATTGGTGGTTGTTGGCTGTTTATTAGATAATTTGTGGGCCAACATGCCAAAAGTCAACAAAAAAGCTACTCAAAGCAGCTTTTTCATTTTGGCTTAAAAACCAGCTTTTTCGCTGACTAAAAAGCCAATTACCAAACACATTTTTTGGCTATTTGACCACCTTAAAAAGCCAAAAGCCAAAAGCTAACCAAAAAGCCATTAAAAAGCCAATTACCAAACATGGCCTTTTAATGCCCCGTTCTTTAGAGCTGCTCTGCTCAGCTTTGCTTTGCTCCGCTCTGATGAGCCCTGTTCTGCTCTGCTCAAATCAAATCTGCTCTGCTCAAATCAAATATGCTCTACTCCGCTCTGCACTCATTGCTCTGCTCTTTTTTCAAATAATAATTAATAATAACAATAATAATAATTTATGTTCAATAATAATAATTAATATTGTATTGATGATAAATAATTTATTATTTTGAATAATTATAATAATTATTAATATTAAAAATAATTATAATAATTATAAATATTAAAAATAATTTTAATATTTATTAATCATAATAATAATTAATAATAATAGTTATCATATTAATATTTAATAATTCAAACTATTAAGAATTAATATTTAATAATATTATTATTTAATAATTTCTAATAATTATAACAATTATTTCAAAAAAAAATAAATAATAATAATAACAATTAATAACAATTTCTTTTATAAACATTTGATATTATAATCACAAATTCATTGACATATGTTTCTACTATTAACATATGTTAAATATGGTATACATATATTTATGTTTTCACTCACCTAAATCAATGGTATATGCACTTAATAATAGTAATAGTAATAGTAATAGTTATAGTAATAATAATAATAATAATAATAATAACAAATAATGATAGTATAGTAGTAGTAGTAGTAGTAGTAGTAGTAAGTAGTAGTAGTAGTAGTAGTAGTAGTAGTAGTAGTAGTAGTAGTAGTAGTAGTAGTAGTAGTAGTAGTAGTAGTAGTAGTAGTAGTAGTAGTAGTAGTAGTAGTAGTAGTAGTAGTAGTAGTAGTAGTAGTAGTAGTAGTAGTAGTAGTAGTAGTAGTAGTAGTAGTAGTTAGTAGTAGTAGTAGTAGTAGTAGTAGTAGTAGTAGTAGTAGTAGTAGTAGTAAGTAGTAGTAGTAGTAGTAGTAGTAGTAGTAGTAGTAGTAGTAGTAGTAGTAGTAGTAGTAGTAGTAGTAGTAGTAGTAGTAGTAGTAGTAGTAGTAGTAGTAGTAGTAGTAAGTAGTAGTAGTAGTAGTAAGTAGTAGTAGTAGTAGTAGTAGTAGTAGTAGTAGTAGTAGTAGTAGTAGTAGTAGTAGTAGTAGTAGTAGTAGTAGTAGTAGTAGTAGTAGTAGTAGTAGTAGTAGTAGTAGTAGTAGTAGTAGTAGTAGTAGTAGTAGTAGTAGTAGTAGTAGTAGTAGTAGTAGTAGTAGTAGTAGTAGTAGTAGTAGTAGTAGTAGTAGTAAGTAGTAGTAGTAGTAGTAGTAGTAGTAGTAGTAGTAGTAGTAGTTAGTAGTAGTAGTAGTAGTAGTAGGAAGCAGCAGGAGCAGCAGGAGCAGCAGGAGCAGCAGGAGCAGCAGGAGCAGCAGGAGCAGCAGGAGTAGTAGCAGTAGGAGTAGGAGCAGTAGTAGTAGTAGTAGGAGTAGCAGCAGCAGCAGTAGTAGTAGTAGTAGGAGCAGCAGCAGCAGTAGGAGTAGCAGCAGCAGGAGCAGCAGCAGCAGCAGTAGTAGTAGCAGCAGTAGGAGCAGTAGGAGCAGTAGGAGCAGGAGCAGGAGCAGGAGCAGCAGCAGCAGCAGCAGCAGCAGCAGCAGCAGCAGCAGCAGCAGCAGCAGCAGCAGCAGCAGCAGTAGTAGTAGTAGTAGTAGCAGCAGCAGCAGCAGCAGCAGTAGTAGTAGTAGTAGTAGCAGCAGTAGTAGTAGTAGTAGTAGTAGTAGTAGTAGTAGTAGTAGTAGTAGTAGTAGTAGTAGCAGTAGTAGCAGTAGTAGCAGTAGCAGTAGCAGCAGCAGCAGCAGCAGCAGCAGCAGCAGCAGCAGCAGCAGCAGCAGCAGCAGCAGCAGTAGCAGTAGCAGTAGCAGTAGTAGTAATGTTGAAATCTGCTCTGCTCGGCTCGGCTCGGCTCTACTCTGCTCTGCTCTGCTCGGCTCTGCTCATCTCTGTGACAGGTTAAAGTCGTAATCATCCAATTAAAAATAATATCTAAATCCACTAATTATGTAGATTTGGAAAAAGGGTCGAACCACGGGAAATGAGTTAATTTATTCCTAATTAATCAAAATAATCTAAATTATCAAGTAACCAAATTGTTATTATAAAAGGGAACTAAACTACTAAGAGTAAAAGTGAGAAAGAATAAAAGTAGGAGGGAAATAAATGAAATAAAAGCCTAGGGCATAGGTCCACCAATAAACAATATTGCAAGGTAAAACATAACAGTCAATCATCAATGCATCAATTAATCAGATCATAAAGGGTTTTTGCTACGTATTACAATCACAAAGTTAATTTACCGGTATTAAATCTCATCTCTTGAATCTCGACTTAACCATTTATAAATTAGTCTGCCTACTGAAACTAAGTTTAAACATCAATTCTCATCTCTCGAATCTCGAATCAATATTGCTAAACTCATACAATTAAACCAGGCCTAATCTAATTGCATAGCATTAAATCAATCGATAGGAAATTAATTAAGCATTGACAATCAATAATCATAAATTACCCCTTCATTTATTGGATCCCCACAAACCCTAGAAGGGAAATTACTCAGACATTATTAATTCTAAACTAAAGTAAGCAAGTCACAAAGGAATGAAAGAATAAAATTGCTGAAATTAATAAAGAAGAAATCGTTACCAAAATCGACGGAACTACAAAGTGGAGTCAAGAACAATAGTAAAGTTGAAAGAAATCTAGAAAGAGAAAATAATCTAAGTAGAGAGAAAGTCTAAGAAAAGAGGTACTAAGCAAAAGCATTAATATCGTACTTAAAACAACAATCTCAAATTACTCCTAATTAGAAACTAAGAAATTGCCGAAGAAGTCTCCCCAAAAACACGCGCTCGATCGGGCGAAGGGCCGCCCGATCAAGCCCGCCTTTTTCTTCACACACCCTTCTGAACAGCCGCGCCCGATCGAGCCAATGCTCACCCGATCGGGCCCGGCTTTTTCTTGAGGCTTGGAACTTCGATTGAGCTTTCTTCTTAGCCCAATCCGGATATTCACCTAGGATCTTGAATACTCGGTCCAACGCTCGTATTCCACAAGTCGAGTCCTTTATCACCGGCTTGATGACTCTAACCGGTCTTGGGCTTCAAAAACGGTCGTGCTCCTCCAATGTCCATAGTTGCTACATTAAAACCCGGGAAAATGCTCCTAAAGTGCAATTTCCTACAAAACTTAACCAAAACTACGAAAACACTAGAAAACACCAATTAGTAATAAAAGTGGCTCTAAAGAGCCAAAAACACTACTAATTATGAATAAGGGACGGGGATAAAATACTATATAAATTAGACACATCAAACTCCCCCAAGCCAAACCTTTGCTTGTCCCTAAGCAAAGAGCTCATCAATGAACATATAAAACATGCCTCACCCCAAGTAATCAAAATCAAGCACAAACGATTCAAGGAAAATCTAATAAACATGCTTCAATGTCAATCAATCTCATTCATCTAATCAATCTTCCTCCCCGACCAACAATTGTCTAGTTGAGCAAACCACATGAGCATATAGAATTCAAGACTAGTGCTCACACACTCAACTCTCATTTATGTGGCGAGTAAAAGATGTACTCGATCGCTCTCCATCTCAACCCCTTTAATGTGAACAATGCCCTCCCAACTCACACTCTCGTGTGTTTAAAAAGATATACACTCAATCTACTAGTCGACTCGAAATATGTCAAATCATAATTTGCATTGATAAACAACACTTTCACATTCTTACAACTCTATGCACAACGGTCGGAAGGTCTTTAAAGCTTGTAATGTAAGGATAGGGTAAAGGGTAGGAAACATTTAGGAAAATGTGGGAGAAAAGCCATGCTTAAGGGAGCCATATACTAACAAAACCCTAGGTCAAAATAAACAATGACCAAATCATCTCCAATCATAACTGAACTCCACAAAAGTTCACCAAACAATCCCATACATAACAACAATCCCAACACTTACACATTTACTCACAAAAATATGATAATAAAGAATTTGAGTGAAATAAAACAAACTTTGAACTCATTCTTTTTTTCTTTTTTATCAAACTTGAACTTCTTTTTTTTTTATTTCATGAATTATTTTCTCTTTTTTTTTTTCTTGAGCAACTTTCACATAGAACATTTGAATATTTGAAATAATTTTTTTTCCTTTTGCTCTTTTTTTTCTTTTTATCTCACATTGGAAATTTTTTTCATTCTTGAACAACAAACCATCAACAATTTTTCCAACCACAAAATCAAAAGAACAAACACTCTTCTTTTATTCCCACATTGTGCAAATAATATGCACACCACAACTCCCTCACCTCACCAACTAATAGCTCCCCCAAGCTAAGCTTGGGACTAGTAACCAATGGGGCTCATATAGGCTTGTAATGTGGCTAAATAATCAATAAAAGGGCACAAACAACAACATGGGTAGTAAGAAGGGAACAAATGTATCTAATATCGTCTGAAGGCTACCTAAAAGAATAAATGTCTTCGTCCTCCTCAATGTGCATAATATTGAGCCATACAAACATTACTCATAGTTGCAAACCAATACTCAAATTCCTTGACATACCAGGAACTATCACACAATTCCTAATCAAATCAACTAGTCAAGCACTATATTCACAAATAGTTGGCAATATTGACGCATGTTTAGGCATCCGAACAATCAAACTTCAAATCATGATCAAAAAATTCACAATGCTCATTATCATATACCAAGAATCAAAACAATATTTTTCAAGTATGGGGCACAAGGAAACATGATTTACAGTTCATTGGAACGTATTTTTGGATTTTTTTTATTTTTCAATTTTTTTTGTATTTTTCATATAGGAAAGCAATAAAAACTACACTAGAAAGCAATTAAATCTATACTAGAAAGCAATAAATAAAGAAAAGAGTGAGAGAGTTATCATATGTACAAGATCATCTCCCCCCAAGCCAAATCAAGCAATGCCCTCATCGACTTGGGGGTGTAGCTAGGAGTAGCTACTCCTCATCATCATCCTCGTCCATCCTCGAGTAGCCACCTCCATGGCTAGAGCCAACACCTCCATGGCTCGTACCAACGCCACCATAACCCGAACCCCCTGCAAAGTAGTTAGGATCCACATTCCCCCCAATCCCACCAAAAGGAGCATCGGCCCTATAACCATGGACCGAAGAATAGTCCACATAACTACCATAGGCACCGGGGGTCGAATACCCTCCTTGGGGGTATTGAAACCAGTCGGGAACAAGAGCCTCTGGGGGGGGGATAGCCCCTCGGCATGCATAGTCATTGTACATGGGGTATAAACCCCTCCCTAGGTTTCTCTCCACATACCCAACCCTTCTATCTAGAAAACCTACTCTAGTGTCCAGATTATGCACCAAACCCTCTACTCTTCCCTGTCCCCTCTCAATCCTATCAAGTTGGCTCCTAAAAGCCAAAAAGTCATATGGGGCATGAGGGTCAATGTTATAATCAACGGAAGAGGTATGATGTCATGTGTGTAAGGTTGGGGTGATGGTTGGAATTGAGGTTGTGGGTGGGGTGGTGTATGGTGAGCCGCTTGAGCCTCCACTTGACCATCTAAGTCGAATGTGTAGGAAGGCTTAACCTTCTCAAATTTAGTCAAGGTGGGGTTAGGTAGCTTAAAGGCTTGGTCTCTCCTATCCGACTCTCGGTGGATTGTCCACCATGTCTCACCACCCATGGGTAGGATCCAGTTAAGGCCTCCTAGGTAAGCAAGATCCATAAGGGTAGAACCCTCTACTTTCCTATGGCCGGTCGGGGTGAAACCTAGATGTTTGACTGCAATGTGGGTAACCAACCCACCAAAATAGATAGGTGCCCTAGACCTACCCCCCTCGGCCGCATTATCCGCCCTTTTGAAGTGTTGGGCTATCCTATGCGATATGTTCAATTTTTTGGTGCTAGGAATCATATTAGGAGGCCAACAAATTTTAGCTCATCCCTCCTAACATTAGCCGGTTCATGCCTCCCAAAGATGGTGAGGCCAACAAACTGTTGCCAAAATTTTGGCACGGGATGTTGAATCCAAGTTCCCTTGGCATGTTGGAGGTTAGTTAAACCCTCCCCTGTGACTTATTTATAGACCACGGTAATATGGTCTTGGCAAGGTTCAATGGATTTATCTGATTTTAGCTCAAACAATTTACCAAATTCTTTCAAAGTCATTCGCACATCATTGTTAAGCGATCGGAATAAAACATGAGTAATCAAAGCATTAGATTTAATCACATTAAAACTAGAAATGAATTTCAAAGTCAAATACTCATAAGTGTCATAATGCATTTGAAAAAAGCCACTCATTCCAATACCTTTGAACAATTTTTCTACCGGTTTATCAATTCCCAATCTAGACAAATGTAGGATGATGTACAAAGCGAGTAGAAATTACCTGCCTCTGAATGAGGTTAAGCATCCTAGCCCGTTATTCGGTTGAGGTGATCACCACCTCGATCCACCCCGAAATTTGGAGTTCTGGGTCAACCATTGGTTGTTGTTGTTGCCTCGAACTTTCACCCCTTTGTTGCCTAGATCTCTTGGAAGCCATTGGAGTAGGAATTTGATGAATTTGAAGCTTTCTCTCTCTTAGGGTTTTCACAAATATTGAGAGAAAGTGGGAAAAATTGTATGGAGAATGTAGAGGAAGGTGAGAAGATGAAGATTATGTGAAAATTTATGGGTTTTAATGGGAGAATTTGAGGGGATCTTGAAGAGAAAGTGAGTTTGAAGGTATGAAAATGGAGTTTAGAGAGAGAAAGAGTGAATGAAGAAGATAAAAAAAGGAGGAAAAGAAGGTAAGGGAGGAGAAAAAAAGTTAAGTAGGACGGCCTAAATTAGGCGCGCCCGATCGGGCGAATTACGTGATTCTGGAAGTTGCAATTGCGCGCCCGATTGGGCGCGAACTTGAAGTAACTTTCGCCATCCAATTCGCCCGATCCGGGCAAGGTTCGCCCGACATATCTTTTTCCTTAACTCGATTTCTCAAAAAATGCGCCCGATCAGGCGAAAACTCCGAAATTTCTTCACTTGCGCGCCCGATCGGGCGAATTTTTACTCAATTTTGGCCTTTACTTATGCGCCTGATCGGGCAAGCTTCGCCCGATCGGGCCCTTGCCCAGCTTAGAGTACATAATTTTTCTACTTTTTTCTCTTTAAATCTCTTTACTTGTTGATTCAATACCTGTACAAAAACACTTTGGAAAGGTAAAATTGCACTCTCCTCACCTCTCTAAAAAAATAAAGGGAAATTCTCTTTGGTAGACCTATATTATTTAAAATTCTCAGTGGTAAAATTAAAAAAAAGTAAAAATTCTTGGTAGACTATGTTTTAAAAAGTTAAGTCAATGGTAACCTTAATCCATGTAATAAGCCATTGGTTAACCATGGTTAATCATTATAATAAAAAAAAACCTGGAAGTTCCTAAAATACCCCCATTTAATTACCCCCAACCACAAATGTCAAATCATTTTGTTTCCTTGACTTCAAACGATCAGCCTTCATTCTTCATTACTTGCGCGACATTGATGAACGTTCTGAAGAAAATCGAAGGTTGAGTCTCAATTTTTTGAGCTTTAAAAGTTTGGGCTTTATAAAACAATTGTTCTGGGTATTTTATGTAATTAGTAGTTGGGATTAAACACATTTTGATGGGAAATTGAGGAAGGTTTGAGGGTTTTTGTTCGTGAATTACGTGGAGTGGAATTTGGTTTGTGCAAGACGATCTACATCAAAGTTCGAATTTTTTCAGAGAATCTCACCATTTATCCTTAATTGAAGCAAGGTATGTGTTTTTTTTTTTGCATATAAGGTTTATTCATGCTCTGTTTTTTTGGTTAATGGGGTTATATATATGAAATGTGGTTGATGGTATTGGTTTAATTTGTTTGCCTAGGGTTAAAGTGAACTTTTTTGTTTGTTTAGGGTTAAATTATGTGGTAATATGTTGTATTGGTATGTGATTTTGGTCAGATTCTTATACAATTGTTTTTTGGATGTTGTTTGGTTTGATGATGCAGAATGGTTGATAAAATTGTACTACAATTTCAGTACAGAGGTATTGATGTGTCTGTTGTGGTTGATGATGTTGATAAGGTTAATTTGATAGACCTCATTGTAGAGTACTAGGAAATTGCTAAGGAGAAAAATATAGAAACACCAGACCACCCCACCTTTCAGTATGTGTTCAAAATGAAGCATGTATCTCTACTTAGTGATGCTGATTTGATGAAGATGTTTAGTAATTTACCTGAAAAAACTGAGATATACATATGGGTTGGGTGTGGTGCTAAAGACAGTAAAGTTGTTGCAGCTGCAAGAGCTTTAATGAGTGGAAAGCAAAAAGTGAGTGAACCTGTTGCTAATCCAGTAGTTGAACCTAAAGATAACCTAGTAGTTGATCCAGTAGCTAAAGTAGTAGCTGATCCTAGGAAAAAACTCAAACCTAGTAAGAATAAGCAACCTGAGAATGTGGAAGCTGTAGTAGTAAGCAAGGCTGACTTTGATAGACATGTAAAGAGTCTAGGACAGTCAAAGAAGGTGAGTGAACCTGTGAGTGAACCTGTGACTTTAAATTATGACCCAGATCAAACTTGGCCTGAGTTAGAAGCTGAATTGGAAGCAAACCCTATACCTAAGGGGAGAGGGAGGGGGAAAGGGAATGACAGAGTGAGAAGGAGAGCATCTGAGAGAGGGAGAGGCAAAGGGAGGAGTAGAGGGAGAGGCAGAGGGAGAGGGAGAGGGAAAGGTAATGCCATGGAGGATTGGTTCAATATTTCCCCTACACCATGGCCAACTGAGCAAGAAATTCAACCCCAACAAAATGACCAAACTGATGAACCAAATGAAAATCAATACCAACTGCCTCATGATATCATCACACAAAATACCCAAGCCCAACCATCTACACAGTCCCTGATAGCTCCTTTGCAAAACATTGGTGAGTTTGGACCTAGGGGTAACTTAGGTGAGAATCAATCATCAAATTCATCTAGAGTGTCTGCCTTTTTTCAAAAGAGAGTGCCTAGAACAACTGCTAAGAGAAAAGGGATTGTGATTAGCATAAGTACAAGTGGGGGGGATAGTGAACAACAAAATGGGGATCATAATAGGAGTAGGGAGGTTACTGTTAGCTTAGGTGAAGAAAATGATACTGCTAGTCTGGCTTTAGTTGGTGAGGAGGGTGACAGTGAAGATGATGGGTACAATCCTAGTAGAGGGGATTTTGGTGAAGACATGAGTGATGACTCAGAGAATGTGAGCCTAGACGATGAAGATGACTTGCCTAGGGATGAATATGGGCCAATGATTGAAGATAGTTATGATCCCTTTGAGGATGAAGAATTTGAGTGTGAGAATGAACAGGACAACTATTTAACAAAGCTATATAATAATGGAGAGGTGTATAAGGATGAGGGATTTGGGAAAATAGTTCTCAAGGAATGGCAGTTGTTCATGGACAAGCAACACCTAAGGGATGTTGTGAGGGATTACTGCATCCAGTGTGGATTTGCAGTTGTTTTTGAGTGGGCTAGCAACAAGAGATATTGTTGTAGATGCTCTGATGTGAACTGTGGCCGGAGATTAGCTGCTTCTGTCCTTCCAGATGGGTGCACTTGGGCAATCAAGAGTATACAAAACCCAGAACATACATGTGCAGGACTGGAGACAAGGAACAGTATGGTGAATAACAAGTGGGCTATGAGAGTTTTACTTGAAGATATAAGGGCAAACAATGATGTTCCTGCCAAGGCTTTGAATGAGTTGCTGTGGAAAAGGTATGGAGTGACAATGGCACAAAGCACACTGTATAGGGTAAGGACAAAGGCCTTACTTGAAATTCATGGTGGGCATGATGTCTCTTACAAGGCACCGCCTATGTACTGTGATGTAATCAAGAAGCTTAATCAAGGTTCTTTAGCAAACTGTGCATGAAAGAGTGTAGGTCCTGATAGACCAATGGTGTTCAGTAGTATATTCATTGCCTTTAAGGCTTCAATAGATGGGTTAAATGCTGGCTGCAGAAGCTTAATTGGAGTGGATGGAGCTCATCTCAAGGGCAATTATGGTGGGGTGTTATTGTCTGCAATTGCCATTGATGGAAATAATGAGTTATTTCCTGTAGCATGGGCAATAGTGGGAGCTGAAGATGCTGACAGCTGGAAGTTCTTTCTATATCACTTGAAGAGTGCTCTAGAACCAAGTGGCAGAGGTGATAATTGGTGCATAATTAGTGACAGACAAAAGGTATTCATCCTAATCCCCTAGTTTGGCTTTAATTTCTCTATACTTGGTATATAATGTGAACACTAATTACTTTGTTTGTCTTTAAAGGGTATTGATCCTGCCATTAGTGACATATGGCCCAAAGTAGGCAGAAGATACTGCTGCAAGCACTTGGTCAAGAACTTCAAGAAGAAATTTCCTGGTTTGCTGATGTTCCAATTATTTTGGAAGGCTGCTGGAGCATTCAATCCATTCACCTTTAAGAAGGCAATGAAAGCATTGCAGAAGGCAAATCCATTAGCACTTGTTTGGCTGGCAGAGCTTGGACCACAATCAAGATGGTCAAAGCATGCTTTCAATCCAGAAGTCAAGTGTGATACAAATAAGTCAAACTTTGTAGAAAGCTTTAATTCTACCCTAGGCATTGATAGATGCAGACCAGTCCTGACTCTGTTAGAAGGTATTCTCACCTTACCTTACTTATTTGATGTTTAGTGAATTCAATATCAGTAATTGCTTATCTATTCATCCTTGTTGCTGTTTCAGGTATTAGAAGAGTGACAAAGGTGAGAATGGCCACCAGAAGGGAGGCATGTGAGAACTGGAGGGATGATGTGTGTCCTAATATCATGAAAAGGATGCATGTTATTAGCCATGAATTAAGGACATGCAAGAGTTTGAAGTTTGGAGATGGTGAATTTGAAATACTTGATGGAAGATCTATGCTTCCAGTGAACCTAAGAGAGAAGACATGTGTATGTAATGCTTGGAAACTTATTAGATTGCCTTGTAAACATGCCATGAGAGCCATTTTGCACTCAAATGAAGACCCTAGGTTCTACATAAGTGAGTGGTATTCTGTCACAAGGTATAAATTGGCTTATGCCAACTCTATCAAGGCCATACCAGATGTGGATCAGTGGCCTAACAGTCCTTATCCAGAGATTGGCCCACCAACTATGAAAAGAGGAATAGGGAGACCTGCAAGGAATAGGAGGAGGGAAGAGGGCGAGCAAGCCAAAGGGAAGAGGTCCAGAACTGTCAAGTGCAGCAAATGCCAACAGTTTGGCCATAATGCACAAACTTGCCAAGGTGGCTTGACTGGTAAACAAAAGGTGGCCCTAGGTGAAAGCTCTGCAAGTCAGACCAACAAAAAACAAACAACAAGGAAGGGAAAAGGGGCATCTATGAGCCAACCTGAACCAACAACAGTGGCATCAGAACCATTGAGAGTTTCACCAAGGAAACAGAGAGCAAAGGGTCCTATCTCAGCATCACAGCCATTAAGAGTCTCACCTAGGTCTAAGAGAGCTAAAGGAGGGGTCTCAGCTTCACAGCCTGCATGATGTTTGTCTTAGGAGTAGATAGATGCAGAAAAGTGCTTTTTTTTTTTGCTTCTTAGTTGACTGTATGTGTCAAACTTGAAGATGAACTGTTCATGATGTCAAATTCTGTTTTTTTTTGGACAAGACATTTAGATTATGGGTTGATGTAATATCAGCATTATTGACTCTTAATGCAGTACCAGTTTCATGTGTCAAAAATGCTTGCAAAAATTGTGTAAAAAATGTGTAAAAAATGCTTGCAAAAATTGACAAAAGTAGTACCAATTTCATTCATCATCATGCATTTAACAAACCAAATTACATCAGTTCCATACCTAATACATAACATCCAACATCAAAATTCTACTTCATACTAATACACCAAAGTCATCACTTACAAACAACAAATAACATAATAAAACACATTATCAAAGCAATCTTCACGATTAGTTTGATGAAATTCATCAAATCATCCAGCTTTGAAGTAACACCAGCAACACCACCTTGTTCAACTTCCAATTCATCACCAACCCTTATTATATCCTCCTCCTTCAACCACGCAAAATAATCGCACCCTCTGCACTTGAAAAAAAGTCTTCTAGGGTTCTTTGCGGTTCCTGAAATCTTCACAGCAGCCACTTGAGGGGGAGAACAGTCGCAGCGCATATGCTTAACCCAAGAAATCCTATCGTCCATGGTGATTGGCTTCAAGGAAGAAGAAGAATGACTGTTCTTCATTGCCTCTTAGACAGAATTTGGGGAAATCGATTTCTAGGGTTCTTACAAAAAGGGGGAAATCGATTTTCATTCATATAAAAAGGGGGAAATCGATTTGGAGGGAAATCAGGTCTGCCATTAGGGTTAAGTTAGTCATTAGATGCTTAGTTAACCACAGTTAAGCTTAAAATGGCTTATTACATGGATTAAGGTTACCATTGACTTAACTTTTTAAAACATAGTCTACCAAGGATATTTACGTTTTTTTAATTTTACCACTGAGAATTTTGAATAATACAGGTCTACCAAAGAGAATTTCCCAAAAATAAAAATAAAGGAAAGGAAAAACTAGTCTAGAAAGCAAGAAATACGGGTTGCCTCCCGCAAAGCGCTGGTTTATCTAGGTCTCGCACGACCCTCTTACCACATTGTATCTCAAGATGAACCGGAACCGATTAGGTGAAGTAGTTCAACCGCACCAATCGTAGCCCCTTCATGATATAGCTTAAGTCGTTGACCAGCATCCTAACATGATACTAGGAATCAAAATAACAACCTAGACATGATTTCTATATCATGATAACAATGTAAACAATTAAAGCACTTACTTGGATGCCTCATATCTCTTTCTAATAACAAAATACACATGTTAGTAACTTCAAGGAAAATATTAAATCAAACAATTAAATTAAATAATTGAAATAGAGATTTGGGACCAAACCCTCAGAAATCAAACCTTTCACGTCTAGGGCGAAGGCAACTTCGAATTATGCTACATGTGTCTAGATCTTGTGAATGCGGAATTTTGTTTGAGAAAAGGCTAGTTTAGAAAAGAGAGAGAGAGAGAGTATCAAGAATTTCTTGATGAGAGTTGGTGAAAATTAGATGGAGAATTGATGAGAAGAATTAATGATTGAAAACGGAGGTTTTAGGAGGCTATTTTTTAAAAAAATCAGCCGGATATAATAAAAAACGAATCAGTGTTTCGAAAAGAATTAAACACGACGCTGTCGCCAACACGCGCCTGTCGCCAGACGCCAGACGTGTCGCCAAACGCCAGGTTTGTCGCCAGGCAACAAACGTGTCGTACGGCGCTGCAATCAATCTTTCCACGCGTTTTTATATTTTGATAAAATTTAAGCGTACGAGAGGGTAAAACTGTAATTTCCTTAAAATACTTCTTTTATTCTAATTAAAACTCTTAAAAGTCAATTTATCAATGCTAATTAAATTAGGATTCAAAAGAACCTTCTAGAAGATTCTAGAAGACTATAATCAATCCTAATTGCATTAGGAATGATAAATCAATAATAGGCCCTCCTCTAGATCATTGGGCCGCATATAAGAATCAAACCGGGCCCAGTTTAGTAATTTGGTCATAACTTCCTCATTATTCATCGGAATTGGGCTTATAATATATCGTTGGAATGCTCTTTTCGAATCGACCCAACTACACCATTATTGGACCCTTGCCATGGACTAAACTAAACTGGATTGGCTGTTTTTATAAAATAGGTTTTCAAAAACAGAGAGAAAGAGAAGAAATAAAAACTAACCGTAACACTAGACTTTCCACACTTTCACTTCATTCGATTATGATTCGACGTGAAAGGTACTCATCACTGGGTTTGGTTTCGTGGAGACAAAAATGGGTGTCTACAATAACATACAATGCTATAGTCTAGTATGATACTTGAATATGAAGAATATGACTACTAGAATACGATGCAACATTGCAGCAGATGGTCAATGACCACTTGATTTGTTCCCAACATAAGGTCATGTAGTGGCCTAGTTGGTGTAGTTACATGTCATTATAATTTGGAGAATAATGCTGAATTATAATTGGTTAAATAATAAAGATCTTGGTTATATGTTGGTGGGGTAATTTGATTTGGTTAATAAATTGTATAAATGTTCACATAGTGAATGGAAAATGCACCTGTAATGGTTCTAAATCTCTAATTAGTTGTTGATGTTGAGACTTGCAAATTGATTATAATATGTTGGAATGTGTTACAAAATCTGGTTGTCTTGCTTAAACTCTATATTCAAATGCATAGTATACATGTAATCTAGCTTGTCTTGCCTAAACTCTAGATTTGATTGCACATTTTAAACGTAATCTGGGTTGTCTTGCCTAAACTCTAGAGGCCCTCATTTTCTTGCATTAGATATTGTTTTAATAATTTAGTATGACAAGTGTCATTTTTTACAATGACCATTTGCTTTTTGATAGTTAATATTTATATTTTCTTTTCTATTCTTAAATTGTAGCTTGTAAGTTATGGATCGTATAGGTTGAATGTGAAGTGGAGGTAAGGGAAGGACTGAAGAAGTTATGTACGAAGGAGCACCTACTTCCATGTGGAATATACATACGGCCATCATGTGATACATAGGAATGACAGGTTTCAGAATTGTTTGGACGTCTTTGGTACACCTGTAAGGAAAGGTTGGAGTGTTGATAATGGAAGAAAGGAAGCAGGAGGAGGTTGTGAACAGTCCGAAAGCAGGTATGGTATTCTCAAGCTAGGTTGAGGCTGATAAATACTTTAGGCAGTATGGGAAGTGTAGGGAATATTTCAAGCATTACCCCAAACTTGAACCCCATTGTGATCATACACTTAAGCATGGTGGCGTCCAAAGGGAAGAAAGCTAGAGCAAAAGAGTCGCCAACAAGTTTTAGGAACTTGTAAACCGTTCACAGGGTGAAGGTTACACCCCTTAACGATCCAGGAGATCATTGACTCCAATAGGTCTGGAACCATGATTGGAAGTTCGGGGATGAAGGTACGAATCCAATCTAAAAGAGAAAGAACTTGCCCTATAAAATAAGCCTCTACTTTATTTTTCTCGTATTCATGTGCGCTTTCTGACTAACATGCAATCAATAGGTTTACCCTAAACCCGTTTAATCTATGTTTGTTGAATTTTAATGCACAAATAAATCTATTATTGGTGATCACTTGAGTTATAATCAAATTAACCCTAAACAAGATTATTAATTATCTTATTAAGTGTGATTACAAGTACCAATTCCCTTTAAACATGCATAAAAGGCGTGATCAAGCAATAACAATAAATATAAACAAGCAACAAAATAATAATCATGATAATCATAATCAAAATAATCATGTTAAAGCATAATATATAATAGCAAGATCCTAGGCATGATATTAACAAGATTAATAACAAACCCTAACATGTCACTAAACAATAAAAATCAAAGATTTAGCCCTAACATGATACTAACATGCTATTAAGAAAGAAAATAGGAAGCATCACATAAATCATAATTGATATAAGGAACTTATTGTTGTCACCCTAAACATGATACTACGAAAAGCATCCTAACATGATACTAGGAATCAAAATAACAATCTAAACATGATTTCTATATCATAATATCAATTAAATAATTAAATCACTTACTTGGATGCCATATATCTCTTTTTAATAACAAAACTAGCATAGTTCCCGTGCGATGCACGGTTTACAAATCAACATATTAATTTATAATTTAACTTAATGATTAATAACGGAATCACTAAAATTAACAAATTAAACATTCATCGTTGTATATACACACAAATAAAGACTCGCAATAATGATCAATGGATAAATTAGGAAATGACAATGTAAATATTGTATATACAAACAAACATTCATCATTGTAGTAATACTTTACGATCCCTTAAAAAATAAAATAAATTTTTAAGTTATTCTCATTTCTAATTTATTTTTAATTTTTCTAAATTGTGGGTTTCAATCCAGTGAAAAATGCAAACTAATAATAAAATTCATGATAAAATATTTTTTTTTCTATGAATAAAGACTTTATGTAGGTTTTCCTTACAACAAAAAATTTAAGTTTGAAACTAACTCTATTTTTTTTATTAGTTGCAACTAATAAGAAATTTTTTATATCCCATAAATAATGCACCCTTGTTACAACTTGCAAGCAAAAGAAACATGGGTAATATTAAAAACCAAATATGTTGAACATTAGTATGATTCATATAAATTTTAGAATATGTTCACTCAAATACCTAGCCAACCCTAGTACATACTACTCATCATGTTTTTTTCAATTAAATTTCTATTTTTAAACCCCGCATAATACCCGTTTTGCATTACCTCGAAAATGACAATGAACATACACACAAATATAGACTCACATAATGACCAAGGGATTAAGAAATGACAATGCAAATAATATTTTATATTCTCGTCAATTATAAAATAAAATTTTACGTTATTCTTATTTCTAATTTACTTTTATTTTTTCCTAATTGTAGGTTTTAGTCTAGTAAAAGAGTCAAATAAAATAATGATAAACACCATAATAAAATATTTTTTCCTATTATAAAGGTTTTATATAGGTTTTACTGTACACAAAAATTTAAGTTTGACTTTTAAAAACTATTACTAACTCCCTTTTTTATTAGTTGCAACTAAAAAATATTTTTATATCCCATATATTATACCTCTTTGTTGCAAGTAATACGAAGCAGGGATAGTATTTTTTTTTTTAAAAAAAATGTTGAACATTAATTAGTATGTTCATATAAATTTTAGAATAGGTTCAGTCAAGTACAACCCTAGTACATTGTACTTATCATGTCTATTTATTCAAAAAAAAATAATCATTTTTTGACTCCGGATAATACCTATTATGCATTAGCCCAGAAGTAACCCTAAAATAAACTAAAAATACGAAGATAATGAAATAGAGTAATTATCAACATATTGTTGAACGTGAATAAGTGTAGTTTAATTAAGAAAAATATTACATATAGTGGCAAAGTTGATGACAAATATTATTATTCCAAAATTAATTATATATACTATGAAAAAAGATACTCCGTATTATAGTTATAATAAAATTATATATATATAGGTTATATTTGAATCTATCATTTCAAAAAATTGTTAGTAATATATTAGCAAAATTCATTAAATATAAGTTGCCATAAATGAACTTATTTCCAAATAGTTTAGATTCTATCAAATTTTATTAACAAAAATTCTAAATCAAAATGGTTTATATAATAAATTTGGGAAATTCTCTTTGGTAAACTTCACTTTTATAAAATTCTAAGTGGTGAACAAAGTTTTATAAAATTATCTTTGGTACTCATAAACTTTTTATAATTATCAATGGTGTCATTAATTATTATATTTTATTAAAAATTTAACTGTAGTTAGGTTTTTTTATTTATTTTTTTAACAATAACATTTAACTATAGTTAGGTTTTTAATTATTTTTTTAATAATTTAATAATTATACTAAAATTTTTAAAAAATAAAAAATCAACCACCCCTTCCTCCCACCCACTGCCAGCTCCCTCTCCCCCGGTGCCTGCGGCCGGCGCCCCTACCCAACCCCCAGTGCCGGCGACCCTATCCAGCTGCCGGTGACTGACGACCCTACCTTCTCTCTTTCCCCCCATCCCAACATCGCCCAAACCACCACCTCTAACCCTCCAATAGTCAGCCACCTTAGCCCAACAGCCACCCCGAAATCTTAAAACCTCTCCCCGTCCTTCCACCTTAGCCGGAAGCCCTTCGTCGGAAGCCCAGGTTCCCACCCCCACGTCGGAAGCCCACCATAGCCAAAAATATCACCCTGAAACCCTTAAACCCCAAAATCAAAACCCTAAAAATCGATTTGGGGCTTTTAATTTTGGGGTTCGATGTGGTGTTTCGGAGGGTGGAGATGGCAGGGCTAGGGACGGTTTGGATTCGCCGGTGCGGGGATGACAGTTTGAACGCCGGCGGTGCGGGTGGGGGGGGAAGGGTTTTTGAGGGAGAGAGGAGGTGATTTTCTGATTGGGGAGTTGGTGGTTCATGGGAATTGAAGGTCTCCTGATATGTCTATTTTATATAGTGTTTTATCCCTGTCCCTTGGTCGTTATTAGTAGTGTTTTTGGCTCTTTCGGGCCACTTTTATTACTAATTTGTGTGTTCTAGTGTTTTTGTAGTTTTAGTTGTATTTTACAGGAAATTGCACTCTTGGAGCATTTTCCCGGGCTTTATGGATCGACTACGGAAGCTAGAAGGACACGACCACTTTTGGAGCCCAGGATCGGTGAGAGCCGGTGATTAAGGGCTCGGTAATTGGGATCACGAGGCATTTGGACCAAGTATTCGAGACCCGAGAGGAAATCCGGATTGGCCGAGAAATCTAGCCCAATCGAAGTCCAAGCCTCGAAGAAGAAGACCGGGCCCGATCGGGCGGTTGCGCGCAAAGGCACCCTTAAGGAAGAAGCGCGCCCGATCGGGTGAGCGTAGGCTCGATCGGGCGCGGCATGCCAGCAGTGGGCGTTGTAAAAAGGCGGGCCCGATCGGGCAGCCCTTGGCCCGATCGGGCGTGTGTTTTCTTAGAAGCTGGTTAGTTTAGTTCTAATTCTTGCTTTTAGGAGAGGTTTAAATACGATTTGTACGGAATTAATAGTTACTTTTTTTTCTTAGACTTTCTCTCTCTACTTAGTATTTTTCTCTCTCTTAAATTCTCTCTAAACTTTTGTTCTTAATACTTCCTTTAATTCCAGATTTATTTTTGGTACAATTTCTTCCCTTTTTAATTTCAGCTATTTTAATTGTTTTCTTGATTATGCTTTTAATTATTTACTTGATTAGCTTAGTTATGATGATTAGTGAGTAGTTCCATTCTAGGGTTTATGGGGATCCATAATTAATACGAAGGGATAGTTGTTATTGTTGATTATTGATATTGCATGATAATTTCCTATTGAATTGTTTTAATTCTTTGCAATTAGATTATGAATCGAGCAGATGTAATTTGATTGTGAATGTTTAGCAATATTGAATTGATGAATCGAGCAGATGTTGATTTAATATTAAAGGCTAATTTTAATAGGAACTTAGGTCTAGTAAATTGCGAGAGTCTGTTAGATCTATGTTGATTAATAAATTGCGAGAGCCTGTTAATCATGTTATCTGTGCATTGTTAATTATTAATTACTTCGTTCTATCTCGGAATATTAATTATTGGTGAACCTGTGACCCTAGGTTTCCTTATTATTGATTCTTTTCTCCCTAAACTTATTCTTCGTGGTATAGAATTCATACCTAAAAATATTGGTTACTTAGATAATTTAGATTATAATAATTAATTAGAATTAAAAAGACTTGTTTCCCTGTGGAGTTCGACCCTACTTCCCTATCTACTGTAGTTAGTGATTTAGGTAATTATTTTTGATTAGGGGATACGACTTTACCCTGTCAAAATTTGGCGCCGTTGCCGGGGAAACAGTTTTATTTTTATTTTTTGATTATGTTTTTGTAGTCTAGATTATCCCCCCTTTTTGCCTCAGAGAACATTAGTTCTTTGAGGCAAATCTCATATTTGTCTTTAGTTCTTTGTTTATGCCCAGGTGTTCCAGATTAGGTGACATCCCTTTTGATCCTGAGATCGAGCGTTCTTTTCATAGGCAAAGGAGACTCTATAGACAAATTCTGGCGGGTTCTGAGGAGGACAACGATCGAAGAGATCCTCCCCCTGATTCTAGTGACACAGATATTCCTTCAGATTCAGAATCAGAGATGACGGCCCAGAAGAAACTCAGTGATTATTCGCAACCGAAGCTCACAGATTTCCCGCACCTTACTCCCACTCCGGCTCTAGATGGAGTTCAATTTGAGATCAAGCCCCAATTTATCACTATGATAGAGAGGAAGCAGTTCAGCGGAGCTAAGGGTGAAGATCCCAATATTCACATCGCAGATTTCTGCCAATATTGCAACACCATTAGACAAGCCGGGGTCACGCAAGACCAAATCAGGGAGATTCTTTTTCCCTTTTCATTATGTGGCAAAGAAAAATTATGGTTTAATGGTTTGAATAGAACTGCACTTGGTATTACTAACTGGGAAACTCTTTCTTTGAATTTCTATAATAAATATTATCCTACAGAGAGAACAGCGGTGCTAAGGAGTGCTATTCAGAACTTCGCTCAAGAGGCCGACGAAACACTATATGAGGCTTGGGAGAGGTTCAAGGATCTACAGAGAGAGTTCCCCCATCACAATCTAGCACAGTGGCAATTGATCCAAGCATTTTATAATGGACTTGGAAATTCCTCTAGATCAGTACTAGATTCGGCAGCTAGTGGGAGGTTTATGAATTTAAATGTGGATGATGCAGGACAGGTTATCGAAGACATGGCAATACACAATTCCCAATATGGGAATCCGAGGGGGTGTGCAAATAAAGGAAAACATAATGTCGATTCCGTATCCTTTTTGCAAGCTCAATTAACATCTATTTGTCAAAAATTAGATAATCTTATTGTTGCTCCTAACTCTGTAGCTAATGTTTCTGCTGTTGCTAACCATGAAGCTTTTTGTGAAAATTGTGGAATTGTAGGTCATTGGGAGCAAGATTGTAGGAGCTCTATGGAACAAGTTAATGCCTTTCAAACCTATTGGAAAAATAACCCCTATTCTAATTTCTACAATGCCGGTTATAAAAATCATCCTTATCTTTCATACCGGAGTACCAATGTACAAAATCCTCCACCTCCACAACAACCACAACAGCAAACACCACCACAACAAAAATATTATCATCCTAATTCTGGCCAGAAAAGCCAAGCATCACCCTCATCATCTTCCGACCCTGCCATGACAGAAATTAGAGCAATGCTTGCCAACATGCAAAAGCATATGGAGAGTAGGGATGCGCAAATTGATTCTATCCTAGCCCATAATAAAATCATGGACAATCAAATTGCACAACTTTCATCTACCCTACAATCCCGTCAGCAGGGAGCTCTACCATCACAACCTATCCATCCTACAGATCATGCTAATGCAATCACTCTAAGGAGTGGTTCACATTATGATGGACCTCCTATGCCAAAGGAAGATAGACCAGTTCCTGATCCAGATTCCTCTATACCAAACGGTAATCCTGCTAGCCCTACAGGGCTACAAATAGATACTAACCCTACTAATGTTTCTGTGCAGGGTAAATCGCAGGATAAGGGAGGAGATGTGTAGAGCCTAGTTATCAAGCTTCCATTCCCTAATAGACAACTGAAGAGTAAGCTTGATAAACAATTCGGTAAGTTTTTAGAGGTTGTGAAAAACCTGCAGGTAACAGTTCCTTTCACTGATTTAATCACTCAAGTACCTGCTTATGCTAAATTTATGAAAGACATTCTGACTAGGAAAAGGGCCTTTAATGAAGTAGAAACTGTAGCTTTCACAGAGGAGTGTAGCGCTTAAATGCAAAATAAATCCCCTCCTAAATTAAAGGATTCCGGTAGTTTTTCTATCCCTTGTCACATTGGGAATGTTTTTATTGATAAAGCTCTGTGTGATTTGGGTGCTAGTGTCAGTGTCATGCCATCATCTATCTGCGCTAAATTAAATATGGGAGAATTAAAAATTACTAATATAACTTTGCAAATGGCAGATCGTTCGGTAATATACCCCTTAGGTATTTTAGAGGACGTACCTGTCAGAGTTGGTAAATTTTTCATACCTGTTGATTTTGTTGTTTTAGATATGGCAGAGGACACACAAATACCCATTATATTAGGTAGGCCTTTCCTCCACACTGCAGGAGCGATTATTGATGTGAAAAATGGTAAACTAACCCTTTCTGTAGGTGACGATAATGTTACCTTTAATTTAGGGAAGGTTTTGAAAGGGCCTATGTTAGAGGAAAATTGTTGCTACATTGATACAATTGATATAATGGACGATATTTGTGATGATAGCTTGCCACAGGTTCTTGCGAAGGACCCCTTAGAGGAAGTTCTCTGCGGGAATTTATCTAGCGACAATGCAAGCGTTTGGGGTAATGAGGTACAGGATATTGAAAAGGCTCTTTCCTTAGAAGAGTTAAGCCCCAAGGAGACAATGAAGGTAGTAAATTTAGTTCAGGAATCAAAACCTGCAGAGGTCAAGAAACCTGAGCTTAAACCTCTCCCTTCTCATTTAAAATATGTTTTTCTCGATGAACAGGAACTACACCCCGTGATCATCAGTACTGCACTCACTGACTTACAATCTTCCCAACTTCTAGGGGTCCTCAAAACCCATAAGAAGGCTATAGGGTACAGTATTGATGATCTCAAGGGTATTAGCCCTGATTTTTGCATGCACAGGATTCATCTAGAGCAAAATTACAAGCCCTGCATTCAACCCCAACGAAGATTAAATCCCAACATGCAGGAAGTAGTCAAGAAGGAGGTGATGAAATTACTTGATGCAGGTATTATATATCCTATTTCTGACTCCAAGTGGGTAAGTCTTGTGCAGGTAGTACCGAAGAAGGGTGGGATGACTGTGATAACAAATGAAAAAAATGAATTAATTCCCACTAGAACTGTAACAGGGTGGCGTATGTGCATAGACTATCATAGATTAAATATCGCCACTAAAAAGGATCACTTCCCTCTTCCCTTTATAGATCAAATGCTTGAGAGGTTAGCCAATCACAAATTATTTTGCTATTTAGACGGGTATTCGGGATTTTTCCAAATTCCGATTCACCCTGAAGATCAGGAAAAGACTACCTTTACATGCCCTTATGGCACTTTTGCATATCGTAGAATGCCCTTTGGTTTATGTAATGCACCCGCTACCTTTCAACGTTGCATGCTGAGTATTTTTTCTGATTTCACAGAGTCTATTATGGAGGTCTTTATGGATGATTTTAGAGTATATGGTTCTTCATTTGATTCATGTTTAATTAATCTCGCTAAAATTTTGAAAAGATGTGAAGAGTGCAACTTAGTCCTTAATTGGGAAAAATGTCACTTTATGGTGACAGAGGGAGTAGTCCTTGGCCATATTGTATCTGATAAGGGCATACAAGTAGACAAGGCTAAAATATCAGTGATTGAGAAATTACCTCCCCCAGTCAATGTTAAGGGAGTTAGAAGCATCTTGGGTCATGCGGGGTTTTATCGTCGCTTTATCAAAGATTTTTCTAAAATTGCTAAACCACTGACACAACTTTTGCTCAAGGATGCCCCATTTATTTTTACTAACGAGTGTCTTGAGGGTTTTAACAGGATTAAGCAGGCTTTGATATCGACACCCATCATATGTGCTCCCGATTGGAACCTTCCTTTCGAGATCATGTGTGATGCAAGTGACTTTGCCCTAGGAGCCGTGCTCGGACAGAGGAAGGACAAGGTTTTGCATGCTATTTATTATGCTAGCAAAACCTTGGATGAAGCCCAATTCAACTATGCCACCACAGAAAAGGAGTTTCTTGCTGTTATTTATGCTTTAGAAAAATTTAGATCATATCTAGTTGGTTCTAAAGTTATTGTTTTTACTGATCATGCAACACTAAAATATTTGATATCCAAGGCGGAATCAAAGCCAAGGCTACTCCGGTGGGTTCTCTTGCTCCAAGATTTCAACATAGAAATAAAAGATAAAAAGGGAGCAGAGAACGTAGTGGCAGATCACTTGTCACGTATCAGGTATGATGAGGGTAAGGATTCTTTACCTATAGATGATTCTTTCCCTGATGACAACCTATATGCAGTTGTAGAGCATCACCCTTGGTATGCTGATTTTGCTAATTATATAGTGGGTGGTACTCTACCTCCTGACGTGTCCTACCAACTGAAAAATAAATTCCTTTATGATGTTAAACATTATTTTTGGGATGATCCTTTTTTGTTTCATGAGTGTGCAGATGGATTATTTCGCAGGTGTGTTCCCGAATGGGAGGTTCACGACGTCCTTACCAGTTGTCATACTTCACCATATGGTGGACATCATGGCCCCACTAAAACGGTGGCTAAGATTAATGAGTCAGACTTCTTTTGGCCTACTATGTTTAAAGATGCTAACACTTTTGTGCAGGCTTGTGACTCTTGCCAGAGGACTGGCAACATTTCGCGGAGGCATGAGATGCCCCAAACTGAGATTGCTCGAAGTTGAAATATTTGATGTTTGGGGTATCAATTATATGGGGCTGTTCCCATCTTCCAATGGGAATTGTTACATACTTGTAGCCGTAGATTATGTGTCCAAGTGGGTAGAAGCCATAGCTTCACCAACAAACGATTCTAAGGTAGTCATCAAGCTCTTCAAGAAGATCATATTTCCCAGGTTTGGTGTTTCACGAGCTATTATTAGTGATGGGGGTACCCACTTCCATGAAAAACAATTGGATAACCTCCTTAAGAAGTATGGCGTATATCACATAATAGGGCTTAGTTACCACCCTCAAACTAGTGGTCAAGTTGAGGTCTCTAATAGGGAAATCAAGGCGATCCTAGAAAAGGTAGTAGCCAAGTCAAGGAAAGATTGGAGCATGAAGCTTGATGACACACTTTGGGCATACCGAACAGCATTTAAGACACCGATTGGTACTTCACCTTATAGATTGGTTTATGGTAAGGCATGTCATCTTCCCGTAGAATTGGAGTACAAAGATTTTTGGGCGATCAAAGAGCTTAATATGGGTTCTAAGGCCGCGGGTAAGAAGAGACTTCTTCAACTCAATGAGTTGGATGAGTTTAGATTGTCGGCATATGATAGTGCGCGGATCTACAAGGAGAAGACCAAGAAGTGGCATGACAAGAGGATCTTACCAAGAGAGTTTGCACGTGGTGATAAGGTTCTTCTCTTTAATTCTAGATTGAAGATTTTCCCAGGAAATTTCAAGTCTAGGTGGTCCGGTCCCTTCACTGTCACAAAGGTGAACAAATTTGGTTCGGTGGAGTTGGTGAATGACAAAGGTGAAGAGTTCAAGGTAAAGGGCTATAGGTTGAAAGTGTATCATGAAGGTGCTACCATTAGAGATGTGGAGGAGACTCTCCTAACTCCACTTCCAACATGAGCTTCAAGGTGGTAAGAAGGTCGTGCGGGACCTAGATAAACCAACGTTTTGCGGGAGGCAACCCGTATTTCATGCTTTCTAGGCTAGTTTTCCTTTTCCTTATTTTTGTTTTTTTTAGAGAGGCGAGGAGAGTGATATTTCACCAGTTTTAAGTGTTGTTGTACAGGTATGAATTTGACAGGTATAAAGACTTAGAAAAATTTGACGAAGAAAAGAAATCGGAGAAAAAGGGCTGCTCGGGCCCGATCGGGCGAGCCTCGCCCGATCGGGCGAGCCTCGCCCGATCGGGCGCGCAAGCAACCCAGATTTCAGCCGCAAATTCGCCCAATCGGGCGCGCAAGCAAGGCTGAATTCAGAGGCTATTTTCGCCCGATCGGGCGCTTTTTGTGGAAAATCGAGTGAAAAGGAAAAGATATGTCGGGCGAAGCTCGCCCGATCGGGCGAGCAAAGGGCAAAAAATCTCTTCGCGTTCGCGCCCGATCGGGCGCGCAACTTGAGTTTTGGAAATTCCACCCTTCGCCCGATCGGGCGCGCCATCAGCCCGTCCCCCTTTATCTTCTTTTCTCTTCTTTCTTTCCTCACTTTCTCCTAATTTCATCTTCTTCATTTCACTTTCTCTCTCTAAAACCTCCATTTTCAAACCTTCAACCTACACTTCAATCCAAGATCTCCTCAAATTCTTCCATCCAAACTCAAATTTTTTTACATATTCCATCTCCCCTCATCCTCCTCTACAATCTGCACTAATTTTCCCCTATTTTCTCTCAAATTTTCTCAAACCCTAAGAGAGATAAACCTTCAATTTGCCACTATTTTACAAGAAGATGGCCTCAAAGCGTTCAAGGAACCAAAGGGGTGAGAGTTCGAGGGCACCACAACCAAGAATCAACCCGGATCTTCAAATTCCGGGATGGGAGAAGGTTGTCATTACCTCGGAGGAGCAACGGGTTAGGATGGTCAACCTCATCGATCGTCAGGTGGTTCGGGGTATGGAGGTGGTGGCTCTAGCCATGGAGGAGCCGGTTCTAGCCACGGCGGGGGCTATTCGAGGATGGATGAGGATGAGGAGTAGGCTACTCTCCCAATTCAATGAGGGCATTGCTTGATTTGGCTTGGGGGGGTGTTCTTTCACTTGGTAATTCTCTTCCTTTTCTCTCTTTATTTGCTTTCTAGTATAGTTTTTATTTGCTTTCCTAGTGTAGTTTTTATTGCTTTCTTATATATGAAAAATACAAAAAAAATTGAAAAATAAAAAAATTCAAAAATACGTTCCAATGAATTGTAAATCATGCTTCCCCGTGCCCCGTACTTGAGAAAAATTGTTTTGATTCTTGGTATTTGACGATGAATATTGTGGATTTGTTGGTCATGATTTGAAGTTTGATTGCTTGGATTCCTAAACATACGTCAATTTCGTCCAACTACTTGTGAATATAGTGTTTGACTAGTTGATTTGGTTAGGAAATGTGTGATAGTTCCATAATTCCTGGTATGTCAATGAATTTGAGTATTGATTTGCAACTATGAGTAGTGTTTCATGACTTATTAATTATGCACATGAGGAGGACGAAGGCGTTCATTCTTTTAGGTAGCCTTCAGAGTCTTAGATACATTTGTTCCCTTCTTGTTACCCATGTTGTTGCTTGTTCCCTTTTATTGTTTATTTAGCCACATTACAAGCCTACATGAGCCCCATTGGTTACTAGTCCCAAGCTTGGCTTGGGGGAGCTATTAGTGAGTGAGGTGAGGGAGTTTGTAGTGTGCACGTTATTTGCACAATTTGGGTGGGTTTTGAGAAGTAATTCATTCTCGATCATATTTTTGTTTTGTTGAGTTTAAAATTTGTATATTTTTGAGAAAAATAAAAGTGTGATGAAAAAAAAGAAGTTCAAAAAAAAAGTGAGAAATTTGAAAAAAAAGTGAACTTCTAAGAAAGAAAAAAAAAAGGAAAAAATGTTTGATGTTCAAATGTTCTAAGCGAAGGTTAATCAAAAGAAAAGAAAGAAAAAGAATAAGTGGTTCAAAGTTTGTTTCAATTCACTCTATTCCATATTATTATATTCTTATGAGTGAAATTGTAAGTGTTGGGAGTGTTTATATTGTTTGGAGTATATTTGGTGGATTGTTGTTTGGAGTTGGTTATGTTGGAGATGTGTATGATCATTATTTTTGATCATGGGTTTATTAGGATTTGGCTCCCTTTAGCATAGCTTTTCTCTCACATAATCCTACATTTATCCTACCTTTACCCTAGCCTTACATTACAAGCTTAAAAGACCTTCCGACCTTGTGCATAGAAGTTATGTAAATGTGAAAGTGTTGTTTATCAATGCAAGTTATGACTTGGCATATTTCGAGTCGACTAGTAGGATGAGCGTTCAATGTTTTTATACACACGAGAGTGTGAGTTGGGAGGGCATTGTTCACATTAAAGGGGTTGGTTGGAGAGCGATCGAGTACATTCTTTACTCGCCACATAAATGAGAGTTGAGTGTGTGAGCACTAGTCTTGAATTCTATATGCTCTTCTGGTTTGCTCTACTTGACAATTGTTGGGGAGGAAGGGTGATTAGATGAATAAGATTAATTGATGTTGAAGCGTGTTCACTAGATTTGCCTTGAATCGTTGGTTTTTGATTTGCTTATTGGGGTGAAGTATGTTTTATATGTTCATTGATGAGCTCTTTTCTTAGGGACAAGCAAAGGTTTGGCTTGGGGGAGTTTGATATGTCTATTTTATATAGTGTTTTATCCCCGTCCCTTGGTCGTTATTAGTAGTGTTTTTGGCTCTTTCGGGCCACTTTTATTACTAATTTGTGTGTTCTAGTGTTTTTGTAGTTTTAGTTGTATTTTACAGGAAATTGCACTCTTGGAGCATTTTCCTGGGCTTTATGGATCGACTACGGAAGCTAGAAGGACACGACCACTTTTGGAGCCCAGGATCGGTGAGAGCCGGTGATTAAGGGCTCGGTAATTGGGATCACGAGGCATTTGGACCAAGTATTCGAGACCCGAGAGGAAATTCGGATTGGGCCGAGAAATCTAGCCCAATCGAAGTCCAAGCCTCGAAGAAGAAGACCGGGCCCGATCGGGCGGTTGCGCGCAAAGGCACCCTTAAGGAAGAAGCGCGCCCGATCGGGTGAGCGTAGGCTCGATCGGGCGCGGCATGCCAGCAGTGGGCGTTGTAAAAAGGCGGGCCCGATCGGGCAGCCCTTGGCCCGATCGGGCAGCCCTTGGCCCGATCGGGCGTGTGTTTTCTTAGAAGCTGGTTAGTTTAGTTCTAATTCTTGCTTTTAGGAGAGGTTTAAATACGATTTGTACGGAATTATTAGTTACTTTTTTTTCTTAGACTTTCTCTCTCTACTTAGTATTTTCTCTCTCTACTTAGTATTTTTCTCTCTCTTAAATTCTCTCTAAACTTTTGTTCTTAATACTTCCTTTAATTCCAGATTTATTTTTGGTACAATTTCTTCCCTTTTTAATTTCAGCTATTTTAATTGTTTTCTTGATTATGCTTTTAATTATTTACTTGATTAGCTTAGTTATGATGATTAGTGAGTAGTTCCATTCTAGGGTTTATGGGGATCCATAATTAATACGAAGGGATAGTTGTTATTGTTGATTATTGATATTGCATGATAATTTCCTATTGAATTGTTTTAATTCTTTGCAATTAGATTATGAATCGAGCAGATGTAATTTGATTGTGAATGTTTAGCAATATTGAATTGATGAATCGAGCAGATGTTGATTTAATATTAAAGGCTAATTTTAATAGGAACTTAGGTCTAGTAAATTGCGAGAGTCTGTTAGATCTATGTTGATTAATAAATTGCGAGAGCCTGTTAATCATGTTATCTGTGCATTGTTAATTATTAATTACTTCGTTCTATCTCGGAATATTAATTATTGGTGAACCTGTGACCCTAGGTTTCCTTATTATTGATTCTTTTCTCCCTAAACTTATTCTTCGTGGTATAGAATTCATACCTAAAAATATTGGTTACTTAGATAATTTAGATTATAATAATTAATTAGAATTAAAAAGACTTGTTTCCCTGTGGAGTTCGACCCTACTTCCCTATCTACTGTAGTTAGTGATTTAGGTAATTATTTTTGATTAGGGGATACGACTTTACTATGTCATCTCCCGCTGATGGGTTGTCGCGTCGGGTTCTGGGTGGCGCCGGTAGGGGGAGGGAGGTCAGGCGTTGCCGACAGGGGCCTAGCCGCCGGCAGGGGGAGAGGTTGCTGGTTGGGTGGGGGAAGGGTTTTTTTTTGTATTTTTTTTTAATTATTAATAAAAACTAACTATAGTTAAGGTTTTTTTATTAAAATAACACTTCTCTATGGTAAGAAATAATTTAAGTCTACCATTGATAATAAATTTTAAGAATGTTTACCACTTAGAATTTTAAAAGTTGGAGTTCACCAAAGAGAATTTCCCAATAAATTTTAACCAAAATTATTGTTCTAAGGTTTCTTTAAACTTTTTTTTATTTTTTTCTTATTTTTTTTTTACCATTATAAGACAAGCAAATCATAGAGTGACATGTGTCAGCCTCACTTTGATGTGTTTGTCTTTTAGTATAATATATTGATACACACGTTAGTAACTTCTAGGAAAATATAAAGTAGAGATTTGGGACCAGACCCTCAGAAATATCAAACCTTTCACGTGTAGGGCGAAGGAAACTTCGAATTATGCTAGGTGTGTCTAGATCTTGTGAATGCGGAATTTTGTTTGTAAAAGGGCTAGGCTAGAAAGAGGGAGAGAGAATCAAGAAATTCTTGATGAGAGTTGGTGATAATTAGATATAGAATTGATGATTAAAAACGGAGGTCTAATGACGCTATTTATAATAAAACAGTCCGGATTTGATGAAAAAAAAAAGAATCGGAGTTTGAAAAAAAAACAAAACACGATGTTGTCGCCGCGCGACAAGCTCTTGTCGTCCGGTGCTGCAGGACAGTTTTTGCGAATTTTGTTTTTATCATATTTTTTGATCTAGAAGTCCAAATAAGGCATATAATATTTCCTTGGAAATCTCTTGAAGTCTAATTTCCAACCCAATTAGAATCAGATAAAAATATTTTGTAGATAAAAAGATATGGCCGAAATAGTGGAAGGGTGTTACTTTTGGATAGAGTTTCATATCCCATTCATATCTTTTTCGTTATAGCTCGGAATTAATATTATAATATATCATTGGAAATATAATTTCAAGATCTATCCAACCATATAAGATTTGGATAAAGATTATGAGGCACGGAAATAATATCTAAATATGTTCCACTTCGTACAAAACAAGGATTCTTAAAAAGTAGTTTTATTCAATTTCAAACTCTTTGAAACATAATTATCAATCCTAACTCCAGTAGGATTCAAAATAACCTTCTAGAGTATTCTAGAAGACTATAATCAATCCTAATAGCTTTAGGAATGATAATTAATAATAGGCCCTCCCCTAGATTGGGCCGTATGTAAGAACCCAACTGGGCTCAGTTTAGTATTTTGGCCATAACTTCCTCATTATTAATCGGAATTGAGCTTATAATATATCGTTGAAAAGCTCTTTTCAAACCCTATCCAACTATACTATTATTGGACCCTTATCATGGACCAAACTAAACTATAATGCACGTTTTTCATAAAGTAAAATAGGTTTTCGAAAACAGAAAGAAAGATTTTTAATAAAAACTAACCGCAACACTAGACTTTCCACACTTTCACTTTATTCGATTATGATTCGACGTGAAAGGTATTCATCACAGGTTTGGTTTTGGGGAGACACATTTGGGTGTCTACAGGAATACCAAACCTATTTAGCTAGTTTGGGAATTAAATTTTATAATTAGTCGTTTTGGTAAATACTTTTGTAAAACTAGTCATTTTGGTAAAAGATCCTTATTAAAACTTATTTTAGTTGTAATTTTAACTTGGATAACCCTTACTAAAACTTATTGTTCCTTATCTGAACTTATAAAGCCTTAAATAAAGTGAAAATTAGGTGAACATAACAAATCCTTAAAGTAGAACTATTAACTTGAAATAAACATTAATTTCACCGATTGAATCGTAATTTCGACATGCATTTCCAAATTAATACCATGTTAGGAAGTATATTCGATTGTTATCTAACGATCCAGAGCGTATGCTAGCAAGATCCTTATAAAAAATGGATTATTATTAATAAATAGTTGTAATTTTACGATATCATTCCTAAAAAAATAAAAAAAATTACAATGCTTTTATAAATAGGATTACAATCAAGCCACAATATGTGCCAGCGGCAGCTCCTTTCTTCCGCGACATCCAACTTGTCCTTAAACATCAACAATTAGGATCAAGATCATTTACAATTCATCATAGAATTGCATAAGCAATCCAAGAAATTAAAAGAAATTTTTTTTTTTTTATAACTACCAACTAATACAATGTGCTACATAGCCAATCAAATTAATCCATACCAAGAATCTGAATCAAAATATCCTTCTATTTGGATCAATATGAAAGACTTATGTTTAATTCAAGGTTTCTAGCAATTGAGGAAAGTGGGTAATTCACTCAATTATTTTAAGTGAAACAAAATCGAATGCCTTCCACCTACACAAAGTATTCAAATACAACAGATTAATCAAAATATGCACATAATTATTATATCAGCATATAAAGAGTTGATTTTTTTTAAGCAAGCAAGCAATGAATTTATTAGCATAAATCAATTTCCGCCAAATTTATTAAACTTTATGGAAAAGAAGACATACAAAATTGCTCTTAAGAGTTAGAAGTATCCCAGGCCAACGAGCAACACTATGAGCAAGTACATTCCCGCTTTGCATAACATGCATACAAATAAAAGAAGTAAAACTAGTAGTAGCCTTAATCACATCCTCGTAGAACAAATAGATGGGAGCAGCACTTTGGTGTTTGCCTTTGATCGCATTCACAACACTCAAAGCATCCCTTTCGAGTATCACGTTGCTATCGCCAATTGCACACCATAAGCCACTGCACCTGACTCGCCATTTCGGGAGTCCACTTCAAATCAATGCTCTTGATAGCAGCAAGAAGAATACCACCAGTAACATCTCTAACAACCACACCATAACTAGCACTCACCCCTTCCAAAATATGAGCATCAACATTAACCTTAACTGCAATGGCAGGTTAATGTTGATCACACATAATCAGTGCACAACTTGACAAAGCCAGTCGCTACACACACTGGGTCCTCCACTCCACCAGACCCATGAACAAGCTTTTTATACTAACCATAACCCAGCAGCATTCAAGCACATAAAGAAATTTAAGTAATACTTGTATATCATAGTGTTTTTTTTAGGAAATATCAGAGTATACTCTTCAATAAATATCTATATTCGGAATCAAAAATTGAAATTTATGTCTTCAATAAATTCTAGCAACAAACATTGGTAGCTTGGAATTAAAACCTTATAATTCACAGGGTCTACAATTGATTATGTTTAAAAAGAAAAGTTTGACAAATCCACTAACAAAATTCAACATCATTATCTTTATCATATTCTTTAATTTCAGCAAAGATTAATTTCATAAACAATATTTCATACAAAAAAAAGTCAATTCATTCAAAGATCAAGAAAAACCTTTTTCTCGGCAACCTCGACCACCTCAGCAGCCTCGACTCGGCGCCCTTCCACCTCTTCTTCCTCCACCTCGACCGGGACCTTATTAAAGCAAAATTGCAAAACCCTTAATACTTAAATTTTCAAAAACAGTTAATACTTAAATGTTATCCATAATCCGTAAAATTAAAACCCTTTCTACACACTATATCAAAATCCCTAGATTGAAAACCATAAGTTGAATTTACTTTTGAAATCCCTAAATTGAAAACTCTAGATTGTATACCCTCTCAATATCCCAAAATTAAATACACTGATTTCGTAAAGTATCATTACCTGACATTAGCAAAGTTTGAGTTACCACTCACAAATTCACAATTTGGTAGCTTCACCGGGTTTTTGAGCAGCGTTACCACTCACAATTTGTTTCGAAATGGAGAGCGTTTTGGAAGAGAGAGAAACTAAATACTCCCTCCGTATTTAAATACTTGCTCTATTTCTCCGTGCGCGGAGTTTTGGAAGAAATTAGAGAAAATAATAAAATATGGAGGTAGTGGATAGGTGGAAGAATAAAAAATTGTACTCCCTCCGTTTTATTATGTTAGTCCCATATGGAATCAATCACATAAAATAAGAAAACAAATATATTTGGAATCTAACATTAAAGTACAACAGATTTCATAATTAGTTTACCTTATTTAATTTTTTTGATTTTTTATTAGGAAATTATAAGTAATAATTGCATAATTGAAGGTAAAAATTTCCTAACTTAGAGTCATGTCATCAATACACAATCAATTAATTAAAAAAAAATCAAGTTATAAATGAAATATATTCAATATGGATAGATCTTTTTGAAACGCCCAAAATAGTGTATGAGACTAACATTATGAAACGGAGGGAGTAAATGTAAAAGTAGTGGAGAGAATTGGAGGAGAGAGAGTATGAAATTAATAAAATATGATTTATGTTGGGCCAACTAGGTGAGAAAAATAAATTAAATATTGTAAAAGCTTTCCAAATAAGGAAATTGAGCAAGTATTTAAAAACAGACGAAAAAGGAAAGTGGAGCAAGTATTTAAAAATGGAGGGAGTATTTATAGCTTGCTCATTTGGTACTTTTAATGATTACTGTCCTAATGTATGTCAAATGACGATTTTACCCCTAGGTATTGGGCATGAGAGTCCATACTTGTTAGTGGTCCATCATGCCTCCTCTTAATAAGCATAATCCCTCCAAAATTGGAGAGATTTGGAGGGAAAATAGATTTCACCTTCCCCTCCCTTTCTTTCCCCTTCCCTTCCTCCAATTTCCCCCTCCTTCCTTACTTGCTATGCAAACAAAGCGCTAATTAGTTGTAGATTCATGCAACTATGTTGCTCATTCTTTAATTGAAATGTTATTATATGAGGTGAACTGTTCATTCTTTGTAGCTCATTATTCGTTCGTTCTTTGTGTTATTAATACCTATTAAACTTATTATTTATTAAAATATTATTTTACAATTTTCATATATTTAAACATATTTTATTAGTATGATAACTCCTTCTTTTTTTTTTTTTTTTTTTTTTTTTTTTTTTTTTTTGTAATTAAGCACCTACACATATGTATATATTCATTAAACCCTAACTTTTTTATTAACCTTAATTTTATTTTGTAGTTTTTCCGTATTCTTGTATATGCAATCCTATGCCACTATGCGTGAATGACTATGACATATTTCTTGTACAAGCCTCAATAATCAAATTTAATCTCTCAATTCCTTGTGTACAACTTTCAAAAGAGGAAAAAAAGAGGCTTCAACAACCATGTATTCATTCCCTGATTATCAAGCTCTTCAGTGAAAGACTTGGTTATATGGGACCGATGAGGAGACTCAAGAAGAAATGGAATATTAGAGGTGAATTGTCTCTGATTGACATTGGGTGTAGCTTCTACATTGCACAGTTTTACCAATCAAGCTGATTATAATTATGTTCTCACGCAAGGCCCTTGGGTGATTGATGACAACTACTTAACTATTCGGAAATGGGTACCTAACTTTGTGCCTAATGAATCTCCAATAAAGTTACTCACAGCTTCGGTTTGTACACCCAAATGAGTATTTTGACATTAATTTTCTTACAAAAATTGGGTCAAGAATTGGCAAAGTGTTACATGTTGATAAGACTACTGCTCAAGTGGAAAGAGGTCAATTTACAAGGCTTAGTGTTGAGATTGATCTTTCAAAACAACTATTTTCTAAATTTTGGCTTAAGGGTAAGATTTGGCGCATACAGTATGAAGAATTAAGATGGCTTGTTTCAAATTTGGTAAACTAGGCCATATCAAGGATGAATGTCAACCTGCTGCTATTGAGGGACGGTCCAATGAGATGATTGTGCATGATAATCCTCTACATATGCAAAATCATAAGCCTGTGAAAGTTAAAGACTTTGGCTCTTGGATGTTGTAGACACCCATTTGTGTCTCCCCAAAACCAAACCCGGTGATAAATACCTTTCACGTCGAATCATAATCGAATGAAGTGAAAGTGTGGAAAGTCTAGTGTTGCAGTTAGTTTTTATTAAAATTCTCTTTTTTATCTTTGTTTTCGAAAACCTATTTTATGAAAATAGGAAACCTTGTTTATTTTGGTCCATGATAAGGGTTCAATAATAGTGTAGTTGGATTGAGCTCGAAAAGAGCTTTCCAACGATATGTTATAAGCCCAATTCCGATGAATAATGAGGAAGTTATGGCCAAATTATTAAACTGTGTCCGGTTTGATCTTTATATGCGGCCCAATGATCTAGAGGAAAGCCTATTATGAATTATCGTTCCTAATGCAATTAGGATTGATTATAGTCTTCTAGAATCTTCTAGAAGGTTCTTTTGAATCCTAATGGGATTAGGATTGATAATTAAGTTTTATGAGTTTTATTTGGAATAAAAGAAATGTTTTAAATGAAATTACAATTTTACCCCTCGTACGGACTTATACGACTTAATTTTATCAAAAAAGTAGAAAACGTGTGGGAAAATCCCCTGCAGCGCCGAACGCCAGGCTGTCGCGCGGCGACAGTTGCGGCGACATAGGCGTGTTTTATTCCTCTTTGCAAACTCTAATTCTTTTTTATCAAATCCGGACTATTTTCATCATAAATAGCGTCATTAGACCTCCGTTTTTAATCTTCAACTCTTATCAAGAAATTCTTGATATTCTCTCTCTATCTTATTCTAAACCTAGCATAATTCGAACTTGCCTTCGCCCTAGACGTGAAAGGTTTGATTTCTGAGGCTTTGGTCCCAAATCTCTATTTTAATTATTTAATTTAATTGTTTTGATTTTATTATTTTCCTTGAAGTTACTAACGTGTGTATTTTGTTATTAGAAAGAGATACAAGGCATCCCAGTAAGTGCTTTATTTGTTTTATTGATATTATGATGTAGTAATCATGATTAGGTTGTTATTTTAATTCCTAGCATCATGTTAGGATGCTTTTCTTAGTATGATGTTTAGGGTAAAAATAAGTTTCTTAATTATATCAATTATGATATGATTTCTATGATGCTTCCTATTTTCTTTCCTAATATCATGTTAGTATCATGTTAGGGCTAAAATTTTTATTTTTATTGCTTAGTGACATGCTAGAGTTTGTTATTAATCTTGTTAGTATCATGCCTAGGATCTTGCTATTATTATGCTTTAACATGATTATAGTTATTGTTATAATAATTGTTATTGTTATAATTTATGATGATTATCATGTTGCTTGATATATATTTATTGTTGTTGCTTGATCAGATCTTTTATGCATGTTTAAAGGGATTTTGTACTTGTAATCACGCTTAATAAGATAATTAATAGGGTTAATTTGATTATAGTTCTAGTGGTCGTCAATAATAGATTTATTTACGCATTAATATTCAACCAACATAGATTAAACAAGTTTAGGGTTAATCCTATTGATTGCATGTTAGTTAGAAAACGCACATGAATACGAGAAGAATAAAGTAGAGGCCTATTATTAGGGCAGGTTCTTTCTCTTTTAGATTGAATTTGTACCTTTATCCCCGAACTTCCAATCTTGGTTCCAGACCTATTGGAGTTAACAATCTCTTGGATTGTTAAGGGGTGTAACCTTCACCCTGTGAACGGTTTACAAGTTCCTAAAACTTGTTGGCGACTCTTTTGTTTTAGCTTCCTTCCCTTTAGACGCCACCATGATTAATTGCATGATCACAATGGGGTTAAAGTTTGGGGTAATGCTTGAAATATTCCCTACAGTTTTTGGCGACTTCATTGAGGAGGATTTCTATTTTAATTCCTGAAATTTATTTCGGCAATGATTTAGAATTAGTGGATGAGACTCGAAAAGTCTAAGTATTTCATGTGCGTAATTTTGATTAACATTATTGTCATATGCATAAAAAAAGGTTCTCATTGGAAAACCATCCGTAATGAGTAAAAAACATAGGATTTTTACACGTAAGAAATTTGAGGGATATCTTTCACAACTAGAATCGAAATAATGCTGCTAAAAACTGGAAAATTCTAAAAACAAAGTCAGCTGCTGAGGCATGTAGGAACTGGCGTCTAGAAGACAGAGCTTGTCGCCGAAGATATGGCTCTGTCGCCGAGTGACAATTCTGTCACCAAGCGACAGGGCTCATATCCCGACGACAGACTCTGTTGGATGGCGCTGCGTTCTTCCAATACCGAGCGAGAAATCTGCCTTCTTATTTTGCCTAGTTCTAGCACTGTTGGCTCGATTCTACTTCCTGATCGAGTTTTTCTCACTTTACTGAAACCCATATGTGTTCTACATAAGGCATAACCCTCTAGGAATTCATAATCCATCTATCTGATTAAACGCTTTGAGAACCAAAGGGTACATCTGAGAATGTTGAATTCACCAAACCATGGAAACGAGTTTAACTCGCGAGGTCCCATCCACACACGCCAACCCTTCCAAAGGTAAGGATTCCGCGCAGTGCATCCGGAATCATAACCATGGACCCTTTTTGACTAACCCATATCCCGAACTTTAGAGAACTAGAGCCAGGGTTAGGTTGCAAACTCATTGCATCATATTGTGCCTACTTGACTATTTGTGCATTATTTGTTGTGCATACTCTATGTGTTTTTCATAACCGTTTATCTGACTTAAGCCTAAGTAAACTGTAATGACTAAAAGGACTCCGCCTAATTAATTAATTAATTTGAGTAATTAAAGTTTAATAAATTAATCAGAACTGACTTAGTACGTGTAGGGAATAATTTCAAGCCTTTAAAATCCCACTAGCTTGAACCCCACTGTGATCATACACTAAAGTACGGTGGCGTCCAAAAGGGAAGAAGATAGAGCAAAAGAGTCGCCAACAAGTTTTTGTAGGAACTTGTAAACCGTTCACGAGGATGAAGGTTACACCCCTTAACGATCCAAGAGATCGTCAACTCCATAAGGTCATGAACCAAATAAGGGTTCGGGGATGAAGGTACAAATCCAACCTAAAAAAGATTGAACCTGCCCTAATAATAGGCCTCTACTTTATTCTGATCGTATTCATGTGCGCTTTCTGACTAACATACAATCATTAGATTAACCCTAAACCTGTTTATCTATGTTGGTTGAATTTAATGCACAAATAAACTATTATAGGCGATCACTTGAATTATAATCATATTAACCCTAACAAGGTTATTAAATATCTTATTAAGCGTGATTACAAGTACCAAATTCCCTTTAAACATGCAATAAAAGGTGTGATCAAGCAATAACAATAAATATAATATGTATCAAGCAACATAATAATAATCATAATAAATATCATGAATAAAATTACAATCATAAATAAAATAACCATCATCAAAATAATAATCATCATAATCATAATCATATTCATGTTAATATTAAAGCATAATAAAAATAGCAAGATCCTAGGCATGATACTAACAAGATTAATAACAAACCCTAGCATGTCACTAAGCAATAAAAATCAAATCTTTAGCCCTAACATGATACTAACCATCATAAATATTAGGAAGAACAAAGGAAGCATTGTAACAATCATATTTAATATTAAAATTACCCTAGACATGATACTAGGAATATCATAATAACAATATAAACATGATTTCTACATCATAATATCAATAAAAACCAATTAAACACTTACTTTGATGCTTCGTACCTCTTTCTAATAACAAAATACACACGTTAGTAACTTCAAGGAAAATGATAATCAAAACAATTAAATTAAATAATTGAAAGAGAGATTTGGGACCAAACCCTCAGAAATTAAAACCTTTCACGTCTAGGGCGAAGGCAAATTCGAATATGGCTAGGTGTTTCTAGATCTTGTGAATGAGGAATTTTGTATGAAAAGAAAAGTAAGAAAGAATCGAATGATGAAGAGAGATGAATGATTTAAAGAATGCTAAAGAATTAATGATTGTTGATGATGAATGAAAACAATTAGTGAAAATTGGTGAATGAAAACGGAGTTTTTAATACGATAATTATAGAGAAAATCAGCCAAAAAGATAAATTAACAAAACAGAGTCTGACGCTCAGAAAACAGAGCTGGCGCCAACCCTGGCTAGCTGGCGCCAGGCACCAACACCAGCGCCAGGTGCCAATGGCTAGCGCCAGGCCTGGTTCCAGGCGCCAAGGCCTGGGGTTAGGCGCCAAGCCTGATTCCAACGCATTTTTGAAAATCCGATAAGTTTACCGTACTGGAGGATAAAATAATATAATTTCCTCGAAAATGCTATTTGATTTTGATTAAAACTCTCAAAAGTCAACGAAAGTCAATTTATTAATGCTAATTGAATTAGGAATGAAAAGAACCTTCTAAAAGAATCTAGAAGACTAAAACCATTCCTAATTGCATTAGGAATGATAAATTATATTAGGCCCTCCCCTAGATCATTGGGCCGCACATAAAGCTCAAACCGGGCCCAGTTTAGTAAATTGGCCATAACTTCCTCAATATTCATCGGAATTGGGCTTATAATATATCGTTGGAAAGGTCTTTGCAAGCCCCATCCAACTACACTGCTATTGGACCCATATCATGAACCAACCAAACTGGATTGGTTGTTTTCTAAAAATAAGTTTTCAAAAACAGAGAGAAGAGAAAAGAAATTAAAACTTTCCGCAACACTAGACCTTTCCACACTTTCGTTTCATTCGATTATGATTCAACGTGAAAGGTACTCATCACTGGGTTTGGTTTTGGGGAGACACAAATGGGTGTCTACAGAAGCCCCCACTTTGACTGAGTTTGGAGAAACGCGAGTTTCGAAAAACGAAAGCCAAAGTATCGATAGGGACGGAGGATGATTCAGAACGTTCTGCGATCCTAAATCAATCTTGCAACGCCGATACCTGCAAAACTAGAATTAGTTAAACAGATAAAAGAGTTAAGAAACGCGTATCTTGCACCGTCGAGCACACGTCTCTAAAAGTAACCGATTTGTTTTGATGACCTCTTGCAAGCTAGAGAATGTCATCCCGCTTGAAAATTGCTACGCCTGTAACTGCTTCCAAATTTGGAAGATTGCTTCGCCTGAAACGATCCTCCTCCGCATTGATAATATTCCACATCCTAGGGTATACTATCGAAGATTATTTCTCTTGAAACCCGCATTGATAATATTCCACATCCTAGGGAATACCATCGAAGATAACTTCGTCCGAAATTACCTCCATTTTTTTGTGACAACTTTCCGCAAGCTAGGGAATGCCGTCGAAGACATCTTCTCTTGAAGTCACCTTCATTTGATGCGATAATTTTCCAAAGGAAATTACCGAAGATCTCCGCTTGTCGATCTTTAAAAGTTCTCATGAACTTTGCTCCCGCTATGCCTGTACGTCGGCGCTTCCGTTGCGTTGAACCTGTATGTCGGTGCTCTTTTGCTCTTGAACCTATATGTCGGTGCCTTTCGTTAATGAGCCAATGCTTAGGCGCTTTAAGCTAAGTGAGACGATCTCTTATCAGGTCGATCACTTTATGTAATCAAACCGATTACTAAATCATGTCAAATTGCTTAGAGGGACTAACTGGCGTACCAAGGAACCCAAAAATATGTTGCAGAAGGCTAGCTCAACCTCATCAGGTGGCTTGGTGCTTTGGCGTCGCTGAAAAACCATCAGCGCCACACAGCTGGCCTTAGCGCCAGGCGCTGATATTGGCGCCAGGCGCCAAGCCAAATTTTTGATGCCAATGCATAGGGGCTGGCGCCAGCACGGGGATTTCCTTAAATACCCCTTTCCCTTTCATTTGCTGCTTTGTTCATCGCGAAACTGCTCGAAGAAACCCGAAAGCTTCAATTGCTCATTGCTTGCTCGTTTCTCAACCGAATTCGCTCAAATTTGTTGCAAATCAAAGCTCTTTTCATCTATTTTCCTGATCTATGTAAGTTTCCTTCAAACTCATATCAGTTTTTATGAATTCTTGGCATGTTTATTCACGAATTTCATGAAAATTCAAAATTTATAATGCTCAATTTGCTTTTTTTGTCAAGTTTTATGCGAAATTGCTTGTTTATGTTTGTATATTTCCTTGGGAGTAATTTGAGACTTGTTTGACTCAATTTGGTGAAGAAATGAGCAATTTTCCATTGTTGGACCTCTTAAGGTCGTGAAGAACAATGTGACTCGTTCTTGATGTTTTTGCTAGCAATTCTTGTTTAATTTGTCACAATAATCACTATAGTGTTGCAAGAAATTGTTTGATTGCTTGAAAAATGCTGTTGTGCTCAATTCGAATTTGTGCTCTGTTTTAGTACTACGTACTCTGTTTTTGCGAACATAGTATCATGCGGCTAGGCGAACCTTAGACACTATAGAACCTTAATTCATGATAATTTTGCACAATGTAGCATGGCTAGACAGCGAGGCTCGGGTTCACGGTCCCGAAACACTAGACGGGAGCATGAGCCCGTAGAGGATGACATCACGCCTTCCACTTCGCTTGGTCGACTTCCGGAGTGGGATGAGCGTACCTTGTTCTTCGCCCCTGTCCACCACATTTCTGGGAGGGTGAGACAAGGCATCGCGCTCGGGAGGACACGGCATCACGGCTCTGGCTGTGATGGTTTAGGCAATTTGTACAGGATGTATATCGCCAGGGACCTGAGACGAGACTCCTATGGGAGTCTTGCGGACTAGCTACTCTGTTCGAGACCTCTGAGGCTATGGTCGCCTCCAGCGGGGGTCATCATGTAGTGCGCGCTTTGGTGGAGTTCTTCTGGGACACCACCAACACCTTCCATTTCCCTTGGGGCGAGATGATGGTCACCCCTACGGACTTTAGTCTCATCACAGGACTGAATTTCACTTCTGTGCCACTGCCGTTTGACAGTGGAATGGACGTCTTCTCTTCGGAGGTCGAGGAGCTGTTGGGGCCGATCACTATTTGGGCCCGAGCTGAGGTCGAGACGACTCAGTTTAGTGCTAGGGGTATTCGCCGCTCGACGCTGGCAGCGACTCTTGATGACGATGCGACTACCCGAGAGCAGCGGGTGCGCATCTTTGTGCTGATGTTATTGTCAGGGACATTCTCCCCTAACAAGGGTAGTAGGGCATTGCTTTACTACCTCCCTGCTGTCCGTGATCTTCACCGAATCGGGACTTATGACTGGGCCAGCTTGGCCTATGCTCACTTCGTTCGTGTGCTGAGGGACTCGTGTCGACACCGGTCCTTTGGGACAAACGTTGCTTTGTCTGCCTTTTGGAAGGTCATAGAGGTAAACGTTTATTCCCTATAAAGTTTAGCTCTGCATATTAGTTAGCATTTGCTCACACTTTTAGCTCTTTGTAGATCTAGTTCTACGAGTACTTTCCTTCCGTTGCGTCGGCGAGACCATCGCCCCGGGGATTTTCAGTGAGCGCCTCTTTGGGCGGTCACCATGTGGACATGTCCACTATACATGTCCGGAACTGGATCATCTCGGTACGACTTTTATTGTTTATCTTGCTCTTTTGCGGTGCTTTAGATGTATTCTTGCCTGATTGATGCTCTTTATAGGGACCTGAGGTGATATACCGGCCGTGGGGCGGTTGGACAATCCCAGGATTAGCCGCACAGTATTCTACTGAGCGTCGCTATTTTCTGGGGACTTATGGAGCGGTCGTGTACTTAGGAGAGAGGGTCGCTAGACAGCACTCTTCTGATGTCTTCGTCGTTCCTGCTGCTCCACCACGTCATATGTTTGACGAGGCGCGGTTGTCGAGCATGTCTGAGGGAGCTGGTACCCCTTGGCGGTCCCATGTGATCCTCGGGCGGTGTTATGCGGAGGAGCTACTACCTTTGTTAGCTCCAGCCCCTATACCGGCTGAGGATGTGAAGGTAAGATTTTCTTAGCTTTACTTTCCACTAAGTAGCCCCCAAGTAATGTTTTACTGATTTTTTTGTCTTATCAGGACGGTGCTGCTGAGTTCGTGCCACCCCGTATGTCCATCCACTACCAGGGGATGTACGGGCCGATTGAGGAGATGATTTCTTCGGCTCCCGAGGGCGAGCGCTTCGTAGAGCGGTCGATTCCTCGCCACCAGACTAGGGTAAGTCTAGTTTTTAGAATTTTTGTGTTCATGTATCATGCATTTTTACTGACTTATTTTTCTGACAAATTTCACGCGAGGTGGTTTCGGCGATGGCACGATGCATAGATGCCTTCCGGAGCCAGCTCGTCCGGATGAGGAACGCGGCCACTTGCCGTCGGGATGACGTCACCCGAGAGGTAGCCTTTCTTTACTCATTATTTTTGCATTGCTGCTTCAATTTTACTTTGTTTCTGATTTAACTCTTTTTGCAGGGCCAGCCTATCGCTTCTCACACCCGCACGAGACCTGAGGGGCGGAGGGATCCAGCGAGGTCTAGCTCGAGACGTCGTCGCACTTCGTTAGGAGGTAGAGGCGGTCGCTTTGAGGCTGCTTGAGCTGGTGTCGCAGAGGACTCGGGATCTTCTTCTGAGGGTGCTCACGCTGCACCGGTAGGGGAGGCTACCTCGGCTTTCAGAGGTGGTGGGATGTACGAGGTTGGCTCGTCATCGCAGCAGCCTCCGCGTCCTTAGCCTCAGGTTGATCCTGGCTGGAGTGGTCCTATATTGAGTCTTCCTCCTCCTACGGAGACTGGAGCTGGGACTGGAGCTGGAGCTGGTGGAGAGGTGACTCCTCGTACGGCGCAATTTTATGACATGATGGGCTTACGTCCTCCGGTGCCGTAGTTTGTTCCTGTGTATATTTTATTTTGACTTTTTTTTTAGAACTTTGCCTTAGACTCATTATTTATAGACACATTTTGTATATTTATGCCATTATGAGTTTATTTATTGTTATTTTTATGTGTATGTTAGTGTGTGCAAGAAAAAGTGTGACGACAATTTTGCGCAAAAATTCCGTCATTTTTATTATTGATGGAGGGTATTCGACTCTCTCCCCCAAAAAGAAAAAATAAAAAAGGAAAAAATTGAATAGAATGTCGGGTGTTTGGAATTTAGAAGTAAAGTCCAAAAAAGAATAATATAAATTAAAAATAATAGCTATATTTAATTAATTAAGAAAAAGGATAAAAAAGTATGTTTTGGAAAATTAAACGGAGCCATAAAGTCATTAACCAACTCGAGTTTAATATTAAAAACGCAGGCTGAGCACGCGCGGCTGATCTGGCAACTTGGCTTCAGCTGGCGCCACACTATGGCGTGTGGCGCCAAGCGCTGGCGGCTGGCGCCAATTGACGCTGATGCTGTATTTTAATCTGATTAAAATTCCTCACAGTTTCTGTATAAAAATCCCCCTGCCCAACCGATTCTTCTCATAATTCCAGCGAATAAATAATTCTCTTCTATATAAAAACAATAATTATGTCTTTAGCTACCAAAATCTTCACCCAATACACTCATGAATGGTGTCGATCTCTTAATGCGAGGGAGAGAAAAGAATTAGATTTATTTCACATGGGGGGGAATTTATGGCATCAAAGGGGTAGATCTTGACCTAGACTTCATACATACCGCTTTAGAATTTTGGAATGTTGATACTCATTGTTTCAGAATAGGGTATGATGAGATTAGCCCTTTGCAGGAGGAATTTGGTGCTATCTTAGGCTTCCCTGCGATAGACCTTATAGCAATCCCTAGAGTAGATGCATATTATTATAAGGATTTTGAGCGCTTCTTTAATTTGAAGGAAAGGGATTTATCAAAAATAGTAGATGGCAATATAGTTAATTTGAAAGAATTTGCACGCCATTATTTTGATAAACCTCTTTCTGAATCTTTTCATATATATAGAAGAAGGGCGTTCTTATTTTGCATGCTTAACCAATTTTTTTTTAGTAGTGGTAAAAATAACGAGGGTCAATCAATTATAACCACTGTACTAGAACAAATTGAATCAGGGAGAAATCCAATGCCATTAATAGTTGGAGAGACTATGATTAGTCTAGATGAATTGAAAAGGGACCCAAAAGCGCATCTTCGCGGTTCTCCAATTTTATTACAGGTAGAAAAATAATATTTTTAATTACAGAAATCAAAAAATATATTTTTGTATTGTAATAACAATTTATTTGCATTGCATTTTTTACAGATGTGGCTAATGGAGAGGCTAGGATTAATTAGCCCTCCGAATGACATTGAAAAGTATACTCCCAACTGCTTCGTGAGAAGGAAGAAGCGCATCCCTAAAATTGGGCGTCACGGGTGGAGAAAAGTCTTTGAATCACGTGATTTTGCTATCAAGTGGGTCATCCCATGGTGGAAAATAGAAAGGATGGTTGGTGTTAACAAGCAACCCTTTTGTCGTCTTCCAAGCTTGTCTCGTGTAACTTATTATTACCCCTGCAGGGTAAAAAGACAATACGATTTGCTTCAGAATATTCCTTCCGGAGATCTTCGTCCTCCCTTTGAGTACCCTATTTCTCAAGAAGTAGACAGATTTGATTCTTACTAGAGTGCTAGACCTTTATGGGAAGTGATTACCCAAAAGGTTCTTCCTTCTTTGCCTAATGATGTAAAGAAGTGGTTGCTGAAGAAATCTTTGATTGATCAGGGTAGAACCGATGTGAAGAATCGTCTAGGTGACAGAGCGACTCCTGCCAAGGAACGCTTAGGTGTAAGAATTGAATTCAAAACACCTGCAATGCCTAGGAAGAAAAATACTACCAAAGACAATGGAAAAAGAAAAGCTAACACCACAGACAAAAAAGCTTGGGTGGAAAAGAAGCATGGAGTGCTAGCTGAAGGGGAGACTATTTATTCTAAAATTGAATTAGGTCCTTTAAAGGATGCCTACTAGTTAAAGTCATGGATGAAGAGGAGGAAGCAGACAAGAATTGGAATAGAGCTAGAAAGGAAAAGAAAGATTAAGAGCATTGCTTAGCTTTAGATTCATTAGACTTAGATTGTTATTTTTATTCAAAGTTAATTTATTTCAGCTTTTATTTAAATTCCATCAATAATGTAATTTTATTTTATTAATGAAATTTTAGCTTTCAATTAAATTATTTACTTTAAATTTATTTCATTAAAGCAATGAAAATCGAAAAAAATTAATTTTCCAGAAAATCTTCGAGTACGGAAGTCGAAAATTTTCCGAAAAACACCAAAATTCGCCCAGAGCTTATTTCCAGATTGGCGCCAGTTATTGGCATTTGGCGCCTGCCATTGAAGTCTGGCGCCTGGCGCCAATTCCATCGGCTGGCGCTGATGACTTTTGGCTGGCGCCAGGCTTTGTTCTGCGACGCCAATAATTCGCCGATTTTCTGTTGGAATTTTAATTAATTCTAGAACGCGGAGATGTCAAAAAATAAAGTGGCCGCACCCGTAAAGGGTTGCATACGTATCCTTTCTTAAGGAATTAGGCCGAACGTAGCTCTCTTGAGTATCCTACTCAAATAACTATGGGTAGTATTTCTTAAGTTGGTCAAGATTAGTCATGTTTGAGAATTCATTGCCATCCATATCAGTTAGTTTTGCTGCACCTCCTGATAGGATTGTCTTGACAATGTAGGGTCCAGACCAATTAGGTATAAATTTTCCCCTTGGGTCTAAAACATTTTTCCTTAGTGCTTTTAATACCAAATCTCCTATTTTGATATTTCTTATTTTGACCTTCTTATTAAAATGCCTAGCCATACGAGTTTGGTAACACTGAGTGTGATGTAGAGCTTCTAGTCGTTTCTCGTCGAGTAGAATCAATTCTTCATATCTTGCCCTAGTCCATTCAACTTCATCGAGTTTACTCTCTAACGCGATGCGTAGAGATGGTATTTCTAGTTCGACAGGTTATACGACATTCATTCCATATACCAAGGAAAATGACGTATTTCCTGTTGATGTACGGATTGACGTGCGATAACCCCACAATGCGAAGTGAAGCTTGTCAGGCCAATCCTTATAATTTTCCGTCATTTTCTCGATGATAGTCTTTAGATTTTTATTAGTTGCCTCGACTGCTCCATTTTCTTGAGGTCTATAAGGGGAAGAATGATGATGTTGAATGCCATATTTTTGTAGCAATTCTTCACATTCGGCTTGAAAGTGAGTTCCATTGTCACTTATCATTTCATTTGGGACTCCATATCGACAGATAATATTTCTTTCGATAAAGAGTGCTACATGTTTTGTAGTGAGTTTAGCGTACGATTGCGCTTCGACCCACTTTGTAAAGTAATCAATTGCTACTAGAATAAATTCGTGGCCTCCTGTTCCTAGGGGAGTGATTTTGCCAATGATGTCAATTCCCCATGTAGAGAATGGCCATGGCGATGTGTAGGTGTAGAGAAAAGATGGAGGGACATGTTGTAAATTGGCATAAATTTGGCACTTAGGGCATATTTTTACGTATTGATGGCAATCCCTATTCATTGTAGTCCAATAATATCCTTCTTGCATTATTTTCTGGACTAACATTTTGCCGTTTACATGATTGCCACAGATTCCTTCGTGAACTATTCTCATTAATCTTTGTGCATCCATCTTTCCTACACATAAGAGAGCTCGACCTTTCGGTACCCTTTTATGTAGCTCGTTGTCTATGAGTACATATTGAGAAGCCAAAAGTCTCAACGCTCGCTTTGCTCTTTTGTCAGCATGAGGAGGGTATTCTCCATTGGTGACATAATTGAGTATGTCCGTGTACCACGGTTCTTCTTCTTCTTCTTCTTCTTCTTCCTCTTCTTGGACTAAGTCGTCGTCTTCTATAGCCTGGATATATGCTGGTTTGTGCCTTTTTTCGATAGTTAGAGGCATTTGCTCGATCTCCGTGGGAATCCTAACCATTGAGGCTAATCTTGCCAAGGCATCGGCAAATTGGTTTTCTTTTCTAGGCAGATATGTATATTCTACCTTCTCTAACTGATCAGTAAGAGTTTCCAGATAGGTTTGGTAAGGGGCTAAGCTTCCGCTCCTCACTTTCCACCTTTTAGATATCTGATTGATGATCAAAGAAGAGTCTCCGAATATCCTTAACTTCTTTACTCCCAATGCCAAAGCTGTTTCAAGGCCTGCCACGCATGCTTCATATTCAGCAGCGTTGTTGGTAACGTCGAAATCAAGCTTTATGGAGATTGGAACATGCTCCTCTTTAGGTGATACTAGTAGTACTCCAACGCCACATCCTTTTGGTTTGAGGCTCCGTTGAAATACAAGGTCCAAGTATCATCTTCAGTGACCATTAAGTCTTCATCTGGAAATTCATTGTCTTGTATTGGCGTCGAGTCTTCTATTGGAAAATCTGCTAGAAAGTTTAACACCACGGATCCTTTAATAGCTTTTTGTGGCATAAACCTTACATCGAACTGAGCTAGATTGACTATCCATCTTGAAATGCGTCCAATGAGTATAGATTTCTCGAACAGATACTTGAGTGGATCTAATCGGGAGACTACGAAAACGGTATGCACCAACATGTAATGTCTTAACTTAGTTGTGGCCCACACCAAGGCGAGGCACAATTTCTCGAGCGGTGTATAGCGTGTTTCGTATTCGAGCATCTTTTTTCTTAGGTAATAGATTGCGTTCTCTTTGCCTTCTACTTCTTGTGCTAGCATGGCTCCCATTGTCTCTTTGGTAACCGTCAAATATAACCTAAGAGGTATTCCGGGAAGTGTTGGCGCTAATACGGGAGGGTTTGCGAGATATGCTTTGATCTTTTCAAAGGCTTTTTGACACTCGTCATCCCATATTACTGGTACATTCTTCTTGAGCTTCTTGAAGATTGGTTCATATATCGTCGTCAGTTTTGATATGAACCTACTTATGTATTGCAACCGGCCAATAAATCCTCGAATCTGCTTCTCAGTCTTGGGCGGTGGCATTGACATGATTGCTTTAATCTTGGTTGGATCCACCTCTATTCCTCTAGAGCTTATGACGTATCCTAAGAGCTTGCCTGAGGTAATTCCAAAAGCACATTTTGATGGATTCAACCTCATGTTATATTTTCTTAGCATTTCGAAAAATTTCCTTAAGGCTACTTGATGGCCTGGACGGTCTTTCGATTTTACAATCATGTCGTCGACGTATACCTCAACTTCTTTGTGCATCATGTCATGGACTAAGGCAGTTGCTGCACGTTGGTAAGTAGCACCCGTGTTTTTCAACCCGAATGGCATTACCGTGTAGCAGTAAGTGCCCCATGGCGTTATAAAAGTTGTTTTCTCCATGTCTTCTTCTACCATGAGAATCTGGTTGTAACCCGCGTATCCATCCATGAACGAGAGAAGTGCGTGATTTGCCGTGTTATCTACCAGAATATCGATGTGTGGCAAAGGGAAGTCGTCCTTTGGACTTGCCTTATTTAGATCTCGATAGTCGACACACATCCTTACCCTTCCGTCTTTCTTTGGAACTAGGACGACGTTGGCGACCCATTCGGGGTATTTGGATACCTTGATGAAACCTGCAGTTATTTGTTTTTGAACTTCTTCTTTTATTTTAAGTGCTACGTCGGGTTTCATTCGACACAACTTTTGTTTTACAGGTTTCATTCCTGGAATTAGTGGTATAGTGTGTTGAGCTATTTCTCTGTTAATTCCTGGCATATCTTCGTATGACCAAGCAAATACATCGATAAATTCTTTAAGTAAGTTAATTAAATCGGTTCTTTCTTGTTTATTCAATGTTAATCCGATTTTAACCTCTCTTTTATGAGTTGAATCATTCGAGATGTCAACTGTTTCAGTTTCTTCAATTACCGGTGTTTTCTTTTCGAGTGTTTCCATTGCTTTAATAATTTCTTTGTCTTTTTCATCATTAGCTAAGCAATGCTCGTCATCTTGGGTTAGGGAGGAACACAAGAAGTAAGGAGAATGAGAATATTATTATACTCTGAGATCATTACATCAAAGAGTGATATGTCCTCAGGGACTGGATCACTAACTATCCTGAGAAGAAATAGGAGGGGGAGGTGTTACTACTAAATGCTTAGAAGACTCTAAAGGGAAAGACTCTGACTCAGACGACTCCTCAAACATCGGTCCCTGTCTTGTCGTGATTGATATCTTCCTTCCGCTTGGAGTAGTCACTTTGATAGTCTTGCGCCACCCTTGTAGTGAGCCTTCGGCTGGAGTAATTAGCTTCGAGGGGTCGAAGCTTTCACTTTGTAGGACCGTTTGAATGAGCGAGGAGTTATCTTCTTCATAAGTTGGCTCATTCTTTTCTCGCCCAAACAGTAATCCCATGACGTTAAAGTCAAAGCATGGTGGTGCTTTCTCCTTATGGAAGGGAGTTGGGATCTCAACAGTGAAGTAGCAATCCAAGAAAATATCGAATCCCGGTTGTCTTATGCCGTTTACAACAAATGGCTCGGGAAATTCATGGCATGGATAATACTCTCCTTCTTTTATAAACTGACCATTAAGCGTAAGAGGGTTTTGGTCCATGGGAATTGCTTTCTTTTGAATGCGAGCGTCCCTACGTGCTTTCAACTTGTCCTGGGCTCGCTTGAGATCTTTCTGAGTCGGTTCGAAACCAAGTCCGAAAGTATCTAACTTAGGGAGGCCAGGTGACTCCAGCGGTTTTGCTATTCCTTTCTTCTTTCCTAAAGTCATCCCAAGAAAGTGTCCTTGTTTCTTCAGCATGGCGTTGACGGTTATGTTGGAATGGGGGTCATGGAAAAGAGATGTCCTTTCATCCTCCTGGATTAAGGAGATTTCTTCGTTAAAGCCCCATAAGTCTTCATCATCCTCGTCGTGCTCCACATTAATAATTGGATTTTCTATGGATTTGATTCTCATTGGCGAAGCATCGATGGTGATTGGAATTCCTCTAACTATAGCTTTCACTTGTTGGTGGAGAGACGACCTTTAGATCATAAAGCCAAGGACGTCCCAACAATAAGTTAAATGAAGCTTTGATGTCCACTACTTGGAAAGTAGTAGCATGTTCTATTGCTCCTGCCGTTACATTTTGGGTAATTTTGCCAAGAGCTTGATGACGAGTATTATCGTAGGCTCTTATTCCTTGTGTGGACGGAGTTAAGTCTTCATCCCTTATGCCGAGAATCCTCGCGGTTCTAAGTGGACAGACATTGATAGCCGATCCATTGTCTACAAGAGTCATAGGAACATTCATCCTTTTGCAGACTACCGTGAGGTTTAATACCTTGTAATGTTTGTCACCTTCTGGGGGAAAATCTTTGTCAGAAAAGGTGATCAAATTAATCGGACAAGGAAGGTCACTTATGAGGAAGTTGGCTAGTCCCTCAGGAGTAGTGTCAGAATCTATCCCGATTTTATCCAAGGCATTTATTACAGCCAACCTATGCTCTCGAGATGTTGCCAGAAGTTTCCACACATTCATCTCAACTTTTGTCTTCTTAAACTGTTTAACAATGTTGTTGTCTTCGATGATAGGTATGGGAACTTGATGTACGGTTGGCATAGGTTGTGTTGAAACGGGAGGTTGCATTCTCCCAGATCTTGTGAGGACATCTATCGATGAATCTTCTTCAGCCCAAATGTCATCTGTGGTGTATGACACAGAAGGTGAAGGTCCTACTATGTCCTTTAGATAGACATCTTCTTCATCACTGTCCCAAACTCCATTAATGGTTGTATCCTCTTCTTGTTGAACTTGGACTAGTTTCTTTTCATCAATCATTTTCTGTACCAAATCCTTGAATTTGAAACAGTTTTCTATAGTGTGACTCCCTGATTGATGATACTAACAGTAATATCTATCTGTCCTTTTTAATGACTCGAATGGTCTCGGTTCGAGAGGTTTGACCTCGCCACTCTCGGAGAGCATTTCGAACATTTGCGCATATGGGATCCCAATTGGAGTGTAAATTCTATTGCTCTTCTTGGGTTTTTCAGTGACTTGTAAGGGAAAGCACTTTGCCTCATAAGTCGTTCTCACTGGTGTGAATTCTCTTTTAGGTTCTTCTTTCGGAAGTGGAAGCTCATCATATTTCTTATGGAGTTCGATCATAACTTTGAGAGCTTCACGTAGTAGTTGCGATGCCTCCTTCATAGACAATGTGAGCAATTGTATATCTTCCTTATTCGCCGGTTCTGGAAGACTATCCTTGACATCGAAAAAGATCTCCTCTTCTTTTTCTATGGCACAGATTTCTTTGACAGGTTTAATGAGAGAGGAGGGGTCAACCTCGTTTTCGTCATCAGTGATAGCTAGGGTATGAGCTAGAGGTGCATTGTCAATGCTTGGCTTCTTACTGGCAGGGGGCAACGACAATTTGTTATTGTCGATTAAGTCTTGGATAGCTTCCTTAAGCTTCCAACAGCTTTCAGTGGAATGGCCCCTACCTTGGTGATACTTGCAGTGTGCATTGGGGTTCCAGTTAACCGATCTCTTCTCAACTGGTGGGTCCCCAAATGGTCCAATGGGAGTTATAAGACCTTTTGCATTTAATCGATCAAATGCGGTGTCATAACTCATGTCAATAGGAGTGAAGTTCCTCCTAAATGGTTTTTTCAGTCCATGGTTGTTCATTGCAAGAACTTCTCCTAAATTAAAGGTGCTAACATTATTTGAGTGGGCGATTTTGGAAGAAGAAGGATTGTCATTCTTCTTTCCTTTCCAGCCACTATTAGAGTTATTGTTGGCAGCTTTTGACTTAACCAAGTCATCTTCAATATTGATCCCAATGTCGTAAACAACCTTGAAAGTATGGAGATTATTTTGGTATTTAAGATGCTTGGAATATTTTTCTTGGAGGTTCTTGATAAACAGTCTCACGGAATCTTTTTCACTTGGCACCTCAATCATCTTAGCTGAGGTTTCTCTCCACTTGTTAAAGAAAGAGGTGAAGCCTTCATTCTCTTTTTGCTTGAGGATTTCAAGTTCTCTATGGTCAGTCTCGACTTGAATGTTGCATTTATACCTATCAACGAAAGCGTTTGCTATAACTCCCAGGTAGAGGTCTTTTCTTTCTCGAGAGAAAAGAACCATTGTTGGCAAACGGTCTCAAGAGATAGTGAGAACAGAGAAGGGAAGACCTTCTTATCGATACCCTTGATACTCATTATTGTTTCAAATGATCTTAAATGGAAGTAAGGATTGTCAATTGCTCTGAATTTTGGGATGTCGTTGGCGTTGAACTTCTACCGAAGAAGATCTTTGTCCACCGAGACCCCTTGTGATGTAAGATCTTGAAACTTGTAGTCGCTAGACAACTTGCTTAAACTCTCTTGCATGAGGTCCATTTTTTGTTTCTTCACGGGATCAACGATCCTAAGTGCGAGAAGTTTCAGTGTCTCAGTCACAGTAGCCATTTGGTTCTTAAGATCATTGACTTCTTCTTGAGTTGCCATTATAACCCTAGCTTTCCTCTTGCGAGCTATAGGTTTGTCGAAAAGTTGGACTTGTACGAAGAGGTTATCTTTGATTAATCGTCCTTCCTTTCTTGACCACGCGCTGTAAATTAAAACATTTTGCGTTTTAATTACTTGACTCGGATCAACTTAACTTTATGGTTTATTTTAAGGGAAAAAAGAAAAAGAAAGGGTGCATATTTTTGGCAAAAATAATGTACATATTTTTAGGGAACTAAGTATTATTATTTTTATTGGAGGATTAATATCCGACTTACCCCCCTAAAAAAAATGACGGAAAAAACGCGCACACAAGACTCACTTAATCATGGTCAAAGTATGTGTATTGGTGTGTGCTTTGAGTGTAAGTGACATGCTTGGACTCTTGTGTAAGACCATGGGACTTAGTGCCTAAACTCAGTCATTGATTCAATTAAATATTATTGACAGCAAAATTAACCGAATTAAACAGAAAACTGATTAATTAGACCTTAGGTGATGACTCGACCAATAATCCGAACTGTCGGTCAAGCGACAGGAACACTGTGGAGCTTGGCGCCAGGCGACAGAACTGTCGTCAGGCGCTACACTCCATAGTGTGGCGTTACAACTCAGTCCTTGGAGCCAATATCGGAGCTTCGGTCTGGGACTGTTTTCGGTGTTATTAGTCAACCGGGGTACGCCTAAATTCGTACTAGGTCAATTCCGATTAAAATAAATAGACTTTATTGACTCAAATTAATTAATTAGGAAAAGTTCTTTAAGTCATTAATTTATTTAGTCTTAACACAAGTCAACAAACGGTTAAGAGAAACATAGAATATATATGCACAACAAATAATTCACAATTAGTCAACTAGGCACAATATGATGCAATGCGTTTGCAACCTAACCATGGCTCTAGTTCTCTAAAGTTCGGGATATGGTTTAGTCAATAGAGGGTCCATGGTTAATTGTCCGGATGCACCGCGCGGAAGCCTAACCGTGAAGGGTTTGCATGAGTGGATGGGACACCGCGAGTCATAGAAAAAACTCGCTTCCATGGTTTGGTGAATTCAACATCTCGGATGTACCCTTTGTTGCACGTAGCGTTCAATCGGGTAGATGGAGCATGAATTCCCAGAGGGTTATGTCTATATGTAGAACACATATGGGTTTCAAAAAAGTGAGAAAAAAATTCATCAGGAAGTAGGATCGAGCAAACAATACGAAAAACCGGTCGAAATTAGAACGCATATTTCTGGCTCGGTATTGGGGGAAATTGGCGCCAGCAATCAGAGACTGGCGCCAACTTTTAACTGTAGCACCTGGCGCCAATACAGGCGTCTGACGCTACAGCTAAAAGTGTGGCGCCAAGTTCTGGCCCCTGACGGTACTTCCCACATGCCTTAGCAGCTTTCTATGCTCGATAAAATTTTCCAGTTTCGCGCGGTGTTATTTAAGTCCTAGTTGTGAAAGACGTTTCTCAAATTTCCTACGTGTAAAATCCTATATTTTTTACTTATTACGGATGGTCTTTCCAATGAGATCTTTTTTATGCATATGACAATAATGTTAATCAAAATTATGCACATGAAATACTTGGAACTTTTCAAGTCTCATCCACTCATTCTAAATCATTGCCGAAACAAGTTCATGAATTAAAATAGAAATCCTCCCCAATGGAGTCGCCAAAAACTGCTGGGAATAATTTAAAGCCTTTAAAATCCCACTAGCTTGAACCCCAATGTGATCATACACTAAAGTACGGTGGCGTCCAAAAGGGAAGAAGATAGAGCAAAAGAGTCGCCAACAAGTTTTTTTAGGAACTTGTAAACCGTTCACGAGGATGAAGGTTACACCCCTTAACGATCCAAGAGATCGTCAACTCCATAAGGTCATGAACCAAATAAGGGTTCGGGGATGAAGGTACAAATCCAACCTAAAAGAGATTGAACCTGCCCTAATAATAGGCCTCTACTTTATTCTGATCGTATTCATGTGCGCTTTCTGACTTACATACAATCATTAGATTAACCCTAAACCTGTTTATCTATGTTGGTTGAATTTAATGCACAAATAAACTATTATAGGCGATCACTTGAATTATAATCATATTAACCCTAACAAGGTTATTAAATATCTTATTAAGCTTGATTACAAGTACCAAATTCCCTTTAAACATGCAATAAAAGGTGTGATCAAGCAATAAGAATAAATATAATATGTATCAAGCAACATAATAATATTCATAATAAATATCATGAATAAAATTACAATCATAAATAAAATAACCATCATCAAAATAATAATCATCATAATCATAATCATATTCATGTTAATATTAAAGCATAATAAAAATAGCAAGATCCTAGGCATGATACTAACAAGATTAATAACAAACCCTAGCATGTCACTAAGCAATAAAAATCAAATATAGCCTTAACATGATACTAACAATCATAAATATTAGGAAGAACAAAGGAAGCATTGTAACAATCATATTTAATATTAAAACTACCCTAGACATGATACTAGCTTAGGAATATCATAATAACAATATAAACATGATTTCTACATCATAATATCAATAAAAACCAATTAAATACTTACTTTGATGCTTCGTACCTCTTTCTAATAACAAAATACACACTTTAGTAGCTTCAAGGAAAATAATAATCAAAACAATTAAATTAAATAATTCAAAGAGAGATTTGGGACCAAACCCTCAGAAATTAAAACCTTTCACGTCTAGGGAGAAGGCAACTTCGAATATGGCTAGGTGTTTCTAGATCTTGTGAATGCGGAATTTTGTATGAAAAGCAAAGTAAGAAAAAATCGAATGATAAAGAGAGATGAATGATTTAAAGAATGCTAAAGAATTAATGATTGTTGATGATGAATGAAAACAATTGGTGAAAATTGGTGAATGAAAACGGAGTTTTTAATACGATAATTATAAAGAAAATCAGCCAAAAAGATAAATTAACAAAACAGAGTCTGACGCTCAGAAAACAGAGCTGGCGCCAACCCTGGCTAGCTGGCACCAGGCACCAATACCAGCGCTAGGCGCCAGGCCTGGTTCCAGGCGCCAAGGCCTAGGGTTAGGCTCCAAGCTTGATTCCAACGCATTTTCGAAAATCCTATAAGTTTACCGTACTGGAGGATAAAATAATATAATTTCCTCGAAAATGCTATTTGATTTTGATTAAAACTCTGAAAAGTCAACGAAAGTCAATTTATCAATGCTAATTGAATTAGGAATGAAAAGAACCTTATAAAAGAATCTAGAAGACTAAAACCATTCCTAATTGCATTAGGAATGATAAATCATATCAGGCCCTCCCCTAGATCATTGGGCCGCACATAAAGCTCAAACCGGGCCCAGTTTAGTAAATTGGCCATAACTACCTCAATATTCATCGGAATTGGGCTTATAATATATCGTTGGAAAGGTCTTTGCAAGCCCCATCCAACTACACTACTATTGGACCCATATCATGGACCAAACAAACTGGATTGGATTTTTTCTAAAAATAAGTTTTCAAAAACAGAGAGAAGAGAACATAAATTAAAACTTTCCGCAACACTAGACCTTTCCACACTTTCGTTTCATTCGATTATGATTCGACGTGAAAGGTACTCATCACTGAGTTTGGTTTTGAGGAGACACAAATGGGTGTCTATAGTACGACTTTAGGCCTGTCCCGTAGAGTAAAAATACTGAAAGTAGTTCCATATTAATGCTCCAGTAATGGCGCAAAATTTGGGCTGCAGCGCCAAACATTGATGTGCAACGCCATGCGATAACTCTGTCGTCTGGCGATGCACTGCAAGGTGCGGCGACAGTCTTGTTGATTTGACGAGAGTTCATAATTTTGCTCGAGTCATCACGACGAGTCTAATTAAACAGTTTATTAATCAGTTTGGTTATTTTGTTAATGGTAGTAACCTTATTTAGTACTTAATTGAGTCTAAGCACTTAGTCCTATGGTCTTACACAAGAGTCAAAGCATGTCACCTACACTCACTAGTCTTAGCACACACTTTATATATGTCACTATGACCATGTCTTTGGTTCATGCATGAGTCGTTTTCCGTCATCCGAGTGGGGGATCCAATCTATTCCCATTCTCTTCCACATTCTCTTCCATGTTGAATAGAGCTTGAGTCAAAATAAATAATAAAAAAACTTATCCCTAATTTCCCTTTCCACAGTACTTGGTCAAGAGGAGAAGGGCGATTAATCAAGGACAACACCTTTGTTCAAGTTCAACTTTTTAATAAACCAGTCAGTCAGAAAATAAAAGCTAAGAAGATAATGGCAAGTCAATAAGAAGTCAATGAGCTTAAGAAGAAAATGGCTGACGTGACTGAGGTGTTGAAGGCTTTAACCCTTCAAATCAATGACCCTGTGAAACAACAACAAATGAAGCTCATGCAAGAAAGCTTGAGCAAAATATCCAATGACTATAGATTTCAGGGCATTAGCTCACAAGGGGTCTCAGTGGACAAGGAGCTTCTTCCGCAGAAGTTCAATGCCAATGACATCCCTAAGTTCAAGGCAACAGATAATCCTTACTTCCACTTAAGGGCCTTTGAAACTATAATGAACATTAAGGGGATTGATAAGAATATTTTTCACTCCTTATTCTCAATGTTTTTAGAAACCGTTTGTCAACATTGGTTCTTTTCTCTTGATAAAGAAAAAACCTCTACTTGGGATGGAATAAAAAACGCTTTCATTGACAGATATAAATGCAATATTCAAGTTGATACAGATTATAGACAACTTCTAAGACAAAAAGAGAATTAAGGCTTTACTTCTGTCTTTAATAATGGAGGGAAACTTCCGCTAAGATGATTGAGGTGCCCACCGAAAAAGAATCCGTAAGGATGTTTATCAAGAATCTCCAAGAGAAGTATTCAAAGCATTTAAAATATCAACATAATTTGAATACTTTCAAGGCCGTCTATGACATCGGAATTGAATCGAAGATGACCTCGCAAAGCAAAAATCTACTAACAATAGTAACCACAGTGGATGGAAGGGAAAGAAGAACGACAATACTTCTTCCTCCGAAAACGCCCAATTTAGTAACAATGTTAGCACCTTTGATCACAATGAAGTCTTAGCCATGGATAATCAAGGATCTAAAAAGAAACCTAAAAGAGAGCTCACACCCATTGGAATGACCTATGACGTTGCTTTCAATCGTCTCTATGGTCGAGGATTAATCAAACCTATTGGCCCTACTGAAGATCCAACGCTAGAAAATCGATCTTCGAGATGGAATCCCAATTCTTATTGCAAGTACCATCAAGGAAACGGTCATACCACGGATAATTGCTACAGGTTTCAAAATCTCATTCAAGATCTCATAGAGGCAAACAAGATCCCATTGCCTCTAGCTAGCAAGAAGACTGGGTGATGATAAAGAAAACAACACGAGGCGAGCTTCAACGACAAGATTTCGTTACTTTTTTTTTTCTATTTCTTTTTTCATTCTTCCTTTTCCCAATAAGTCTAGCATAGACACATTTATTTTCCCTTAGATTTACTTTGTAGATTTTTTCTTTTTCCCTTTTAATAAAATGAGCATTTATTATTTCCTCGCATATGATCATTGCATTGTAAAAAAAAAAAAAAACCATGTCAAACTAAGCACAAGGTATACCAATGATTTGAGGCACCCTTTGTAGCCTATCATATCATCTTCACCCCTTCAAATATACAATATTTTATTGATAAACCACTTTGAGCCTCACCTAACGACAGGCCTTTCTTATTTCAACCCACATCTACCTAACCTTGAGATGGGATAGTGTGCAATTTATGCGTTTTTCAAAGAATAAAAGCTTGAGTGATTTTATAAAAATTTCAAAAGAATAAAATAGCAATAAAAGTGTGCAAAAGGGCAAGTGTTCCAATGTCATTAACATGAAAATGTCTTTGATAAGAACATGTCTCGGATTGCGTTTCTTATCGAGTACTCAGTACTGTGCCTGAGAAACATGAATGCCAAGTGAGTGGTAGACCGCATGATCGGGATATCCACACTTATCAAAAAAGGTTCAAAATAAAAAAAATGAAAAAACACAAAAAAGAGAGCAAAAATAAAAAGATAAAGAGCTCAAAAACAAGAAAACCTCAAGCATAATAATACAAAGATTCAAAAGCAAAGTTGCACACCTTGAAGGCCTATCGTTAGCCTAACCACGCAAAACCCTTAAAAGACCTCTTTGAGGTATACACACACTTGTGCGAGGTTCGGCTAGAGCTACGTTCGACCTGATTCCTAACGGATACGTAGGAAACCTCACATCGAGGTGTGACTGTAATAAAATGCATTCATATTCACATTCATACTCTTACACCATGATCATATCAAGGGATCTCCAATGCTCATCCCTTTTCATTTAGAGCTAGACTTGGGGGCTTGATCCCTACATTATTACCTTACCTAGCCTAAAAAGTCACCATTATTTGACTATTTTCAATATATTTTCCACACACTTAGCCCTTGCAGCCTAGCATTAGTGTCACTTTCACACACATCACAGATACATGACCAAATATACTTCCCTTAAGAACCCTTTGTCATGAAACCTTAACACAACGCTGAAGCATGCCTTGTCATATCAACATCACTCATAATTGCATCATAAAGTATGAAGTACTTAGCCTCCGCGCCTAAGTCACCTAAATACTTTCATTATCAAGTCAACTAGGATAGTCTAAGATGTTATAATCCTTGTACTGTGCGAAACAACATTTGACTAAGCTCATTCAACATGCACCTTAAAAAACTTCGCTCCTTTCTTTTTTTTCGCGTCTTTCTTTTTCGGGAGCCCACAAAAATGACGAAAATTTTTATTTTTCTGCATTTAGATTCATGTACATATCAAGCTTCATGAGTCAGCACTATGCGCACACGAGTCACATGAAGTGAGTCATCATTAAGTGAAGTTTATACCTTGAGTCATGTTAAGTCAATGAGTCAAGCAACACTAAGTCTTAGGTCAACCCTAAACAAAGATAATCAAAGTCCTATAGTCCAAAATATAAATGCAGGTACATTCTAGTGAGCAAGAACATTCGCGGCTTAGCGTCAGACAACAAGGTTGTCGCCTGGTGACAAAATCTGTCGCCTGGCGATAGAGCGAAAACGTGGCGACAATATGTTCTGGCGAGCGCTGTTGCAGCGACGAGATACGTGGTCCCATATTGGATTATTGATGAGAGACATTTATGGCACTCATTTGATCTCTTTTTGGTTGAATTTCATTTCATTTTGTAGCTCTTTTCCTTAGTTTTTCTTAGTTTTGCTCTTTATTTCTTTACTTTGTGCTTTTCGTAGTTAGTTTCTTTATTTTGTGCATTTTCTTGTTTATTCATTGTTTTTCTCTATTATTTGTTTGTTTTCATGTTATGATCGAGCATCCAAAGATTTCCGAGCTTCCCTTCAACATTTATCATCACATTGGATGCCTTGTGCTAGCATTTTGAGCTTCAAGTTTAGAGGAACTCGAAGGGCAAGTCTCAAGACCGGTGCACACATGCGGTGGGGGCATCATCTATGCCACAAACCCACCAAAATGCTCATATACTTACTGCCTACTTTGATGTTCATCACCATCACCAAGTTGTGTGCACAAGGATGATCAAGATCGAAGAAGGGGAGGAGGAGACCCTCCTAGGTGCGGGCGCACAGGAGGCGCGTGCGGGCGCACATGAGGCGCATGCGGGCGCACCCTCCAGGGTTTGTGCCCGTACCCTTTCCCGTGCGCCTACTCTTCTTTCCTATGTGCGCCCGCATCTCCGTGGGTCTATTTTTGGACGTCATAGCCAACTTCTCTCTAGTTAGTTTTACTATATATAATTTTCCTTCTATTTTTGGGGAGAGAAGAATTAGAATAGATTAGAATTAGTTTAGATTGAATTTTGGGTAGAGAGAGAAAAACACTTGTTCTTAGATTTTTAGAGAGAGAAACTTTGGATTTGATGATTGATGATTGAAGATTGCTACATTTGGTTTGATATCTATCAAGTTTGTAAGAATTCTTTACTCTTTAATACAATCTATTGTTTGATTTCATTTGTTTTGTTGATTGATTAAGTTTGTTTATAGTTTGATTGATTTAGTTTGATTTCAATTGATAAATATGAATTTGTTGATTGGTTTAGCTTTGATTTTGATGTTCTTAATGGATTGTGAGTAGTTTGATTGCTAGGGTAATGGTGAAGCATGTATTAGTAATGAATTGAAGTTAATTTGGGGAAATTGATTGAGTTGATAATGTGATTAAATTGGTTGATTGATTTTGTGCATGTGTGTGTTTGATTTAATCTTGATCACCCTAGTTATTCACACTAGATTGCATTGTAAGTTCACATTGATACGGACCATTGATTTGTGGCTTGCAATTACACGATTAAGGTATCTTGTGACGTTTCCTAGCTAGAGTTTATCGTAGTTGGCGCTAGTTAGACCTCTAGGAGAATAGCTTGATATGCTCTTTTGGTTGCAATATTGATTTTCCCTCACATTGCTTGACTTAATTGATTGACTTCCCAAATTAGTTGATTTCATTATGAATGCATGTGGATCCTAGCCCTAGTGTTTATTATCTTTGATTTCTACAAGTCTATTTGTTGAGGTTAGCTTTAGTTTTAGCTTTACAACCCCACTTTCGATTTCGGAATAGCTTAGCGCAAGACAATAGACATTCTCTCACTATTCCTTTGGGTTCGACCCTTGACTTGCTACTATACTTGTATAGGGGTTGGTTGAGTGTATAAATTTTGTTTGACCGGTTGGGGAGGGTAGTCCAACGACCTACCATTTCGCCATCGATCAATTATGTGGACCTCATATAGCAATTTCGGGTTCCTTGGTATGCCTGTTAGCCCCCTATAAGAAAATTGACATGATTAGAAGTCGGTCGATTACAATCGCAGTAAGTGATTGACCTGACGACGATTGTCTCACTTAGCTTAAGCGCCTAAGCATTGGCTCATTACAAAGCACCAAGGCATCGGTTCAAAAGCAAGCACTTATACGACAATTTTTCCAAGATTGGATTGTCATCCCCAACCGACAATATTTCCAAATATGGATTGTCGCGCATTCTTCTTAAACGACAATTTTTACAAGATTGGATTGTCATCTCTGGTAAAGTTTCTAAGTGTGGATTGTCGTGCTCCTTCTCTGTTTGGCAATTTTTTTTTCAAGTTCGGATTATCATCGCTGACAAGTTTTCCAAGATTGGATTGTCATACACCAAGTTCCCTATGGCAAAATTTCCTAAAGGATTGTCGTAGGTCTCTATTCATCATAAATTTCGGCAAAGGTTCCTCAACATGGATTGTCATTCAGTATGTATGTTGGTGAGGGGCTTTCCGCTTTTTGCTGACAGCTCACGATTGCAGGTTAGCCCTTCCAAATCTGAGATATTTTGTTGTGGTATGGAGGAGGACGATATTGGGAGGATCAAGGACATGTCTGGTTTAAGTATTGGCAAGTTCCCTTTTCGATATTTGGGATTTCTGTAAGTGACAAATTTTCCCGAAGTGGATTGTCGATCGACTCTTTTTTGGCAAATGTTCCAAGACGCGGATTGTCAATTGTGGCAATATTTTCCTAAAAGGATTGTCGCATAGCATTGGCAAATTTCCAAGGTGGATTTCTTTCAAGAGTTATATTCTAAGATGTGGATTGTCGATTATAGCAAAGTTCTTATGACAAATTGTTACGAAGCATTGGCAACTTTACTCAAAATTGGATTTTGGAAAATTTTCAAAGATACAGATTTTCGCTTCATCGTGGCAACATTTCCAAGGATAGATTGTTATGAAGCATAGACAAATTTCCCTAAATCGGATTGTCATACATCATACAAGAGTTTTGTTGGCAACTATTCCCAAAGAAAAGAGGATTGTCATCACCCAAAGTGTCGCAACAACTGAGAATGGCTTCAGGCGGAGTAATCTTCGATCATATTCCCTAGCTGGCGGAAGATGGTCACAAGGCGGTAGAAGATCGTTTCAAGCGAAGCAATATTCGATAGTATTCTCTGGCTTGTAGAAGACTATCACAGCGGAAATTAGAGGCAATTACAAGCATAACAGTCTTCAAGCGCTATCCCCTAGCTTGAGAAAGATCGTCAAAAGCAGCAAGATGGCGTTCCTTAGCTTGTGGAAGGTTGTCACAACAACAATGCAACAAATCGGTTACCTTCAGAGACGTGTGCTCGACAGTGCAAGATACGCGTATCTTAACTCTTTAATCTGTTTAACTAACGCTAGTTTGCAGGTATCGGCTTTACAAGAATGATTTAGGATCGTAGAACGTTCTGGATCATTCTCCGTCCCTATCAATACTTTGACTTTTGTTTTCGAAACTTGCGTTTCTCTAAACTCAGTCAAAGGGGGGGCTTCTGTAGACACCCATTTGTGTCTCCCCAAAACCAAACACGGTGATGAATACCTTTCACGTCAAATCATAATCGAATGAAGTGAAAGTGTTGAAAGTCTAGTGTTGCGGTTAGTTTTATTAAAATTCTCTTCTTTCTCTCTGTGTTTTCGAAAACCTAATTTAAGAAAATAGCCAATCCAGTTTATTTTGTTCCATGATAAGGGTCCAATAATAGTGTAGTTGGATTGGGCTCAAAAAGTGATTTCCAACGATATGTTATAAGCCCAATTCCGATGAATAATGAGGAAGTTATGGCCAAATTATTAAACTAGGCCCGGTTTGATCTTTATATGCGGCCCAATGTTCTAGAGGAGGGCCTATTATGAATTATCGTTCCTAATGAAATTAGGATTGATTATAGTTTTCTAGAATCTTCTAGAAGGTTCTTTTGAATCCTAATGGGATTAGGATTGATAATTAAGTTTTATGAGTTTTATTTGGAATAAAAGAAGTGTTTTAAATGAAATTACGATTTTACCCCTCGTATGGACTTTTACGACTTAATTTTATCAAAAAATAGAAAATGTGTGGGAAAATCTCATGCAGCGCCGAACGCCAGGCTGTCGCCTAGCAACAGACCTTGTCGCGCGGCGACAGGGGCTGTTGCGGCGACAGAGGCGTGTTTTATTCCTCTTTGCAAACTCCGATTCTTTTTTATCAAATCCAGACTATTTTCATTATAAATAGCATCATTAGACCTCTGTTTTTAAACACCAACTCTCATCAAGAAATTTTTGATATTCTCTCTCTCTTATTCTAAATCAACTTTTTACAAACAAAATTCCGCATTCACAAGATCTAGATACACCTAGCATAATTCGAAGTTGCCTTCACCCTAGACGTGAAAGGTTTGATTTCTGAGGGTTTGGTCCCAAATCACTGTTTAAATTATTTAATTTAATTGTTTTGATTTTATTATTTTCCTTGAAGTTAATAACGTGTGTATTTTTTTATTAGAAAGAGATATGAGGCATCCAAGTAAGTGCCTTATTTGTCTTATTGATATTATGACATAAAAATCATGCTTAGGTGGTTATTTTGATTCCTAGTATCATGTTAGGATGTTTTCTTAATATGATGTTTAGGGTAAAAATAAGTTTCTTAATTATATTAATTATGATTTCTATAGTGCTTCCTATTTTCTTTCCCAATATCATGTTAGTATCATGTTAGGTCTAAAGCTTTGATTTTTATTGCTTAGTGACATGCTAGAGTTTGTTATTAATCTTGTTAGTATCATGCCTAAGATCTTGCTATTATTATGCTTTAACATGATTTTAATTATTGTTATAATAATTGTTATTGTTATAATTTATGATGATTATCATGTTTCTTGATATATATTTATTGTTATTTCTTGATCACACCTTTTATGCATGTTTAAAGGGAATTTGTACTTGTAATCACGCTTAATAAGATAATTAATAACCCTGTTTAGGGTTAATTTGATTATAATTCAAGTGATCCCCAATAATAGATTTATTTGCGCATTAATATTCAACCAACATAGATTAAACAAGTTTAGGGTTAATCCTATTAATTCCATGTTAGTCAGAAAGCGCACATTAATACAAGAAGAATAAAGTAGAGGCCTATTATTAGGGCAGGTTCTTTCTTTTTTAGATTGAATTTGTACCTTCATCCCCGAACTTCCAGTCTTTGTTCCAGACCTATTGGAGTTAACGATCTCTTGGATCGTTAAGGGGTGTAACCTTTACCCTGTGAACGGTTTACAAGTTCCTAAAACTTGTTGGCGACTCTTTTGCTCTAGCTTCCTTCCCTTTGGACGCCACCATGCTTAAGTGTATGATCACAGTGGGGTTCAAGTTTGGGGTAATGCTTGAAATATTCCCTACAGATGCTTGTTAAGAAGCCAGTACAGAAAAAAAATCCAAAGGTGGATAAAGAATCAGAGGCAGGTGGATAGGCTAAAGTCATATCACCCAATCAAAAGTAATTCCTAAATTCGCTAACTAATACAGAAAGGGACGTAGGGTCAAATCCATAGGGAAACAAATCTTTTTATTCCTAATTAATCTAAGGAATCTAAATTATGAAGTAACAAATAATATGATGGTGAAAGGAATCTAAACTACGGAAGGTAAAAGTAGGGAAGAATAAGAATAGAGAAAATCAATGAATAAAACACCTAGGGTATAAGTTCACCAACAAATAACATTCCAGGGTTAACATAATAATCAATCATCTATGAATCAATTAATCAGATCATAAAGGGTTTTCGCTACATATTACAATCACAAAATTAATCTACCGGTATTAAATCTCATCTCTCAAATCTCAACTTAACCATTTATAATTAACTTGCCTATTGAAACTAAGCCTAAATATCAATTCTCATCTCTCAAATCTCGAATCAATATTGCTAAACTCATACATAAAAGATCTGCAGAAATCTAGTTGCACAACATTAAATCAATCAATAGGAAATTAATTAAGCATTGACAATCAACAACAATAGATTACCCCTTCGTATTATTTATGGATCCCCATAAACCCTAGAAAGAAAAGTACTCACGCATAATTAAATCTACACTAATCAAAGCAATTAAAGAAGACATGATGAATAAAAGAAATAAAATTACTGAAATTAATAGAGAAAAATTGTTACTAAAGTTAACGTAAATAATGAGTTGAATCAATAACAAGGTATAAAGTTGTAGAGAGAAAATAAGACTAAGTAGAGAGAGAAAGTCTAAGAGAAGAAGTAAAAAGAGATAAAAAAAAGATATTAAACTTGCTTAACGAAATTGTATTTATATTAAGCAAGAAAATCCTAAACTTAAACAAACTAAACAACGCTCTAAACTCTCTTTAGAGACACGCGCCCGGTTGGGCGCCACACCGCCCGATCGGGCCTGCCTTTTCCTATAGAAGACTTCTCTCACAATCGGCCGGGCGCGAACTCGGGCGAGAAACTCCTTTCTTCTTCCGCCCCGCTCGGCCGGGCGCGCCTTCTGGAGGAGCTCTTGATCAAGGGTTATATAGGTCGTTAAACTACTACCCTAATCAAATTAATCATTTATATATACCTAAACTACCCTAATACAAGTATAGGGGCAAGTAAAGGGTCGAACCACTAAAGAAGCTCACTCATTCAACATCAATTTTCACTAATGCAAGAGCGTAGGGAATAAATTTCAAGCGTTAACCCCTAGCTTGAACCTCACTGTGATCATACACTAAAGTACGGTGGCGTCCAAAGGGAAAGAAGATAGAGCAAAAGAGTCGCCAACAATTTTTTTTAGGAACTTGTAAACCGTTCACGAGGTGAAGGTTACACCCCTTAACGATCCAAGAGATCGTCAACTCCATAAGGTCTAGAACCAAATAAGGGTTAGGGGATGAAGGTACAAATCCAACCTAAAAGAGATTGAACCTGCCTTAATAATAGGCCTCTACTTTATTCTGATGTATTCATGTGCGCTTTCTGACTAACATGCAATCAATAGGATTAACCCTAAACCTGTTTAACTATGTTGGTTGAATATTAATGCAAAAACAAATCTATTATTGGCGATCACTTGAATTATAATCAAATTAACCCTAACAAGATTGTTAATTATCTTATTAAGCGTGATTACAAGTACCAATTCCCTTTAAACATGCATAAAAGGTGTGATCAAGAAATAACAATAAAAATCAAGCAACATAATAGATAATCATCATAATAAAATAATAATATTCATAACATCATAAATTATAACAATTATAATCATAATCATGTTCATGTTAATATTAAAGCATAATAAAAATAGCAAGACCCTAGGCATGATACTAACAAGATTAATAACAAACCCTAGCATGTTACTAAGCAATAAAAATCAAATCTTTAACCCTAACATGATACTAGCAATCATAAATATTAGGAAGAACATAGAAGGCATCATAACAATCATATTTGGTATATTTGATATTATAACCTTTTCCCTAAACATGGTACTAGGAATATCATAATAACAATATAAACATGATTTCTACATCATAATTGTTTCGGGAATTTCTGATGTCTTGCGGGAGAGTTACAATTCCGAGACTGGAACCGGACGCCTGTACCTGCAATACAACGGAGACTCCTGGTGGTGGGAGCTCCGCCTCCAACGGTCAAGTTAGTACTTGTTTGAGGAGTAATAAATGCGGAAATTAAAGTGATTGGGTCTCTCTAGGTGAGAGTGTTTAATTGCTTAATCCCCTTTAATGAGGATTAATTAAGTATTTATAGTCTTTGAGAAGCGTGCCAATCCTAGGTTTAGGTTAACCTTGGGCTGATTGAGCTTCCCTCGGAAGTTGGGCCTGGGTGGCCGGTTTCTCCATTAGGCATGGAGTATGCCACGTGTCATGACATAATAGGTCCAAGGTGGACAAATAAGCGGGTGCCACGTGGCAAGCCCTGACAGTTCCAACTGGGGGACACTTGGCAGGACCTGATTGGCCCACGTGGCGCATTCCGATTGGTGAGAGCAAAATCCCCTAATCGTTTGCCCCTCACAGGTGGCACGTGACTGATCACGTGTTACCTGTGACAGGTGTCGCACTGTAACAGGCGACGGCCTGCTACAGGTGTCACTCGGCGAAAGGCCGAGAGATTCTCCCGCCCAAATTATGAATTCTGGAAGTGACCCTTCGCCTTCTCACTTCGCCTATATATAAGGGAGTGTTGACTTCAGTCATTTTCACACTTGAGAACTTTGTGAGAGAACATTCGGACCCCTGAACTTGCTCTGACATTTTGGACTCTTTCTGCCTACCGCCTGCTCTGACAAGCCGACTGCAAAGGATTTTCAGAACTTCATCAACCATCACTCGTTCAGGTAACCGTCGGTTCTCTTACTCTTAATTTTCTCTTTATTCTTTTTTGAAATGGCACCACGGAAGCACACGACACGACCTAGGTTAGTGATCAGCCGGTCACCGGGGACGGCTGAATCTAGGACTAGGAGTGCCGCCTGCCCTTTTCTGGACCCATCTTTGCCCTTTATACAAAGTCCGACTGTATCTCTGTCTATGTAGAGCATGATGGCCAGAACAAAAAAGACTGCCAGGATCTCAAATTCAGACGACTCCTCCCACAGGGTGCCGATTAGTGAAACATCTGACCAGGCGCCAGATGCGGAAGTGAAACAAAGCGGCTTGAAAGCCGGCAGTTCTGAGGGAGGAGTCAAAGTGACCCCTTCCCTTTTTACAGTTGACAATTCTTCATTCTCTCCTGCTCCTTTTAAAGGAGAAGAGGCGGGCCCCTCCGGGAGAGGGGAGGAGTCGTCCTCTTCGGACTCGTCAGAGGACGATTCCGAGTCTAGCTCTTCTGGCCATGCTTCTTTGGACACAGAAGAGAAAAACAGTCGCCTGCAAGAGGCGAGGCTTTCTCACGCAGTTGAGAAGGGGGACGATTGGGCGGAGCCATCCGCCTCTTACCGAGAGCAAAATACCCCCTACTACTGCACGGTACCTTGGGGCCGGATCACGGCCATGCAAGAGAAAGTGGAGAGCTTTATCGCAAACCACACAATGGGCCCCGGCTTTTTAGTGTTTGTGCCGGATCTAGAAGACACAATCGTCTGGCCGGCTGGTACCAGTTATGATAGCGCCTGCTTTGGCTGCTACGAGGCGGCCATCAAGGCTGGGCTGCGCTTCCCACAACATCCGGCTGTTCATCGGATCTTGGATGGGTATGAGTTGGGGTTATGGCAGTTAGCCCCGAACTCCTGGGTCAATGTACTCGGCTATGTGGCCGGGTGCGAACTGCACGGGGTGGAGCCGAGCTTCGAGGCTTTCGCCCACATGAACTACCTCAGCCGGACCCCTAAGGCAGGCGGTACCAGCTGGTATCAATTGACGAGCCACAGGGGCTACCTCATGACGAGAGGTAAAGCTAACAAATGGAAGGACTGGCGGAGCACCTTCCTCATCATTGAGAGTTCAGACACAGAGCTGAACAAGCGCTTCAACAGGTGGAACAGGAATCCGCCCCTTCTTGCAGGCGGCCGCAGCATGCCGCCTGTTCCCCCCAAGGCTAAGAAAGAGATCCTAGATAAAGGACTCTTCAAAGTAGAGTCAAAGGTGAACTCTACTTCAGGGGTACGAGAGCAAGTACCCCTGCACTGCGTCCCGAGCTTCAAATGGCTCTACGACGAGTACTTTTTGGCCGCCTGTGGCCTCAGCAGTCGGTGCTCAAGAGGTAGCCGGCCTGTCGAATACTCTATTGTTCCATGCATTTCTTGTTATGACTTTTATTAACTTTGCTATTTGTTTTTGCAGCGGACGCCATGAGCAAAATTACCGCCTCCAAGACTGCGGCGGCCATGTTGCGGGCCTCCATCATGCAACAAGCTTCAACCGACTCCCCCAACAAGGGGGCACCCTTGGTGGGCTTTGAACCTTTCACCCTCTTTTTGGAGTTGTGTTTATGCATATACTGACTTCTTCTTTTTTAGACGGGCGCTCCAAGAGCATCTTCTTCCCAACAACCGGACCCCAAGGCCCGGAGGACGACTGTTGCGAGCTCTCCTGGTTCTGCCAGGAAACATGCGGCGGCTGAGAAACAGCCGGCCACTTCTTCTAAAACTCCAGCCGGGCCGCCTAGAAGTATGAAGTTGTCCTTGTAAATTTTAGACTTGCTCCCTTTTTTACTAGGTCTAATCCGTTTGTTTATGCTTGATGCAGCCGACCCTCAGGGGCCTGACTTGGTCGAGGTGGCCAAGTCTATGATCAAGGCCGTTCCTCCAGCTGAAAGGGAGGCGGTCAGGGGTGTCGGCACCCTTGACCTAGACGGGATTGCAGGGGTCCTTGCTGAGGTATACTTAGCATATTTTTGAGTATTTGAATTCCAGGACGCCTGTTTTATTTTTTGTTTGGAAACTGACTCCTGTTCCCCTTTTTACTTAGGCCCTGCTCCGAGTGAACGGCCTTCGCAAGCCGCTTGACCGGAAGAACAAAGAGGTAAAGGCTGCAAAAGCTATGGCCGCCTCTGACTGTGATAAGGCAATGTTTCAAATTGCCTAAAATGAAGTTCTGACCATTGATATTCTTTATTATCAGGCGCAGGCTACCACCGCTATCTGGGCTCAGTTAGAGGCGGCCCAGAAGAGGAATAGCGAGCTGGAGGCGACCATCAACAATCTCAAGGCCGAGCTGAGACCTCTTTGCCAAAAGATGTCCTCATACGAAACCTTGGAGAAATCCTTGGCGAGCGTAAAGGTACGCCTGGTGACCCAGGAGAAGAGTCTTACTCAGGAGCTCTCGGAAAAGGCCGAGCAAGAAAAGAAAGAGCTGGTCTGGGAGATTATGGAAGACTCTGCTCAAATCCAGCGAATGACTTGGGGCCGCCTCTTCCCCAATGTCGACTTTGCCTCATGGGAAAAAACGTACCGCCAGTGTTCTGATATATATAATCAAGAGATCCTGGCGGCTGCTGAGGAAGAGGCGTTGGAGGAGGCGTTTGAGGAGGAGGAGCCGGTAGTGGCGCTTGTGCCGCTTGGGGGTAATGCATCAAAAAAGAATGCAGCTGAAGCCGAGTCCAGCAAGAAGAGTGCTGACCAGGCGGCAGCTGCTAATATTGAAGATCTGCCCCCTTCTTAAGTTTTATGTCTTCTTTCCACGGCCTGCGTGCCGTTTGTTTTGTATTTACCCGGCCAGGGGGCCGGGGCTTTGATTATTTTGCCGGTCTTTAATGACCGACTTCTTTTTAATGAATTTTTTGTTTTGCTTCAAATTTGTTCAAGTATTGAATATTCTGATATCCAATTGTACACTATACCGACTGTTTTACATGGCCGATAGTTGCAGACAGGTACGGATAGTTAATCACGCCGCCTATGCCCCTGGACGACTGGTTGCCTATTTCCAGGCTAGACGATCAGTCGGCCATTTATCCAATCGGTATTCGAACCATTTTAAAGACTGGATCCCCTTTAGGCAGGCGGTCCTGTCATTTGTAAAATTCACCAAGTAGGAAAGTGGTTTGACCAAGTAAACATGATTGTTACCTAGTCGCCAAGTAACTGAGTAGTAGAGGTATCAAGCGGTGGGTACCGGTTGTTCCCCTTTATTCGCCAATGTTTGTTGGCTTTTAACTCATAGGTTGTTAGCCTAGCAGGAGTAGTGGTTGAGAGCCCCTGTTTGCTAAAAACAGGCAGACGACTCATACCTTTTAGGCTCCATACTAAGTTTGAGAGAGTGACTATGAGTTAACTTTGGTGTTACTCAGTCGCCGTCACTCCTGCTTGAGTAGTAAAGGTACCAGGCGGCGGAGGCCGACTGAACCTTTTGATTCGCCAATGTTTGTTGGCTATTAACTCAAGAGGTACCCCCTGCATTTATCCCAAGTAATACAGGCGGTCATCTGACTCAGATGTCAACTGCTACCACTGGTTTGGTTAGTGATAGAGTTATCCTTGTCTCAAAAACGGCTACGTGGTTGCCCTTGGGGACAGTCGTATAGGTGCCGTGTAATTAGTTTATAGAGCAATGTTCCACCCAAAAGGGAGCTGGTCTCTGCGACGAATTTCATCCGGAGGGATGCCGCCGGACGCCTGCTATGATGTTGGGACAGGTCGTATTAGTTTTGAAGATTTGATCAGTTGGCTTGGCGCCTGGTCTGATCATTCGGCCTGTGGCCTTGGTTAGTTCTTGGTGAACGTAGGTGCTAAGTAGAAGGAGGGTAGTCGCCTGTTAGGCACAGGGTCGGCCAGGCCCTGATCATTTTTAGTTAAGGGGGGTGGCCGTGTGTTTGGTACCAGTCGGCCCTCTTTTATGGAGAGTAGCCGACTATATGTCCAGACGGCATGCCCCTATGGAGAGTAAAAACTCAATGGAGAGTAGCCGACTGTAAAGGTACAGACGACATGCCCCTCTGAAGATAGAGTAAAATACTCTATGGAGAGTAGCCGACTGTAAAGGTACAGACGACATGCCCCTTTGAAAGTAAAATACTCTATGGAGAGTAGCCGACTGTAAAGGTACAGACGGCATGCCCCTCTGAAGATAGAGTAAAATACTCAATGGAGAGTAGCCGACTGTAAAGGTACAGACGACATGCCCCTCTGAAGAGAAAATTAAACATGGAGAGTAGTCGACTGTTTGTTAGTAGGCGTGCCCCTCTTAGTACAAAATTGAATATTAAGTACGCAAACTTTTATTAAGTAGCCCTTGACTATTTACATCATTCAAAAGAAATATTTCTTAAGATTATCTACATTCCAAGTTCGAGGCAACGGTTGTCCGTCTGGTGTTCCCAGACGGTAGGTACCATCCCTGACCTCTTCACAGATTCGGTAGGGTCCTTCCCAGTTGGGAGTTAGTTTGCCAGACTCATTAGCCCTACCAACTGCTTCCATTTTTCTAAGTACAAAGTCCCCCACTTTGAGTGGACGTCTGTGTACTTTTTTGTTGTATGATCTAGTCATTCTCAGGCGGTAAATTTCATGGCGCAAGACAACATTGCCCCTCCTTTCAGGAAGTGAGTCTAATGCCAGGCGCATGGCTGCCCAGTTTGCCTCTTCGTCATATAGCATTACTCGAAGAGTCGGCTCGTAGTGTTCTATTGGAAGAACAGCTTCCGCACCATAAGTTAGGAGGAATGGAGTTTCTCCAGTCGCCCCTTTTTCAGTCGTCCTAATGGCCCAGAGAACATATGGTAATTCATCCGCCCATAGGCCGCCTGCTCGTTCAATCTTTTTCTTGAGACCGTCTGAGATGATTTTATTAAAGGCTTCTACCTGACCGTTTGCTTGTGGACGGCCGACAGATGCAAAGTAGTGTGCAATTCCTTGGTCACCCAACCAGCTTTTGAGAACAGGCGTCTCAAATTGGGGACCATTATCAAAAACCATAGACATGGGAACCCCGAACCGAATGATGACATTTTTCCAAATGAATGAAATTACATCCTTCGTCTTGATTCCCTTTACAGCCTCCGCCTCTACCCATTTAGTGAAGTAGTCTACGGCAACAAGTATGTACCTCCTTCCGCCTGTAGCAAGCGTATATGGACCCAGAATATCCATGCCCCACTTAGCAAACGGTAGTGGGCTATGAATGGTAGTGAGGTCAGTAGCCGGACGGTGAATTAGCTTGCCAAACCTTTGGCACTTGTCACATTTTTTCACCATCTCCATTGCATCTGCTTCTAAAGTAGGCCAAAAGTAGCCCTGCCGCCTTGCCCGTTGAGCAAGCGTCCTACCGCCTATATGGGAAGCACAGTAACCAGAGTGAAGATCGTCTAGTATCTCTCGTCCCTTTTCTGGAGTAACACACTTTAAGAAGGGTTGAAGGTACCCCCTTTTGTGAAGTTCTCCCTTTATTATTTCAAAACTGGTGGCTCGTTTTTTCAGTGCTGCCGCCTGTCGATGATCATCCGGCAGGGTACCGTTTGTCAGATATGCCCTGATTGGATCCATCCAGGTTGAGCTTCTGTCTAAGATTCCAATAGGTTCTTCCTCAATGCTTCTCCTCTCCATTACTTCCCAAAAAACAGTTCGAGGAGTATCAGAGGAGGCGGATGATGCTAATTTTGACAGTGCATCCGCCTGGTTGTTTTCTTATCTCGGCACTTGGATCAGATGGAAATCCTCAAGGGAGCCGACTTCTTGTCGGACCGCCTGTAAATACTTGATCATGGCCGGATGGGTTGCTTCGTATTCGCCATTGTACTGACTCACTATCAATTGTGAATCGGAACAGGCGTCTATTTTTCTTGCCCCTGCCGCCTTGCACATGCGGATTCCGGCTAGTAAAGCTTCATATTCTGCCTCATTGTTTGAGGCCTGAAAACTGAAGCGTAGAGCATACTCGTACCTGTCGCCCTCTGGCGACTGACATATGACGCCTGCTCCACAACCATTTGAAGTAGAGCTTCCGTCCACATATACCTTCCAGACTTGGTCTGGAACTTGAGAGTCAGGGCGACGAGTCATCTCAACAATAAAGTCAGCAAAGGCTTTCCCCTTCACTGCTTTTCTAGGCTCGAAAGTAACTTCGAGGCTCTGAATTTCTATGGCCCATTTGATCATTCGGCCTGACGACTCCATGATGGTCAGTGGCCGCTTGATAGGTTGGTCTGTATACACGACAACTGCATGTGCCAAAAAGTAGGGCTTCAATTTTTTAACAGCCATGAAGAGTGCAAGACCAAATCTCTCCACTAAGGGATACCTCAAATCGGCATTTTTCAGTACGTGACTGACAAAGTAGACCGGGAGCTGAAAACCGTCTCTTTCAGCAAGGAGAACAGCACTTAACGCATGATCAGAGACGGCCAGGTACATGTAGAGTACTTCTTTGGGCAAAGGGCTGACCAGCCTCGGCAAGGAATGCAAGTGAACTTTCAATTTCTGGAAGGCGGCCTCAGCATCCGGCCCCCATTCAAACCTTGCCTTTTTCTTAATTGCCTGGAAAAAGTATAAGCATTTGTCGCCTGATCGGCTTAGAAATCTTCCCAAGGCCGCCAGACAACCTGTTAACTTCTGAACCTCTCGGATGGTACGAGGCGACTTCATGTCAATGACCGCCTGCACCTTCTCAGGGTTCGCCTCTATTCCTCTCTGATTGATAAGGAATCCGAGAAATTTCCCAGACTCAACTCCAAAGACACATTTCTTGGGATTGAGCATGACATGGTGCCGCCTGACTGTGGCGAAAGTTTCTCGGAGGTCCGACAGATGATCTTTCTGAAGTTTAGTCTTGACAATCATATCATCAATGTATGCCTCGACGTTTCTCCCAATCTGATCAAAGAACACAGTGTTTATCATTCGCTGGAAGGTAGCCGGGGCATTCTTAAGACCAAACGGCATGACCGTGTAACAGTATAATCCCTGATCAGTGACGAAGGCCGTCTTCTCCTGATCTTTCTTCCATAAAGGAATTTGATGCAAACCAGAGTAGGCGTCCATAAAGCTCATCAAAGCATGGCCGGCTGTTGAGTCGACCAGGTTATCAATTTTAGGCAGAGGGTAACTGTCTTTGGGGCACGCCTTGTTTAAGTCTGTGTAGTCTACACACATTCGCCAGGTGCCATTCGGCTTTTTAACAAGCAACACATTTGCAACCCAGTCTGGGAAGTAACATTGCCGAATGAACCCTGCATCAAGTAATTTCTTAACTTCGGCGGCTGCCGCCTGACTTCTTTCTTCGCCATGGTTCCGCTTCTTCTGCCGTACCGGCTTCTTTTTCGGATCCACGGCCAGTTTATGTACCGCCAGATCAGGACTAATGCCTGGAATTTCATGGACTTCGAATGCAAAGATGTCCTTGTATTCTTTCAATAGTTTGTGAAAGTCGTCACCTAGGTCCCTTAGAGAAGTCGTCCCAACCTTGATTGTTCTGTCAGGACGCGAGTCATCTAACATCAGGTCCGTATGCTCACCAGCAGGCTGAGGGCGGAATTCATCCGACCGCTCCTCTGCCAATGATTGCTATTTTCTGTCTTTTCTTGCGGCCCCTGTCTGGGATGCCTTTCTCTTCTTGCCGCCTGCTTTTTGAACAGGCGCACTCTCCTTGACATTGTCAAGGTCTATTTTTGCACCACTTGACCCAGTGGCCATAACAGTGGGCTTGACATCCGAGAGATAGCACTCTCGGGCCATCCTCTGAACTCCCCTTAGGGACCCGACTGTTCCATTATCCCTCTCAAACTTAAGCAACATAAGAGATGGGATTATAATAGCCTTGGAATTATTCAGGGTTGGTCGTCCCAGAATCATGTTGTAAGCCGAGAGTTCTTCTACTACCAGGAACCGGACTACCATGTGTCGTCCTTCCCCTTTTTCGCCCAGGCGGATGGGTAAATCCACTCGTCCCACTGGGTGGACGACTCCTCCTCCAAACCCTACTAAAGGGTGGGATGCCGGATGTATGCAATCAGTCTGATATTTTAGTTTCGACAGACATTTGCTACTGATGAGATCTGAGGAGCTTCCGGTATCTATGAGGATTCGGCCAACTCTCTGGTTGGCCACTTTACATTCAATAACGATAGGGTCGTCATGCGGCCCTCTTACCCCTCCTAGATCTTCTTCAGTGATGACAATCTCAGGAAATGTATATTTGGAGGGGCGTTCTTGGTGAACGGAATTTACATCTAACCGCCTGATATTGTCTTTGTTGCCCCTAATAGTGGGGCCGCCTCCTGAGAAGCCGCCTGCAATGGTGTAGACGACTGCATCATCTGTATCGGAGCTGTCGGCCTGTTGATTCTTTTTGGTTGACTGCTTTTTTGAGGAAGTGTTCCTCGTAGATTTCTTGACATAAGTGTCAAGATCACCTTGTTCAGCCAGGCGGTCCAGATACCGCATGAGACTGATGCATTCATTGGTGTGATGACCAACATCTTCATGATAAGCACAAAATTTATCTTGGTTCCGGTTGTTTGCAGAACCCTTCATGGGGACCGACTTCTCAATTGAGATCCGTCCCTTGATTTCCTTTAGGATAAACTGGCTATCCTTGTTAAACGCATACTTTGGGGAGTATGGTTTGAATTCTTTTTTTCTTTTTCTGGGCCGGCTGTTTAGAGGAATCAGCCGCCCAGACCTCTTTTCTTTTCTCGTCTTTGTTTGACGACTGTTTCTGTCGTCCTTCTCTTTTGTCGAACCTTTTCCCGTCCGACTGTTTTCCCGTACTACAAAGATCAGTCGCCTGTATATAGGCTTCAGCTTCAATCAAGGCCTCTTGAAGAGTCGCCACCCTCTTTCGGACCAAATCAAATTTGAAGGTCGACCCGTCTTTGAGACCTCTGAAAAAGTCAGTATAGGCTACTTCATCCGGTAACCCTTGAATCTGTATTCTCATCAGGTTAGACCACCTGATGTAAGAACGAAGCCCCTCCTTCTCGCCCTGCTGAATTGTTCCTAAATCAAGGGTCGTCTTCTTCGCAGGGATGTTCATGGCGAAGTTGGAGGTGAATAAGTAAGCAAGCGTCCTGAAGTTATTTACACAACCAGTCGGCAGGTTGCCGAACCATTGTTGTGCGATTCCTTTGAGAGTCGCTGGGAAACACTTGCACCAGGTGGGATCATCCAACCCTTGAAGGTACATCAGGTTGGTGAATGCCATCAGATGGTCTTCTGGGTTAGTAGTGCCGTCATAGGCGCATACTAATACATTTTTCACTTTGGCCGGCTGAGCGGCTTCAGTAATTTCCTTGGAGAAGGCCAACGGCTATTCACCAAGTCTAAGCAACCGTAGCTGCCAGTCCATAGGTTGGACATTTTTTGTTGCATGTCCACCAAACGGAGGTGGCTGTAAGAAATACTGTTGTTGCGGTACAAACGGTAAGTTTGGTACCGCCTGGTCGCTATGATAGCCGGACTGACGGGAGGTGCCGCCTGACTGACTCTCATGATACGACTGAGTATGCCTCATCGAGGTATTTCGCAGACTGTCTTGGAAGTTTGAAGTAGAGGCCGACTCTGACAATCGGTCACTCTTCTTCTGCTCTAGCAGTAGCCGAGCGTCTGTGTATGTTTTCCTCGACCCGTCCGCCTGAATATGACGAACAGGTTTCCTAGTTCCTGGAGTAGGAAAACGGTATTTTGTGAAATCAAGGGCAGTCGGCTCCCGCTTCCTAGATTTAGGATGAGGAGTCGCCTCTCGCCCTTGAACTGGCTTCCTCTTCTGTGAAGTGGAGGGTTTCTTAGCCGACTGCTCCTTGTCCCTCATGAAGGTCATGAGTTCCTTGTGATAGGAAAACGGTATTTTGTGAAATCAAGGGCAGGCGGCTTCTGTTTGATCAACTCTTGAATTTCTCCCTTGAAGTCCCTCATGAAGGTCACGAGTTCGTTCCTTGTGATGGGAGCAGACCCATCAGTCGGCTGCTGCCGAACAGGCGGTGCGCCTGCTGGCTCGCTTCCAGTATGAAGATGTTCCCGTTCCCTCTTTTCGGTATGACGGGTACGTCGGGCCCTTAGGGTCCCGTCTGAAGCTGTGTGAGCTTCAACTTCAAATTCATTCTCAGTATCGTGGTCCGACTGAACTTGAGGGTCGTCTAGGGGACGCCTCTCTTCAAGAGTCGGTACAAACGTGGATGCCATCTCAGAAGTACTCTCCCCACAGACGGCGCCAAATGTTTCAGGGTTTTCTGATGTCCTGCGGGAGAGTTACAATTCCGAGACTGGAACCGGACGCCTGTACCTGCAAAACAACGGAGACTCCTGGTGGTGGGAGCTCCGCCTCCAACGGTCAAGTTAGTACTTGTTTGAGGAGTAATTAATGCGAAAATTAAAGTGATTGGGTCTCTCTAGGTGAGAGTGTTTAATTGCTTAATCCCCTTTAATGAGGATTAATTAAGTATTTATAGTCTTTGAGAAGCGTGCCAATCCTAGGTTTAGGTTAACCTTGGGCTGATTGGGCTTCCCTCGGAAGTTGGGCCTGGGTGGCCGGTTTCTCCATTAGGCATGGAGTATGCCACGTGTCATGACATAATAGGTCCAAGGTGGACAAATAAGCGGGTGCCACGTGGCAAGCCCTGACAGTTCCAACTGGGGGACACTTGGCAGGACTTAATTGGCCCACGTGGCGCATTCCGATTGGTGGGAGCAAAATCCCCTAATCAATAATATCAATTAAAACCATTAAATCACTTTTTTTGATGCCTCGTACCTCTTTCTAATAACAAAATACACACGTTAGTAACTTCAAGGAAAATAAATAATTAAACAATCAAATTAAATAATTGAAATAGAGATTTGGGACCAAACCCTTAGAAATTAAACCTTTCACGTCTAGGGCGAAGGCAACTTCGAATATGGCTAGGTGTTTCTAGATCTAATGAATGCAGAATTTTGTATGCAAAAGATTAGTTTAGAAAAGAGAAAGAAAGAAAGAGAGATGAATGAATTAAGAGAGAATTAGAGAATTAATGATTGCGAATAAAAACAGATTGTAGGTGAATATTAATTAAAACTGATTGTTGTTGAATATTTATTAAAACTGATTGTTGATGAATATTAATTAAAACTGATTGTTGATGAATGAAAACGGAGTTTTTACGACGTTATTTATAGAGAAAATCAGCCAAAAAGATAAAATTAACAAAACAGAGTATTGGCGCACGAGAAACAGAGCTGGCGCCAACCCTGGCTAACTAGCGTCAGACACCATCACTAGCGCCAGGCGCCAATGGCTGGTGCCAGCGCCAGGCCTAGCTCCAAGCGCCAATGCCTGGAGTCAAGCGCCAAGCCTGTTTTTGACGCGCTTTCTCAAATCAGATAAGTTTGCCGTACTGGAGGATAAAATCGTATATTTTCCTCAAAAATGCTATTTGATTTTAATTAAAACTCTGAAAAGTCAACAAAAGTCAATTTATCAATGCTAATTGAATTAGGAATGAAAAGAACCTTCTAGAAGAATCTAGAAGACTAAAACCATTCCTAATTGCATTAGGAATGATAAATCATATTAGGCCCTCCCCTAGATCATTTAGCCGCATATAAGGTTCAAACCGGGCCCAATTTAGTAAATTGGCCATAACTTCCTCAATATTCATCGAAATTGGGCTTAAAATATATCGTTGGAAAGCTCTTGTCAAGCCCCATCCAACTACACTATTATTGGACCCATATGATGGACCATAAAAATTGGATTGGCTGTTTTCTTAAAATAAGTTTTCAAAAAACAAAGAGAAGAGAAAAGAAATTAAAACTATCCGCAACACTAAACTTTCCACACTTTCACTTCATTCGATTATGATTCGACGTGAAAGGTACTCATCACCGGGTTTGGTTTTGGGGAGACAAATGGGTGTCTACAAAGAGTGAAAAGGGGAATGTTTTTTGTTGGTTTTTGAATAAAGAGCACTAAAACTACAAATAAGCAAAGATAATGATGATTTAAATCAAGAGAGACGACGTTAGAGATACGGGGATGTCCAATATGATTAGAAAGAGGGGAATAATGATGATTATCATGAGACACATGCCAAAGAACACAAGAATCTACCTTAACAATTCATTCTCATGCAATAGTCTAGGCAAGTCAATGAAAGAGGTCTACACTAATAAGGATCATTTTCATGCATCCTATTAGTTACAATCAAATTAAGAGAATAAAGAAGCACAATCCATAAAGACTCCACTTTAATAACTCATTTTCATGCAATCATTAAAATAGAGATGATCTTAATCTAGTTCAAATCACTTTCATGCATTAAAACTAGAAAACATCAAATAGAGTGCAACAATAATCTCAAGCTATTAAAAATCATGTCTTTCATCAATTTATGGCACAAGTTCAATCCAACCATCATCATTCATCCAATATCAACTCATATCTTTCACCCCCTTCCCCTAGCTAAAAGTTTAGCCTAGAGAAGGGAGATTAAACATAATATCAAAACTAGAAATAAACTCAAGAAACTCAAAACAAAACATGATTAAAATCAATGAAATCAATAACAACTAGATGAACTAATAAGATTATCAAAAATAAGCAACAATAAATGCAAATAAATAAAGCTAAAGGAAAGGATTAGAAATTACTAAAGAAAGGATTAATGAAAGATGAAAACTTGAATTCTTGCTTGATTGAAGATTAAACTTGAGAAAAGTTGAATACTTGGAAGAAAATTGAACAATAATATACTTTATCTCTCTAAACATTATCTAATCTAACCCTAAGAGAGAGAAGCTCTCCTAAACTAATTAAGAAAAAATAGCATAATAGCTCCTAGTTTATTACCCAAAAATGGGTATTTAAATACAAGTTCAATAAAATAAAGGAAAAGAAAAAATAAAAGATAAGAAAAATAAAACAAAGAAAAGAAAAGGAAAATAGAAAAAGAAATAAAAATAAAATAAAAGAAAATAAAAAGGGAAATAAACTAAAGCACCCATATACACCATCAGACATTCAGACCCCTTATTTCTCCTCATTTTGTGGCTGCTCTCTGATCTTTGATCTTCTTCACCATCACCGCATCATCAACCATCATCTTCACCGTTCAATCATCATCAACTATAATCGTGCATCAAATCGTGGCCATCCAATTTTCATTAAGATCACGTGAGAAGCTCGTGATTGAACCCACATTTGCGCGCCCGCGAAGACGTCGTGCAAATGCTACTGTATCATTCTGTTTTTGGACTCCAATTGTGTGCGCCTTCTGACAGGGCTGTGCGCCCGAGAAACTCCAATCAAATTGAAGCTCGATTGAGGTTAGGTTGCTTGCAAAATGGTGAAGAGCGCTGATCGGAAATCGCTGCTAACGTGGGCGGCAATGGTGGCTGGAGATTGAGTGTGAGACTGCTCTGGTTTTGGTAAGGTGTTGCGAGTGGCAGGAGTTGGTGGGAGTGGGTCGGTTTGTGAAGTTGAGGAGCTGCGTTGGTGAGCTGTTGCGAAGGTGGAATTGCGGGAGCTTGGTGTATTGAAGGTGCGTGAGGGAGGTTGTGAGGAGGCGTTGCGGCTGTTTGACGGTGGTTAATTGTTGTTGTTTGTTGGGGAATTGGGAGCAATTTTGCTGGTGTGCGTGGTGTTTGCGTGGCTAGAGGTCAATTGTGGCGGGTTGCTGCTGGTACTGGTGAATTCGGCTGTTGCTCGGGCTTTATGGTGGCTGTGGGGTTGCGTGAGGTGGATGAAATGGGGGTCTGATGGTGTGTGTTTTTTGCTATGGTGTGTGTTTTTTGCTATTGCTGTTGGTGTTGTTGAGGAATGCAGGGAGCAGGGGAAGTGAGGTGCAGAATGTGAGGAGTAGGGGAGATAGTGAGCAAATGGGTGTGGTGTAGGATCAGGAGATGGTGGGGTGAAGGTTAAGAGGTGGGCAACAACTTGGCATTTGGCAAGGGAGTGAGGGATTTTGACTTTGCTCGTTAGAACATTTGACCTTGGACTTTCGAACATGACTTTGATTATAACCAAGCCTCAACCCGAACGTTCCTAGAAACAAAAACCAAACACGAGGGTAATCGGAAATAAAATAAAATAAAACAAATTAAAATAAAATGCTAAACTAAAATAAAATAAGAAAAAGAGATAAGCTAGAATTTATTAACTAAAAATACGAAAATAAACTAAAAACTATTAAGGACTACAAAAATACTCAAAATAAAGATAAAAGACGAGAATAAGCAAATAAAAAAAATAAAGGACAAAATGAGCAAAATTATTGGAAAATAAGCCGGAAAACGACTCAATAAACACCCTAAAAGCGACATAAAAGTCACTTATCAGCTCTATCTGGATGGGCGAGGCTCTTGGACTCTTGATTGGGCCTTGATACTCAACCCAGTTCGAATTTCCTCTTTTGGGACTTGATAAATCGGTCCAATGCCTTGGTATCTGAAATGTCGAGCCCTTAATCACTGGTTCGATGAATCTAATCGGCCAAGGGCGGTGGTCGCTGTTTAGGGTGAAAATACCCTAAGACACGTGGCCCAATAAATGCTTGACACGTGTCAATCTTTCAGCAGTCTGCAAAGGCCCATTTCCTTTGCAGACACGTGTCCCTTATACCCTTATTGAGGTACAGTTCTCCCTTACTATAAATAGTAAGGGTAGACCTCATTTATGGGGGACGGACATTAATTGCAACGACAAAAAACCAAACAAAGCCTAAACCTACTGAAACGCTCTCGAACCGAGAAGCTTTTACAGTTCTTATTCCACTTCGAAAAGATACTAACTTAATCTTCGGAGGCGGAACTCCCACCCCCCATCCGGAGTCTCCGTTACTTGTGCAGGTACAGGTGCAAGAAGGAAGTCGGCTAGGTGCAGGTACAGGCGTAAGAAGGAAGTCTGCTAGGAAATTGTAACTCTCCCGAAGGACACAGAAAACCCCCAAACATCTGGCGCCGTCTGTGGGGAGAGTACTTTCTAGATGACATCTGAGCCTATACTACCTGGTAAAAGCAATATGCCTACTGGGGAGGTTGAGGTCCAATCGGACCAAGATACAGCCGATAACTATGACTTGGAAGCCTACACTGCTGCAGATGGCTCTTTGAGGACCAAGAACAACCCGTTCCAAAGATAAGAGAGAACGGGAAGGGAACCAGGCGGCTCCTAGCAAGCCAACTAGGGGGCCGCTTGGGTTAACCTCTACCGCTGGAGACTCCCCAGTCTCCAGAGATGAGCTCATGAATATGATGATGAGCTTCAAAGGAGAGATCAAAGGCCTTCTGGACTCCACAGCCGGCCCCCGTAAGGGTCAGGCGGAAGAAAGGCGTCACGGTAAAAAGACGGCCAAAACAGTCAAGGGTAGAGCATCTACCCCACATCCGAAGTCAGACATGCCAGCTAGGCTCTTTGATTTTCTCAAAGATGCACACTCCTATAGATGGAGTCAGAAAGCCGTCCGGCACATTCAGCCGGATGGAACCAAGAAAGTCTATTCTGATGCCCGGACGCTCATCCAAGATAAAAAGACTCAGCGATCCGAGTCGGCATCAACATCGACCTTTCGAGACAGCTTCAATGCCACCTCAGGAAGGCACTCGAGAACAAACAATGACAGCCGGACGAGCGAGGTTTCCGCTCGATCCGGCCCCCATATGATCCAACCGGCAGTGCATGGAACACCGTATACGCCCTTTGGATCCCCCTATGCACAGGCAGGTATTCTCGGGGGGCAGCATCAGTCGCCCGTCCAGCCTATGGACTGGCAGCTCCGGCTGCTCAACCTTGGGGAACAGCCAACGGCGTTCTCCAGAGAAATTACCGAGATGACCCAGCCGTCTAAAATCTAAAACGTGTTGGTAGGTGCCTACGACGGTACCACCAACCCGGAAGATCACCTTATGGCATACACCAACCTGATGTATTTGCAGGGTTTGGATGATGCCGCATGGTGCCGGTGCTTCCCGGCAACGTTGAAAGGGATTGCTCAACGTTGGTTTGGTAACCTCCCAGCCGGATGCATCAATAATTTCAGGACCTTGGCCTACTGGTTTACGTCCAACTTTTCTATGAACATCCCTGCCAAGAAAACAAGCCTTGATCTAGGGGCAATACAACAGGGAGACAAAGAGGGGCTCCGGTCATATGTCAGGCGGTTTAACCTGATGAGGATCCAAATCAATGGATTGTCTGATGACGTTGCCTATACTGATTTCTTCAAAGGCTTAAAAGATGGATCAACTTTTAAGTTTGACTTGGTTAGGAAGAGGGTCTCCACTCTTCACGAGGCACTCATGAAGGCGGAGGCCTACATTCAGGCAGTGGAATTGTGTGCTGTTAAACTTCCAACGGATTACAAAAGATCCGATAAAAAAGAGAATCGGCCTACCCAGTCGGCCAAAAAGGAAGACAAGAGAAAGGGGGTATGGGCGGCAGACTCATCCGGACAACCTTTCCAGAAAAGGAAGAGGTCGGATCCGTATGTGCCAAAGTACGAGTTCAACAAGGACTGTGCCTCCATTCTCAACGAAGTAAAGGACCGGTTGAATCTTGAAAAACCGTCTCCTATGAAGAGTCCTCTAAGCGCCCGGGATAAGAGCAAATATTGTCTTTTTCACGAGGAAATTGGCCACGACACTGAGGGTTGTTTTAGCCTCAGGCGGCTCTTCGACCGGCTCGCTGATGAGGGGGCTCTCAAATCTTATCTTTCCAAGTCAAGGGGTACACCTAAACAAGCAAGAGGACCACCCCCAAAGAAGCCGGCTACTCAATCGGATACGGATGAGGAAACCATTCTGACCATAGCCGGTGGCTTTGCGGGAGGTGGGCCTACCATCCGGGGTACAAAAGATAACATTCGGAAACTGGTCAACTCGGTGGATGAGGGCCAGTCGTCTGAATATTCATTTCCGGAAGTTAACATCTCCGAGAGAGATAGAGGCGAGGTCAGGCGGCCTCATGATGACCCCATAGTCATCGAGTGCAAAATCGCCAATCAAAGAGTTGGCCGGATCTTGATTGATACCGGGAGCTCATCCGACCTCATCAGCTACCGGTGCTTGGAGAAACTCAAGTATAAGCCCAGTAGCATGCTTCCGGCCTCATACCCTCTTGTAGGTTTTGGGGGAGGAGTAGTACATCCGGTGGGCATGATTGATCTACCCATCCGGTTCGGAGAGAAGGGTAAGGGCCGGCATATGGTTGTCAAGTTTCTTGTAGTAGAAGAGCTGACTGCCTACAATCTGATTATTGGCCGTCCAACCCTTAACCTCTCAAAGGCAGTCATCATCCCATCTCTAATGTTGATAAAGTTTGAAAGGGATGATGGCACAGTCGGTTCCTTGAGTGGGAACCAAAAGATGGCGAGAGAGTGTTACCTCTCGGACATCAAACCAACGCTTGACACAGGCGGTCAAGAGAAAGAAATTGTTGAACTTGACGACTGTGATCAAAGCTTACCGGCTACAAAGCCAGCCGGTAAAAAGAGGAAGGCGGACCAACTGGCGCCTGTGAAGGAGAAACAATAGCAATCACTGTCCGAGAGGACAAACGTTCTTCGCCCTCAGCCGGCAGGAGAAATAATTGATGTTGTTCTTGAAGACAGTCGGCCAGACAGAACCGTCAAGGTTGGAACGGCTGCGTTTGAAAGTTTGGGATCAGGTTTGCTCCTTTTGTTGAAAGAGTTCAAAGATGTGTTTGCCTTTGAAGTAGAAGAGATGCCGGGTGTAAGTCCGGATCTTGCTGTACATAGACTCGCTGTGGATCCTAAGAAGAAGCCGGTCAGGCAAAAGAAACGGAACCATGGCGAGGAAAGGTCCCAGGCGGCAGCAACCGAGGTCAAGAAACTCTTGGATGCTGGATTCATCCGGCAATGTTACTACCCGGATTGGGTAGCCAATGTCGTCCTTGTGAAAAAGCCGAATGGAACCTGGCGGATGTGTGTAGATTACACGGACCTCAACAGGGCTTGTCCAAAGGATAGCTACCCGCTTCCAAAGATAGATCATTTGGTAGACTCTACAGCCGGCCATGCCCTGATGAGTTTCATGGACGCCTATTCCGGCTTCCATCAGATACCCTTGTGGAAGAAAGACCAAGAGAAGACGGCTTTCGTCACAGATCAAGGGCTATATTGCTACAAGGTGATGCCGTTTGGGTTGAAGAATGCGCCTGCTACTTTCCAGCGAATGATGAACTCAGTCTTTTATGATCAGATTGGAAGGAACGTGGAGGTGTACATTGATGACATGATTGTCAAATCAAAGCTGCAGGCGAATCATCTAGCCGACCTCCGAGAAACTCTCACCACCCTCAGACGGCATAAAGTCATGTTAAATCCTAAAAAATGCGTCTTTGGAGTTGAGTCCGGGAAGTTTCTTGGATTTTTGATTGATCAGAGAGGCATAGAAGCCAATCCGGACAAAGTACAGGCGGTGATCAACATGCAGTCGCCACGTACCGTCAGGGAGGCTCAAAAGCTTACCGGTTGCCTGGCGGCACTGGGAAGATTCCTCAGCCGGTCAGGTGACAAGTGCCTGTATTTCTTTCAAGCAATCAAAAAGAGGTCAAGGTTTGAATGGGGTGAAGAGGCTGAGGCGGCATTTCAACGGCTGAAGCAACACCTGCATTCTTTGCCAGGATTGGTGAGTCCCCTACCCCAGGAGGCTCTCTACATGTACTTGTCCGTCTCGGATCACTCCTTGAGCGCCGTCCTCCTTGCTGAGAGAGACGGTAATCAGCTCCCGGTATACTTTATAAGCCATGTACTCCGGAATGCTGAACTTCGTTATCCCATGATCGAAAAATTCGGTCTGGCTTTGTTCAAAGCAGTCAAGCGGCTGAAACCGTATTTTTTAGCACATCCGGTGACCGTTTACACTGATCAGCCGCTCAAAAGGCCTATGACCACTTTAGAGTCATCCGGAAGAATGATTAAATGGGCTGTGGAAATCCAAGGCTTAGAAATCACTTTCGAACCCAGGCGAGCAGTTAAGGGTCAGGCGTTTGCCGACTTCATTGTTGAAATGACAAGGCCAATACAGCCGGATAAAACCGATGAAGTTTGGAGGGTTTATGTAGACGGGAGCTCTACGCTGAATGGCTGCGGAGCGGGTGTAATTATTCACTCTCCGGAGGGGGACAAATACGAGTACGCTCTACGATTCAAGTTTCAAGCTTCGAATAATGAAGCTGAATACGAAGCCCTGCTAGCCGGTATCCGCATGTGTAAGGCGGTCGGGGCAAGGAAAGTTGATGCCTGCTCAGATTCCCAACTCATCGTTAGCCAGTACAACGGTGACTACGAGGCCACCCATCCGGTGATGATTATGTATCTGCAGGCGGTCAAAGAGGAGGCTGGGGCATTTGATGAATTCAACCTGAGTCAAGTACCCAGATCCGAGAATAATCAGGCGGATGCACTATCCAAACTTGCATCCTCCGCCACATGTGATACGCCTAGATCAGTCTTCTGGGAAGTCATGGAAAAGAGAAGCATTGAACATGACCCCATTGGACTTCTAGATCGAAGCTCCACATGGATGGACCCCATCCGGAATTACTTGGAAGACGACACTCTACCGGAAACCTCATCCGAAGCAGCTGCTCTTAAAAGACGAGCATTAAGCTTCGCAATGCACAACGGTGAACTGTTTCGGAAGGGCTTACTTGCAGCCGCTATTCAAGTGTGTTACCCCAGAACGGGGCAAGGAAATACTGGAAGATCTTCACGCCGGCTTCTGTGGATCTCACATTGGCGGGAGGACCCTCGCCAAAAGAACCCGGCGCCAAGGATACTTTTGGCCTACACTTGAGGCGGATGCATTAGATCTGGTGAAAAGATGCGACAAGTGCCAGAGGTTCGGCCGGATGATAAGGCAGCCGGCAACTGATATGACAGCTATTCACAGCCCAATTCCCTTTGCAAAATGGGGCATGGATATTTTGGGGCCATACACTCCTGCCCCAGGCGGCAGAAGATACATTTTGGTGGCTGTTGATTACTTCACCAAGTGGGTTGAGGCCGAGGCGGTAAAGGGCATCAAAACTAAGGATGTCATCTCCTTCATTTGGAGGAAATGTCATCACCCGGTTCGGTGTACCAATGTCAATGGTCTTTGACAATGGCCCCCAGTTCGAAACGCCTGTCCTGAAGACTTGGTTGCAAGATCAAGGGATTTCCCACTACTTTGCATCCGTTGGCCGTCCGCAAGCAAACGGTCAAGTTGAAGCTTTCAACAAGCTCATCTCAGGCGGCATAAAGAAAAAGATCGAGAAGGCAGGCGGGCTTTGGGCAGAAGAGTTAACTCACGTTCTTTGGTCCATCAGAACCACTGAGAAGGGGTCAACCGGTGAAACTCCATTCCTTATGGCATATGGCACAGAGGCGGTTCTTCCCATTGAATTATATGAGCCAACACTTCGAATCATGTTGTATGATGAAGAGGCAAATTGGGAAGCCATGCGCCTGTCTCTGGATACTCTTCCAGAAAGAAGGGGCAACGCCGCCTTGCGTCATGAAATCTACCGCCTTCGAATGACGAGGGCCTACAACAAAAAGGTGCTTAAACGCCCCCTCAAAGTTGGAGATTTTGTATTACGAAAGCTTGAAGCAACTGGTAGGGCATACGAACAAGGGAAACTGACCCCAAACTGGGAGGGACCCTACCGGATTTTTGAAGAAGTTAGAAACGGCACATACCGTCTGGAAACCCCAGACGGAATGCGGCTGCCTCGTACCTGGAATGTAGATAACTTGAAAAAGTACTACTTCTAAGGATTGAAATGTGAAAGCATATAATTTCCATTCATACAATTGTATTTGCACCTGTCTAGTGCAAGAACACAGACGGAAGAACACTTGTTAAAACCACTGCTCCAAAAAGAGCAGTCATCCGGTGACACCCATCCGGGTGAATCACTGAAGAGAACAGCTCCCTTCTGGGTGGAACATTGTTCTAGCGATCCCACAACTCAAACGGCGTTTGTCTAAAACGATTTGCAGCCGTTAGAAATGATCCTTTGCATCTGGGATTCATCCGGCAAGGACCCAAAAGAGGTCCATCCGGAAAAATGAAATTCCTAATGGGCCACTGTAATCACCTAAACGGTTTTACATCCCATCCAATATATAATTGTACCAGACGGGGCAAGGTTAGGTCAGTCACTGACCCCCCATCCGGCTTCCATGAAATGACTGCCTGTATACTGCTGGGGTAAACAGGTAGCCATTTCAGGGGCATATTGTGGTATCTCTTCTTCATCCGTCTGAAATACTTGTAAAAATGCGTATATAAAAAAAATGCATATATAAAAAAAATTGTAAATAATAGATAGAAAACCCGACTGTGTCGGTTAATAGATTAATTAAAATGTTAGCCGGACCCTTGTCCGGGAAAGATACATCGAAAATACACGGCACGCAGGCCGGTAAAAAAAAAAAGAAGAAAATATCAATCTTGCTGTTGCTCTTGTTGCTGAGGCTGCTCCAACCCTTGAGCTTGCCCAACCTGGGTCTCAGCCGTCTGCTCCTGCAGCTGCTCCGGCTGGTTTCCCATTGGCACCCCATCCGGCTCTGACCCTAACTCCTTCTCAGCCCACTCGTCGAAAGGAGGAGGGGCAGGAGTGCCGAGTACTCGAGCTTCATAAACTTCAGAAGCATACAAGTAACGGAGGTGGAAATAGTCAAAGTCAGAGTCCGGATGGATGAGGCCCCAAGCCAGCTTCATGCGCTCCTCGCAGTCGGCTTCATTCTCTGTTATCAGGCGGCTGAGTTCCTCGTTCAGCTCCTTTTTGTGGGCCGCCTGAATATTAGTGAGTTGGACAGTCAGCTCGCTGTTCTTCTGGCGGAGGTTGGCATTTTCCTTGTCAGCTCCTTCCAGAGCTCTGAGATCAGCCTGGAGGTCCTTAACCTTAACCTCAAGTTCATCAACTTTCTTTTTGGCCTCATCCCCAGCCAGCACAGCCTCTTTCAGTAATTCCTCCTGTTGCAACTCTCTCTCTTTAGTTGCCAAATCATATTTAATAGTGTGAAATTGACTAACGTCAATTAGGTCAAGGGCACGCTTCTGAGCGTCTCTTACCTCCTCTTGCTTTTTACGCAAGGGGACTCGGAGCCCGTCCACTCTCAGCATCACCTATGGTACCAACCGGAAAAGGAGTTAGAACTAATGATGATAATTACTACTCATCCGGCAAAAGCAGAGCTTGAGACAAGCATAGGGCATTCGGGTTATTTACCTCAGCAAGAAGAGAGTTGATGCGATCCAGGTTAACCTGGTGTACAGCCGGCACCGCCTCCTTTTCAGAACGGGTCAGAGTCTTGACCATTCTCTTGGCGTATTGGTTGTAGTCGGGCCGGCTGGTAGAGTCATCTGCAAAGGAAGGGTTATCTGTCAGATACTGGGCATAGGCGCCGCCTATATTCATGCGGCTGCCAGAGGAGCCCCCAGACTGGCTTGCTTGAGTTTTGACTCTCATATGCCCAAGCGGCCAGGGGGGGTCAAAGGCAGAGGTTTTACCTTGTACAGGCTGTGGGGTGCCATCCCCCCCAGCCGCATCTGAGCCAGATCCCATCCGGGTCTGGCCCGCCGAAGCACTCGGCGTTAGCTGCAGGCTTTTCCCTGCAGTGGTTGGCCTGGCAGGGTCAGACGTCCTCTTTGCAGGACTAGCTGCCAAAGGTGGACCCGGCAGCCTTGGAGCTTTTGGAAGCCGGCTGAGGTATCACACCAGCCGGTCTTTTGTGCATGCTTGCTAATGATTTTGGCATGCCTTGGGTTCCACCCTGAAAAGTCAAAACAAAGCAATCAGTTAGAAACAAAGGCAGATCATATGTCATCCGGTAAGAAATGGAAGAGGTTTTACTCCATTCTTGGCGGCCAGTGCCGCCTTCTTCTCTTCGATTTGCTTCTTTCTCAGCTCAATAGCTGAGAAGGCAGGTGTCTTTTCAGGAGGCACCATTCTTTTAGCTGTACCTGCAGGAAAAGGGAAATTCGAGTTAGAGCGTGTATGCATAATCAGGTGTCAGAATACCGGATGGGTTAATGAACCTACTCTTTTTAAACATTGAACTTAGATTGCAAAGGGACAAGAATGACTCATCCCTTAACCATTCCGGGAGGGGTACCCAGAACTTTGGGACGATGATTTCACTTCCGTCCTCCATCTGATGGGTCGTTTTGAGGAAGAGACCCGTCTCCATTATTTGGTCCCAGGCCTCAGACGGCACTTTTGGGAGCGCGCATTTTTTGCCCAGTAATGCCGGGTGCTTATTATACCGCCGCAGCCGGTGATTTAGGGAAGTGGAAGGCGAAGAGACGACATAAAATTTGCTCTTCCAGTTGGTCCACTTTGATGGCTTCTCCAAAGTCATCATGTATTCTTGGTTGGTGGTAAGGGTGTACCAGGCGTTCCACCCACCCGGAGCCCGGCTGAGGTAATGCATGTGTGCAAAAGCCTCCCAACTGGGGTTTACCTCCTGCAGCTCACACGCGGCAATGTACCCCAAAATATTGATCCAAGAGTTAGGAGTCAATTGCCATACGCCCAAGTCGTACCCCAGCAATATGTCCTTGATGCAGGGGTGAAGGGGGAACCGGAGGTCTGCTTTGAATGCCGCCTCATAACAGCCGAAAAAATCATCGGCATGGTCCAAGTCATCCTCCCATACGACGGTTGCATTAACAGGCGGGACTCTTATTTCCCAGTCCTTCCCAACTGGTTTCCTTTTAAAAAGAAAGGCAGGAAGGGTTGCAGTAAGGGTGACCACGTCTCTTGCAGACATGGTCATGTCAGTCGGATCCCCCTTAGCCGGCCATTTGTAGGCCTCCTCAACAATAGGCTCAGCCTCCTGTGCAGGGGCTAAAGATTCGGACCCAGACCCTTCTCCAGCAGATTCATCGCCGGATCCTTCGGCATTAGAATCAGAGTCTTCTAATATGCTATCACCCGGTGTGCTCGGACCACTCGGAGAATCTTGACGAGTCCCCAAGGTTTCTTCCAAAGGAATTTCACCAGACGGTCCTGCCGTCTGGTCCTCGTTTCTGGGATCAGCCGGATCTTCGGCTGCGTCGTCGGATTTGTAATCCGGGTCAACTGCCGTCCATCTTATCCGAGCCATTCTGTCCTGCACATGAACAGAGACGGTCGGATTCGAGGTAGGTGAAGGTTCGCCCAAATACCCCCAGACGGCAGTCCCAGTCCTAGACTCAGCCGTGCCTGGTGACCGCCTGACAGCAGTCGTAAACTGTGCCGAGTGTATAATTGAAGGGTCCATATCCTATCTATGCAACCGGAAAATTAACAAAAAGAATTGAAAAAGGGTGCAGACGGTACCTTTGGAGGTTGGAATTTGCTGAGATGGTGGCTTGAAACCTACACAGGCGGAAATTTCCGAATGTGTTTGAAGCTGAAATAAAGAAAAATAGATCAGACATGTTTAATTGGAAGCTCATTTAAAAGCCCCCCAAGCGGCGGAGTCCCGGATGAGGGATAGCAGAGATGGGCTGGAAGTTGCTCAAACAACCCCCATACGGTTAAAAGCCGGATGGGGGCAATTTAAACAACGTTTGAGAAAAAGCCAAGGCTGCTCAAACGACCCCCATACGGTTAAAAGCCGGATGGGGGCAATTTGAAACAGTTTGAGCCAAGGTTGCTCAAACGACCCCCATACGGTTAAAAGCCGGATGGGGGCTATTTGTATGTTTGAGAAAAAGCTTAAGGCTGCTCAAACAACCCCCATACGGTTAGACGCCGGATGGGGGCAATTTAAACAACGTTTGAGAAAAAGCCAAGGCTGCTCAAACGACCCCCATACGGTTAAAAGCCGGATGGGGGCAATTTGCAACAGTTTGAGCCAAGGTTGCTCAAACGACCCCCATACGGTTAAAAGCCGGATGGGGGCTATTTGTATGTTTGAGAAAAAGCTTAAGGCTGCTCAAACAACCCCCATACGGTTAGACGCCGGATGGGGCAATTTAAACAACGTTTGAGAAAAAGCCAAGGCTGCTCAAACGACCCCCATACGGTTAAAAGCCGGATGGGGGCAATTTGCAACAGTTTGAGCCAAGGTTGCTCAAACGACCCCCATACGGTTAAAAGCCGGATGGGGGCTATTTGTATGTTTGAGAAAAAGCTCAAGGCTGCTCAAACAACCCCCATACGGTTAGACGCCGGATGGGGGCAATTTAAACAACGTTTGAGAAACAGCCAAGGCTGCTCAAACGACCCCCATACGGTTAAAAGCCGGATGGGGGCAATTTGAAACAGTTTAAGCCAAGGCTGCTCAAACGACCCCCATACGGTTAGAAGCCGGATGGGGGCAATTTGAAACAGTTTGAGCCAAGGTTGCTCAAACGATCCCCATACGGTTAAAAGCCGGATGGGGGCTATTTGTATGTTTGAGAAAAAACTCAAGGCTGCTCAAACAACCCCCATACGGTTAGACGCCGGATGGGGGCAATTAAAACAACGTTTGGGGAAAAGTCGAGGCTGCTCAAACTACCCCCATACGGTTAAATGCCGGATGGGGGCAATTTGAATGATGTTTGAGAAAAAGCCAAGGCTACTCAAACTACCCCCATACGGTTAAATGCCGGATGGGGGCAATTTGAAAGATGTTGGAAAGCAAAGGTTGATCAAACCACCCCCATACGGCTAAAGGCCGGATGAGGGTACTTATGACTAGTCTGCATTAAAACAAAGTTGGCTTAAAGGGGTCCCATGCGGCACAATGCCGGATGGTAGTGTATTAAACATTCCAGACGGCAAAACGCCGGATGAGGGAGATTTTTTGGACTTGTCCCAAGCCAGTCCCATGCGGCAAAATGACGGATGAGGGTATTTTACATAATATACCCAGGCGGCAAAATGCCGAGTGAGGCCCTTAATCTAGGGGTAGAGGGAGAAAGCAGACGGTACCTTACTAAATCCGCACTCAGCCGGAAGGCAGACGTCAAGTTCTTGCGAAAACCGGATGCTCGAAAGTCTTGAAAGAAGCAGCCGGTATCAGAGCTTCTCAGGAAATTTTTGAAAATAAAAAGTGCGGAGGAAAGAGGTAGCCACCCTACTTATAGAAAGAGGCAGAAGGCGAACAGTCACTTGCACGAAAATTTGAAATTCAAGAGGGGGAAGGCAGACGAACCGTCACTTACCCCGTGCACCCTACGTCTGTCACAGATGACACGTGAGATTGCCACATCTCATCTGTGAGGGGCAGATGTTTAGGGTGAAAATACCTAAGACACGTGGCCCAATAAATGCTTGACACGTGTCAATCTTTCAGCAGTCTGCAAAGGCCCATTTCCTTTGCAGACACGTGTCCCTTATACCCTTATTGAGGTACAGTTCTCCCTTACTATAAATAGAAAGGGTAGACCTCATTTATGAGGGACGGACATTAATTGCAACCAAAAAAAAACCAAACAAAGCCTAAACCTACTGAAACGCTCTCGAACCGAGAAGCTTTTACAGTTCTTATTCCACTTCGAAAAGATACTAACTTAATCTTCGGAGGCGGAACTCCCACCCCCCATCCGGAGTCTCCGTTACTTGTGCAGGTACAGGCGCAGGAAGGAAGTCGGCTAGGTGCAAGTACAGGCGTAAGAAGGAAGTCTGCTAGGAAATTGTAACTCTCCCGAAGGACACAGAAAACCCCCAAACACAACCCATAAATAAATAAATAATGAAGTTTGTTAATTAATTAATTTGAAGTGTGTAGAAAAATGTGCATGACAATAAATAATTAGATAATAAAGCTCCTTGGAAAATTAATCATTATGTAAAAATCTAAAAAAAATAATAATAAATAAAGAAAAGAATAAAGCAGTGTTTAGGAGGCAAAATTCCCTCTAAAAATATTCTCCTTTAGTATGAAGTAATAGATAGATGGCAAATTATGAATTTCAGTGCAATTGTACAGGTCGGCGCGCACTTTGATTGTTCCATAATAGAAGGGAGAAGAAATAATTAGATGAGTAAATAAGGATATTTTTCAATTTATTTATAGTATTTGTAACTTTTGTAATTTCGTGTAATTTTATGAGGTTGAATTAATGATGATGATATGATAAATGTTCGTTATCATACTCCAATTCATGTTCTTTAAATTAAAATGGAATTGAACGTGTTCATGATATAGATCAAATATATGTTTTTTTTAAGGAAATCTACAATGATAGCTATGTAAAATTGCGGATTCTCATTGGTAGCAACACTCTTTTTAGAATTCTCTTGTATATCATTAAAAATTAATATATGGTTATATATTAATTCTCACATAATCAACTGGAAATAGACTAACTATGGTTAAATTAATATACCCTCACCACCCTCCTCCCTAACACTACCATCAAAAACACCCAACCAACCCAACCAACCCCCCTTAGTCGCCCTTGCCCCTCCCCCTAAACACCAAACCACCAATGCCCTTCTCCCTTCCTCCCCAAACCACCCAGCTGCACTGCCCCACCCCAAAACCCTAGAATCCCCCTCCTCGTAAAATCCTTTGCCTCCCCTCCCTATCCCAACAAAACCCTAAACAAACCACCCTCCCTTTACCCCTCAAACCCTTAACGACCCTCTCCACTCCCAGATTCACCCATTCCGACGTAAAGAAGACCATTGGAATGACCATCAGTGATACGACGTTCCGTATTCTGGTACCACTCATTACCATGCACCTTTAATAATAATAGTGTTACTAGACTCATGAAAAAGAAGAGAGATTGATGATTCGATCAACGGGTGACCCAGCTTTAACAAGGATGATTATGGATTGAGAGGACGAAATCGCGAGGATTGTAATGGCCAAAGAGAGTGAGATCACCTTCGAATTTAGGGCGATCAAGAGTTTCATCGACTTTGGTGAAAGTGCGATTGTAGACGGAGATAGGGAACCCTTTTTCGGTGATGTTGAGGTGAGGTTTTGGCCCATGAAGGCGACACCTATAAGGCCGATTTGAGATGTGTTTGCCATTATTGTTGAAGAGGAGAGAGAAAATGGGAAAGGTTGAAAGAAGGAAGAAAGGTGAAGGGGAGTTGGTGAGGAGAAGAAGGGATGATATATAAATGGAGGTAGATAGAGAAAGTAGGGAAGGGAAGGTGGTGGCCTGGCGATGGTACGTAGTGAGGGTGAGGGTATGGTGATGTGGTGGTGGTAAGAGTGTTATGTTAATTTAGTTAATTAACCATGATTAATCATTAAAGCTTTTGTAAAAAATAAAATAAATAAATTAACTATTAAAGGTTAATTATGTTAGAATTATTAAAATAAAGCTAGAGTAGAGAAAGATTATAACTTGAATTTTTTTTTTAAAAAATTGCTATAATTTAGAATGCGCAATTTATAAGGCTACCATTGAAAATTTCCTTTTTTTTTTTTTTTTAATGTAGAGGTATACATCTCTCACATTATCCAATTTTGTTGCCGAAACTTTTTTTTAGGATAAATTTCTTTAAATAATACCACCTTTCACCCGTCCGCTAAACCTTTTGATTATCTCTAAATAATACCACTTTTGGAGGTTGTTCGCTTTAAACAAGTCATGACCTGTTGTTGACTTGATTAATAGGTATATGGGACACGTGTCAATGTTTGATTGGGTTAAAAAATTTTAATTTGTTTTTTTATTTAATATTTTAATTTTTAATAGGTAATAATATTAATTATTATTATTATTTTTGTAAAAAAAATAAATAAATAACCTTCTCCCCCACCAGCCATCCCTTTCCCTTCCTTGCCAAGGCTGCCAGCTGCCAGTGCCAGCACCTCTGCCCGGCCGTCCGGCCCCACAGCCTCCTCCTCGCGCCGAAAAAGCCGACCCAAGCATCCCGCCCCTCAACCCTATCGCCCCCTCCCCTCGCATCCATAGCCACCCCCACCCTCATCAAAACTTAAAATTAAAAAAGAATTTAACCCCTCCCCTTTGCCCAGCTCCCCTTTCACCAGGAACCACCACCCCGATTTCGGGCCCCTTCCCTTCATCGTCCCCAATTTCGAGCCTTTCCCCTTTACACAACCATCATTTTCGACTGTTTAGGGTTTTGGGAGGTGGTTTCGAGGAAGGAGATAGGTGGTAGGGGGCCGGAAATGGGGAAGGGAAGAGGGGGGAGTGGAAATGGAGAAAGGAAGGGGAGGGGCATCGAAAATGGGGAAGGGGAGGGGCACCGAAAATGGGGAAGGGAAGGGGAAGGGGGCCGAAAATGGAGAAGGAAAAGTGAAGGGGGGCCAGAAATGAGGACGGGAAGGGGAAAGGGGCCCTGAAATGATGACAAAAAAGGGAAGGGGGATTGGAAACGAAGATGGGGGCTAAGATGGGGTGGTTTCAGGTGGGGTGGGTCGGTGGGGGTGGTTTCCGTGAAATGGGGGGTTGGGAAGGGGGTTGATTTTAAAAAAAAATCATTTATTTTAAAAATAAAAATCAGTTTTAATTTTAAAAGATATTTTCAAAATATTTTAATTGTAATTAACAATCTTTAAAGTTGTTATTAAGAGTTAATTACATTATTAAACAAAGTTATTAAAAAAAAAAAAAATTTAACTGGTCATTCAGGTTGCAGGTTAAATAACTTGTTTAAAGCGGACAACCTCCAAAGGTGGTATTATTTAGAGATAATCAAAAGGTCGACTTATTTTTAGCGGACGGGTGAAGGTGATTTTATTTAAAGCAATTTTTTTTTTTTTTTTTTACCTAGAAAGATGCATTAATCCCAGTGGGTTTTAGTGTTGATAATGATTCATATAGTTCTTTTGGCAGTTGCCCTCGTCCATTCCTTTTTGTCTTCGTCACTTTCCCGCTTATTCGTCAAACAATAGAAGCATATTTAACGAACAATGAAGTAATTTAAAAAAAAAAATTAAAATAATCATGTCTACCAATATAGATAAAACAAACTCATGGCCATCTTTGTCCCTCATATATAAAGCTCAAGAACCCACATTGCTACATACTACATCTTTGTGCATGTTTATAACACATTATACTACGTTAAAAAAAAAAAAAAGGATTCATATCGTCATGACATCATATGCAGGTGATCGTGTTAGTTTTTGACTGGATTTCTCATTATCATTATTTGACGTGTAACCTTACTTTCAACTTTTGTACTATTTACACACTTTATCTTCTTTGTGCACAAGTCTCTATGTAAAAAGCGAGTTAAGGTAATAGGAAGGATGAAAGTTTGAGTCAGTAAGGTATGGCCGGTGAAAACCTTAAAGAAAGAGCAGACCCCGAAGTTATACCAAAACAAAAACAAAGTACAAAAGACATAGAAATAGTAAAGGACATATATATGTACCAAGAGATATATATGATATTTCATCAATGGCCTCTTCAATTATATAGTAGATGAGAAATTTCAACTTTGTTAATGCTTTGGGTTCACACTTGTTCATGAATAGGAGCTTTACAACTTAACTTGCTAGAGATCAAAATATCACGTCTCCATCCACAAACTTTTTGCCAAACAAATTAAAAGATAATAACTTTGCTTGTCGTCAATAGTGAAGACGATTAGGCGATAAGGTGGGGTTAATGTTTTGACAATTAAAATTGATAGAAGAGACTTAGGTAATAGCCGAGCCTTACATTAAAATTTAACACAATCGCAAACGTGAGAGAAATTACCGAGTGTTATCTAAGTACGTAGTGAGTTTTGAATGAGACTAACTCACATTGATGTGAAAACGACATTGAAAGTTAACCATAGAAAAGGTAATTTTCAACGCATAGTAACTATGTACTACCTCTGTTTCATATTATTTGCAACAATTTGACATAAAGTGTGAGTAGAAAATGTCTAATCGTTGCAAATAATATAAAACGGAGGTATTACTATGAATTCGAAATCTTTAACTTGGGAATTCAAATTAAATGGAGAGAGGGATAAAAGGGGTAGATAGGCCCTCGACCTTGAGAATGATATACAATTGCAACATATCCGTCATGTAGCTACTTAAGTGCATGGTGCACGTACTGTTAAGTGAAAGTGTTTCAAAGACTGTATATATAATACGTTAACATAACAAGCTAAGCAACATTGTGGAAGACAATTAATGGAGCCTCTAAGTAATATCACACATGTAGTGGGGACTTATAACATCTAGTCCATAAGCTAAGTAAGGTCCATTCCATGTTAAAGTAGAAAACAGTAAGCTTATCTCTTGATCTATGATGTTTACCTATAAATAGAAGAAACTTCATAGAACAAATCTAGACTATTTTGTAATTAGTACAGATTTAGGTAGGGAAATGGGAAACATGAGTGAGAGGTTTTTCAAGTGGAAAAAATGGGCAAGCCAACAAAGAGGAAAGCTTTGCGTTATTAAGATTTGCATCTCCATGCTTTTGAGTCGGCACAACCACTCTCATTGTTGATCACTTAATGTGGTACGACAACAAGTTTTTACTCTTTTTTTTTAATACTCTCTGCATCTCTAAAAGTTCTTTCTGTTTGCACTGTGATTTTCTCGTAAAAAAAACTTTTAAAGACAGAGAGAGTATATTTTAATCATAGAGAATATAATATAGTCTATAAATGTACTTTGTCTCGAACATAATATATGAGGGGTGGTAGTGGTGTTTACTATGTTATCTTAATGTTGAGAATTAGCTTTAGTTGCTTTCTTGTCTACAGTTTGATGATATAAGTAATGATTCGTTTTCTTCGCTTTAGTATTTCAAAAACTTAAAATTTAGACACACAATTTAGACAAACACATCAATTTAGATCTCTCTCACATTTATTTCAAATAAATAGAACACATTATTCTAATAACTAGTGTGAACACAAACTAAATAGGGTGTAAACGAACATAGATTTAAACAACAAACTCCAAGAAGGTGTGATACACCATTCTCAAGATTGGATGGAAACTTTTGATAAACCAAACCTCTACTCTATAGGATATATATATATATATATATATATATATATATATATATATATATATATATATATATATATATATATATATATATATATGGTTAAATGCCTAAATGTAGCTCAGGTGGGAAACTTTTGAAGAAAATAACGTGGTGGGTGTGGAGTATGGACTTGGGCGTTGCTCTGTCTCTACATACTCACTATTAGTTGTGATAGTTCGGTTTTAGGTCAAGATTTGGCCAAATCCAATCCAATCCGAAATAAATTTCGGTTTTTGGATTTTAAGTCCAGTACAATTCGAATGCACAAAGTTGAATTTGTTACAACTAATTTATGATAAACTAATTTAGATCCAATTCGATAATTCAAATTAATAAATTCATCCTATTTATTTTAGCATAAAGCCATAATAGCCAAGTCTACAAATAATATATCTATAATATATAGTAAAGCAGAGTAATATATAAGCCTCAAAAAATATACATTAAAAGTTTAAATAAAATTCTAGATATAGAACACTGTACCAGGGTATACTCTTAAAGAGAATTGATTATCTATATAATTTCGGTTTGTTCGGATTTTTTGATCCAATTCCATCCAAAAATCTGAATTTTCATAAAATTATGATGAGTTCATTCCAATTTGATTTTAATAATCCAAATTGAGGACTCAGTTTATTTTGGATAATTTCTATCCCCTACACAAACACTTTTCGAGTAAAATGCATGATTTATACTTTCCATCTTTGACGGGAAAATGCATGGCGCATTGGAGCATATACAAATAACCCCCAGGACCCCCACCCTACGTGAAGCTAATAGCCACATAATAAGATTTTTTTATGATGTGAAACTTTACTTTATTTTTTTTATATTTATTATAGAATATTAATTTTTAAAACACAAATTCTTATGTGGCTGGCCACAACCATTATGGAAGCTACTCGTTAGTGTTATAGGAGTTACTCGTTAATTGTTACAGGGGTTAATTCGTTAGTATTGTAGGAGTTACTTGGTCAATGTTGTAGGGGATGCTCGATCAATGTTATAAGGGTTATTCTGTCAGTAATACAGGGGCTACTCGGTTATTGTTACAGGGATTACTTTGTTCTTTTATAAGTGGTCACATGATGTGACCAACCGCACACAAGACGCCACGCTATTTTTAACATCCTCATTTATGTTTTATAGTGTAAAATTAAATACAAATACTGCTTATACTTATAAGATAAGTTCAAGAAAATTATTTCTTTCAAAAAAAAGTTGGAAATTATTTGAATATTCTACAAATAATCGATCATACTGTTTTTAACAAGCAAAATAAACAAATTCTTACGTTAGGCGAACTTTCATTAAATTATTGTAAGACGGGTTAAAGTTATCCCAAAAATATTTAAGTTACGCTTATATATACTACAAAAGTTACTATTTTTCTAATATAAATTTTAACCTTGAAAAACATTTATAATGTATAAGATTAATCATATTAGCCTTCATAGCATATACCCATTAGAAATTACACATTAAAATACAATCAAACTCATTACAAATTAAAAGATACCCTTATAGGATTTAAAGTTACCATTAAAATTGTTAAAGTTACCATCAAATTATCCATTTTATAGTAAATTTAATGTAAGTATGCCTTATACGAGACTTCTAGTACGAAATATCTACTTCAGTTCATTTTTAGTCTTTTAAGATAGTCTATTTTTATAGTACTATTTTATCTCATTACTTACATTCTCCAATTCCATCGCGTGCATGTATAGCTTATTTCGATATTATTAAATTGTATTTAATTTCAAGCAAAGTTGTTCCTAAATTATGAAAAGTTGATTATTCTTCAAGCAAAGTGTAATTTTTTTTTAGAATATAATTGTCCAACATCTTAATGGCATTGATATATCGTGTATTATGCGTATTTTTAGAGTCTTTTTAGTTAATTTTTGAGTCTAGTTTAGTTGATTTTGGTTCATTTTGGTTTGATTTGGTTTAGTTGCAATGACTTTGTGCTTTTATGGGTAATTTTTTTATTTTTGATGTATTTCAGGAAAATCGGAGCTAATTTGGAGATTATATAATGTTGCGAATATAAACCGAGGCTCACGATGATCAACGATCGAAGCTAAGTTCAGTTGGAGCAGTTTTCAAGTCATGCACGTCCATGTTGGATAAGGCATGGACGTGCCTAGTTGAGAAAGGAAGTGAATAAGCCAAGAAAAGAAGAAAAATGCCCAGCCATGTCCGTGCTCGATGGAGGCACGTCCGTGCCCGAGTAGGGTGTCCATGCCTTTGTGCGGGCATGGACGTGTGGATGCGAGAGAAGCGCAATGCTGTGCAAGCATGTTTGTGCCAATTCCAGGCACGGACAGGCAGGTCCATGCCTCATACATTGATGAAAAAGTTTGTAAAGTTACTGCCTCAATTTTGGCAAGGGGCACATCCGTGCCATGAGAAAGGCACGTCCGTGCCTTTACGAAGGATGTCAAGGAGCTGAATCCAGGCATGTCCTGCCCCAGCGAAGAAGACTTAGATGTGTGCGGTGATGCACATCCGTGCCTCATTTTGGCATGTCTGTGCCTGGACGCGTATTTTAGGAAGTTTAAGATAATTTTTATCTGTTGTCTAAGTTTTTCTATTTGAGTATAAATACTTCTTTAATTCCTTAGTTTTATTTTTATGAACTCTTAGACCTAGTTTTTTCTCTAGAACTTATTTTCCATTGCAATTCAAGATTCAGTACTTTCTTACTCTCTTTTATTTCTTTAATTATTAATTATGTTTTCTTTGATTCTTGTTATTGTTTTTGTTATCATGAGTGAGTAGTTTTCTTATTCTAAGATCTAGCGGAACCCAAATATGATTGATGCATGAATTATTTCTGTAAATTTTTTAATGATAATTGCAATTGACATGCTTAATTGATTGTGTTTATGCCAATACTAGATTAGAGATAATTAGTATTGTTATTAATCCATTGTTTTATCGCAACAAGAGTTGGGTTCTAACGGGTTTGAATAAATCAATTAAGGGTTTGAAGTTCATCACGAGAGTAGTTGAATGAATGATTAGGAAGCTAAGTAATGTGTTTAATGTCTCTAATTTACATAATTCTACGAAAGTAGGCTTGATTGTGATTAAGGAAGCCATTGATAACTCGAGAGAGACCTTTGGTATTTTCTAAGGATTACTTTTCCTCTTGTTGATTGTATTATATGTTAGGGGTAGAATGACTATGCATTGATTATATTCATGGTGATTCTTGATCTTGGATGTTTTTATTATTGATTTTCTCTTGGTGTTTGGATTAATTGTGCTATTTAGTTAATTAGTTAGGGGCCGTTTGGTTCGCAGTAATAATCAAAGGGAATCGGAATCCATGGGAATCATTCCCTTTGTTGTTGTTTTTTTTTTTTCCATTTCTTTCATTCCCTTTCCCCTTTGATTACCCAAAAACCCTCTACTCCCATTCCCCACCCCCCTAGCCTTTCCCATTCCCTTTCCCCAACAACCACCATACCCACATTAGCCACCCTCACCCACTTCTCGCCGAAACGTCGTCGCCCCTCACCACAATGTCACCGCCATCGCCCTCCCATCACCGATATGCATGCACCAACGACGATCTCCGACTGCTTCTGACAATGTACGTCCACCAACGACGATCTCCGACCATCTTTCGTCATGTTCTTGTTCCTTTTTCTTCATGTTTTATACCTTAACCAAGTCTTTTTTTTTTTCCTTTTTTTTCATGAATTGTTGAGGAAACTACACTTTATTCCTATTTTTGTTGAATTATGGTGTGTAATTAATACTAGTGCTAACGTTTGTCAAGGGTTTGATTTTTTTTTTTTTAATTTTTTTTTTTTGGCAATGACGAACAGTGGTTCCATGAATTTACCTTTTTTATTTTTATTTTTTTTCTTTAATGTTGAATGATCTCTTGTTTAAATATACCAATCTTCAATTTTGTCATGAATTATACGTTTTTTTCATGAATTTACCTTGTTTTTTTTTTTATTTAATGTTGGATGATTTCTCGTTTAATATACTAATCTTCAAATTTTTTTCATGAATTATCATACTCCTTTCATGAAGATAAGGTAAATTCATAAAACAAGTTTATCATATAATAACAGGTTACTGTTGGAAAAAATTAAAGAAATTTAAAAACTTATAATTTGATTCATGGCTTGAACCAAACAGTCACAAAGAGAATCAATGAGCAGTTCATTCCGTTTCCTAGACACAACCAAACAACCTGGCTAAATCAGGGTCAATCCATTCCTTTCTCCTTCATTCCCTTTGTTCATTCCATTCCGATTCCCCTGTGCAAACCAAACGGCCCCTTAACATTATTCGAATTGGTTTCTGCTTAGTAATTGCTTGAGTCGCTATAATTGGTTAAACCATAGTCTCTTGGTATCCGACCCTTACTTGCCCTTCTACATAGTTAGGTTTATTTTTGTTAGGTGCGCGACACGCTTATCAAATTTTGGCGCCATTGCCGGTGACTAACAGTTTCATTCTAGTTATTCGTGATTCGTTTTTACTAAGCTTTTTTTGTTGCTTTGGCTATTGTCTCTTGTGTCTTTGATCTCATGTTTTTAGTTTCTTGGTTGCATGCAAATGCGAAGTTCAGGTTCAGATGATTTAACACCTTTGACTCTGAGATCGAAGCTACTGCAAGAAGACAAAGAGGTAGAAGAAGGAGAAATTGAAAATACAATGGTTATTGACCCAGGAACAAAATCTCTTTTGGATTATGGTATTCCTGATACAACAACCGGATTCCTCTCTAGTATTATTAGACCACCTGTCACCGCTTAGAGTTTTGAGTTGAAGCCCCAATTCACACAGTTCATCTCCAATGATTCTTTGCGGGCTCATCGAATGATTGTCCTGTGACTCACATTGATAGTTTCTGGGAGAAGTGTGACACTATGAAGCTCAATGGTGTCACTGATGATGCTATTAGACTACGCCTGTAATACCTCGTATTTTTTGTATATTATAAATTATTTAAGTATTTATAAATTATATTTTTTAGGGCTAAATTATTTAAAAGGGATAAAGTATTTTAATTATTAAGTTTATAAAAGTAAAATATATTTTGAGCAAATCGTTTATTAATTATTTGGACCCGTTTAAATAACCGTATGTAAACAATCCTTACATACTCCTATTGGACTTACCCTATGTTATTTAACTAAGCCTAATTCCTTTATTTGAACTCTTGTGGGTCAAATATTTCATAACTAAAGCCCACTTATTTATTAAGCCCAAAATTAATCTCTATTCTCTACTCTATAAATACCTTCAAATTAAAAACCCCAAAATTTGCCACACAAAGAGGCTCAAAAATCAGATTTCTTAGGATAAGTTTTATATAAAAGTAAAGTATTTTCTTTCTTTTTCCTTATTTTTCCTTTTTTTTCTTCTTATTTTTCCCTTGTTTTCCTTTCATGCGTGAAATTCACGCATGAGTCCAGTTTGTTGCTACCGTACTATCGTTGCCACGTCACCGGTGAACGCATGTTGGCAACTTGCCATGTCACTCTTCCGGCGTCCCATGGCCAGCTGGCCAACCACCCTACGATGGGCTTCATCTCTCTCCTTTCTTAGTCGTTTTAATATATAATTTATGTAATTATATTTTTTGGATAATTGGTTTTGATTTTTAATTGTTAAATAACACTAGTATGTTTTGTAATTATGTTTTGATTATTAAAGAATGTAAATTTTAGATTATAAAGTGTGTTAAATTTTAGATTTTTAGGGTTTTAATTATTAAAGTGTTGATTTTTAGGGTTCTAAGTTGCAATCAAATTGAGGGTTTTGTACACCCATTGTTTATGATTAATAATTAGCCCTAGTGATTGTATTTTTATGAAGTTTTAATGAGTTTTCATTTAAATTAAATTGCTGAAATTTTTATTTAAGCACTAGTTTTTGGTTTTATAAAAAGGGTTTGATTACCCATATAAAGAGAAGTATTTGAATGGTTTTAATGGAATTTTTAGAGTTGTTTAAAGAGTTTTAACCTTAAAAAGTGTGCTAGAAGTTTTATATAAACACTATAATTAAGTTTTTACTTTGGGATTTTAATTACCTATTAAAAGAAAGAGTTTTGAGGGCTTTAAACCAAAGTTTCAGCATATTAGAAGGGTTTTAAAGTGTTTACAAGTTGCTGGAAATTTGTGTAATCAAGGGATTAATTGAGTTATGTACTTGGTATTATAGGAGGCTTTAAGTTTAAGTTACTTCCAGCATTGTGCAGTGGCTAGTTGGAAAGACGATTTAAGGTACGTATGCGCGTAAGATGTATTAATTATACGTAGTACCATGTTAAGAAGTTAAATTTGGTATCAAGCACTAGTAGAGAAATGCTCATTTGCGTCGCCTCATTTGCGTCGCTTGTAGAAACAAACGAAGCAAATGATATAATTTAAGTTCAATTTAAGTTATTTGCGTCGCTTATTTATTAAAAGTGCGACGCTGAACATTGATATAGGTTATTTGCGTCGCTTATTACTAAAAGAGAGACGCAAATAATAATGTCATATGCGTCTCTCTTTTAGGAACAAGTGACGCAAATGATTTTGTGAATAATTTGTGTCACTTGTTACTAAAAGTGAGACGCAAATAACCTACAGTGTAATTCCAAAACTGAATACAAAATAAAAAACCTTTCTAACTTTCCTTCGTTCCCAAAACTTTTCTAAGTACCTCCTTCCTTCGTTCCCAGCAGCAGCATAAGGCACGAATTCGAGCAAAAATTCGAAGGTAATTAAGCTACCTCGTTCATTCGTTCCCAGCAGCAGCATAAGAAGAATTTTCGAGCAACAAATTCGAGCAAATTTTCGAGCAAAAACGCACATGTAACGAACCCTAAACTTGTGCAGCGAATTCGAAGGTGTAATTCAAACCCTAATTTTCGAGCAACATGTATTGATTTTGTTGGTTAATGTATGTAAATTTATGCAGCAAATTTGAAGGTTTAATTTGAACCCTAATTTATAGCATAAACGAGAAAATTCGTGCCTAATAATAGCGAATATATTTTGAGGTATTCTTTTTTCTTGGTTTTTTTTTTCGTTTTTAATTGATTGTTATTTTTGTTTTGTTCAATCTTTGCTTCAGAATTCAGAATTTTATACTATTGTGAAGTGATGATATTATACTATCTGTGATGTGAGTTCAATTGATTTTGGTGGGTTGCTTATTAATGTTGCCATTGATAGGATGCTTTGTCCATGTTTTATTTGCTATATATTCAAGCAAGTGAAATTAAAATAGAATTCACAATGCTTTTGGCTTTTAGGATAAGTGATATGGAGAGATTGATAAATATATATATTTTTTTGATAGGTATGTTGCCTTACCTCTTAATTAGTGAAGAGGTATTTCCAATTGATGTTCAAAAAGTTTAGGTGTTATTAGCTGGTCTCTGCTTCAATTCACTGGAAAGAACTCTCTTAATTCTGATGAGTTATGAATTTTGTTGTTTGTCTGAATGAATAACTTTATGCCTTGTGCTTGTGGGTGGGTGAAGAGGTTATCAGTTTTTTTTTTCCAAGGAATCTTGTCTCATGCTGGTCTTTCAGCTGTAATGTTGTTATTGTTGTAGCTTGTTTTCTCTTTAAAATCAGTCTTTCAGTGGTTGCTGCTGTTTGAATAACGTTTTATTTTATTTTTATTTCTAATTAAGTTATTATTTTTTAAATTTGGATTTGGGTTGTGCCAGGGAAGTCCCTCAACAATGGCTTGGACTTGAAATATCTGATCTTAACACAACAGGGTTGTGTGACTTAGAAAAGTTAATCCAGAGTTCCCCTAATACCTTAAGTGGTGTTTTTGTTCGAAAGGTTTGTGTGCCTTTGTACCTTTATCATTTATCTTCAAGATTATGATTAAGCTAAATTGTTGGATAAACAGTTTAAATGGATGCACCATGAAGCTGAAATTATCTACCTTTGTGATGTAAGGTGCTTTTGCCATTTTATGAGGCTATTTGCTACTAAGAGGAGTCCATGTTTTGTAACTCATTATCTCTAGATGCAACATTCACTTATTAATTCACCAAAATTGTTGAATTGATTTGCTCAATTGTTGAGTTTGGTTGTTGATGGGCTTGGACTTTGAACTTGTTTGAGAATTAGGGTTTCAATTTGTTCTTGTATTCTATTTCTAAAAATTTAATGGATTAGCAGAAAAATGTTAGGTGAATTAGTAAGTTAATTAGGTAAGCCAGTTTGTTAATTATTACAGTACTGTAACAATTACTACCGCTGTTTTTTTTTTTGGTGTTATAATTATTGGATTTGACCACTGTTTTTCACAGATATATTATATATCCTCTTGTTAATTTTTCCTGGTATAAAGTTATTCATTAACAATAGTATATAACTAAAAATATATTCAAGTGAGTTCTTGTTAATTTTGCCTAGTTTGAGGCGATAGTACACATACGACATTGTAGGAATCATTAGGTTCTTCTGGTATTATGCATGACTAAGCGTGAAGTCTACATCTTTGATTCTATGAGGCAAAAGCGAAATTTGGCAATTAAGTTTCCAATGACAAAGTAAGTTTGTTTGTTTATAGAGTCATGTGAATTTATTTAAGGTTAATAAATGCTTTTATATAATTTGCACAAATATGTTATTTATTTCAAATGTATAGTGCTTTTCGAAATTACAAGACACTAGGTGGACAATCTAAGGGAAGTAAATTGACATGGCATTTGGGACAGGTTTAACTTAATGCCTTACCCAAAATATACTTTCTTAATAATGTTATGTATAGCAATTAAATTGAACTAATTGTTATAATGTATGTAGTGTCCTCAACAATTAGGTGGACGTGAATGTGGCTATTACGTCATGCGTTATATGTTCGAAATAATGCAATATCATCATAATAGTGAGGACCTTATTACGATATGAGGTGTCAAATATTTCATTTTTACTTAATAAATACAATTTGAAGTACTTACACTTGGATTAAACTTTTGCACTGATATTTTGTTTGTGTTGTGCTAATAGGATTTTTCAAGATCTACACCGTACACAAATGAGGAGATAAACGAGGTTCGAGATATTTGGGCAGACTATTTTGTATGCAATTTTGAACTTTAGATCTACACTTACAAAACTCCATTTACTTGTTAGACTCTTGTTCTATTTGTTAGGATTGACATGAATGTATGTATTTTGTTTACCAACAATTTGGGTTGGTGTTGGTGATTGTGTTGAATGATGACTATAATGTCAATGGAATTGAGTTGTAAATTTATTGGACAGGTTTTTGATATGCCGCCGTCATTCCCAATTTTATGGGTAGGCCAAATTACAAAGGAAACTCTGCCAAAATTTATATTTGAATTCTTTATTATTGCTTCTTACTTTTTATTTTGTATCATATATATATTTATATATCATTTGCATCGCTGATCATTAAATAAACAAGCAACGCAAATAATTCGCTTTTGAATTGTCAAACAAGATTCATTTGTGTCACAATATTGTATAAAAGCGATGCAAATAACTAGAATTCGCTTCACCATTTAACACTATTTGCGTCGCGTTTTTATTAAAAAAAGACGCAAATAAATCTCATTTGCGTCACTTATTTATAAATAAGCGACGCAAATAACACTCATTTGCATCGTTTTTTGTAAATAAGCAACGCAAATAATTATCATTTGCGTCGCACTTTTATAAAAGTGCGATGCAGATGACTTAAAAGTCATTTGCGTCGCGAACACTTGTTTCGCACCTAGAACCGACGCAAATACACTCTAAAAGTGCGACACAAATGATCATTTCTCTACTAGTGAAGTAAGAGATTAGTATCATGTTAAGTTGTTGGTGTGATACTTGAAATAATTGATTGATTATCCATGTCTTCTATGTAAGCATGTGAGTATATTGAAATTATTATTATGGGTTTGATATAAGTTGAATGTAATTGAAGCATATTATTTATTATTCATTATCAAGAAGGCATGTATTTAATAAGCAAGACTTATGTTTAACAAAAAGAGCTAATGTTATATTTATTGAGCATTATTCATGATTTTATTCTCACCCATATATTATTGGAGTTGAGTCAAGAAAGTTAGTTTATCTATTTACTCACTCACATAAGTTGGGATCAAGTCAAGGAAGTTAGTTTATTTAATTACTCACTCACATACGTTGAGATTGAGTCAAGGAAGTTTATTAGTGCATCTTATGCACCAAGGTAGTAATAGTGAAAGTTTGTGCACAAAACTAGACAAGGAACCTTAATTAAAATAAATTTTATGTGCTCACTAATTAATTCAAGAATGAAATAGAAGCATATGTTGATTACTGTTATGTTCGTTCTTGATTGATTGGTTGGAGTCATCACAAGTTAAATTGGTAAATCACATAAAGTGTAAGAGGATAGGCACCAAAAACTCTTGGAACGTATATACCTTGAGTATGAACATATAAGGGGAGTTATGGGGTATTATATTTAACCATAACTTCTATAGGGGTACAGGACGCTGTACTTTCTTTTATTATTATTATTATTATTATTATTATTATTATTATTATTATTATTATTATTATTATTATTATTATTATTATTATGCGTTGGAATTCCGTCACAAGGTGACACTAGTTGGTACTCACTTGGTTAGCTCCCAAGTGAGGGGTCCCTTATTATTAAGGGATAGTTAAGGAAGGAAACCCGTTCGATGCGTTATTCAAAGCTATTTATTAATAAATAAAATAGAGTCATGAGTCAAAGGTAAGTTGGCTTGTGTTGCATGGCGAGCATGTTTTACTTATTTATTATTATTGTCTATTGCTAGGATATTCATGTTAGTGTAATTATTCCTATTGGTGCATATGTACTCAGCTGTTACTGATTCGTACTTTGTTGTTTGTGTTTGGTTTTTCTTTGGATTGACCCTACTATGACCCATTTTATATGGCGAGTATTGAGTTTGAAATAAAGAGAATTACAGGTAGAAGGAGCATATCAAGCATGATGGGATTGAGCAAAGAGGGTTATATGTTTCTTTGTTTACTATTTATCGTATGGAATTATTTATTTAATTGTTGACACTAACATATAATTATTGTTTTAATATTTTAGTTTGATTTTTAAAAGGCCTTTCATGGTTCCAAATCATTGCTTGGTTTAATGTAAGTTGGTTTTGAATTCTGAGTTGTTTTATTAAACTCTATTTCATTTAAGTTTTTTAAAAGTCAGTCTTCCGCTGTGTGACTTTGAAAAGCCTTAGCCATTATCACGGTGGCAGTAATATTTTGGTTATTTCCTAAGTTTATATTTTATTTTAGAGAAAAATGGTATTTTAAAAGATGGAAATTTTCAAGGTATTACAGCGCCTTTTCCCTTTTTCATTACGGTATAGAGCAAGGGAATGGTTACGAGATGAAGGTATTGGTTCTTTTGATACGTGGGTTAAGCTTACCAAGGCCTTCCTAGTCAAATTCTTGGGGCAAGAGAAAACCCAAAAGTAAGGAATGAGCTATCTACGTTCCATCAATCTAATGACGAATCCCTATATAAGGCATGGAGAAGGCTTTCGGTAAAAGGAAGCACCTCCCTAGTTTGGAAACCTGCGGGCAAAAAGATTGGAGACAAAGGCATAATCTCGAAAAAGGTGAGAAGTCGTCTCAGAATCCACTCGGTAGAAGACACAAACCGAATTAACCGGAATACCACACTTGCAAAGAGTGGCTAAAAGAGGCATAGCGTATGGAGAAGTTTCCAGTAAAAGATCTTTAAATTGGAAGAATAGGCAAACCCCAAAATTGCTTCCACCATGACTTCGAAGTAGGATGGCTAACAATATCCTCCATCGAATGTCTGACCAGTAGAGCGTAAGCTGACTTAGTAGAGAAGTGTCTACCACGCATGAACTTCTAGTAAACAAAATCGCCCATTGGTTGCAGAGGGCGTTCCGCTGACAGAATACAAAATGTTGTAGGATCATCAAAATACTTATGAACCAACGAAGGTTCCCACACATAAGAACGCGAATTACGGATAAAAGAAACATGAGTTGGCATTTCCGACCCACCAACATCGACTTTAAATTGAACACGGCCCCCCAAGGACCAATCATCTTTAAGAATACGAACCTACGAACCCCAACCAATCTTCCAAGCAACGCCCTTGGCAATAATCTTCATCCCAACAGCCAAGCCACGAGACTACCCCACGACTTACAAGCGATCCAACCGGCAGACAGATTAAGCAGAGAAGGATACTTGGCAGACAAGACCTTGGAAGCCAAGAGTTGAGGATGCTGACGAAAACGCCAACATTGTCGGGCTAACAGGGCAAAATTAAAACATTCCATGGAACGAAGGCCCAGACCTCCCATACCCTTAGGAATATGTAATAAAGAGGACACCGTAAGGCCAATCCTCAAGAAACTACAGACGAACACCACCAGAAGTGAGCTAACAAGCCATCGATGACACGACAAATCGAGGAAGGGACCTTCAAAACAGACAAGATGTGATTAAAAGAGGCAACCAAAACTGAATTAATAATGACTAACTTTGCTGCCGCCGACAAAGGAAGGGAACCGAAATCAGCCCATTGACGAGAAATCTTATCAACCAGAAACTGAAACTCAGAGACTTTTCTACGCCCCAAATCCACCAGCAAACCAAGATATAGACCAAAGGACTTTCTACATTGAAGTTTCAAACAACTTGCCAAATAATAACGATAGTCGAGAGGAGTATTTGGACTGAACTTAACAAACGACTTTTGCAGGTTATTCATCTGGCCTGACATTTCACAAAAATCGTTTAATATGCTAAAAACACGGTCGCAAGCATTAGGAGAGACCTGGAAAAATAACAGCGAATCATCGGCAAAGAACAAGTGAAAGGTAGAATGGGCTTTTCTCGACATCTGGATACCATGAAAGAGAGACTAATCCTCTCTATGCAAAGCATAATTGAAAGTACTTCCATACAAAGGACAAACAAGTAAGAGGAGAGAGGATCTCCCTGACGGAGACCACACTGGGGCTGAAAGGGTGACGAAGGATCCCTATTGACCAAGACCTGACAAGAGACTATCGAAACACATTGCTGAATAATATGAATTCGGTAGACAGGGAAACCTAAGGCCTATAAGACATGGAGAAAAAAATCTTATCGAACTCGATCATAAGCCTTTTTCATATCTAGCTTCAATGCCGCATAGAAGCGCTTCTGAGCTTTAGAAGCATTCATGAACGAAAGTACTTCATGGGCCATCAATGCTTTGTCATATAATAATCTTCCTGGAACAAAGGCATTTTGAAAGTCAGAGATCAAAGAGGGTAAAACTAAACTGAGACGGCTGGTGTGACATTTTGCAATGCATTTATAAAGAACATTGCACAACCCAATAGGTCAAAAATCAGACACCAATTCCAGACATTTGATTTTGGGAAGCAAAACAAAAAACTTGCGATTCCATTCCTTTAGCATATAGCCATGTGCAAAAAAAAGTACTCAATAGCCGAGACGAAAAAAGGGCGAACATCCTGCCAATGGGTCTTGAAGAAAGTCGAGGAAAGACCATCTAGCCCAAGAGACTTATTATCCTCAATACTTGGTTGATTGGAATTTCCATGATACAAAAGAATAAGGAAAATACACTTTAATAATGCAACTATGGGCGATTTACTTCTAATAATCCCAACTAAAGTTTATTTTCTAATAATCCCAAATATGAGGTCAGTTTGCCTCTAGTAGTCCCAATGACCGGCAACCTGCTGAAATGATTTTTTTTTCTTAAATCCACGTGTCAGCATGTAATTGCTCCAAAGGAAGAAAAAAAAATTTAAAAAAACCCTAAACCCATTCCCAACCACCCCCTCCCCCTCCCCTTTCCCCACCGTGACACCCTAGGGCCCAACCCTTGGCCACCAAGAACAGGCCGACGACCTCCCCTAACCCCCCTACAAATGGTCGGCAGGCCCTCCCTACTCCCAAAATAACCTAACTGGTCCATTCCCACCCCCTAAACCACTCCCCTCCCCTCTGTCGAAAAACCAAAAAGGAGAGAAAAAAATTGAAGTATCGCTCCCCTCCTTTCCCACGCCCCTGAAATCACCTAGCGGGCCGAATTCGGGGGTTAGGGAAGGGAGGAAGGGTGGTTCCGATGGTTGGGAGGTTGTTTTGAAGGGATAGGGTGGTTTGCGGGTAGGAGAAAGCCGGATAGGGTGGTTTCGAGGGCTGGGAGGGGTCGGCTGGCCGTTTTCGAGGATTAAGGGATGCGGTCGGCCGTTTTTCAGTGGGTTGTGGGTTGGGCCTAGGGTTTCACGGTGGGGAAGGGGTGGTGGCTGTTAGACTTGGCAATAATAACCCGACTCGACCCGAAATGGAGTTGACTCGAACGTGACTCGATGCCCGCAATGACCCGACCTGAAATGGAACTTGACCCGACCTAAAGTGACCCAAAACCCGAAGTGACCTGACCCGATTTAAACCCGAATTGATCACTACAAGAAAACAGCTGGATTCCGACGGAATTTTTCCGTCTGAAACATCGGAAAATCCGTCGAAAAACGGCCTTCCGACGGAATTCCTTCGGAAACAGTTTGTCGCAATACCCTTTGTAGGAAATTCGACGTTTTCTGAGGGAAATTCCGTCGGAAGCCAATTTTTCGACGGAAAACATTATGTCGGAGCTGGTTTTGACTTTAACCGAAATTCCGTTGCAATTTTCTAACAGAATTTTCCGTCGGAGTTGGAGAGGATTCCGACGGAAAATTCTGTCGAAAGAGGTATATTCCGACAGAAATTTCCGTCGAAAAAAGTATATTCCGTCAGAAAAGTCAATAAAAAAAAATTAAAAAAAATGCCTCCACCACCCCCACCCCTACACCACCAGCCCCACCAGCTCCCCTACCACCTTAACCCACCTCAGCAGACCCACCCACCTACCACCTCACCAGACCCACCCACCTGATCGAAACCCACCTCCCCATCTCACCAGACCCACCTACCCACCTCACTGAAACCCACCTCCCCACCTTCCACCTTAACCCACAACCAACCCAATCACCTGCCCCCATAGCCCAACCCACCTACCACCTCACCAGCCCACCCACCCATCTCACCGAAACACACCTCCCCACCTACCACCTTAACCCACCTTCCCACCTCCTCACCTCACCAGACCCACCCACCTCACCGAAACCACCCAAAACAACATCGAAACCCACCTCACCACCCAAAACAACCACCGAAACCACCTTAAAAAAAATAAAAAAAATCCATAATTCACCAACACCATATATTTCAAAAAAATAAGAAAAATCAACAAGTTAAGTAAAATCAAAATTAAGAAGAAAAAAAGATAAACATACCTTAATTTGACAAAAAAACGTCGATATTGGGTTTATAAGGTCAAATTCGACCATGAAAACTCAAATTTTGATAGGCCATCGTCGAGCCTACCAAAGATAATAATTACTATCTTGGTCTCACTAACTATTAGCAAGGGTAATAAAGGGTCGAACCCAAGAGAGGCGTTGAATCAACCACCGAGTACTATCGTTTAAATAAGCTAAATGAAGTCGAAATTGGGTTGGTTTTGAGTAACTTCTACTAATTCAATTCAACTAAAACTAAGAGGAGATTAACAATATTTAGAGGAATCTAGGGCTTGGGTTATACCACTCAACTTCATCACAAATCACAATTAAAATGCAACAATCAAGGTAAATTAATGGGATAAATTAAGGGAAGTCATCTAAAGCACCCAACTACTCTCTCAAGCTAGAGGGATTACTTGAATCATGAATACAACCTACTCTCGTGGTTACATAGCATAAAACAAGTGTTAAGGCATAATCACGATGACATAAACATTCCCTTGACCGGTAATTCCTATTCTCATGGCATTTCGGGTCAATAAAGCATAAGGGAGCTAACTCAAGTTCATCTCTCGATCCTTCGTTGAGAAAGCTTGGATAAATAGTTCTAGCAATGGACATATACAAGTGGTGTATTCATTTTATATAGGATTTTATCCCCGTCCCGTGATCATAGTTAGGAGTATTTTTGGCTCTTTAGAGCCAATTTTATTACTAATATGTGTTTTCTAGTGTTTTCGTAGTTGTGGTATTATTCTACAGGAAACTGCAGATTTGGAACATTTTCCGACATTTAATGGAGCCACCGCGAGCATTGGAGACGAGACGCATTTCTATGATCGTTTTCCGAAGCCCAAGACCGTATTTTGAGGAATCAATCCGGTGATTAAGGGCTCAATGAGGAAATTTGGAGCTTGGGCAATTCGATCCAAGAAGGATGACGAGTTGGGCTAAGGTAACAAGGCCCAAAGGACGAAGAAGAGTAAGCCAAGCATCCGCCCGATCGGGCAGTGCCCTCGCCTGGAGGCGCGCCCGGCCGGGGAGAGGAGAAGACCATAGGGCGAAGGTTTGCCCGGATGCGCGCCCGACCGGGCGCGAGCAACGCACATTATAGGAAAAAGGCGCGTGCCTGCCCGACCGGGTGCGTGTTTACATTAGGATTTTTATTTTGTTTTAACTTTTTCTTTATTTAGCTTTAAGAGTTTAGAATAAATACGCTTTTGTTAAGTGAGTTTAGGGGCGTCACGGACGACTTTCCTTTCTCTCTCTCTCTCTCTCTCTCTCTCTCTTCCCTCTTACTTTCTCTATTTACACTTTATCTCTCTACACACTCTTGATTTATACAATTCATTATTTCCTTTAATTTTGGTAATGATTTCTTCCCTCTTTACTTTCGATAATTTAATTACTTTGATTTAATTATGCTTTCTTTAATTGTTTTGCTTAGTTTAATATTAAATATATGTGAGTAGTTTAATTCTAGGGTCGTGGGAATCCATGAATAGTACGAAGGGGTATTTGTTTATTGTAAATGGTTAATGATTGATTAATTTCCTATTGATTGATTTAATGCTATGCAATTAGATTTGCGCAGATTTAATCGTATGAGTTTAGCATTATTGATTCGAGATTCGAGAGATGAGAATCGATGTTTAGGCTTCGTTTCAATAGGCATGTTAATCTATTAATGGTTAGGTCGAGATTCGAGAGATGAGATTTAATACCAGTAGATTAATTATGTGATTATAATACGTAGCGATAACCCTTTAAAATCTGATTAATTTATGCATTGATGATTGATCGTATGTTTTACCCTGGAGTATTATTTATTGGTGAACCTATACCCTAGAGCTTTTTATTATTGATTATTCCCTTAAACTTGTTTGCTTAGTTATTATTAGATTGATTCACACAAACACAATTTTGGTTACTTGATAATTTAGATTATAATAATTTATTAGGAATAGAAGAACATTGTTTCCCTGTGGATTCGACCCTACTTCCCTATCTACTATAGTTAGAGGACTTAGGTAATATTTTTGATTAGGTGATACGACTTAAGCCTGTCAAAATTTGGCGTCGTTGCCGGGGAAACGGTTTTATTTTTATTTCTGATTATTTTTGTAGTCTAAAGTATTTTCTTTCATCTCAGAGGACGCAAGTTCTTTGGGATAGTTTCTCATATCTGTTTGTTTTGTTCTATGTTTATGCCCAGGATTTCTAGATCAGGTTACATTCCATTTGACCCTGAAATTGAACGTTCTTTTCATAAACAAAAGAATCTTTTTAGACAGGTACGAGCTACTTCCGAGGGTACTATACCTTTGGAACCACCATCTGATTCTAGTGATACAGAGGTTCATTCAGAATTAGAAGCAGAGATGACGCACCAACCACCTCGCAAGCTCAGCGATTATTCGCAGCCGACCCTGACAGATTTCCCACATCTTACTCCTCCACCTGCCCTCGAAGGAGTACAATTTGAAATCAAGCCCCAGTTTATCACTATGATTGAAAGGAAGCAATTTAGCGGAGCTAAGGGTGAAGATCCAAATCTTCATATTTTAGATTTCTGCCAGTATTGCAATACTATTAGGCAAAATGGGGTCACGCAGGACCAAATCAGGGAGATTCTTTTTCCCTTTTCTTTGTGTGGTAAGGCAAAATTGTGGTATAATGGATTGAATAGAGTTTCTCTTGGTATCACTAACTGGGATACTCTTGCTTTGAACTTCTATAATAAATATTACCCTGCAGAGAGAACAGCTCTACTACGGAGTTCAATCACAAATTTTTCCCAAGAGGTTGATGAAAGTTTATATGAGGCTTGGGAAAGATTCAAGGATCTGCAGAGAGAGTGCCCACACCATGGGATGCAACAATGGCAGATTATTCAAGCCTTCTACAACGGGCTTGGAAATTCTTCCAGATCAATCCTTGATTCGGCAACTAATGGGAGATTTATGAATCTGAATGAAGATATAGCAGGAACGATTATTGAAGAGATGGAAATACACAACTCCCAATATGGGAATCCTAGAGGTTTTGCCAACAAGGGGAAGCATAGTGTTGATTCAGTATCCTTTTTTCAGGCTCAATTAACCTCTATTTGTCAGAAACTTGATAATCTTAGTACTATTATTACTGCTCCCGTAGCTAATGTTTCTGCTGTGAAAAATTCCAATGATGCTTTTTGTGAAAATGGTGGAATTGCAGGTCATTGGGAACAAGATTGTAGGAGTTCCATGGAGCAAGTTAATGCCTTCCAAACCTATAGGCAAAATAACCCATACTCCAACACTTACAATCCTGGCTTCCGAGACCATCCAAATCTTTCCTACCGGAGTACCAATGTGCTAAACCCTCCACCTCCACAACAACCTCAGCAACAAGCACCATAACAAACACAGCAACAATATTATCCACCTCCCAACCAAAGGGGCCAACCACAAAATCCACCTCTACCCACTGACCCTGCCTTGTTTGAAATTAGAACTATGGTGACAAGTGTGCAAAAACACATGCAGAGTAGGGATGCGCAAATTGATGCACTTTTAGCACATAATAAAATCGTAGACAATCAAATTGTGCAACTTTCCTCTGCTCTACAAACTCGCCAGCAGGGAGCCCCACCATCGCAGCCGGTGCAACCTACAGATCACGTGAATGCAATTACGCTAAGAAATGGTTCAACTTTCGATGGGCCTCCTATGCCCAAAGATGATGAACCTATAATTACAAAAATTGTTAATCATGATTCTGTTATACCAAATATTGTTGTTACTAGCCCTGCAGGGCTCCAGAGTAAAACTAACATTTCTGATGATACATTGCAGGTTGTAACTCCAAAGAAGGATAAATATCAAGACAAGAGTGGGGATGTACAGAAACCAGTTATCAAACTACCATTCCCCAATATACATCTTAAGAATAAGTTGGATAAGCAGTTTAGTAAGTTTCTGAAGGTTGTCAAGAATTTGCAGGTAACAGTTCCTTTTACAGAATTAATTACTCAAGTTCCTGCATACTCTAAATTTATGAAAGAGATCTTGACTAGAAAAAGATCTATTAGTGAGGTAGAGACAGTTGCTTTTACTGAGGAATGTAGTGCTATACTACAGAATAAATCTCCACCTAAGCTAAAAGATCCGGGTATTTTTTCTATTCCTTGTCACATTGGAAATTTGGTGATTGATAAAGCCTTATGTGATTTGGGTGCTAGTGTAAGTGTTATGCCATTATCTGTGAGCTCTAAATTAAATATGGGTAATTTAAAAGCTACCAACATTACTCTACAAATGGCAGATCGATCTCTTAAATATCCTTTAGGTGTTTTAGAGGATGTACCTGTTAGAGTAGGTAAATTTTATATACCTGTTGACTTTGTTGTTCTTGATATGGAGGAAGATTTGCAAATTCCAATTATATTGGGTAGACCATTCCTTCATACTGCAGGGGCAATAATAGATGTAAAAAGTGGTAAACTTACGTTATGTGTAGGGGATGAAAATATTATTTTTAATTTACATAATGCCCCCAAAAACCCCATGTTGGAAGAAAAGTGCTATAGTATTGATGTGGTTGATGTATATAATTTTTCTAATAAGCCCCAAGCTCTCGTAAGAGATCCCTTAGAGGCGGTATCTTGCGTTACATCTTCCACAGGAAAAGTTACTACATGGAAGAATGAAGTGGATGCTATAGAATGAGCTCTAAATTGTGTAGGGCTTGGGTTTGACGAGGAGCAAAGTGAGAAAAATCGGACTCAAAGTGCTGTAGGGCGCCCGACCGGGCGACCTCCCGCCCGACCGGGCACGAGAGGAAGTCCGTATACGAGCATACTCGCCCGACCGGGCGAGATCCCGCCCGACTGGGCGCGAGAGAAAAGAGGATTTTTGCCCGAAATTTGCCCGACCGGGCGCGAGAACAAAGATCGAAAAAAGAGCTAAGTTCGCCCGACCGGGCGAACATCCGCCCCACCGGGCGCGAGATCGCGTCAGCAAAACCGGCCAACTTCAAAAAGCCATAACTTTTGCGTTTCTTTACGGAATTTTGCGTGTGACCTGTCATTGGAAAGCTCTTCAAGTCTACTTTCCAATGCAATTAGAATCACTGCATTATCATTTTTATAAAAAACTGTTATGATCAAAATAGTGAAGCTGACTTGTTTTTATTTTTTTTCTCACTAACATTTTGTTTCTTTCTTGTCCAGAATAGTAACAAGGTGATGCATCGCAATGCTTGGGATGGTGGAGGTTATGAGTTTGATGATGAGGGGTAGTCGCCTGGGTTACTTTCTTCCCTTTGAGTCAAAGAGGACATTGTCTGGTTTGGCTTGGGGGGGATTTCTTGTATATACAAGTACTCTTTCTTCCCCTTTCTCTTTATTTTCCTTTCTCTTTATTTTCCTTGGTGTGTTTAGTTTAGTTTTATTGCTTTATAGGTTAGATTTATTGCTTTAGTTAAAAAAAAAATATACAAAAATACGTTCCAATGAATTATAAATCATGCTTTCTTGTGCCCCATACATGAAAATTGTTTTGATTCTTGGTATATGATGATGAGTATTGTGGATAGGTTATCCATGATTTGATGTTTGATTGCTTTGAAATCTTAACATGAGTCAATTTTGCCCAACTGCTTGTGAATATAGTGCTTGACTAGTTGATTTGGTTAGGAATGTGTATTAGTTCCTGGTATGTCAATGAAGTTGAGTATTGGTTTATAACTTTGAGTAATGTTTGTATGACTCATTATTATGCACAATGAGGAGGACGAAGGCATTTGTTCTTTTAGGTGGCCTTCAGATGTTTTTAGATACATTTGTTCCCTTCTTGCTACCCATGTTGTTGCTTGTGCCCTTTTTATTGTTTATTAGCCACATTACAAGCCTATTTTGCCCCATTGGTTACTAGTCCCAAGCTTGGCTTAGGGGAGCTATTAGTGAGTGAGGTGAGGGAATTTGTAATGTGCATATTTATTTGCACAGTTTTGGGTGGATTTGAGAAGTTGTTTATTTGTTCTTATTTTTGTGGATTGAAAAAAATTGAGAAAAAGTGTTCAAAAGTTGAAAAATTCCGACTGAGTACTGTGAAAAAAAAGAGCAAAGAAAAAAAATTGTTGATTATCAAATGTTCTATTATAGGTTTCTTGAAAAAAATAAAAGAGGAAAAAAATCAGAAAAGAAAAAAAAAAAGGAGTTCAAGGTTTGTTATCACTTGAAGTTTATGATGTATATATATATGAGTGAATTTGTAAGTATGATTGATAGAAATAAGTGTTGGATGTTTGGTGAATTTTTGGTAGAGTTGAGTTGTGTTGGAGATGATTTGGTCATTATTTATTTTTGACCTTGGTTTTATTTGTTAGGATTTTGGCTCCCTTAAGCATAGCTTTACTCTCACATTTTCCCAAATATTTCCTACCCTTTACCTAAGCCTTACATTACAATCTTTGAAGACCTTCCGACCTTTGTGCATAGAGTTGTGTGAATGTGAAATTAGTTGCTTATCAATGCAAAGAATGATTTGACATATTTCGAGTCGACTATTAAAGTTGAGTGCTTGCTTTTCTTAAACACACGAGTGTTGTGAGTTTGGGAGGGCACTGTTCACAATAAAGGGGTTAGAAGGAGAGCGGTCGGATACATTTTATATCCGCCACATAAATGAGAGTTGAGTGTGTGAGCACTAGTCTTGAATTCTATATGCTCTTGTGGTTTGCTCTATTTGACAATTGTTAGGAAGGATGAGTAGTTAGATGAATTTGATTGGTTAATTTTGATGCATATTTGTTGGATTTGCCCTGAATCGGTAATGGTTGGTTTTGATTGATTTTTGGGGTGAAGTATGTTTTATTTATTCGTTGATGAGCTCTTTGCTTTGGGACAAGCAAAGGTTTGGCTTGGGGGAGTTTGGTGTATTCATTTTATATAGTATTTTATCCCCGTCCCGTGATCATAGTTAGGAGTATTTTTGGCTCTTTAGAGCCAATTTTATTACTAATATGCGTTTTCTAGTGTTTTCGTAGTTGTGATATTATTCTACAGGAAACTGCAGATTTGGAACATTTTCCGACATTTAATGGAGCCACCGCGAGCATTGGAGAGAGACGCATTTCTATGACCGTATTCCGAAGCCCAAGACCGTATTTGAGGAATCAATCCGGTGATTAAGGGCTCAATGAGGAAATTTGGATCTTGGGCAATTCGATCCGAGAAGGATGACGAGTTGGGCTAAGGTAACAAGGCCCAAAGGACGAAGAAGAGTAAGCCAAGCATCCGCCTGACCGGGCAGTGCCCTCGCCCGGAGGCGCGCCCGGCCGGGGAGAGGAGAAGACCATAGGGCGAAGGTTCGCCTGGATGCGCGCCCGACCGGGCGCGAGCAACGCACATTATAGGAAAAAGGCGCGCCCGGGCGGGCGGTGCCTCGCCCGACCGGGCGCGTGTTTACGTTATGATTTTTATTTTGTTTTAACTTTTTCTTTATTTAGCTTTAAGAGTTTAGTATAAATACGCTTTTGATAAGTGAGTTTAGGGGCGTCTTTGACACGGACGACTTTCCTTTCTCTCTCTCTCTCTTTCTCTCTCTCTTCCCTCTTACTTTCTCTCTCTACACTTTATCTCTCTACACACTCTTGATTTATACAATTCATTATTTCCTTTAATTTTGGTAACGATTTCTTCCCTCTTTACTTTCGATAATTTAATTACTTTGATTTAATTATGCTTTCTTTAATTGCTTTGCTTAGTTTAATATTAAATATGTGTGAGTAGTTTAATTCTAGGGTCGTGGGAATCCATGAATAGTACGAAGGGGTATTTGTTTATTGTTAATGGTTAATGATTGATTAATTTCCTATTGATTGATTTAATGCTATGCAATTAGATTTGCGCAGATTTAATCGTATGAGTTTAGCATTATTGATTCGAGATTCGAGAGATGAGAATCGATGTTTAGGCTTAGTTTCAATAGGCATGTTAATCTATTAATGGTTAGGTCGAGATTCAAGAGATGAGATTTAATACCAGTAGATTAATTATGTGATTATAATACGTAGCGATAGCCCTTTAAAATCTGATTAATTTATGCATTGATGATTGATTGTATGTTTTACCCTGGAGTATTATTTATTGGTGAACCTATACCCTAGAGCTTTTTATTATTGATTATTCCCTTAAACTTGTTTGCTTAGTTATTATTAGATTGATTCACACAAACACAATTTTGGTTACTTGATAATTTAGATTATAATAATTTATTAGGAATAGAAGAACATTGTTTCCCTGTGGATTCGACCCTACTTCCCTATCTACTATAGTTAGAGGACTTAGGTAATATTTTTGATTAGGTGATACGACTTAAGCCTGTCGAAATTTGGCGCTGTTGCCGGGGAAACGGTTTTATTTTTATTTCTGATTATTTTTGTAGTCTAAAGTATTTTCTTTCGTCTCAGAGAACGCAAGTTCTTTGGGACAGTTTCTCATATCTGTTTGTTTATTTCTGTGTTTATGCCCAGGATTTCTAGATCAGGTTACATTCCGTTTGACCCTGAAATTGAACGTTCTTTTCATAAACAAAAGAATCTTTTTAGACAGGTACGAGCTACTTCCGAGGGTACTATACCTTTGGAACCACCATCTGATTCTAGTGATACAGAGGTTCATTCAGAATTAGAAGCAGAGATGACGCACCAACCACCTCGCAAGCTCAGGGATTATTCGCAGCCGACCCTGATAGATTTCCCACTTCTTACTCCTCCACCTGCCCTCGAAGGAGTACAATTTGAAATTAAGCCCCAGTTTATCACTATGATTGAAAGAAAGCAATTTAGCGGAGCTAAGGGTGAAGATCCAAATCTTCATATTTTAGATTTCTGCCAGTATTGCAATACTATTAGGCAAAATGGGGTCACGCAGGACCAAATCAGGGAGATTCTTTTTCCCTTTTCTTTGTGTGGTAAGGCAAAATTGTGGTATAATGGATTGAATAGAGTTGCTCTTGGTATCACTAACTGGGATACTCTTGCTTTGAACTTCTATAATAAATATTACCCTGCAGAGAGAACAGCTCTACTACGGAGTTCAATCACAAATTTTTCCCAAGAGGTTGATGAAAGTTTATATGAGGCTTGGGAAAGATTCAAGGATCTGCAGAGAGAGTGCCCACACCATGGGATGCAACAATGGAAGCTTATTCAAGCCTTCTACAACGGGCTTGGAAATTCTTCCAGATCAATCCTTGATTCGGCAGCTAATGGGAGATTTATGAATCTGAATGAAGATATAGTAGGAACGGTTATTGAAGAGATGGCAATACACAACTCCCAATATGGGAATCCTAGAGGTTTTGCCAACAAAGGGAAGCATAGTGTTGATTCAGTATCCTTTGTTCAGGCTCAATTAACCTCTATTTGTCAGAAACTTGATAATCTTAGTACTATTATTCCTGCTCCCGTGGCTAATGTTTCTGCTGTGAAAAATTCCAATGATGCTTTTTGTGAAAATTGTGGAATTGCAGGTCATTGGGAACAAGATTGTAGGAGTTCCATGGAGCAAGTTAATGCCTTCCAAACCTATAGGCAAAATAACCCATACTCCAACACTTACAATCCTGGCTTCCGAGACCATCCAAATCTTTCCTACCGGAGTACCAATGTGCTAAACCCTCCACCTCCACAACAGCCTCAGCAACAAGCACCATAACAAACACAGCAACAATATTATCAACCTCCCAACCAAAGGGGCCAACCACAAAATCCACCTCTACCCACTGACCCTGCCTTGTCCGAAATTAGAACTATGGTGACAAGTGTGCAAAAACACATGCAGAGTAGGGATGCGCAAATTGATGCACTTTTAGCACATAATAAAATCGTAGACAATCAAATTGTGCAACTTTCCTCTGCTCTACAAACTCGCCAGCAGGGAGCCCTACCATCGCAGCCGGTGCAACCTACAGATCACGTGAATGCAATTATGCTAAGAAATGGTTCAACTTTCGATGGGCCTCCTATGCCCAAAGATGATGAACCTATAATTACAAAAATTGTTAATCATGATTCTGTTATACCAAATATTGTTGTTAATAGCCCTGCAGGGCTCCAGAGTAAAACTAACATTTCTGATGATACATTGCAGGTTGTAACTCCAAAGAAGGATAAAACTCAAGACAAGAGTGGGGATGTACAAAAACCAGTTATCAAACTACCATTCCCCAATAGACATCTTAAGAATAAGTTGGATAAGCAGTTTAGTAAGTTTCTGGAGGTTGTCAAGAATTTGCAGGTAACAGTTCCTTTTACAGAATTAATTACTCAAGTTCCTGCATACTCTAAATTTATGAAAGAGATCTTGACTAGAAAAAGATCTATTAGTGAGGTAGAGACAGTTGCTTTTACTGAGGAATGTAGTGCTATACTACAGAATAAATCTCCACCTAAGCTAAAAGATCCGGGTATTTTTTCTATTCCTTGTCACATTGGAAATTTGGTGATTGATAAAGCCTTATGTGATTTGGGTGCTAGTGTAAGTGTTATGCCATTATCTGTGAGCTCTAAATTAAATATGGGTAATTTAAAAGCTACCAACATTACTCTACAAATGGCAGATCGATCTCTTAAATATCCTTTAGGTGTTTTAGAGGATGTACCTGTTAGAGTAGGTAAATTTTATATACCTGTTGATTTTGTTGTTCTTGATATGGAGGAAGATTTGCAAATTCCAATTACATTGGGTAGACCATTCCTTCATACTACAGGGGCAATAATAGATGTGAAAAGTGGTAAACTTACGTTATGTGTAGGGGATGAAAATATTATTTTTAATTTACATAATGCCCCCAAAAACCCATGTTGGAAGAAAAGTGCTATAGTATTGATGTGGTTGATGTATATAATTTTTCTAATAAGCCCCAAGCTCTCGTAAGAGATCCCTTGGAGGCGGTATCTTGCGTTACATCTTCCACAGGAAAAGTTACTACATGGAAGAATGAAGTGGATGCTATAGAAAGAGCTCTAAATTGTGTAGGGCTTGGGTTTGACGAGGAGCAAAGTGAAAAAAATCGGACTCAAAGTGTTGTAGGGCGCCCGACCGGGCACGAGAGGAAGTCCGTATACGAGCATACTCGCTCGACCGGGCGAGATCCCGCCCGACCGGGCGCGAGAGAAAAGAGGATTTATGCCCGAGAACAAAGATGGGTGAGTAGTTTAATATTAAATATGTGTGAGTAGTTTAATTCTAGGGTCGTGGGAATCCATGAATAGTACGAAGGGGTATTTGTTTATTGTTAATGGGTAATGATTGATTAATTTCCTATTGATTGATTTAATGCTATGCAGTTAGATTTGCGCAGATTTAATTGTATGAGTTTAGCATTATTGATTCGAGATTCGAGAGATGAGAATCGATGTTTAAGCTTAGTTTCAATAGGCATGTTAATCTATTAATGGTTAGGTCGAGATTCGAGAGATGAGATTTAATACCAGTAGATTAATTATGTGATTATAATGCGTAGTGATAGCCCTTTAAAATCTGATTAATTTATGCATTGATGATTGATCGTATGTTTTACCCTGGAGTATTATTTATTGGTGAACCTATACCCTAGAGCTTTATATTATTGATTATTCCCTTAAACTTGTTTGCTTAGTTATTATTAGATTGATTCACACAAACACAATTTTGGTTACTTGATAATTTAAATTATAATAATTTATTAGGAATAGAAGAACATTGTTTCCCTGTGGATTCGACCCTACTTCCCTATCTACTATAGTTAGAGGACTTAGGTAATAGTTTTTATTAGGTGATACGACTTAAGCCTGTCAACAAGAACTAAGCAATTAAATCACTTAAGCTCAACTAATTATCATCCCACAACAACCAAATTAGCACATGCAACTAGTTATTAGTGACTACATTGAGGGTTCTACCCAAACCCTAGAAATTAGACTACTCACAATCCATGGAGGTTAAAGCAATTAGAGGTTTCAAGCAATTCATGAAAAAGTTCAAACTAAGGATTAAGCTAATTAACAATCTAAGCATACAAGAATTAAGCAAGTAATCAACAACAAAGTAAAGAGAAGTAGAAAAGATGAGTAAGAAATGGTTACTATGAAGCTTCAAAGTGAGCAACAATGGTGGACTTTGTCTTCTACAATGATTGAATTTGAATATTTCCAAGCAAATAATTAAGAACTAACTAATGATTTGAGAATTTAATGTTCTAAGACTACAAACTAAGAGGAAAGCTCTAAAAAAACTGCATAGTCCGTACTAATGAGCTCAAAGGGGGTATTTATAAGACCCCCAAATAAAAAGGACGGAGAAAACAAGAATCGGGCTTGACTGCAGGTCCGCACGGACGTGCCAAATTTGGCACGGACGTGCAAGGATAAGCACGGTCGTGCCAGATTTGGCACGGACGTGCAGAAGGGTTAGAAATGAGGCAGAACTTACTGCCCAGAATCGAGCAGGTCCGCACGGTCGTGCAGATATTGGCACGGACGTGCAGCTACATCTGCACGGACGTGCCAAATTAAGCACGGTTGTGCAGGCCTTGGCAGAATGTTCTAAGTTTCTGGAGCACTCCTGCACGGACGTGCAAGGTCTGGCATGGTCGTGCAGCCTCTTCTGCACAGACGTGCCAAATTAAGCACGACCGTGCAGGCCTTGGCAGAATATTGAAACTTTCTGGAACCTCCTGCACGGACGTGCAAGGTCTGGCACGGCCGTGCAGGGTCTTCTAAGACCTTTTTTTCATCTTTTCTTCTATATTGCTCCTTTCCTTGGCTTCTTTCAACCATCTTCTTGCTTCTAACCTCGGCTTTGTATCCATAGGCTCCATTTGGTCGTTTTTGAACCTAGAATCTCAACAAAAACACCAACAACCCGTGAAGCATAGGATACACAAAAATTGCATAATAATAGAGTAAAAGTGAACCAAAACACAAATTTTATCAAGTAAACTAGGTTCAAAAACACCCTAAAATCATAACAAATAGCAAGTTATCAAATCCCCCCAAGCTAAGCTTTTGCTCGTCCTCAAGCAAAACAAACATGTCAAACCAAAGGAGGAAAACAATTTGCTAACATCAATCCAAGGAGAAGCAACAAGGAGGAAGCATAAATACACAAATCCGCATGGTGACAACCATCATCACTTTTAGCACAAGTGAGAAGCAATTTAAACCTCTAAGTCGCCTTAGAGGACGAGTTTTTATCTCGTGAGGGTTTCCATTGATCTTAACCCACAACTCACACAGACCTTGACAAAACTATCAACTACACAAATTCCAATATTTTTATCACCCAAGTCAACTCATTGGGATATAAATCGTGAGCAAGTCAAGTGAGCAACTTTCAAGGATTACCAATCATATAAATGTACGAATTTGACATGAAAACCTTGAGTTTCATTGAAAATCTTGAAATTACCTTGAGTTGAAAACCAAAGAAAACGAAACGAAAAAGAAAAGAAAGAGGGGAAGAGGAAAGAGAAAGAGGGAAGAGGAGAGGAAGGAGAAGGAGAAGAAGGAGAAATAGGGGAAGAGGAAAGAGGAGTGATGCGCCGAGGAAGCAGAGAAAGGAGAAGGTCGGAAAGGAAGGAGAGAGAGGGGAATAGGAAAGAAGAGAGGAGAGAGAAAGAGAAGAGAGGCGGGGAGAGAAGAGGAGAGGAGAGGAGAGAGAATATGGTTTTTTTTTAGGTTTTTAAGGGTTTGTTTTTTATATTATTTAATTATTTTTCGACGGAATTTAATTCTGTCGGAAATTTAATGTTTCGACAGAATATTCCGTCGGAAACTTCCGACGGATTTTATTTCCGTCATAATATAAATTTTCCAACGTAATATTCCGTCGAAAAGCCCATATATTCCGACGGATTTTTATTCCGTAGGAATCCGTCGGAAATTTTCGACAGAATATAAATCCGCCGGAATATATAGGATTTCCGACCGTCGGAAGATGTCCGTCGGAATCTGGCCTTTTTCTTGTAGTGGATTGACCTGAATCGACCCGACCCGAAGTGACCTGATTCTTGAAGTGAATTGGGTGAAATGGTGAATTACTTATTTTAGGGCTTCTTTCTTTCCTAAGTAATAGGTACTCATGATTTTTCTATTTTCTTAATGATTCTAATTTATTTTACTAACTATTTTTTAAAGTGAATTTATTTTAGTGACCCAACCCAAACTTGACCCAACCGGAACTAACCCGACCCGAATTAACCTGACCCAAATTGACTCGACCCTCCCCGAAATTGACCCGAAAATTGGTCCTTGATATTGACCCGACCCGAACTGACTCGACCTGACCCGAACTTAACCCGAAGTGCTGACTCGAATTTGACCCGAAACCCGAATTGACCTGACCCGAATATTTGCTGACCCGAAATTGACCCAACCCGAATCCGACCCGTTTAGTGGCTGTTAACATTTTTATTTTATTTATTTTATTTTACACCAATCACGTGTTAACACATGTCATAGTCACCTATTATAACAAGTCGTTTACTTGGTGTTGACCGGTTGGGACTACTAGAGGCAAACTGACCCCATAGTTGGGATTATTAGATAATAAGCTTAGTTGGGATTATTAGAAGTAAATCGTACATAGTTGGGATTATTAAAGTGTATTTTTCCAAAGAATAAATATAAAGAAAGACGGAAGACAAGTCCTTAGAAAAATATTGGTGGAAGTTAAAAAAATAAAAAATAAATAAGATGTGTCCATGAGTATGCTATTAATGCATTAATCAAAAGGGTTTACAATGTGTACGACAATCTTAATTAAGATAGAAAATTTGTCAAATAAAATACTCCATTATATTTACATTAAATAAATATAGAAAATTTGTCAGATATCACCTTTTCAAATACGAAGTACATTTCTTTTGGAAAATTGCCTTTAAGAAGTTGTAAGAATAAATCTTTATTTAAAAAAAATTTACAAGACACCACTTTTGGCCGAATTTTGATGGTTAACCCTACTCTCAGGCATTGACTCCTCACGTGCTACTCATATGACAACTTAAAATATATTGGAAAATTTGTCAAGAATATTATGATCTTTGTCCGGCATTCCAAATATAAAACGACCTTTTGATTATCACAAAATAAAATGACCTTTAACATACGTCTCTCATAAATGGGGCTTAACCGGTTGTGACCTGCTTAATTGGTTAAGAGTGACACGTGTCACTTTGTAATTGTTCAGTTGCTTTCTATTTTTTTTTCAATTTTCTTATTTTAAGAAATTGTTTTTAATAAAAAATGATTTTAATTAAGAAAAAACCTTTGCCCTTATAGCCCCCCAACCCTGTGAACCCCCACTGCAGCCTCCACCATCAGTGCGTGAACCCCCAACCTCATCCTTCACCTTAAACTATGGCCTCCACTAGCCACAAAAACCCCACCCTCGCCGACCACCATGGATTGTTGCCCCTCAAAAAACCAACGCCAACTAACACCTCACAAATTGGCCTACGAATTGCCTTTACCATCGCCAGAACTGGGTTGTGGGGTTGCTAGAAGAGAACAGGGAAAGGGGAGGGTGAGGCGGTTAACAAGAGAGGGGAAGGGTTGCAATTGTCGAAAAATGGAGAGGAAAGGGGGAGGGTGGCCGGGAAAGGGAAGGGAAGGGGTGGGGGTCGAAAATGAAAGGGGAAGGGATGGGGGCTGCTGGAGGTCGATTTGAGAGGGAAGAGGGTGGGAAGGTCGGAAAGGGGAGGGGAAAAGGGTGGGGTGGTCGCCAGTCTTCGGAAAAGGGCGGGGCTGGTCAGAAGGGGGAGAAGAAGGGGTGATTGCCGGAAGTTTTAGGGTCTGCCGGATAGGTTAGGAGAAAAGGGTGGGTTTTTTTAAAAAAGAATTTATAATTTTTTTTAATTAAAAATCAAAAATCTTAAAAAAGAAAAATGTAAAAATAAAAATTTCTAACCAATCACAATGCGACACATGTCCAGTGTTAACCTTTTAAATAGGTTATGGTAATTTCTTTTATTTATGAATATGTACGTTAAAGGTCATTTTATTGCGGGATAATCAAAACGTCGATTTATTCTTGGAAGACCGGGCAAAGGTTATAATATTCCTGACAAATTTTCCAAATATATTTCTTCTATTTTTTTTTACGTGCAACACTTTCCTTTTCACGGTTGTCGATGCATTATTTCGATCGTTAATATCTTTAATTAACGATATATAAAATTATAAATACTTTATGTTGAAATTGTATAAATCAAAACGAATAATCCTACAAGATCTCACATGACTATATTTTTTCTTAGCTATAAATCATAAATGCTAGTAAAAGTGAAGTAAATAAATAGTGTAAAAATCAAATTAATTTAATGCAATGAATAAAAAAATGGAGGAAGTATATAATTTTTTTTTCTTCTCAAAATCCTCTTAGTAAAGTTGAAATGCTATACATAAGAAGCTAATAATGTTAAAAACAAATGAAAATATTACATTAATTAAACTGATTTGCACGTGATTTGTCATTCATTCCTAAATTAATACCGAATTAGGAAAGATATTAAATGTTGGAGTTATGACAATGGTAATGAAAATCGGAAGAAGTTATTACCGAGCTACCTAGAGAGCTATCATTCTCTTGGTGACGACACACGAAAGCAAGGGCGAGCTATAGCTCGCAGGTGAGTGAGAGATAGCTCAGTTGCACACATGTTGCGGCAAGGCCAAGCTATAGCTCACAGGGAGCGAGCGATAGCTCGGTGCATACTAGTGTGCGACAGGGCCGAGCTATCATGCGAGCGATAGCTCGGTTGCTCATGTGTGCGTGGAGTGTAAGTCAAGATATTTATTTTATTTATTTTTCTTGTTTACTCATATATATACCCTCTTTATCCCCCAAATTGAGATATACAGTTTTGTTATCACTGAAACCCTAAACACATAAACACAAACAACCCTTTGAGGTCTGAACAATTCTTGAGTAATTCCGCTCTTCGGGTTCGGGTACACGACTTACGAGGAAAGTTGTGTTAACATTGGGGGGTGTGCGTCATTAGGAAACCTGTACCTAAAAGGAATGTTGTCCTACTAACAAGTGTATTATTCCGATACAGGGTTTAGAATTAATTACGGAGTTAATTATTCAGTGAAGTCAAGTGATTGGAAAGTTGGGCCACATGCCATCTCCGATCAGTGAGATTAATTATATTTATCTCACAGCTTTCCTTTGACTGAACCTAACGGGTCACACCCAAGCGTGCAACCAAAATAAGGCGACAAATTAAGCCGAAGGACTTAATACGTCGATCTAATTCAAACTCAGACGTCGGATTTCGAGCTTGGAGTGTCGAAGCCGAACGTGAAAGATCGAGTGAATTATAGGAATCGACGAGACGAGCAAATAAGTCAAACAACAAGTCACAAGTCAAAACCCCGAGTCGTAGCCTCGCAATAACCTAGCAAAGTGCTAGCCATGCGAGGGCTAGGCTCATGGGGTAATGGCCCTACGCATGGCCTGGCAGCCGGCCAAGCATGCTGGCCATGCAGGGTAAGCATCGCTGCTTGCGAGCATGCTTGTAGGGCTGACAACGCTGCTAGCGCAAGCGCGCTAGCGAGCTCGCACAAGCAGCACACTAGCGTGGTCGCGCGCACCGGCCCAACCCACCAACCAGCAGCGAGAAAATGCCCGCATGGGCTTGCTGCAGCAGGTAGGCCTAGCCGAGGCATAAGGCTGCCATCTTGGCAAGCCTTGTTTCCCTTGACCGGTCATGCTTGAATGTGATTGGTGGAGTGCTTTGCTTGGGGATCAAGGAGTGACTTGTGGTCCTCACATAACCCTTGTAATTGTCGGACAAGTCACTACTACATTTTTTATCAAATGCAACGGTTAAAATTAGGCTAATGCAACGGCTGTATTGATTAACGTTGCATTAGCATGGTCTAATACATTAGTTGGTTAATAGTAGAGCCTAACACAACGGTTGTGAGTTTGCCGTTGCAATAGAGCGGTCTAACGCCACGACCATTAGGATTATACCCCTTTTATTACTTTTCCTTTTTTCTTTTAGGTTCTTCACAAAAAATAGAAAACCCAGAATTGCTCTCTGCCTCTCTCTCTCTCCTCTAAATTTTAGAACAATATGATAACCTCCTTCACTCCTTGTTTGCTGCTCCACCGCTACCGTCGTCGTCGGCTGGCTTCTTCCAATCATTCGTTCTTCGCTGCCTCACACCTCAGTCCTCACCGGCCTCCTGTAGTCCAGTAGATCGACCGTCGCCCATGACCCGTCGTGCCTTAGTGCCTCACAGGAACTCGGCCGTCGTTGCTGCCTCATCGTCGGCCATCTTCGATGCATCAATGGTATGTCTTAATGTCTTATACTCTTAATTAATAATTTAGTATATCTTGCTCTTATAATTGAAATCCCAAATTTGAAATTTTGATTGTTAACCCTATTTTTCAGATTTTAATGTTTCAGTTGTAATAATAAACAAGCTCAATTGCTTATTATTCGATTTTAATCCTCAATTTTAATCTTCGATTTTTGTAGTCTTCTTCTCCTTTCAACCTTTTATCTCTTTCCTCATAATCTTCACAAAAATTGGGTACCTAATTCTTCCTTATTATTCTCTATATTGATTTTTTCATGTAATTTTTTTTTTAAATTTTGATTGTTATATGCAGTGGTTTTTGTTAATTGTATAACTTATTTATAATAAATTTGTTGTCTTGATTGTTATTTGTTAATTTTAATTTCATCAGAATTTTTTGATGAAAGTTGCAGTTTCTGGTATTTTTCGTGATTTACTGTCGAGTTTTGAATCTGTTTGATCAGCTCGTTGTCCTATAGCTTGCGAATTTTATGGGATTATAATGATATAAGTATTTGGATGATAATACTATACTTACAAAAAAATTTGGTCGTGCATACCTTAAGTATTTACATAATCTGTTTCTATGTTCTTTTGTTTGTTTACATTATTTCACAGAATCTCTAAAACAATAGGGATTGATAAATGTCGTAACTTGGTTTTATGTCCAATGTATTAGTGACTGTCCAATAAACTCAATACATTCTTAACTTATTGAGCTTCTTAATTGTCATGTAACTAAGAAATTTGTCTACAAACAAGTGAGCAAATGAATGTGGTCAATATACTCATACCTAGGGTACCAGCCTCAATATTGACTATTCTGCTTCATTGTCTAGCAGCTAGAAGACTAGAGCACCAACATGTAATACTCAGGTAAAGCGGGGTGAAAAACCGAGGACGACCTACAAGAAATGATCTAATGAAACTTACACTAACTAATAGCTACACCTACACCTAACAACAATATTACTTGAGGAATTCCAAGATATCCCACAATTCCACAAAAAGCTATTGTAGAACAGGAAAAAAAAAGGGCTTTGATTAATTAAGGATGAATTATAAGTATATCCTTTTAAGTTTATTGTTTATTATTAATAAATTCCTTCTCTCGAGTTTTGTAAATGGATGGAGGGGATTACATTAACAGGTAGATGTAGATTATAGTATAAACTTTTAATCAGTTTCAAGTTTTTTCTTTACTGTAAATATCTTTCAACTCTTCTGATCTTTTCTATTTTATAACTGCTACCACTATGAATTTGTTTGCCTACTTTGTCTCCAAGTAGCTTAGAAAAGCTTAATTGCAACATGATAATAAGATTATAAACTAAGTGAGATTGCATTGTTTACTACATATTCATGTCGAGCTATTTATGGTTAACATCTTTTTATTTATTTAATTTAACCAAGGAGTATCTCATTATATAAATAAGATATAAAAAAAATTACAATTATTCATCTCTTAAAGCTTGGTATGCCCATGGGGTTGCTGAAGTCATTTTGAGTAAGAGGGGAAGGGAGGGAGGTGATTCCCTCATTTGGCTAAAAATTTGTTAGTGTAAGTTTTATTATTAAAACCCTTAAAATTAATAGATTTTGTAGAGCACGCTCCCAGATAGGTAGAATCAATTTATATTGGGTCCATTAGCCTCGAAATTCATCGATATTCATATTGCAGAGCAGTAGAAAACACTAAGGACATAATTTAGCTTTTGAGGAGTAGGACTTAATTGTGTGTGCATTATATGTGCTATGATGCTAGTTCTTTCTCTTTTATGTTGCTGAAGATAAATTATAGCCTCCCCTCTTCTCATGCCTTTTCCTTGATGAATCCTATAATTAATACTTGTTGTCACTCATTATTACATAAGGAACATTTTGTGAGCAATTAAGATTGAAAAGGAACATTTTGAATACAGTAGGCGAATGCAGTGGTTTAATTTTGCGGAGAAAAGGAAGGGTCAGGAGACAAATTGTGGCACAATAGGTGTAAGGAAAAGGTTTGATCCCTCAATTGCCCTGTCCTTTCTTCCTAGATAATTATATTTGTTTTGTACCCTGACATGTTGATGAAGTTTCAGTTGGTGAAGTTGATCATAAAGCTTTGTCAAACTTAGAGCAAGATTTAGAAGTAAATTAATTATTCTCTTCTTTTCTTGCTAGTTGTTTGTATAATGATTCTCTAATGATTCTATTGTGAGTAAATTAATGATGTTCTCTAATGATTCTATTTTGATGTGGAGCTAATATATAGGGTATTATTGGATTATATTATATCTTTTAGTTATGTAGGTGACTTGATGATTCACAGAGGAAAAATGGTTGAACTTGAAGTGAATATGAATACTGAAGTTTCTTGTTATATCCCCGAAAAAGCAAATCTGCATTGATAATACTACTTTGAGTCTCTAGTATAGTAACAAGTAAGATCCTACTTCGAGTCTATCTCTACAGTTTGGCCATAGTGTATTGAAAGTTTGACACAACTGCCCTAGCTATTACTATAATAATCAATGTTTTGAATGAATCTTCATGGTGTTTATCTAAATTTTTTATCCTTTTGTTTTTGGTTGTTGCCTAACTGCCTACAGTGGGTGGCAGGTACCTTATAAAGTAATGGCTCATTGATCATCAACGTTTGGTCTTCCTCGGTTATTTTTTTTGGTTCCCTACCTTTTGAAGCTGCCGGTGATTCTATATTATATAATTTGGGAACAAAAGATGTAGAGCTTTCATTTCAGTCTATTAAATTTTTGTAATAATCTTCCTCGGTTATTTAGCTATGAATTTTAATGCTAATTTAAATAGTGATAATTTATTTTATAATTTTCCCAATGAAAACAATGTATAAACCCTTTATTTTCATTAATGAAATTTCAATTTAATTGTCTATGCACTGTGTGGCATTAGGTGTAGGGAACCGTGGCATTAGGGTATATGCACCGTGTCATTAAGTGTAGGGAACCGTGCACGACAATAATATTGTCGTTGCATTAGGTACTGATCTAACGCAACGAAACATTGATGCCGTGGCATTAGACCTACTGCAACGCCACCAGATGCCACGACACATGGCCGTTGCATTAGGCTTAATGCCACGGATTTTGACGCCTAATGCAACGGATTTGGGGGTTGCAATAGGTCAAAAATGTAGTAGTGAGTGTTGCTTGACTATATGTTCTAGATATTTGATTTATTTTAGAATAAATTAAATGCTAGATTTTTCACTTTATGAAAAGTCCCACATTATATTGAAAGATTTTAATGGGATGGGAGATGCCAATTCTATAAATACCCAAGCATGCTTTGGGAATTAATTGCAAGAGTTGGACTCGAAAAGTGCATCTCCACATAAAACTTGAGAAAACCCGTGGAGTACGTAAACCTCTTGTAGTAGTGTCGTGTATTAGTCTAGCCACTAATACTGACCAAGTTTGGGCGCACGGGTGGACTCTGTTGGAGGAACCACGTGTGAGGTTCTCGCTCCGTAGTATGAGGTTCTTGCTCGAGAGAGGTTCAAGCACGCTTTAAGGGTATGATTGTCTTTTCCCTCCTCTCTCTCTCTCTCTCTCTCTCTCTCTCTCTCTCTTGTGTGTTTATTGCTTTATTTATTATATGCATGTTAGTCGTATTAATTTATGCATGTGGTTCGGGGCAGGGTTTGTTTCCGCTTGGTGTTCGTGACATCGTAAAACCCTACAGTACCGATGGTGGCGTATTATTGAGATTATAAATCAAGTATTTTTCCTTCCATCTTCTTTAATTTATTATTGAAATCGACATATATTTTACCAACATTAAATATTAATTTTAGTCCTAAAGGCTACATATAACATTATTATCATTATTTTTTTTAATAATACACCATTATTTTTTTTAAGAACACCTTATTCATATATTTTTTTCTTTCAAAGACCACATGTAGCAACTTTCAATCTTTGACTGACATCAAAATTAAACTATTACACTGTTTCACAATCTATAGGCATTGGTAGTGCCTACATGTGACACAAAGACACATACTTCGTAGTAAGTTAGTAACACCTCATCACTGACTCACCGTGCCTTCTTTTTAAAATCAAACAACGTTATACTACAGGTTTCCCTTTGAATTGAATTGAAGTTGCATTCCCCTCTAAAAATAGGGTTCCTTTCAACCTCTATTCTCGTTGAATTTTACTTTGAACGATTGATTTACATTTACTAAATTCTATTACAGACTACTGCATTGGATCTGGGCCTACGGCCTTAGTTGGAATAGTTGGTTTTCATAGGAGCCTTTTATTGTTCCTTTTCAGATTGCTCATTTTATAACTCATACAAGTACATGATTGTTGGTACTGATGAAGAATATGGATCTACTTATGCATTTAAAATTGAAGAATTAAAACCGTTAAGGATGACTGAATGAGTATACGTTGTTGGAGATGTCGTTGAATAATAGTCTCCTTGGTTGCTTCAAAATAAAAGAACAAAGTCCCACATTGGTGAGGTAAAGAGGTTTTACCCTCTTTATATACTTCATTACTCATGTTTGTTCTTGAGTAACTTGTGTGGGCTATTCTTGTTCGTGATACGTGTGTGCGGGTGTGGCCAGATGTTACACATGGTTCTAAATTTTTATGTAAACTTTCGGATAACGGTCACAATATCATTGTTGATATTATAACCGTTATTACGCGGATTTAACCCTTGATTTATTCCGTAATTATGTCAATCAATTATTTGACTGATTAACTTCCCCAAAATCTCCTCCGTTTTCTTTGACTAATTACCGAGATTTTCTCCCTTAATTTTTCGGCTCTTCTCACTTTAAATACGGTTTATTTTCAGTCTTTGAAGAACACAGAAAACACCGACTTCTACACTACTTTTCTCATCTCTCTCAGAAATATTCAAAAACACTATTTGGGCATTGTATTATTGAGTTCTCTATTCATCCTTTGAGATAAGTTTTTGAAGTCGTGTAACCCTCGGGGTCGATTGCCGCGAGTCCGTGTGTACGAGTGCGCGGAAAATACGACTTTAAGGCAGTGATTTCTGCCACGCCACGACAATTCTTTTTGCTTTGAGATAAGTTTTAATTTCGTTATTAGCCTTCTTTTTCTAACATACATATAATAAATTTATGTCACGCAATTGATAATCCAGCTAAATATGCCGTCTTTAACAAATAAAATCATGACAATTAAAAAAATTAAAGGTGGTTAATAGTTAGAAATCCAAATTTTAAAAAGTTGTTTTTGACCCAAAAAAAAGAAGTAAATACTAGTAGTAGTTACTAGCCCGTGATAGTCATCGCCTAATCTAAACAAGGTCAACCGTCGAACAAAAAAAAATCATGTATCTCACTGTAATGTTTTTTTTTTTTTTTATTTTTTTTATGTTTTTATTTTTTTTTAAGTTTTGTTCTAATCTTTTTTATTTAATTTTTTTTATTAAAAGGAGATTTTTCATCATTAAAAAAAAGTGTAATTTAAAATGTGGTTTCTTACATATTGTTCATAACATAACTAATTCTAATATACTATCAATACGAAAAATTGATTTTTTCAATTATTAACATTAAATCATATTATAGCGCCTTGTGTAATCATTTTTTGCTTAATTGATTCTTGGATGGTTTGGTGTCCTTATTTATTTAATTATTTATTTTAATGGTTGTTCTTGTCTTTAATCTCTTGATTACATTCTAGATGGCTTTCATCATGTGATTAATATCATATATTATAATATAGGTGTTTGAACTTAATACAAAGCGCTTGGAATCAAATACGATTATACGAAGCCTCATATTCTCAATCAAATCATGAATTTTATAATTGCCGTATTTTGAATCAAATGAGTCAAGATTCCTAGAATTTTTTTTATAGAAGATAATTACCTACAATACAAAATTTTCTAAAAATAAGAATAACTAATTTTAGATTTTCCAAATTGATGCGACAAATCAATGGATGTTTATTATCTTCTAGTCTAGTGAGCAAGTGGATATACAATACAAGTACTAGTGGGGTAGTAACTAGGAAGGACTAAGGACTAGTAAGTAGTAACCAAAGTAGGCATACAAATGATACAATACAAATATACAATACCAAAGTAGGCATACAAAATATTTTATTGTATGATTGTATCATTTTTTTTTCTTACAATATTTTGAAAATACTCCGTAGAACAAGTTGCCAAATTGGAATACTGATTAAAACCAGCCAGGTGGTCATATTGGAAAATTCATTGTTTTGAAAATTCATGTACTCTTCTACTCTTAAATAATTGACATATTTAATTTTTATTTTTTATTTTTTTCATTATTCATATTTAAGATTTTGTTCTGTTCACCTTATTTTCACTTATTTCAGGTATAATGAGTTCAGATAAATTCAGTTAATTTCAGTTCAGGAAAAATAAGTTCTGATAAGGGCTATCCAAGTATAAATTTTAACTAAAATAAGTTTTAATAAGGTCTAATAAATTGAGGTAAGTTCAAATTAGATAAAATAAGTACAGATAAGTGAAAATCAGGTGAATAGAACACACCCTTAATTTTGAGCATCGTTTTTTTAATACTCCCTCCGTCCTAGATGAGTTGATACGTTGAATTTTTTTCGCTAATCATATATTAAATTTGACTATACTTTTTTACTAACATAATAAAAAACATATTTTATCATCATAAGATATATTGTTATATAGATTTTCATGAAAACATATAAATTTTCATAATAACTTTTTTTTTTTTTTTTAATCTTATTGATATTTAACTATATAAAAATAAGGTAAACTACTACATCGACATATATACAAAGTTTCACTGTGTCAATTATTCTAGGCAAAGGGAATAACATATAAAAACAAATTTGATCATGAGATATATTGTTAAATAGGTATTAATATAAAGTTTCCTAATATCAATTTTGTACATGCCAGATCATAGATATATAAGGTCAAACCACTGCATTAACATTGTGTATCAAGTTCAAGTGTGTTAATTATTCAGGAATGGAGGGAGTATGCACTCTATTTGAATTTTTGGAATTTTTTTGTCAAATTAGTCATATTATATTTTTTATAAAATAATTTTAATAAAATTAACTAATACTCCCTCCGTCCCAATATATAGTTACTGTTTGTGTTTTTTCATGCTATTTAAGAAATAGGAGGAGAAAGTGGATGAAGTACATTAATAAAAGTGAAAAGCACAATTATAGATAAAAGTTAGAGAGAGAAAGTGGAAAAAAGTACAAGACATGTGCAAAATTCAAGGGTAATGTAGGAAGTGCAATGAATAAAGTAAAAAAAATGAGGATATAATAGTCTTTACATATATATTATCCAAATAGAAACAAGAACAACTTTTGGTCTCCAAAATAGGAAAAAAGAAATTATATTATGGGACGGAGGGAGTATAATATTTAAGATATTGTACATTGATAGGTTCGTCAACCAAAAACTCAAGAATGCACTTATTTAAATATGGAAAAACTATGATATAACGCCACTAAGATTAACAATTTAGGATGGTCTATGTTGTGCTGCTATATTATTATTCTGGAAAAATTTTGGGTGAGACGGACTCACCTTGAGTCCGCCGCCTAAATAAGATCACCGTGACTCATCGAAAATCGGAGTATACAAAGATCAAAGCATACAGAGCAGGATCGAAGAAGACGATTCAGATGATGATCTGATGATGAAGGTGTCGCGAAGAAGACGATCCAGATGATGATCTGATGATGAAGGTGTCGCGAAGAAGACGATTCAGATGATCATGATGAAGGTGCCGGCTAAACACATTAGTAATGACTTCAAGCAATAAAACTGCTAAGGTGATGACTTTATGAGTGCAAACAAAAGTGAGGTACGCACAAAGCTAAAATACTACTAAAAGAGTTGAAAATAATTCCACAAACTACAGGTTTTTATCAACCAACCAGTAACTACCTAATAAATGTAACACAATATGATATCAAAATACATAAATAGTCTATCTTGTGTGCAGCTAGCCACATCATATGATCACTACTGGTAAAAAACACAAAATAACCTTATAACATTGATCGAGTAATCCCTGTAATACTAACCGAATATCCCTTGTAACATTGACGAATTAACCTCTGTAATATTGAGCGAGTAACCCCTATAACAATAACGAAATAACCTTTATAATAGCTATCTACACCGTGTGTCTAGCCACATATAAAAATAATTGTGATTGAGCATTGTTTGTATCATCGCATAAATGTTTTAAAAAACGCTAATAGTTAGAGATCAATGTACAATAACACCGTTAAATTAAAAAAATAAAAAATAAATAAAAATAGATGAAGGGTCCAATATCTTAAAGTCTTAGATAGGCGGTCTTATTAGGCCGCAATTTAATAACTTTGACGACTATATTTTAAATTATAGCCTATTTTTTAAATTTAAAATGCCACACTTGCTAAAAGTTTATAACGATTATTGTTCATACTTGATTACTACACTTCAATACTCTATATAAACGAGGCACTATCCTTTAAAGTATCACAGCCTAAGAATATCCAAAGAAATCTCAAAATACATTTTAAAAGCTTAAAAGATGTCTAGTGCAACATCTGCTTCTCAACCTATTGCTTACTTTCATCCAACCCGTTGGGGTGACCAGTTTTTAGAATTCACTCCTCTCGATAAGGTTCATTTAATTTATCCTTACTCTTCGTAGTTGAGTCTTTCAATACTCTTCGTAGTTGAGTCTTTCAATACTATAAGTTAATCTTGCGTGAGACTAAAGTTTTGTTCTCCTGCAACTTGGTTTTGTTGACTGTAATTTAAATAATATAATAGTTTTTGTTTTGCTTATTAACTTTTCTTTTTGTTGAACTTAAGAATATGGATACAGCTTGATATAATATAATTCTTGTCAAATTTGTTTCTTACAAGAAGAAGATTGAAATCCTATAGATTTCTTAGCTACAATTTAAGTAAACGAATTGAACCAAAAAAAAAAAAAAACAAAAAAAAAAACACACAAACTAATACGAGTAGTACGAATTGAACCTTTTATACATGTATCGTAATTTGTAAAACAAATTAAAATATTGGATGATATAGGCAACCCAACTTGAAAAGGTGCAAGAAGTTGAGCATCTAAAAGAGGAAGTGAGGAAAGAGCTACTTGCAAGAGTTGCAAATGTTAACAAGCAATTGGAGCTGCTGAATTTCGTCGATGCAATCGAACGCCTTGGATTGGCGTATTACTTGGAGAAGGAAATTGAGGAAGCTTTACTTCAAGTGTATGAAACCTACCATGATCAATGTGACAAAGATGATTTGTACCATGTTTCCACTCGATTTCGAATCCTTAGGCAACATGGCTATCACGTGTCTTGTGGTACGTAACAAACAATAATTTTGTTTTAGAGTATATTTTTTATTAACCGTCATGTATATAATATTATAATATATCCGAATGTGTAATGGATATTCTACTTGACTTGATTGGTGATGAATAATGAAGATGTTTTCAAGAAGTTTAAGAATGACCAAGGAGGCTTGGACGATTGCATACTCAATGACACTCGAGGCATCCTAAGCTTGTACGAGGCATCCCATGTTCGCATCCATGGAGATGATATCCTAGACGAAGCTATCGCCTTCACCACAACTCACCTTAAACTTATCGTCGATAAGTTGAGTTCTCCTTTGGCTGAACAAGTAGTTCACGCCCTTCACCAACCACTTCACCTAGGCTTTGTTCGATTAGAGTCAAAGCACTACATCGGATTTTATGAACAAGATGCTTCTCACAACAAAACTCTTCTCAATTTGGCTAAGTTAGACTTTAATTTGCTTCAGTTATTGCATCGAAAGGAGTTGCAAGATATAGATAGGTAATTCTCTACGTATTTCCTTAGTTTTTATTTACTGATAATAAGAGAAGTAGCCCTTCCAACATTCTAAATCAAACCTCTCTCTTTTTATATTAATGTGAATGGACGTATAATTGGCCATAATTAAATTTAAGGATCGAGTTTCAACAAGTTGTGACTTTGAATATGCTTAATTTGTCAAATTAGTTGGTGGAAAGACTTGTATTCGAAGGCACCATTTGCAAGAGATAGATTGGTAGAGGCTCACTTCTGGATATTGGGATGCTATTATGAACCTAAATATTGTCGTGCTAGACAAATACTCATCAAACTATTTATGATTGTGGAAGTTTTTGATGACATATTCGACGCATATGGCTCTCATGAGATCCTGAAACTCTTCGTCGAGGCAGTTCATAGGTACGTAAATTCAATCATATTATACGAGGTACCAAAATTGTAGCACTAGATTATCATAGTACTATTGTTTAAAGGAATTGAGTTAACGGTGCAAATTAAATACATAGGTGGGACTATAGCTACGTAGCTCAACTGCCAGAATATTTCAATAGTGTGTACCAAGTGCTTCTTGAAACATTAGATGGATTTGAGAAAGAATTAGCTGAAGAAGGCAGGTCATACGGTGTACAAATTTATAAAGAGCAGGTATGTTGTTCTGCTTCAATTCAATTCGCATGAATTTGTTGATGTTATATAATAGGGCTTGTTCGGCAACAGTTTTTGAGTAGCTTAGCAAGAATCAGCTTCCACAACTAACATTTACTCACATATTCCGTATATAGCTTGGCTTTTGAGCTAACCATGGGCTATAATAGACAATATGACAACTATTTCTGGTCACCTTGTTAATAATCATTTTATCTTATGGTGGCAATGCTTTACTAGTGCATTTGGTTCTGTAGTTTTACCGTGGTTGCAAGGCATGGCTTCGTGAAGCCGGATGGCTCAAGAAAAAGTATACCCCCAAATACGATGAGTACTTGGAAGCTTCTATAGTGTCAATTGGCCAAATTCAGGGGATCATCGGATCATACCTTGGCATAACTGAACCCATTGCGACCAAAGAAGACTTTGAATGGGTGTGCCAAGATCCAATGCCTAAGGTAGTTGAAGCATCACTAATGATCATTAGGCTTTTGAATGACATTGCAAGCACTAAGGTATACATTTAATTTACTGTTGACATTCTTAGTATTGTTTTCCAGGTGCATGAAATAATTAGCGCGTTACATATTAAACATAGTTGATTTATCATGCATGTATACTGCAGATTGAGCAGGACAGTAGAGACCATGTAGTCTCTTCTGTACAATGCTACATGAAGGAAACAGGAATCACAGACGAGCAACATGTTTACCAAGTACTAGAAAAGAAAGTGGAGGATGCATGGAAGGATTTAAATCAAGGAATGCTTCGACCATACTCAATCCCAAAGCCTTTATTGGATCGGATCATCAACCTTGCTCGTGCACCTGAAATCTTCTATAAGGGAAGAACTGATGGTTTTACTATTGTCAATCAGATCATACAGGATAAAATTGCATCACTACTTTTTGAGCCTATTCCTATATAACTACGTGAAGCATAATCGATTTGGTGTCCTAGCTTGTTGGCCTATTGGTAATCCCATCGAACCTCCTGAATTAAGGCCATATTTCTATTTCAGTTCGTCACAAAATAATAACAGTGTTTCTAATTTTACTTTTAATAGGTGTGTATCAAATTAATACCTATATTTTCTATGTTTTGGCATGTACGTTACAAGTGTATCAAATAAACTCTTTAACTATTGCAGGGTGATTTGGCATGTACAATACAAGTCTATCAGATAATATTTGAATCCTTTGTTTGAATAAAAAGAAATTTGTCACTATATCCATTTACAAAATTGGAGAAATTTCATTTTTTAGTTTCAAGAGAAGGTTCAGTAGTAGTTTCATGTAATCTCATTGAGACAGAAACCTCTGTACAAGACTTATGTGGTGTCGACGAGGCAGAATTTTCCATGCTTGAGTCGTAAAGCAATTGTGAGAGACAATTTTCCACATTAGAAGACTTCCGCCGATTGTGTCCTTGATTATTTGACCCAACCTACAATTAAACATTGAAATATCACAGTCTTTCTTAGGATTAAAGGAACATAACCATGTGGATCTTGTTAAAAACTTAAAATCGTCTCGATGCATCTATCAAATCCTCTCATCAGTTAATCAAGCTTTTATATCAAATCTACCATCTATTGTGAAGCATACTTTTATCATATTTACACATGAAAAATCCTATGAAATTAATAAAACTTGTAGCTGTTTGTTCTTGGATCCAAAATCTTTAAAATTCCAACCATTAGTGTTGGCTCTCATATATGAAATGACCTAGTATGATGGAGCTGAATGTGAGCTCTAAGGAGATCCAAATGCAAGTAAATTACCCGAGGTACTAACAAAATATCAACTTTTTAACTAAGATCATTGTGCATATGCTGATAATATGTACTTATTGTATAAGTGAAACAGCTAGTTATATTAATATTATTAACATCATGCAATAGATAAATTCAAGGAAAACTTATTGGTGCCTTGTTCAGCCTTCTCATTGAAGGGGCTCGTGCAATCGAAGAAGCAGCAGCTGCAGCAGCCACACGAATCCTGCAAAAATTGAAAAGCAAACAGGCCGGGTTGATCTCATCATTCAAAAATCATGCCATACCTTATTAATAAGAAAGCTTTAACCATGAAATCGAACATACTGATTATGCACATCAACATATACATCTGTCTCATCAACAATTTCCTCCTGAAACGACGAAGAATTAGCTAGTCAAGAATATTTCAGACAATATAAGGCCAGGGCTAATGTACACTAGGATTAAAAAATATACTTAGTAAGTTAATGTACAGTCCATATATACCTGTAAAAGTTCTTCAAACACATCCTCGAGGGTAATTATACCAACGACCTCACCATCTTCAACATTAGATGGAAAATTTGTGGCAGCTTGCCCATTCATAGTGATAGCCTTCCAAGTCTTCTCGATGTCAATGACGGTCTTTTCCGAGCTCTCTTCTTCCTTTGGAAGCAAGGGAGTTGTTAATGCAGAATCCTCAGTTGTGGCATTATTGTAGTTCCTTGGTTCCTCTTCATGGTTTCTAGTTGGGCTCTTGCTTTTGGCTCTAGTCCTTACAACTGCGGCCATATGACTACTTCCTTTTTGGAACTCATTTAAAATGTCATAGAGAGGCATATCACAAGGTACCCTAGCAAAGATTGAATACACATTGAATTTTGTAACCGTTTCTTACATTGCAACGGCAAATAACTCAAAGATGTTGCAAGAGGCATACCTAGGAATTCTGCGGATGGAAACAGCACTGACAGGGGTCTCTGTTTCTGCCCGAACAGTAAGCAGACTTTTCACCTTTACCCAAAAGAAATTATAATAAAGATGAGCTTAACATTGCGAGCAAAATATAATATTAACTCTATGGATGTATCTCATGTGATTCCATGAATAGATTTACTGAATAATGAAGAAAAAACCCACCAACAATAGACCAATAATGTTTTTTGGATTTTCAGAATATACAGGAACACGACTATGGCCCCTTGCTAGAATTTTTCCCATTGCTTCCCTGTATTAAAGTAAAACAATAAGGGAATATACCAATTTCAGTGTTTATGGTATACACCTACTATGATAAACCTAGAGGAGCATTACAACACATGGATTTCATAGAACTAGTCATAACCATCAACTTAATTTGTGCATGTAACACAAAGAGCTAACCACAAAAACTCTTAAAATTTGTGTGATAAGGCTGCATATATCAAATAATTAGATGCATTGATTTCCAACAAAAGGCAAGACCGCAAGAGGCTTGTGATAATGTATGGTGTATATTCTACAGTAACATGAGAAATGGTACTCCATATGTGATATTGTGTACAACTAAGGTATATAAATTGTTCAAGAACTTACCAGTCTAACTTGGAATGAACATCTAATGAGAATGTTGACTCAATTGGTGTCATTGCTTCCTTGGCAGTCTTCCTCGCATCACAGAAAAGAAAAAAAGTAGAAAATTGAAAATTGAAGTGAAAAAAAATATAGTTATTGATAAGAGTAGCACGCTTAGATGACAGTAAACAAGTAAAGCCTTCTTTTATAGACATTATCAAATAATTTCTGAACAAGAGATAATGTATAGTGTATTATAGATGAGAAAATATTTGTTGGAAAAAACCTAAATTTTTACCTTTTTCCCAATCTATCAGATGAAAGAATTTACAGTCTGGTTACAGAGAGATGACATACCTTCTCGGTCAAATCGAGAGCACCACTGATGATTGTTGTTTCGTCGTGGGTAAGATCACCCCCTTTGCCAGCCTACACTTTGATCAAGGTAATACAGGAACATAAATAAATAAATTGGACAAGTTGTTATTGTCAAAAGATTGTAGTGTGCATGATGTTAATTTACCTCCTTGCTATGAATGCTAACAAGTGCTTTCAATTGAGCACGCCTGAAAAGAACCTCGTTATGTCCCAACAAATAGTCTAGTACCTGCTATCAAGTTGTTAAGTTGTTTGATCGATTTGCATCATATTGGGTCAAATTGGGATAGGGTCCAAAAATAGAAATTGAGCTAATACCTTGCCAATTGGATATGCAATTGGGTAGCAAATTATCAGCAATATACGCACAAGCCAGACAAAATTTGCACCAACAGCAAGTCCATATCTGGTGCATATAGCTTGAGGAATAACCTAGTAAACATGTTAAATTATGAACTTCATAAATGTGGTATTAAAATTTATCTTTAGAAATCTGTCATTGTTTATCTTCACAAATATACCTCTCCAAAGAATAGAACAAAAGTTACTGAAAGAACTATAGCCAAAAATTGATTCACAAGCTTATCCAAGTATAAAGGAAGGGCCTGCAAAAGACAGTTTGATTACATCGAAGACTTGACAATTAGTTTTACATCATTAAAACATAATAAGTGCACAATATCATTGCTAACTAAAGCAACAAGAACAAAGCAATATTGCAAAGAATGCTGACATTGAAGAGCAACTCGGAGTTAATTATTTTATATTTACATGTTTTTTGGCCACATTAAGCATCATATACTAAGAATTGTATCGAAAATCCTTCTCCCATATATATTTAGGTATGGCATGAAGCAAAGTATACAGCAACAAATTTAATACGTACATGAAATTTGATAAATTGTATGATCTAAAACAAGAAGATACCATAAGTACGATTATAAAATTGAATAGGGAAGTTGAAATGTAGGTACCTCCATAGCACAAGCATTGCATAGAAGCAAGGTGACGAGCAACTGATGTTGCTTCTGAACAACAGGAAGAATGGCAGCTGCATATACAAGCATACAAATCACTTTACTATATATACAAGGAAAAACAATAAAGAAAGGTTGAGAAATGAAACTGGCAAGGTAAAATGTATACTAGTAAAAGAAATGTTTTCTAATTCATATATGCCCAAATTAATCAATGATTGAAATTTACACTTTGTTTGGATTGAAGGAAATTGAGGGAAAAAAAGGGAAAGAAAATGTTGGGATGGATTATCTTTCATTTGGATAACAAATAAAGAAGGAAGGGAATTGAAGGGGAGAGAAATTAAAGAATTAAATTGTAAGAAATTAATCTCTCTAACAATGGAGAGATTTGGAAGGAAAACTCATCTTTCTTTCCTCCCCCTCACCTCCCTCCCCTTCCTTTCTTTCCCATTTCTTTATCCAAACACACCGTTAGTAACTTATGTTTAATAATGATTGTCATATTTGTTGTACATTCTCATATTTCTACCCTAATTAATTAAAATATTTTTAATTGTTCCTCAATTCATTTTAGTAACAAGACTCATAATCCAGTCTATTTTCATTAAATTTTCTTATAAAGCAATAACGAATACATTTTTCATTCTTCAACAACGAAAATTCGACAACATTATCCACATCATAAAAAATCAACAACACGAAATCAAGGAGAATAAAAGAAGAAAAGAATGATCACCAGCTTGGTTTTTCTCAGAAACATCACCACTACGTTGGAGAATTTCAAGGTCAACAAGACTAAGAGACATCAACCCAAGAGTAAGACCCGACATTATACCCGCAAAAAGTACCATCATAAATGATATTGCTGCGTATATTATCCACCACATTGACCCGAACGGCAACCGCCTTACTTCCGCCGAATCCACCGCCCCCAAACAACGTGCCGCCGTGCGCGCTAATATGATTGCATTCATCATTATGTGCATCTTTTTCTTTGTTCATTGATCAAATACCTATGTATATTTTGAATGTTGATGAATTTGGGTTGAATTAGCTAAATTTGTTCATTATTATTGCGTAGAAATTAAGGTGCAATTTTAATTTTTTTTTATTTTTTTTTGGTGCACCAATTTTAATCTTTAATTGGATAGGGACTAGGTTCCAAAGATTTAAGGTATGTAAATGTGTTTAAATAGTTCTAATATTAGTCTAACAAAAAATAGTGCTAATATGATTTTAGGAATCATGATTGTGGGGCCAATAAAATCTTCATAGTTTGTTTTCGTAAGTAATAAATGCAATACAAAATAATCTAAATGCATAAATGAATTAATGATATCAATAGAATAAAAAGACTAAAATACCCTTTTCAAAATAAAAAAGACTAAAAAATGACAAGTATTTCACGTTCAACAGCCTTCTTTTTTCAGTTTATTTTTCAATTCATTTCTACTCAATTTCTACCTCTTGAATCCCTAATCCCTCAAAATCCTTCAATCCGAGCCCTAAATATGAAGAAGTTGTTGTAATTTATTCTTTAATTATTGTATAAATGATTTTAAGTAAAATTTCTATATGATTTTGAAAACTTTTAGATCGTACAATTGTGCCCAAATTGACGAATTTTGTGACTATTCTTTTTGAGTTGTAATTTTTCATATGAAGTGACTTGATTTTTTATTTTCATTTGGGTATTAATATATATATATATATATATATATATATATATAATTTTTTATTTTTTTATATTTTTTTTCCTTTTTTTCACATATGCTTAATAAACAGAATTAAAAATTACAGATTATGGAGTAAGTTCGATAAACTACTCATAGAAGCCTTACTAGCTTCCATGATACAAACATTATAAATAAAACTACATAACATCTTCCTTGCAAGAAACAGCCGGTTTGATAAATCAAGGAGTTGCCATCGAACGTGCTTCATCAAGAGATACCCAAATTTACCATTGTTGACTTGATATCCCATATGCAATTGAACTTGGAGAATGGGGTGGCTAACAAAACCACGAGTTCAAAAGGACACCAAAAGTCCTGAACGTTAGGCAACCGGGGTAGGAAAAACAGACGACCTTGACTTGACAACACACTATGAGTCACTTTTAAAAATGACTCGGTACCCTTACCTGTGGGTACCTTCACTATAAGAAAACAGGCCGTTTCCGTCGGAATCGGTTGTCGGAACAGCTTTTGTAGGAAAACCATATTTTCCGACGGAAATTCCGTCGGAAACACTTTTTCGACAGAATTGAGTCGTCGGAAGAGATTTTCGGCCCGGAAAAGTCTGTCGGAAAATTCCGATGGAAAAAATTCTGCTCGAAATTTCCGACAGAAATTCAGTTAGAAAATGGTGCAATCAAATTTTAAGAAAACAAAAAAAAAGGCCGCACCACCACCAGCACGGCATGTGACCACCTTCAACCACCCGAAAACCCATTGTCAACCCCACCCTCACCCAACTGTCTGAACCACACCACAACCACTCTAACCGAACCACCCCACCACCCACCTTAACCGAACCAGACCCCCCTCCTAAGTCCTAACCTTAACCGAACCGAACCCACCCCACCTAATCCTAACGCACCCAAACTAAACCCAGATCTACAACGACCCACCACGGCCCACCTAACCCCAGATCTAAAACCACCTAAACTAAACCCAACCAAACCCAGATCTAAAACCACCCAAACTAAACCTAGATCTAAAACCACCCAGACTAAACCCACCACCCACCTGAAACCACTCAACACGGCGTCAAAACACCCCAACCACCGCAAATATTAAAAAAAAAATTGAAAGAACAACTAACAAAATAAATTCAAAATTAAAAAAAAAAAAAAACAAAAGATACATATTTATTCCACCACACAAAACCTCGAAATTGGGTTTATGAGGCCAAATTCGACCACGAAAACTCTAAATCTAGAGTTTTCATGATCGAATTTCACCTAAAAACCTTCGTTTTGACTAAAAGACTACAAATTTCCGTCGTCATTTAAGCTTTTTAGGCTCTAACCATGAAAACCCACCACCCTAAAAAAAGAGAAGAGAGAGAAAGGGAAAGGGAAAAGGAGAAGAGGAGGGAGGAGAAGAGAAGAAGATTGAGAAGAGAGAGAAAGGGGGAAATAGGAGGGAAGAGAAGAGAAGAAGACCGAGAAACAGGGCGGAGAAGAGGAGAGAGAAAGAGAAAGAAGTAGGAGAAGAAGAGAGAGAGAAAAAATGAAATAAGGGGTAGGGGGCTGTCAGTTTAGGTAAGAGGGTAAGGTTTTGTTTTTTTTTTTTATTATTATTAATTTCCAACGGAAAATTTGTCTGAATTTTCTGACGGAATTTTTTCCGTCAAAAATTTAATCTCTGACAAATTCATTGATTTCGTCAGAAATTTCCGAGAGAACAAAAATCCCTCGGAAATTTTAATTTTTCTGACAGAAAAATGTGTCCGTCGGAAATCGGCCTATTTCTAGTAAGGCTTTGGCCTTTTCTCAAAGGAAACGACCATTAACATACTAAAAACTCCCAAAAGAACCTTAAGGGAGCCCCTATGTTGGAGAGTATGATTAAGATAAAGGTGTTTTACAGCAATGGAATCCATTGCTTAGCTGAAATGAAGGTCACCAAGAGATATGTAGCACCCCCAATTTACTAGATAATAATAAATAATAAATAAAGGAAAAATAAACAACCTTTGAATAAAAACTACGGAAGCATACACCTAAATCGGAGGTATTACTGCCACACTCAACAATTTGTCAAGTGCTAAGGCTTACAAAATCCCAATAATTACAACCCAATAAACTAGGTGAACTATTTATACAACTTTACAAACTTGTTATAAAATACTAATCGAAACACTTGAGCTCCTTTAGCTACGATCACTTGATCAACCTGTTTAGACAAACTTGACTGCTCACCATTAAGGACAAATTCCGAAATAGATCGTCGTAAGGCCACCATAAGAAAAAGACATTGTCGCAAACACAAGTAGCACAACGAAACAACACACACGTTAGCAAAAAGCTAAGTAATCATCACATATCAGAATACAGAGTATAATAGAATAATCAACATTACTAGGTCAATTACACAATGTAGTTCAAAAGTACATTACACATTGTACTCTGAAAATAACCTTTGTCAAATCCAACCTTGAATAATAATACGATCTTTACTCAATTAACTCATCAATCCCATAAGTGCGCCACGCGCTTTGTTTTATACCTAGCCTTGGACATGAGTAATTCGAATAAATAAACCAACAAGTATAAAAACTTGAATATTCTCAATAACCAGAAAAACACCTTGAACCAGACCACATATGGGTCAAATCCCACTATAGGGGACCATAGAAAAATATAAATAAAGATTGTATCTCATTCTTAACTCATGATTATCATTTCCTTACCAACATGCCAAGGACTAAGGTATATAACGCTGAGCTTTAAACCAAGAACAAAATAATAATTCTCAACCCTTTTGATCTCATACTTCATCAAATAAGCATTTACAGACTCATAATCAATATCTCAATAATGGCACGGGTTCCCAAATAACATAACCATTCGAATTTGATTCAATCATAGTATATCTCAACTCTTATATAGGGAAATAAAACTAATACCCAAATATAATTAACTCACAACCCAAAAACAATACTAGTAACCCTAAAACCTTAATAAAACAATACTCCCTAAAGCAACAACATTAAAAACCCTAGCATAAGAACATAATTAATAATACAACAATTAAATTATATATCACGACATATTAACCAATATATATATGAAACTTGATCATATAAACAACAAATTGTGAAACTTATGCATAATAATACGAATTATAACATAGTTGGTTCCAAGAAAAAATAAACTCGTGTGATTACCTTGTCGACGAATACCCACACATTGAGACATAACTAATTACCGAAAAAGAAACTACTACACCAAAAATGCGAGGGGTACGCACTGACGAACATTGTGGATGATGATCAAATTAATACAAATCATATGATGAGAGTACTGTTTACATGCATAGTGGCTAGCAAAATATCAAAGCAAATTGGATTTTATGGTGAGGAAGAATACGTAGGAATGAAAAAAGGAACACAGAAAAAGAAAAGAAAGTCAGGAGAATTTAATAAAAGCTACAAGTTTCACCTAATATATTTAGGGTTTAAGATATTTTTATAGGATAACAAAAATAGAGTATAAGATCGAATTTATAAAATAATTTAAAAAATATCTTATTTTAGCCATAAAATATATCTGATAAAATCTCAAAATATTCGGGTATTACACGAATCATAACCGGCCCCTACTGCGTAGCTTAGACAGGGCTAGACCAAAAAATAACTTGTAGTTTACAAACTAAGGTTTTCTCGCTTTTGGAGATCCTTTAGAGTTCACCAATGATGAGTGACATTTATGTCACTCTTAGGGGTAGTATTTAGGTCTTTTTCCTCTTCTTTTTCTTAGGTTTTTCCACCTCATTATCCTCTTATGGCTTCTTTTTGTGTTGATGAAAAGTAATTCTTATTTTGATAATCTTTATGCATTATTTTATCATCCCCATGCTCTCGTGAACTTTGGTATCTTCTGCAGGTTCCGTGACGGTCCTGTGCACGGTGGGAGGCCCCTTGGCCAAGCATGGAAGCCATGGACAAAGGCAAGAGGAGCAAAAGGGAAGGAGAGGAAGCAAGAAAAGGAAGTGCAAGAGGAGGTGTGGCCGAACCTCTGAAAGGTCCGGTCGAACCTTGGTGTGGTCAAACTTTTCAAAAGTTCGACCGAACCTCCAGGGTGCAGTGAAAGCAGTGTCAAACCTGTTTTCAGCAATTTTGCAGGAGAGGTCGAACCTCAAAAGTTCGACCAAACAAGGATCAGGGAGGTTCGACCGAACCTACACAGGGTTCGACCGAACCTACCCTGAGTCCGACCGAACTTACCCAGAGTTCGGTCGGACCTTTTCCCGATCTCAGCCAATTTTGTACGGACTATTTAAGGTCCTTTTGAGATCGTTTAAGAAAGAGGGGAGAAGAAAGACAGTAGCCTAGTTTTCAGAAATCTCTCTTAGTTTGAAACATTCCTTAGGATTAATTTAGCTTAGTTTTCATCAAATCAAATCATTGTATTAGTTAAATTCAAGAATTATTCTCAAAGTTTGGCAATTTGTATTCAACATTTGAAGCTTCAATTAGTAATTTCTCCAACCTTCTTCCTTTTAATTTCAGATTTCATTTGGTATTTGCATGTTATTTAAATCTTCTTAGTTCTTGGTAATTTGTTATTGGATGATAGTTATTTCAATTGTTAACCACTTTTCCCCAATTATGGAAGTATTTAGAACCCTAATTCTTGATTGCATGTTGATAAACATGAGTTGTGAGTAGTTTTCTTGCTAGGGGTTGGGTGAAGCTCGATCTTTTGGGTTAACTATGCAAATGTGGGAGAAGCATTGATGTTTGTATTGCAATTAAATTGATTATATGAGATTGCTTGTTAGTTCCTCATGATAGGTTTAGCTACCCTTGACTAAGGAGCTTGATAATATGATATGCCTAATTTGACATGGAAGTGTAAATTGAGTACGTCATTACTTATTGTAATTTGATTATGTATCATCTATTGCTAAACTAATGAGGAATCTAAGTTTAGTAGTGTGAGTTGTTTTCTAATTGCATGAGGTTGATTTTACATATAGTCCTTGCTATATCTTGTCTATTTTACTCCCCGTTTGCCTATTTGCCTTGGTTGAGTGGATCTCATTCCCTAGTATCTTTAATTCATTGATTTAGAACCATAGTTTGTTTGTCTTCTTGACGAACCCCTATTCACCAATTGACTTCGAGTTAGCTTAAGTGTAAAGATCTTTGGCAATCATATCATGTTCCTTGTGGACCGAACTCTTACTTGTCATTATGCTTGGTTTGTAAGGTGTTTGTTAATAAATGTGTTTGATTGAGTGTGGAATATACGACCGTTCTAACGCCCATCAAAATGGCGCCGTTTCCGGGGAACGGTGTTGTTGATAGCTAATTGATTACTTGAGTCTAGTTCACCATAAAAAAAATTTCGAAAAGATTGTCTCTTTTTGGCTACACTTGTAGCCTTGGTACTAATTGCGTTTGTTGAGAGTGTATGCGCAGAACTCATAACAGGATCTTGGTACCTTACGATCCCGAGATTGAGCAAACTTATAGAAGGAGAAAAAGAGCCGGTTCTAGGCCGTTTACTACTCCCCCAGCTAGAGAGACCAATTTCGAGGAGGATCGAGATCAAATGGGTGACGCGAACCACCACCTCAAAGACCTTTAAAGGAGTTGGGAACTCCAGGAGCTTATAGAGCTTCAAGCGGCATTGCTCCACCCGTTACTCAAGCCAATGACTTCGAGATTCGGCCCGCAATGATTAATTTGATTGAAAGGAGGCAATATAGTGGAGCAAAACATGAGAGCCCTCTTGCACACTTGAACGAGTTCGAAAAATATTGTAACACGATCAAGGTAAATGGGGTAACTCAAGAGTTTGTGAGACTAAAGTTGTTTCCTTTTTCTTTGATAGGAAGAGCTCTTGAATGGCTTGAGAAGGAGGTGAGGCCTAACTCCTTGAGAACTTGGGACGAGGTCACCACGGCTTTCTTAGGAAGATTCTATTCCCAAAAGAAGACGGCCGAGGCAAGAGCTTTGATCCAAGGTTTCCGTCAAAAAGCTAGTGAAACCATTTATGAAGCATGGGAACAATACAAGGAATATCAAAGGGAGTGCCCTCATCATGGCATTCCGTCATATCAAGTGCTTCAAATTTTCTATGGGGGCTTGAGCCCACAAGGAAAGACTAGCTTGGATGCAGGAGCGGGTGGCCCGATTATGAACAAGACGGAGGAGCAAGTCATAGAGATAATTGAGGATGTGGTGAGGCACCACATGGATTGGCAAGAAGGAGAGAGAGATTCTCTAAACAAGGGAGGAAATGTGGTTTACTCCGTTGATCACCTTAATGCCATCAACAATTTGACCTCCCAAATCGCCAACCTTGGAAAGGAGATGACGTCCATTAAGGCAAAACTAGAGACCTCTAGTTCAACACAAGAGCATCCCTCCCAATCTAAGGGGAGAGGTATGAATTCTAACTCTTCTCCCTCTACTTCTAATAACATGCCTCATGGATGTTTGTTTTGTGAAAATTGTGGGCTTATGACCATGATACCTCTTCTTGTAATTATGATTTCCAACCCCAACCCCAATACGAAGATGGTAATGAAAATGAAAATGAACAAGTTAATGCCTTGTCTTATGATAATAGACATAGGAATGACAATCAAAGATACTTACCACCAAATAGAAGAGAACAAGGGGGGAATTCCTATAACCAAAGAGGAAATGATTACGATTACCATAATCAAAATCAATGGGGAAGTAGGAACCAAAGGGACCAAAATCCCCAAGGTAACTACAACCAACAAGGTGGTTATGGTAACCATAATCATAATAATCAAGGAAACTATGGGAATCAAGGGCAATTTCACCAAGGGGGAAACTCTAATAATCGGAACAATTGGAACAACAATAATAATAGAGTTTCTTCTAATCAAAATACGTCCAATTCGAATGCTAGAGGTAATAGGGCTTCCCAAGACAACCACTATGCACAAGCACCACATAGTAGGTCTAGCTTGGAGGAAATGATGGAAAATCAAACTAAAATGTTCAATTCTTTCATGGCCTCAAGTGAAAAGAAATTTAGTGAAGTAATGACCCATAACAAAATGCTTGAAACACAAATTTCTCAATTGGCCAATGCTTTAAAAGAGGGAGCTAGCACTTCTAAACTTTCACCCCAAGGACTTGACCCCAAGAAACCGGTGAATGCTATATCAACTAGGAGTGGGAAAGTGTTGGAAGAGAGAGTCCCTAAGGAAAACAATGAGAAAGTGAACATGAGTGAGCCTCCCTTTAAAAGTGATTTTGAACAAGAGAGAGAGAAAAACCATGAGAATGAAAAGGAGAAAGAATGTGAGAAAGAAAAAGAATTTGAGAAAGAGAGAAGAGAAAAAGAGAGTGAAAAAGAAACCAAACAATTGCAAAGACTTCCATATCCCCATAAATTTGTGAGACACAAATTAGATGTGCAATTCGGAAAATTCCTTGAAACACTGAAGCAAATTCACCTTTCAATCCCTTTTACCGATGCTATCAAGCAAATGCCTAACTATGCTAGGTTTTTAAAAGATATTTTGAGTGGAAGGAGAAAGTGTGATGTGGTGGAAACGGTGAATCTCACCGAGAATTGTAGTGCTATTATCATGAATAAGATGCCACCAAAGTTAAAAGATCCCGGTAACTTTTCTATCCCATGTGCAATATACAAGATGCAAATTGATAATGCTTTGTGTGACCTAGGGGCTAGTTTTAGCCTAATGCCATACTCGGTATACCAAAGACTTGGGATAGGGGAACTTCTACCCACCAACATCACCCTTCAATTGGCCGATCGCTCTATTAAATTCCCAAAGGGTAAGGTAGAGGATGTTCCTCTAAGGGTGGGGAAGTTTGTAATCCCGGTGGATTTTGTTTTGTTAGAGATGGATGAAGATGTTAACATTCCAATAATTCTAGGAAGACCTTTTCTTGCTACTTCGGGTGCTTTAATAGATGTTCAAAGTGCTAAAATTTCACTAAAAGTAGGAGATGAGGTGATAGAATTTGATTTGAATGAGAGTATGAAATATCCAAGCTCTAGTCTTGATAATTGCATGATGATTGATACTATTGATTCTATTGTAACTTCTATGCATGAGCACTTGCTCACTACTAACGATGCCCTTGATAATGTCCTTTTGAACAAGGAAAAGATAGGTGACCAAAGCAAAGAGATGGCATTGTATGAAGAGATTCTTGAAGGAAGTACGGAATCAAGCAATGAGCAAGTGTGCATGGGAATCACAACACATGATGAATTAGAAGTAGCTATCTCAACAGAAGGTAAGGGTGTTCCAATGGTAGAGTTGAAACCTCTACCATCACACCTAAGGTATGAGTTTCTGGGCCCCAATTCAACTTTTTCGGTTATTGTGAATTCTTCTTTGAACGAGTGCCAAACTCAAATGTTATGTGGTGTTTTGAGAGATCACCAAGGTGCTTTAGGCTATACCATAGATAACCTCAAAGGTATTAGCCCCGCTTTATGTATGCACCACATAACACTTGAGGAGGGTGCTAAGCCTTCCATTGAGAGGCAAAGGAAACTCAATCCTCAAATGGGGGAGGTGTTGAAGAAGGAAATCACCAAACTCCTTGATGCCGGCATCATCTTCCCAATTTCAAGTTCTAGATGGGTTTCCCCCGTTCATGTGGTCCCTAAAAAGGGAGGAATGACCGTAGTTGAAAATGAGAATGGTAATCTCATTTCAACTAGAACGGTGACTGGTTGGAGGATGTGCATAGACTATAGACGTCTAAATGCATCCACCAACAAGGATCATTTTCCTCTCCCTTTTATCGACCAAATGCTTGAAAGACTAACCAAGCACAAGTATTATTGCTTTCTTGATGGTTATTCGGGTTTCTTTCAAATCCCTATAAACCCGGATGACCAAGAGAAAACAACTTTTACTTGTCCCTATGGAACCTTTGCATACAGGAGGATGCCCTTCGGGCTTTGCAACGCACCGGCAACCTTCCAAAGATGCATGATGAGTATTTTTGGGGACATGCTTGAAGCCGAAATGGAAATTTTCATGGATGATTTCTCGGTAGGGGGCCTTTCGTTCGAGGATTGTTTGTCCAACTTGGGCAAGTGCTTGACAAGATGTGAGAAGGTCAATTTGGTTTTGAATTGGGAGAAATTCCACTTTATGGTGGAAGAGGGAATTGTCCTTGGTCACAAGATTTCAAACAAAGGGATTGAGGTTGACAAGGCCAAAGTTGAAGTGATAGAAAAGCTTCCCCCACCAATCAATGTGAGAGGAGTAAGGTCATTTTTGGGGCATGCCGGATTCTATAGGAGATTCATCAAGGATTTCTCACAAATTGCTAGACCCCTAAATGCTCTTCTTCAAAAAGATGCCATCTTTATTTTTGATGAAGAGTGTCTCCAAGCTTTCAACAAATTAAAGGAGGCTTTAATCTCAACCCCAATTGTGCAAGGGCCAAGATGGGATTTGCCATTTGAGCTTATGTGCGATGCAAGTGATGTTGCGATTGGAGGTGTATTGGGGCAAAGGGTAGAGAAGAGGCTTCACGTGATTTACTACATGTCTAAGACCTTGAATGAAGCTCAACGGAACTACACCACAACAGAGAAAGAATTTCTTGCCGTGGTTCATGCTTTTGAGAAGTTTTGGAACTACCTCATTGGTTCCAAAACTATTGTCTACACTGATCATGCGTCTATTAGGTACCTTGTGGCAAAGAAAGAGTCCAAGCCTCGTCTTCTTCGTTGGGTGCTATCACTTCAACAATTCGATGTAGAGATTCGGGACAAAAAGGGGGCCGAAAATGTGGTTGCGGATCATCTATCCCGGTTAGAGAACGTGCAAGATAATGACGATGGGGTCCCAATTTGTGATGAGTTAAAAGATGATGTGCTTTACTTGTTGGCCGAGAAAGATCTTCCTTGGTTTGCGGATTTGGTGAACTATTTGGCTTGTGGGGAGTTTCCTCCAAATGCTTCAAGGAACCAGAAGAAGAAGTTGAAAAGGGAAGCAAGGCATTACATATGGGATAATCCGATCCTTTTCAAAAGAGGAGTAGATGGTTTACTCCGTAGATGTCTGCCAAATGATGAAGTGAAGAGCGTTTTGAAGATGTGACACTCCGATCCTTGTGGAGGGCACATGGGTGCCAACAAAACAGCCTTCAAAGTATTACAAAGCGAGTTATGGTGGCCTCAAATCTTCAAAGATTCATGGGGATTTGTGAAAACATGTGACTCTTGCCAAAGAACCGGTAATGTTTCGAAGAGAAATGAAATGCCTCAACAACCGATTCTTGAACTTGAGGTGTTTGATGTGTGGGGCATTGATTTCATGGGACCTTTTCCCTCATCTAATGGAAATCAATACATCCTTGTGGCGGTTGATTATGTTTCTAAATGGGTTGAAGCCATTGCCTCCCCAACTAATGACCACAAGGTAGTGATGAAGATGTTCAAAAAGGTGATATTTCCAAGATTTGGGATCCCTAGAGCAGTGGTTAGCGATAATGGTTCTCATTTTATTCATAATGTGTTTCAAAAGATGCTAAGAAAGAATGGGGTCCATCAACGCTTTGGAACGACTTATCACCCACAAACAAGTGGGCAAGCGGAGGTTTCCAATCGCCAAATCAAGGTAATTCTTGAGAAAACAGTGGCTAGGAATAGGAAAGATTGGTCGGACAAGCTAGATGATGCCCTTTGGGCCTATAGAACCGCTTTCAAAACCCCATCGGCACTACCCCCTACCGGCTTGTATATGGTAAGTCTTGTCACCTTCCGGTTGAACTTGAACACCGTGCTCAATGGGCTATCAAAAAGATCAACTTTGATTTGGCGAGTGCGGGTGAACAAAGGTGGCTAGACTTGCATGAGTTAGAGGAACTACGGATGGATGCTTATGATTGTGCAAGCTTGTACAAAACCCGGTCAAAGGAGTGGCATGACCGACAAATTGAAAAGAAGACCTTCAATGTTGGAGATAAGGTGTTGCTTTACAATTCAAGGATGAAATTGTTTCCCGGAAAGCTCATGTCAAGGTGGAGTGGTCCATTCACCGTTAAGGAGATGTTCCCCCATGGAGCAGTTGAGCTAAATGATTTGGATGGATCGAGGTCATTCAAGGTCAATGGGCATCGCCTCAAGCTTTATTATGAGGATGCTCATGTTGGTTTGATTGAGTCAATGCAATGCAATCTCATCTCTTGAATGTGTGAAGTACGTCAAGCTAGTGACGTTAAAGAAGCGCATCCGGGAGGCAACCCGAGTTTCTAACCCTCCTCTATTCTATTTGCTTGATGTTTTCTTTTCTTCTTTCACAACTTTGGATTGATGGTTTTGCGTGTATTTGGTTTGTGTTGGTATTCTTGTTTGTCTTGCCTTAAAAAGGAATGCATTTTCCATATACCTTAGGCATGATTGTGTTGTATTTTAGTGTGTCTTGAGGGGAAGTTTTGTGCAAATTTTCAGATAGAGGGATTTAGGGGTATTCGACCAAACTGCAACAAGGTTCGGCCGAACTTTGCAAAAGTTTGACCGAACCACCTAAGAGTTCGGCCGCTCCTCCCCTAGAACTCAAAATGGGCTAAAAACTGTCGAATTCTGGAAAATCAAAGAGTTCGACCGAACTTTTCATAAGTTTTGGTCGAACCTATGCTGGTCCGACCGAACCTTCATACAGTTCGGCCGCTCCTGTTCTGGAAATCAAATTAGGCTGAATTCTGGCAGTTTCTGGAAAATCCAAAAGTTCGACCGAACTTTTAAAAAGTTTGGTCGAACTTATTATGGTCCGACCGAACCTCATAAGGTCCGACCGAACCTTTTTCGAGCTTGCCCAGAATTAAAAGGTTTGAGCCGCTGCTTTCTCACTCTTACTTCTTACATTCGGCTCTCCCTCTCCCTTTTCTTCTCCTTCTCACCCTAATACTCCATAGTCACCCTCCTTCAACCTCAAATCTCCATAAAAATCACTCCTATCTTTTTTCCCTCCTCACTTCATTTACATCCACTACTCAATTCCTACAATCTCCCATAAAAATCACTCCTTAAATTTTTTCCACAATTTCTAGGGTTTGAGTGACTTGAAACTTCTTGATTTCTACTTACTTCCAATCAATTGTGGTATGGTTATACTAGCTTTTGCAAGCTCATTTCTTCAATTTCTCTTTGTTTTACCATGTTTTACATGTTCAAGTATGATATGTGGTATAATTGATATTGTTAGTCATGACTTGTTTGATTTAAATGGTTATTGGGATTTCCTTGTTGTAATTGGTTGGTTGTTATTAGTAGAACTTATTTCATGATGAATATGCATGTATGACTTGGGTTTTCATGATTTCAATTTGTTTGCTTGAATGTGTTAATCTTTCACTAGGTTGTTCATGCTACATTTTGATTGAGAAATTCTTGAGTTGGATGGAATTTTGTGACTATTACTCATTGTTCTCGGTTTGATTTCGATGAGTTTTGAGTGGATTTCATGAATTTTAGGGGACGTCATGCCCATTTTCGCCTAGGTTTTCTTAGGATTTGCATTCGATTGCCATAGGATTTTTAGCTCATGCCTTGGTTTATAAGTGTCCATTAATGCCTTGAATTGTATTGTTGCTACCGTCTACATCTATTTCACAACTCATGGCTTTTACTCTCATTGCACACACTTTTAATCTCGACGAGCTTCTTGTGCCCCCTTTTGGCTTGAATCTTCCTAATGTTAATTCTTGGCGATTTTTGTAGATTCACAATGCATCTTTTTGGCAAAAGCAAGTCCAAGAGGAAGAGGACGGGTGAATCTTCATCGTCAAATTTTCCTCCTCCACCCGGCATCTATGATCATGGCATCATCGCTCCAAACAAACACTTTTGGGATGTCTATAAAAACCCTCATAGACCGTCCCATTCGATCTACAAGGTTCTTCTGCGGGAACACCTTAAGAAAGCTTGGCATCATGGATGAAGTAGTCCGGCTCGCACAAAACTTTGGTTGGGGCGAGTTCATTGACCTCCACGCTCACACCTATGAGCGTGTCACATTGGAGTTCCTTGCTTCCCTCCGCAAGGAAGTCATTGAAGAAGATGATGAAGGGAATGAATCTCAAATTATTCTTCACTTTCGTATGTTCAACGAAGACCATTCCCTAACCGAGAGTGAGCTCAATGAGATCTTCCATTGGCAAGCAACCGGGATGCATCGACCTTCCGATATGACCTCAATGTGTCGCATTCCCTATAATGAACAAGAATGGTGGCAGAGCATCTCCACCAAGCCCATCTTTCGCACTAACACCGCAAAGGTCAACAACATCATCCATATTGCTTTGAGATACTTTGCCCGACTCCTTCAGTATGCCGCATTCTTCAAGGCAAACCTCGGCTCTATGGTGAAAGATGAGGTAGCTTGCCTTTTCTTGGCCGACAATCCTCAGCGTTTAAAGTTCAAATGCTCCACCACTTTTATCTCGAGATTGTTGGACACTCGAGATGGGCGGCTTGGTGATGAGATACACATGGGGCATGATCACCCTCATTTCCCTTTCTTTGAATGGTGGAGCTTACAAGGACCAAATTGATTTGCTCCCCATGTGCTCCAAAACAAAGAAGAAGAGGCCGTTGGCTACCCTCCTTATGCTCTTTCTATTGTTGCTCTCCGCAACCAACGCTTCATCAACTACTCCACCCAGAATCGCAAATTTATCCTCTTGGTAGATAATGGAGAAGAATGGTGTGTCCTCCCGGATCCTCCTCACACTTCGGTAGACCCTTCCAACCCGCTAAGGTGGAAGATTGCGCGAAAATTCATCCCCGATGAATTAAGGAAAAAACAAGCCCGCGGTGCAATCCCTCACCCTCAACCGGTCTACCAAGTGGAGCATAATTTCCCCCCCCCCTAGTGGGGGAGGTGAGACATCTTCTTCTTCTTCCTCTTCTCCTTTTGATATGAGTGCCCTGCGTAGTACCCTCGATGGTATTCGTTTTGATAATCAGGCTTCTATTGAACAATGGGGGTACTACGCAAGGATGAACTATGATAGTCTTGTGCAAGCGGGCATTAAACGCCCTATGTTAACTATCCCTACCACCCGCCTCAAGAGGGTCCAGTTCCACATTGGGACACCTATGACCCTAACAACCCCTCCCCCAACACCTATGCTTATTGGGAAGGTCCTATCGACCCATCCCAACGTGTTGGTACCCCACCATACAACCCTTATCGGCCGGGTGGGTGTGACTACGTCTATGATCCGGCAAGTCCATCAACCCCGAATCCTTTTGATGGTGGTTGGGGTACCCAAGGGTGGCCCTATGAGCACTTTAACCAACCTTTCCATCCATCCATGGATCGCCCGGGGTTTGATTTCATGAACCCCCCTAAGGAACGGGAGGATATAAACCCCAATGAGGGTTCTCTCCCTCCATTTCCCCCCCCCCCCCGGACTTTCATGCTATTCCTTTTGCTCGAGACGTGCAAAAGACTAGCGTGGGGAGGATGTTCCTTTTGGTTGAAGTGTACATAGGAGGGTAGTGTGCTAGGATGGTAGCTTGTGCATATGGAGAACCATCACGGATAATGAATTTATTGTAGTTAGAGATGATTTTTGGTTGGTAATATTCTTATGATGATGATGTTTATGAACCATTAAAAAAAAAAAATAAAAAAATAAAAAATAAAAAAAAAAAAAAATTGAAGTTGTTTTTTCCCTCTTCTCTCTTGATCCCATAATCCAAATCTCAAAATCCAAATCCCTAAATCCAAATTTTGTAGATAGCTTTTTTGTCAATCTTTTTTCTTTTGTTTATAATTCTAAGTCTTTTCCTTTTGTTCACTAACTTTTCTTTGTATAGTTTGTAGTGTTTCTTTTCTTTTGGCTCACTTTCCTTGTAGCTTGAAAACGGAAGCACAAAATGATGGGATAAGGAGCAACTCAAGCTCCGGAAACCTTGGTGAGATCGCAATTTTGCCTTGTGTTCTATTTCAAGCAGCATTTGGTGAGATCTTTCCCTACTTTCCTTTATTTTTCCTTGTGTGCATAGTTTAGTTTAGACTAGAATGGAGTTGATTGTTCGAGGTTGTTTGCATTTGATTCCTCGGAATCTGGTGATCGTTGGTATTGATGCCGAACGATCTTTGTTTGTCGATTGAGAATTATATGTTTACTAGCCCTCTTATCTCTCTTGTACTCCTTGCATTAAAAAAAAAAAAAAAAAAAAAAAAGTGAAAAAGATTTTCCTTTTTATTCATGGCAAACCACGAAAAGCTTAGTTGTTTCATTTTCATTTCGAGCATAATAATGTTGACTCGTGTGTTTGAATGCTTTGCTTCTTGAGTGTTATAAGTTTGCATGCTTCGGGGATTGCCATTGGTTGACTCTGGGACATGTTCATGCTAAAGGTAGTTGTTCTAGAACTCGTTAGGCCCCATCGAACCCAAATTCACTTGTTTGTGGTAAGAAGGTGTTGCTCTCATTAGGGGATTTGAAGCCCTAGAGATGGTTTTTGTAACCCGATGTGAGCTTTATTGTTCAAGCCTCCAACATTACTTGTATGAGCGGCGTAGGATCCTCACCAAGGCATGTTTAGATCTAGAACTTGGCGTCTGGCTCCCGAGATCGAGACCGAACTAACCTACGAATGACAAAGGCATTCTTCATTCGGTGACTATTTTTGTTTTCTAGTATTAGTTTTTTTTTTCTTTTGTATTTTTGGGTTGCATTTGCCCTTACCATGTTGAAATCTTCCCCTCCTTGATTATAGCACATTGCAAGCCCATGGCCCTTTTGTTTTACTTTCACCCTTAGAATCGTGAAGCTCAAGCCATGAGGGCTTATTGTAGTTTTGATTTGAAATTTGGAAGGGAATGGTTCTACTTGAAAAGTGAAGCAGTGTTTTTGTGAATATATGTTCAAGAAAAGCAAATGTAAATCCTAGAAAAAGCCTTTGAAGCTAAAAAAAAATAAAAAATAAAAAAAATAAAAAAAAGAAAGAGAGAATGTGACAAACGAAGGGTTGATGAATGAAGATGTAAGAGGAAAGCGAAAGCTCAAAAGTGTTTGGCATTATAGTTCAAGATTGTGGCAACGTAGTTTTGAAAATTGGTTGATGATTGATTTTTTAAAAAGAGGCTTGATCACCTTTGCTTCACGGTTAGGCTAAGCACCAATTTCCAAATTCCTCCACACCCTTACCCCTAGCCATCGTTATAACCCTTTCAATGCCCTGTTGACCTAGGTTGGTTGAGTCACTAATCGGTGGAGGGAGCTGGAACTCAAGCATATGGAGAAGGCATGACTTGGTGAGATGTCGGGTTCCCCTATTTTGCAGTGTTTTATCTTTGTTCCGGCTCCTTCGAGGAGTCACTTGATGCTATCTCCAAGGGCGGATTTGAATCTAGATGAGGGAACGCGGTAAGATTTTATGGAATGCGGGGGGGAGTGGTGCATGTTTGAGTTCTCTATGCTTAGCATAACTTATCCTTCAATCAACTTTTGGCATCCCCTTGCATGCTCACTTCTACTACTCAGAAAGTTTGACACTCATTCATGTTTGTTATCTCCAAAAGCTCGATTTGGCTATGATTTGTGTTGGATTTGTTGTTTCTCTTTCCCTTGTTTTTGGTTTGTCTTGAACGCAATTTTGTAAGAGTTGTGGGGTATGCTCTCTGGAAACCCTCACGAGATCACAACTCGTCCTCATCGGCGACCTTGGGGTTTAAATGGCTTGTTGCTTTTGCTAAAAGCAATTTCGGTTTTTCTTTTGTTCCTTGCATGTTTGAATAACTAATTCTTTCTCCCTTGTTCTTTTTCCTTTGCTTTTGCTCGAGGGCGAGCAAAGGCTTAGCGTGGGGGAGTTTGATGAGTGACATTTATGTCACTCTTAGGGGTAGTATTTAGGTCTTTTTCCTCTTATTTTTCTTAGGTTTTTCCACCTCATTATCCTCTTATGGCTTCTTTTGTGTTGATGAAAAGTAATGCTTATTTTTGATAATCTTTATGCATTATTTTATCATCCCCATGCTCTCGTGAACTTTAGTATCTTCTGCAGGTTCCGTGACGGTCCTTTGCACGGTGGGAGGCCCCTTGGCCAAGCATGGAAGCCATGGACAAAGGCAAGAGGAGCAAAAGGGAAGGAGAGGAAGCAAGAAAAGGAAGTGCAAGAGGAGGTGTGGCCGAACTCTGAAAGGTCCGGTCGAACCTTGGTGTGGTCAAACTTTTCAAAAGTTCGACCGAACCTCCAGGGTGCAGTGAAAGCAGTGTCAAACCTGTTTTCAGCAATTTTGCAGGAGAGGTCGAACCTCAAAAGTTCGACCAAACAAGGATCAGGGAGGTTCGACCGAACCTACACAGGGTTCGACCGAACCTACCCTGAGTCCAACCGAACTTACCCAGAGTTCGGTCGGACCTTTTCCCGATCTCAGCCAATTTTGTACGGACTATTTAAGGTCCTTTTGAGATCGTTTAAGAAAGAGGGGAGAAGAAAGACAGTAGCCTAGTTTTCAGAAATCTCTCTTAGTTTGAAACATTCCTTAGGATTAATTTAGCTTAGTTTTCATCAAATCAAATCCATTGTATTAGTTAAATTCAAGAATTATTCTCAAGTTTGGCAATTTGTATTCAACATTTGAAGCTTCAATTAGTAATTTCTCCAACCTTCTTCCTTTTAATTTCAGATTTCATTTGGTATTTGCATGTTATTTAAATCTTCTTAGTTCTTGGTAATTTGTTATTGGATGATAGTTATTTCAATTGTTAACCACTTTTCCCCAATTATTGAAGTATTTAGAACCCTAATTCTTGATTGCATGTTGATAAACATGAGTTGTGAGTAGTTTTTCTTGCTAGGGGTTGGGTGAAGCTCGACCTTTTTGGGTTAACTATGCAAATGTGGGAGAAGCATTGATGTTTGTATTGCAATTAAATTGATTATATGAGATTGCTTGTTAGTTCCTCATGATAGGTTTAGCTACCCTTGACTAAGGAGCTTGATAGTATGATATGCCTAATTTGACATGGAAGTGTAAATTGAGTACGTCATTACTTATTGTAATTTGATTATGTATCATCTATTGCTAAACTAATGAGGAATCTAAGTTTAGTAGTGTGAGTTGTTTTCTAATTGCATGAGGTTGATTTTACATATAGTCCTTGTTATATCTTGTCTATTTTACTCCCCGTTTGCCTATTTGCCTTGGTTGAGTGGATCTCATTCCCTAGTATCTTTAATTCATTGATTTAGAACCATAGTTTGTTTGTCTTCTTGACGAACCCCTATTCACCAATTGACTTCGAGTTAGCTTAAGTGTAAAGATCTTTGGCAATCATATCCTGTTCCTTGTGGACCGAACTCTTACTTGTCATTATGCTTGGTTTGTAAGGTGTTTGTTAATAAATGTGTTTTATTGAGTGTGGAATGTACGACCGTTCTAACGCCCATCAACCAACTTAAGTGAAAATCCCAATACCCAATGATTGGTATTTATAGGGAAATGTCCCCTAGATTTCCTATCATCTTTCAATGTGGGATAGTTTGTAAAATGCCAAAAAAAGAATTAATTTAATTCTAAACTAAATTAAGGATAAATTGGAAGTTAACACCACACAAATGTCTGAAAATGTTTTTTAACACCCCCCAAAAAAAAACATTTATTTTAACACCACCAAAAATTTTAAAAATTGGAAGTTACCACCAGTTAACAGTTTCTGTGATGGAAAATGACGTGGGTCCCACAATTTTGGTTTTAACTCCAACTTTTCACCCAGCAAAACCGCCAAAACACGAACCTTCTTCCTTCATTGAATTCTCACCAACCATCTTCATTGAATTCTCTCTGAACCACCATTGATTTCGCATTGTAACCTAAATTGTGTGCTGAGGAGTGCAGTGTAGGAGGGAGCTGTCAACATTGGTGAAGATTAGGTCAGCAGTGTTTCGTCACCAATCTTCATCGACTAGAAAAAGGGCCAAAGTTGGTGGAAATCTGACAGCAACGAAGGTAATTTTTTGTTTTTTTGACTTTTGATAGCAATTTCGTCTGTTACTGGTGCTTTATTGATGTCAAAATTGCAATATTGGGCTAAATTAGGGTCAATTTTGGAAACAGAGTAGAAAACCCTTAAAAAATCAATTTCTGCAATTGAATATGCATGCGACTTAGGTTAATTGGAGTGCTTAATTGCAATTAGAGATTAAAAAAGTGGTTTATTGTTTTTTAATTGTGCATGTGTGATTTGTTTATTAATTTAACTTATGTTACTGAGCACCTAAATTGGGTTTCAATTGTTTATGAATGTTGGAATTGGAGCTTTATACGGTATGTTTGGTACTTGTGTTGTTTATTCGTAATGTGCATGTATTGATACATGGCTTTTAATATGGTAGTTAATGGGTGACAATGATAGTATGGTTGACATCTACCTTAGGGTGGGAGGTGATTTTGTCCCTAAAAGAGTTAGCAAAGAGAGACAACTGCTGTGTTGGTGTGGTGGTTGGTGTTACTGGAAGAGGAAAGTCCAGGTTTCTAAGGTGGATGTGCATTTGATTAGAACAGCTGCAATTCATGGTTTTGTTAGTGGTGATATAGCCGTGCCTATGCATTACAGGTGTTGGTATAGGCAGAAGGGGAAAACCTTTAACACTGGGAAAAGGGAACTAGTTAACATTGAAGAGGTTAAGGGCCTTTTAGAGACAGTAAATGCAAAGGGTGTGTTGAAGTCTTTGTAACAGCAGAAGCTCCTACTAAGCCCATAAAGGAGGCCCAACCCAATCCACCAAAGACAAATAAAAAAGGGCAAGAAAGTAGGAAGTTCAACTACTGTGAGTGTTAGGAGGAGCCCTAGGTTTAAGAAGGTAGACACTAAACATAGGGAGGAGAGTCCACCTAGGGATATATTTCTCACAAAGAAAGGGAAAGAGAAGGTAGCAGAAGTAGGAGCTTCTAGTTTTGCAAATACAGAGGTGAAGTTGAAAGGGAAAGCCTTAGCTAAGGCTTAAAGTCTTGAGGTTTGATGATGAGGAAGATGATGGAGGTGAAGGATCTGGTTATTCAAGTTCTGATTTGAGTGATGAGAGCCAAGATTGGGAACCTGGTGAAGAAGAATATGATGAAGGGGATGAGGAATGGTATATTGAAGGGTCAAAGGAGATCTTGGAAAAGGTGAACAAGAGCCTTAGGAAAGGTTTGGGGAGTGAAATAGATATGGGCGTTGGTATAGATAAGAGGGCAGAGTTGAGGGATGACTTGGATGTTGGAAAACTGAAGGTGAATCCAGAGACTAGTGGTGATTCAGATGATTCAAGAAGTTTGTGTGGATCTGATGAGGAAGAGGACTCTGCTCCATGGTTTAATGCTGCTGTGGACTTTGACAACCCAATCTAGTTGAAGTTAAATCAGAAATTCAGCAATTCTTCAGTCTTAAGGAGGGCCTTAAGACTTCATGCCATTGAAAACATGTATGAGTTCTACTATTTTCATAATGATGGTAAAAGGATTATAATTCAGTGTAGGTATATATGTGCATGTGAGTTCAATAACTACACCTGTAGAATGCCTGCTTGTACATGTGTGGGGGAGTAAAGTGTCATTTCAAGGTGTTTGCATCAAAACTGGTGAAGCAGCAAACTTGGCAAATAAAAACCTTGATATTAGACTACACCTGTTTCAGAGTGAAGAAGAACAAGATGCTTACTGCTGAATATATAGCAGAGAGGTTTAGAAGAGTTTAGGAGTAACCCAGGTTGGAGAATTAAGGAGATTAGGGCTAGGATTTTGAATGATTTAGGAATTGAAGTGAGTTATTATAAGGCATGGTTATCTAGGTGTAGGGAAAAACTGATCATATTTGGTTCAGCTAGGGAGCAGTATGCAAGGGTGTGGGATTATGGGAAAGCTGTGATGAAGTACAACCCTGGTTCTGGGTGCAATATTGTTGTTGATGGTATTAATAGCCCAGAGCCACCCTTGTTCATGAGAATGTTCATCTGTTTAAGGCCACTGAGAAATGGCTTTACAAAAGGTTGTAGGCCAATAATAGGGGTTGGATGGTTGTCACCTCAAAGGTGCCTTTCCTGAGCAAATTCTGGTGGCAGTGGCTAAGGATGGGAATAACAACTTATTTCCCCTACCTTGGGCTACAGTGGAGATAGAAAACCAGGAAACTTGGGGTTGGTTCATGGAATCCCTTATGGCAATGTTCACACATGATTAAGGAGCTGGGCTAACCATCATGTCTGATAGGCAGAAGGTATGCTTTTGTTTCCCTTTTTAGTATTTAGGTTCAATTTTTAAGTTTCCATGTGTATGGCTTTTGACTTTGCTTTTGTCTGCATTTGGTAGGGTTTGATTAAAGCAATGGCTGATGTTATTCCCAAAGCAGAACAAAGGTTATGTGTTAGGCATATTTGGGCTAACTTCAAGCTCAACTACATTGGATCAACCTTCAAGGAGCTATTTTGGAGAGCAGCCAGGGCTACCACTTATGTAAGTTGGTTTGCTTTTTGAAAACATAAATGCTTTTATATGCTTCATTTAACATGAAAACATAAATGCTTATATATGCTTCATGCTTCTGTCTGCGTTTGTCTTGGGCTACAGTAAATTGGTTTGCTTGTGCCACAATAAATACATAGTTACTTATCTTGTCTGAATATTGGTTCATGCTTCTGTCTGCATTTGTCTTCATCTGTTGTAAATGTCCTGCTTTTATATGCTTCATTTTACCTGAATAGTGGTATGCACGGTTACTTGTCTTGTCTGCATGTTTACTTATATTGTCTGAGTATTGGTTCATGCTTCTGTCTGCATTTGTCTGTATCTGTTATAAATGTCCTGCTTTTATACATGTTGTTCTGAGGTATGTCATTGCATATTGTCAGTTTGAGCATAAAATTGCCATGGAGTCTATCAAATTCCTTGATGAAGAGGCATATGACTATTTAGCCAACATTCCTACCAGTCATTGGTGTAGACATGCATTTACACCAAACTGCAAGTCCAACATGTTGGTGAACAACATGTGTGAGACTTTCAATACAGTGATTAGGCATGCCATAGATAAACCTATTCTCACCCAAATGGAATGGATGAGAAGGTATATAATGAACAGGAATAATGAAAAATGGGAGGATTCAAAAGAAATTACACACAACTTAGTGCCATATGTGAGGCATGTTCTGGCTAGGATAGACTTTGTGGCTAGGTCTGTGTGGTGCAACCATCAAGAGGGA